>NW_028301604.1:18125000-18750000 GCF_987345545.1 Pholcus phalangioides
GGTTAGGATTGATTTTCAATGACCCGTTGGTATCAGTGAGTGTGGTAAGTCAGTGGGAGGGATTCAGAACAAAACTGTCCTCTGTTTTGCACGATACCATACTCTTTTTTCGTAAAAAGCGGGTTTGTTCATCGCAACCCATCTGGTTCACGGATAAGGTGCGTAATCTTTATCTTGAAAACAGAAGGAAACAGAAGGAAAACAGTCTGAGAATACAAAAGTGGAAGAGATGACTTGTCAAAATTTACTGAAAAAAGAAGGGCGTCGAAGAAAGCGATGAGGGATAGTAAAAAGTAAGTTGAATCTATGTTGGCGGATAACATTCGGCTCTGACCTAAAATAATTTTTTAATGCACGTCAATAATGGATGTAAGGGGGACTGCTGGCCCCCTATCGGTTGGAGGGTCTAGAATAGGAAGCAATGTAGAAATTTTAGTGATTTCAATGAGTTTTTCGCATTAGTTTTTGAAAATGGAAGCGATATGCAAAGTACCAGTATAGCATGGGGTGAAAAACTCCTCAACGAAATTAAAGTGGTAGATGTGGAAGTTCTAAAACTGCTAAAAAATGTATGTGCAAGCAAACCACCAGGACCAGATGATATCTATCCTTGGGTCCTGTGGGAATGTGCAAATAAATTGTTGGGGTGAGTCGCACAGATTTACGGGAGTAGTGTTACTCAGGGTATCATCACGACGGATTGGAAGCTTTCTAATGTGGTTTCGATATTTAAAAAGGTTAGTAGAGAAGCCGTGTCCAATTATCGTCCAGTGAGTTTGACGAATTCACTCTTGAAAATCTTTGAAATTATTATCAAAAAGCAATTGGTGAAGTGGATAGAGGAGAATAATCAGGATAATCAGGGTTCAGAAAGGAGAAGTCATGTATAACCAACCTACTTTGCTTCTATGATCACGTGACTTAGGCTTTGGGTAAGGACAAAAATGTAGACGTGTTCTGCTTTGATTTCGAGAAGGCATTCGATAGGATCCAACATGGTAAACCCTTGAAGCGTCTACATGAGATTGGGATTGGGGGCAACTTGCACAATTTTATTGAAACGTGGTTAAGAAATAGGTCACAACGGGTTATGGTGAACGGGGAATTTGATTGGACAGGTGTGAAAAGCGGAGTCTTTCGTGGAAGTGTCCTTGGCCCCATACTTTTCACTTCTTATCGATAAACTCGATCAGGGTACCAATGGGATTGTTAGGAAATTCGCACACGACTAATGGGGTAGTCTGGAATCAAAGCGATAGGGAATTGCTCCAGACTACCCTTAACCGGATTGCGTCGTGGGCAACTGGATGGGGCATGCCTTTTAGAGTCGACAAGTGCATGGTCATTAATTTTTTTTCGAAAAACCCACTTTCCCTTACGATTTGTGTTATTATTCCGGATGGAACTAGGATCACCGATCAGGGCATTCTTATTGATGAACGAGTTAGGTTTTCTGAACATCATTCAGCGGTGGTCAAAAAATCGAACAGAATGCTTGGTTTCATCCTCAAAAAGGTCTCTTCGCACTCTCCAAAAGTGATATTTCTACTTTTCCGGGTCTTAGTTCGTCCTGAATTGGAGTATGCTGTTATATTTTGGAGACCATACCTTCAGAGGGGCATTGACTTGGCTGAGGGGGTTCAGAGAAGAGCCAGCGGGATAGTAATCGAAGTACCAATAAGTAAAGTACAGTATAAATAATAAAAAAAAAAGTAGATTGTTTTTCCTCCTTGTTTTATTATTATTCTCGGTGTTGAGTGAGAGCATTTATCACCTTCCACAAAATCAGCAAAAAATAATAATTTTCTTAAAATGTGTAGCTTTTGCTGAGTGTTTAGTGATTTCCACCGTGGCAGTTATAATGCTGATCAGGGAAGTTTTAAAAACCACTTAATGGGTTGAAACTATGTGTGGTATCATATTTACTTAACCCTTTACTTTTCTTTCAGTTTTTCACATAGGCACGAAGTGTAAAACATATTCTATGCCGAAAAGACGATGAAATTCAGAAAAATATCAATGTCATAATGACGAGATTTCATATCCACTCTTTTCTTTCCAAATTAATCGATATTCACCGCGATTTGGAAATCGGAAGTTTAAATCATCGGTGGGTGGGGGGGGGGAGATTGATCATTTAAAAATCTTATGGGTACCTTAGATCTGTTATCTACACATGTAGTACATACTATTGATTAGAGACGAATTATTTATAACGTGAAAAAGGAAGTCCTTTATTGAATAATAATAATAAAATAAATCGATAAAACCCACTAAGTTTCATCTAACACTCTTTCAATGCGTATAGTAGAATTTCTGAACACGCTATATATAAATGGGAGCCATTACGAAACGGCAGATCGAGTAATTTAGAAGAAGATTACGTTTCGAACGTGCTTTCTACACAAAAATAAAAACATTTTCTTGACATCTAGTCATTACGTTTGTTTTACTAGACGTAATGCATGGTGAAGTATGAGCAAGTCTAATAAAATCTTCCCATACTGTAATATACATTTCTATTAGGTCTAGTTCAATGAAATTCAAAACCGCTGTCAGATACTGCATGAACGTGATTTTTCTTTTTGAAAATCTCTGTAACAAAAGCAATGACTTGAGTTTCTCGATACTGTAAACGAAACGGATCATGAAATTGATTACATAAAACAAAACTTCCAAACTAGATCATTTTACATCAGAAAAAATTTCTTTTATACAATTTCAAAGTATGTTTAGTTTAAAAAATACGCATTTTTTATTTTAAAAGAGAATTAATAATCCATCCAATATTTTTTTCTAATTTTAATTTATTGGATGAATTTATCAGTTCTTTTTAATAGGATAGTAATTTTTGATACATAGTTTTTATATGTCCTAGGTATGTTGAACACACAAGACGTTAAGGCGAATTAAAATGGTCATTGGTGAAGTGTAACCTAAGAGATAATATCAATAAATCATGCATTCATAGAAATATAAATATTAAAAATAAATTATAAAATAGAGACTAGATGAAAAGATTAAGAGCTTTAGAAACAAAATGTTTCAGGGCTAATTCATAATCGAAAGAAATGCGTAAATTTCTGTCATTCAACAGTAAATGCAACAACAACTATTTGCTGTCCTTTCTTTCGGCATTTGGTGCGTATTTCCCAGCCTGCACTTCTGCACAGTCGAGCTTACCATAGCGTTCGCATTTTTCTCGTGATATTGTCCACGCCATACCGTAATCATAAATTTCGACAACGCTGCACCGAAAAAAAAAGAATATGGGTGTGGTTTAAGCACGGTATATATATTCGCCTCCCTAAATTACAAGGATCACGGAAATTTCGAGTTCAAAGATAAATATACTCAATACAGAGCAACCATGTTTCTTTTGATACATTTATTCGAATATATTTTTTCCCGGTCGTTTGTCTCTAGGTTGTTATAGAAAGTAATGATCTCGGGATACGTATAACATATCTCGATATACAAGACATACACACGAAGATATTGAAGTGTTCCTTAACTGTCGTCAAATGATCAATGAAGTCTGAAAAGAAGCTAAAGAAATATGGTGCATAATAGAAACTTCTTTTTATATCATCTCCCCTCCCAACACGCATGCACATATACTGTACATAAAGACCCTGCACATGCATATATACATAAAGAGAATGGAGGAATCATAAATGAAACTAATTTCATTTATATTATAACAGTGGGTTACTCACTGAAGATCTGGGTCATGCTCTAACTTGCTGTAAACAGTCAAGTATGGCATTCCGAGGACGCGGTTAATGACATGGAGAATACCGTTTGTAGCTCCAAGATCCGCCATTACTGCTGTTGCATTCACTCCTCCTCCTTCAACTGTGAGAGCTGCAAAAGACGAATGGAATTTTCTCGTGTAAAGTGAGTGATACTGACCAACAAACGTAGTGAAGAGATTCACGTTGTTGTTGTATAAGGATTAGTCCTTCCTCTATGCAAAACTGTATCAGTAACATTTATAGGACAAATGATAATTGGTATCTACAGTACAGTAAAACGATTTGGAAGCAAAATGTGCAATGTAAAACTTAACCTTACTTCAAATTAAAACTTTTAATAAAAAGTTTAATGTTGTATCATATGAGAAACGTAAGCATTTTTGTCTTCTAGAAATATGAAGATAGAGTGAATACGGAAAGTAAATTTTCAGCAGTTAGATGATTCAAATACAAATACAAGGCCGCAACAGGCAAAATGCCCAACGAGGTGGCTAAGGAAAAGATGCTCATAACAAATATGGATGGCATATATTACTAAAATACAGCAATCCAATCAAAAATGCAATTACAAAATAATGTATATACACATGATAAAATATTATTCAATGCCCATAAAATGTATTTATCTTTGTCTTATTCTAAGTATGGATAACATCTCGACTTAAGCATGCTTATTAATACTTTCTAATTCCCACCATGTTTATCGTTTCATGCAACGTCATTTCATTTTAAAATTGAAAAAAATACCACGTATATTTTCTGTTTAAAAAGTGAGTTACTCAAACTTAGATAGCATTTAAAATATTTTTATAAAATGTGAATTGTGGTGTTTATTACCAACGATAATAATTTAAATGCTACGCACTTCTGTTACGATCTTCTCCAACAGCTCTGAAGTACAAGTTTCTCTGGTTGTCAGAAGCCATCATGTTCCAAAATTTGTCTTCGCTGTTCCACACGTCAATAGTCGCAACAGATTGCATTACCATGTGAAGATCCAAAAGCTGTAAACAAAACTTTTTTCACTTCTCAGATAAACTCTGAATTGTTTCTGTCATTATTAATTATCAAATTATGTAACTCAAAAAGTCTAATCTCTGTTACGGCTCTCAGCTGCACTTTCATGTCTGATAGATTGCTGTCAGAAATTTATGAGCAGATTAAACCAAATCTCATTTCTGAAAAAAACAGTGGTCCATTAGATATTAAGTAAATTTCTGTGGATACGCCAGCACTTCAATCATGAGCCAACAGGAGATATTGATAAGTGAAAACACAGGACGGGCATTTAGATGTATGTCAATATGTTACAAAATGACTTTGCACAGTTCATCGAAGTACCCGTGTTTCTATTTATCCATTTTGAAGACGCTACGGGATCACATGACCCGGAAACTCAAACGAGAGTCTGCTTTCAATCCAATTTTCATTACTACGCAAACTACCAATCAGCTAATTTTGTGGCTTTTAGAATAGTGAGTTGAATGGAAAATCTTGGATAAAGTCATTATGAGGACATCACAGCTTTAGCGTTCGAAGTCAGCTATAATTTTTATGAGAGAAAACAAAACATTTGAATAGTTGCCTTCACTTCTAGCAACTTTTCAGACTTCTATTCAGACCGAAAGCGATTTTATACTCGATAACATAGGATTTATTCGCCCCGATATATATAAAGAAAACAAACAGCTACAAAGAAATAGGTAATTGAGCAGAAAGCATTCGCTATCATGGAACATTTCTTTTTTTTATTCTACATTTACTAGATATATTTGTTGTTGCTTGTTTCGGCTTACAGAAAGTTCACAAAGAACTCTCCTCAGTTATTGAAAATACACAGGTAGTTTCAAGGTTCTCAAAAAAAATCTTTTCTTTCGGGGCAAAGTAATTTTTTTCCCGGAAAGAAAATGTTTTTTTTGCAAAAAATGATTGAAATATAAATAAAAGAAGATCAATACAAAATTTGCTATACGTGTTTTAGTTGTCCTTGAGATTTAGGAAAAGAAATCATACATTGCCGTGGCAAAAGCAAAAACCTTATTGCACATTACCTCCGGTATCCATGTTGACATAAGCTCGGAAAAAAAGTCTTATTTGAAACTTTTTTAAATATCTTTTCTTCGGGCATAACAAATAAAATAATAGCCTAAGAAACACAATAGAATTATTTTTTATTCTTATGCGATATTTTTTTGTCCGCATTGGGATTCTGGTTTTCTTTGTGTTTATACTGAATCTACATTTTGCGGAAAACATGAACCAAACGCTTTGAGGTTACATAACATATCCATAGAAGTAGAGTCGGAGAACCCTTGATTCTCAGAAATATATTTTAATGGGTATCGATTGGTTCCACTTTTTTTTTAAAGAAAATGTCTTAAATTCTTTATTTTCGTCATCGCGGAAATTGCGTTGTATCATTTCTTTGTGAAAAATTAGTGAATGTATTTTCAGAAAAATGTAATTTGTGTTGCAATCCAAACATTTTTTTTTCCTCAACCCTTATTTGTAAGAAGTGGCCGCTGACATATTTGCCCCCAATCGATTGTAAAAGTGACCGCGGAATGGAGGTACTTTTAGCATCATGATTAAGGAGCGATCGTTCGTTCTGAGTAAAACTGTCCTTGACGGGACATTTTTCATTTCGAATAGAGGTGGCCACCTATTTATGCATTTATTTTGCAAGTATGAAGATAAATACGCAGTTCAAATGATATCTAGAATTTGATAAAGTTCATGTAAGTTATGAGGCGTAGTGTGCAAGAGTGGTGCAAGTCCAAAATAGACTTTCGGAATAAGTAGTTCTTTATGGGAACTTTTTGAATGCCGGGATTGCACTATAAAAGTTTTATAAAAACTTTCTTTTATGAGACTTGAAAAATTCAACCAATAAGCGCATCGGTTACATTCGAGCAAATGTAAGCGATAGTCTCATTGGTTGTTTTTTTTAATTTTAGTAAAATATCTTTTATCAAATTCTTATAGAGTAATCCCGACCTGATTTAGAGATATTAAATAAAGCATTTTTTTTATTCACAGTTAACTCATTATTGAATATGACTAACTATTTGAACAAGTGACGATTATTGTATACGATTGTGCAGGTTAAGCTACCCATGTATGGTGTGAGTCAGGATCGCTGTAGTAATCGTTTCTCGCACGAAGAAGGGGCCGACAATGCCTCTGGCGCATACCGCAGCCCATGCAGTAACTTTAGGCGAATGCAGTGGTTTCTCTTCACACAAATGAGGATTTTCGGAACCCCAAAATCTCCAGTTTTTTTTTTTTAATTTTAAAAAATTAAAAAAAACTAAATTCGAAATTTCTGTACAACATTCTTACAGTTTTGCTAATAAACGTACCGTTTACCGCATAATTCTATTGATCTTTGTTGTAGAGATATTTAATTTTGAAAGGGCTTATTCGCTGATCACCCTGTACAAAGGCAACGAATTTTCTTCCCTTAGAGCTCTCGTACACTGAACGTGAGAAAACGTGAGTTCGTTCTCCGCAAGTACAGTTGAATTTTCTTTCCTGGATTTATCTTCGCATCAGCCAGCGGTTGAAGGTTTCAACCGCCGTTGCACTTTTTTCGTCTGCTCACTCATTTCTTAGAAACAAACATGGAGTCATTGGGAGAGATCCTTTTCGAAACCGCCTCCGCAGTAATTTGCGTCAAGAGGTATTTTCCTAGAAATATATTGCTCTTTCAATCCATTTTTTCTGTTCTGGAAATGAAGAAAAATGAGAAGAAAACGAATCTGAAATATACAGTTGATGAGGAACAGTCCGAGTATTTTTTCTTTCGAAGACTTCGGTGGTGATTCGGCAATTTTCAAGTAAAATGGCCCTATGTAGCTGTATTTACCGATACCTCGGATCTCTACGGTGTTGGACGCCCACGACGAGGACAATCGAGTACGCCCTCTCTCCAGCGTTTACAAATAGGAATACATTTTCCCGAGTTGTTACTCTTTATCAAAAAACGTTTTGCAATGCTCCTACTCCTGATATTTTCAGCCGAACGTTTAAACTTTACTGCACACAGCTTTTTTTAGCAACTTGATTTTCTTCGTTTGTCAACAATGTCATACTCTCTTTTCTACTTTTGCTCCTTACCAGCAAAAGCTATGCGTGTTGACAAAGCTAAAAATGCCACATTGTTACGAGTCATTTTTACAGGTGTAATTCTCTGAAATAGCGTCAAATTTCAATTTTTAATACACAAAATGTGAGGAAAAAACTCGTCTATTTATTTTTTTATCAGCCTATAATATAGATAAACTTACATTACGAGCTGCTGTAGCATTTTCTTTGATATTTCTTAGTTTTTCTCCATCGATAGCCTTGAAAGCTTTATCTGTTGGAGCGAAAACAGTTTTTTGAGCTGCATTTCTAAGATGGCTGATGAAGATTGGATCTTTGTTCACTAGACTGTAGAATGTTCTAAAAAATAAGGAATAAATCTTTGAAAATCAAGTGAACTGTCAGCTACTTTAAATAACGTAACTATGAATTAGTGCTGCGTATTTTTCGTACTGCTGAATTTATTCTTCAAATGGAAATTTAAATCGATAATTTTGCTTTTTCGTGAGAGTATTATATTAAACATGAATGCATTAATTTAGTTAGATGATAAGATGAAAATGTGTAGGACATTTCACAGAAAATGGGAGGCATATGCTTTTTTCGAGTAATGCTGATATACTTAATGTTTTTAAAAATAATAGTTAATGAAAAAATTTTAACTTAAGATAAACACAATGTGCACACACATATCAAGAAAACATTTATTTTCTGGATACTATAATATAAAGAAAATAAATGTTTGCTTGATATCTTGGGCTGAGAAAAAGCCATCCATCTCTCACAATGTGCATAACTTAACCAGTCATTGAATCAACAGATTCGTTCACACCATTCGAATCACTGACATAGGTAATAACCATTCCAGTGTCACATGAATCGCTAAATGTTAGCCCTTAAATGCGTGATTTTTTCGAATTTTACTGCTTATACAGGGTCTTAAAGAGGACGTACAGAGGCGTCTCAAAAACCACATATAACATAAATGTATTGAAGTAATATTACTTTCAAATATATAACTACCTTCTTTGTGATTCAAACTGCAGTAAGGAAAAGATCGGGTTGAAACATCAAGGTAAGAAGAAAGAAATGCAAAAAGAAAGCATTTAAACAAATTAGTGAAATCACAGCCGCACGTGCTATGCAACAAACAAAGAGTTGTTGCGGTGATTGGCTCATCTACCAGCAAAATCAAAATATAAAGTAGAAAGAATATGACAGTGTTTGTGTAAAGGGGATTCGAAATTTTTATCTTCAAAATTACTGCAGTAATGAACGTTTAAAGCACATATGCAAGCTATGCATTTAAATGTTAAAACTTCGCCAAGATCACAAGGACTACACGTTAACACCATCGGTTTGACCATGGAGAGAGGAAGAATTGTTTATGCCAAAGTGTTCATCTAGGTTCTAAACCGAGAGAAATGTATAGGTAAAATTCGTATTTTAGGTAAACGTGAAAACAAAAAAATTTCAACGTACTTTAAATTGTTGTCTTTTTCCTTTTCGACGAGATCTAAGATTTGCTGGTCGATAATAATCAGAGGGTGACTGATCAAGTGAACCACTCCATTACTTACTGGAATATTTGGTTTCACGATTTTTGCCCTTACGACTCCTTTCCTATGACGTGCATCACCTTGGATGGTGTTACTTTCGATGAACCCTATCAAAAAAAAGGAAAAAAGAAAAATAACGATTTTGGAAAAAAAGAAAATAATTGATTTGAAAAGCATTGATATCAAATATTCCTGGATATTGAAAATAAATTCAACTTTAGGAAGAGAATATTTTTCTAATTAAAATAGTTATGATTCGGAGGGATAGTTTTCATATTTCAATTTAAAGTTCTTAACATTTTTAGGTATTTCTTTTAGATTTACAGGTTTGAAAGCTAGAATGTCAATGAAATTAGTTCCCTTATTGAATTTCAGGAGTTGGACCTGTTTTGCCATTAAGCAATTGTTCCAATCATATATCGGAAAGTGGGTGCGGCTGTTCTATGTCATTTGAACTTCTATTCATATTCGTATTACCGTTCGTATAAAATGTAATTTTATAGAGACGAAGAAAATTTTCATTTTTCTGTGTCCGTAGGTGTTTAAAGAAAGTTTAAACGCAGCGTTCGTAGGTATTTCGACTTCAAAATTCTGCATGCCACCTACGAGTATTTACTCAAAATTTTGCATTCCTATGCATCCAAAATGTTTATTCAACATTTTTCTGAATTTACAGATTATCTTTAGTAGATGTAGTTTAGTTTTAGAACTAGTTTGATTGGAAAACATAGAGAAGAAGAGATACTGATGATTTCTTTATGTGTAGCGGAATTTTTCAATGATCTAAAAAAAATTCAGGAAAAAAATTTTGTCAGACCAGCATCCAAAACGATTTTTTTTTTTTTTTTTTTTTTTTAATAACATACAAACATATATACAAGCATATACAGAAACACATTTAAACATACACTTTTGATCTCAAGGGACATGCCTGTCCTTCCAGTAGGTCTACAGGGTTTCTCAGTAGATTATTTTTCTTAGCAACAGCCTATTATGGTTTAGGTCGGTTTATAATTGTTCAATATACAGTTTTTTTTTTGTTTTTTTTTTTGTATTTATGTTACAAAGAAATTTTACATACAGATGGATTGTATCATGTGGTTGTATTATTGTTGTAATATAGATTCTAGACTGGTATTCATAGAAAACGTGAATATATTGTTATTAGATCTTATGTAATTATTTGTATGATTGATTGTATGGTATAGATTCATTATTTTTGGAGCGGTGTATCTATAACTCTTTTGAAATAACGTTTTATTTGTATTTGGCACTTTATATATGTTATTTAATCTAGATGACGTTCTATTTTGTTTCATTTCTAACCAATTATTGTTTAAGAATGAAAATTTTATTAGTCTATAAACATAGTTTTGTCTTATAGTTAGCTTATGGCATTCTGTTTTGTTGGTGTTTATTGTGGTGCTTGTTATTTGGGATCTTATCTTGTTATATATATTATCTAGTTTTTGTATATCTGTTTGATATGCACCTCCCCAAGCAGTGATTCCATATGTTACTGTTGAATATATCCAAGCATAAAATAAATCTTTTAGAAAGTTATTGTCTATTGTGTCTCTTAGTCTATAAAGAATTGCTGCATATATTCTTAATTTTTTTATTATTTTTTCACACTGTGATTTCCATTTTAAATCATCTTGTATTATTATTCCTAGGTAGTTGTATTCATGTACTCTTTCAATTTCTTGACAGTTACATTGTAATATATGTTGACACGGACAATGATCATGAATTTTTATACTTAAATTTGCCAAACTATTTATGTTTCTTGTTTTTAAGCATATGTATTTAGTTTTCTGTATGTTTAGTTTTAGTTTATTTTTCTTGAGCCAGTTACTGATTTTAAATAGGTCCTCTTCAACTTTTTTTATTAAATTTGTAATTTCAGTGTCTTCAACATACAGTACTGTATCGTCCGCGAATGAGATTAATTTACCATTTATGTTGAGTTTGAATACATCATTTATGTAAATGAGAAACAATATCGGGCCAAGCACAGATCCCTGGGGGACACCTTTTTTTACTTCTATGAATGTACTCATTTCTTCACCTATTTTAACTGATTGTTTCCTATTAGAATAGTATGATTTAAACCAGCTCAATATGTTTCCACGTATACCAGCTGTTGACAATTTTCCTGTGAGTATCTCTAAATCTACGTAGTCAAAGGCTCTTTTTAATATTGTATCGGCTCTATTGTATGTTCTACTGTTTATATAGCAATAGTAATCTATTATTCCCTCAAGATTGTCAATATAGTAATTAAATAATTCTTCACTTTCAATCCATATTTCACTTAGGCATATAATATCTATTAATTCATTTAAAGTTCTAAGAAATACCACCAGACTGTCAAAATTTGCTCTTATACTTTGAATATTCAATGTAAGAAATGTCAATGTTGAGTTTGGTTCACTGGGGCAGTTCATACATTTTTTTGCTTCACTAATGTCCTCCAGAGGTCGTTGGTCCTGCATTTCGAGAAAGTTCTCTGTGATCATTTGCACTGTGGCTTGATTCTAACTTTTGCAAATGCTCTTGGTTTGTTATCCTGATTACCCTTGAAGTTTCATCCCTCCGGAGAAATGTTTTCCCTTCTTTCGCCCACGCGAACTTGAAATCCAGTTTGTTTTTCGTTTGTCTAGCCAGGTGAAATAACTTCTTGTTTTCAATTGTTAGATGTTCGTTCACATATATTCGGACATCTTGAAAGATCGGGTTTATTTTATCTGCTGTAAGGGTATTTTGTCGCTTAGCCTTTTGAATCCAGATGTTTTTTGATGTTTCACTATTGAATCTTACTATGATTGATTTGGGTATATTCTCATTTCTTGTTGGGACTCTGTGAGCACATTCAATTTTAGTTTTTTCAGGTATTTGTAGTTGTGTTTTTACTGCTTGAATTATTTCTTGTATATTCTCATTTGGGCTTTCTGGTATTCCATTTATCTCAATGTTATTTCGTCTCATTTTGGTTTCTAACTCATTCATATGATATTTCAAATTTCCTATTTCTGCTTTCATGTTTTTATTTTCCATCTTGAGTTCTTGATTTTCTCTACTTATTTGTTGAACCATTTCTTTCAAGTTTTCTACCTGCTTTGAAAAATCTTCCATGCATTTTGAGTTGTATTCTATAGACTTTATAACCTCCTTCATTTCATTTCCCATTGCTTCTTGTTTATGTATGATTTTTTCTGTGACTTGTTGGATGGTTTCCATTACTTCCAGTTTGAAATCACCTATGATTTTTTCTATCCTGTCAAAATTGATTTGCGTTAGTTCAGTTTATTACAGTATTCGTACGGCTGAAAATTCGACAGTATTACAGAAAATTCATTTACTTAATTATATATATTTTTTCGATATCGTCGATTTTTTTTACATCGACATAAATTATATTGTATGAAGTTCAGCAAGTTTACTCACACTCGATATCATCGTCCTTTTGATGAACTTTATTGTCACCTATTTTATTAGTAGTCAATCTAAGTTCTACTTTTAGACCCTTCTCGTCATAAGTCTCAGATTTGTACGATTTCCTGCTCATGGTACGGGTAAAGAGAACGTGCTTTGCAATCACGTGTCCCTTCACAACCTATTTGAAAAAATGAAATTTAAAAAAAAAGAGAAAAAAAAGTTTACTGAAAAGTGTTTTAAAATTCGATAATTAAATCTTTAAATATTCGAATATTGCGAAATGACAATGGAGTTCTAGTAAATTAGGACCCGAATTATCAGCTCTTCGATCAACCGAAGTATTTTTCATTAATTCATTTTAAAAATTAGGGGCAGTAAAATGACTTTCTAAACGCCTAAACACCCCGCGAAACTGGTTAATAGCATGTCACAGCGTGTAACAAGATATCTGAGGGTATTGAAGGTAGAGAATTTAACCGATGTTTCTCGAAATGGGTGATATCGTCCCTTGAAAAGGGTAGTGGAACAGATCGGGGGACGGTAAGCTACAGATGTAACATGGGATCTTATACATTGGGTTAGCGCAAGGCGATACGAAATTTATTATTCCCGAGAAGGAGTTTGATGAGAAAAATAACTTCAGACGACTCTTGATCAAACATTTCAAACCTTTTGCTCCTGAGCAACATCATGGTGTTACCTGAAGCATTCAATACTGCTCTATGACAGAAGCCATTCCAATGCTATTTTTTTAACGTACAGTGAGTAATCTTCGAAATATTATAAACCTTAAATGGATCACAATACTGTACGTACATTTATAGTGCCTTCACATTTGATCGCCATAATGCATTGTGAAGTAATTAAAAATAACTTTTATGGAACGTAATTTTCACCATTTATATCTTTACCAGGTAGAGTCAACCCACATGAGCTCGGATAATCGGGGTCCTACTGTATCTCCATTTATTTTTTTAAGATATCACTAATTACACTATTCGTTTGTTTATGGCACATTGTACGAAATATAATGTAGGTAAATTTCACATATATTCACGCATATACAAATACGCATTTTTATACACCGAATATTCAAATGCGTCGATAATTATGACATGAAAATTACATAATTATTTTAATTTAATTTAGTTTCATCCTTCTCAGATTTGATTACAGAATTAAACTTGAGGAAATAAAAAAAACACGCAAAACTCCAAAATAGACGAATAAGAAGGCATTTATTAATAAATATTCTATAAAGAACACAGTGAGAAAAATATATCAGCATTGAACCCATCGTAACATACTGTTTTTCAGTGCAATAGACATTTTTTTTGCTGTCTTTTTCAATATAGAGACGCATTTTTGAACCTAAAACAGTAATCACGAGAAAACAATATCATAGGTGAGAAATGAAAATAAATAAAGGAAAACAAAAAGAGAGAGATATAGAAATACCAACTAAGTTACAGGTCATATTGAGACAAAAAAAATAGAGGAAAATGCAACTTTTATCGATGTTCTTTTTCATTTTTTTTAGTTTTACTTTGAAGATAAACTAGTTCAGCCTATCTCATACACATACATACACACAGAGACAAAAGAAACAATAAAAAAACGTTCAAAGGACTTTAAAGGGCCAAAGCGAACGCAGGTGGTGGTAGGCATAAGAAGAGATGAACATAAGAAAAAAGTCCAATAACCAAGGACACATTTTCTTTTGCTGCATTTTTTCATCCCTTTAAGAAATTTCTTTATAAGAAAATAGCTTCTCATTTTTTTATATGAGCAAAATATAGAATTTTACGTTGTTTTCAGTTTTTATTCCAAAATATATATATATACGTATATAATTTTTTTACGTTGCTCTAGGAATTTTTTTATACATTTTTTGTATTTTCATCTGTACATAAAATATTCATTACCGATAGCGGGAAATTTCAAAGCATGCAGGCAAAGGAATGAAAGGGAAATGGAATTCTTGAAGCGTGAGGTATAAAAAAAATCGTTTTTCTTTGAAATAACTTTCGAAACTTCTGATATAAAATGCTTAATGGTTTTTTGGGAGATCTGATGGAATGTCAACAAAAAATTTTTAAAACTATATGGGTAGAAAATGCATAGTGCCCATAAAACAGGCTCCAACAGCAGTAACAAGGTCGTTTACTCGTCACTTTTTGTTTTGCTCTTGGACTTCGAAAAATAATGTGATTAGAATTTGGTGTATTATTGTCACATTGAAATAATGTATAAATAACAATACATGAGTTGTTTTTATATGAGTATGTTTCTTTTTTGAAAAAATGTAGATATTATTTTATGTAATCCACAGAAATTTTAATCGTGAATTTTATGCTATACACATTTTATATAATACACAGGTATTCATTAGAATGAGGTAACATACAAATGCAAAGGTCACAGCAGGCAACTTGCCCAACGAGGTGGCTGAAAGAATTATGCCCATAAAAAATATGGGTGTCAAATATAACCAAAATACAGCACCCCAATATAAAAAACATCTATCACTAAAAATAATAATTAATAATATATAATACACTGCCCATAAAATGATTATGGTTGTGCTATCTAAGTATGGAAAGCTTCGCGATTTATACTCCTATGCCTACCGTACTTTTTTTAAGCGTGTCAATTTTGTGTTAGAATTCACGACCCCCGGAGGTAAGCTTTTCATTTGTAAACAATCCTATTAGAGTAAAACTCCCTGCGACACCGCAACTTGGAATAGTCTCTTACTAAACGATACTGATGTTCCCTTGTCGAAGCAGTTGATTGACGGTGTATTAATAACTCCTAGCTTATCCTATTTATCTATCCTATTAAGTGTTTGAAATGTTAAACACTTCGATCATATTTCCTGACACCTGCGTTCCTCCGATCTAAAGATATTCAAGAAATCAAGTCTTTCTTCATAGCACAGGCCTTGTGAGTCAACAAGAGCAAAGCGTAGCTCTTTCTGTACGACCCCCTTCCCTCAACCAAGACACGAAATGAATATCTCTATGTTATTCAAGGTTGTGGACCATCTCGTGTACTTGTTTTCTGAGAATGCGATTGATAAAGTAATGAAACATGCCAATTTTCTCATTTCTTCTTTCAAGATGGGGAGTAAAAAAAAAGTTGCTTATCATGAAATAACTTACATGTTTGTCCGTGTCCTGCAGTTTCTTGAAGTTTTCATTGTCTACTGTGCCAATAGGAAGGAAAAACGTGTGATTTCCGACCCTCTGGAAGACATTTTTCTCTTCATCAGTCCTCACCCGTGTAGAGAATGCGCTATAAAAGATTTAGAAAATACCGTAAGTATCCTTCTAAATGTTTTCTGAATTTTTGTTCTCTAAATTTATTCATGGTATCATTTGTTTCACATACAAGAAACACTATCATTTACTATGAAAATATCTTTTTCAGGAGTATGACAAAGTCGTTTCTTGCCCGTTTGCACCCGAACACCATAGCTATAACGTGTTAGATAGGGTATTATCGATATCTGTATTTTACTAAAAAAACTATATTTAAATTTTTTATATTGTTCAACAGTATATTTTGAACTTTTGAAATAGGGCTCATTTAATTCGAGACTAATTATGAGGTTGACCCTTTAACCCCATAATCGTCCTGTGAACAGCACCTTCAAACGGTCACAGCTTCAATGATCATAAGCACACATTTCGCCTACTGTGATATTTTAAATGTAATAATAAAGATATACTATTGCATCAGAATCATTTGAAGTAATTTTAATCAAATTAAATTTTCATAAAATGAAAATCTCGTGAAAATAAAATGAGAATTTCATGAAAAATTTCGATCCCTTTAATGTTTGGTCAAATAAGTTGAAGAAAAACCAAAATTATTTAATACGCGTAATTTGTGCGATTCTGTGTCAATACTGTTTCTATAATATCTGCCACTAGTTTTCTAACTATGAGTGAAGTGTTATGATTGAATGATTTATCGTTGTAGGACTGTTGCTCTCTGTGGCGATACTTTTTAACGGGGAGATCGGCTCGCATTTGCGCCTTGAAGTTGGGAATCACAGAAAACCAACTTCAGCCGACCACCACTGTGGGGTTCGAACCCGGATCCTCGCATCGCGAGTCCGTCACTATAACCACTCGACCACCACAGCGGAAAATTTGGTATTTGTATTTGTAATATCTGACTGTAAATTAAGTTTCATAAAATAATATGTGTCTTCCCCCCCCCCCCGCCCATTAAAAATTACTTTTAAGAACATTTGGTGGAAAAATATCGGCAAAATCACAGACCCTACAGTCGTTTTAGGGAAAAGATTTCGCAGGAAAATGTCGCGAAAATGCAAAAGGTTAAGAATAATTGTTATTCTTATCACTATGGGAAATGTAGTGTATTAAACGGTTTGAAACACTCAAAAAAAATTTTTTTTAGCAAAATCATGCTACATCCAATTGTGAGCTGGAATTCTCACTATACATACACACATTTGTTAAAAATTAGCTAGTTTCTCAAACTAATTAAAGAATATTTTCTCTCTGAAACATTTCAGTTTAGATAATAAATTAAGAAGTGTGAATGTGTGTGTGTGTCATCACTCTTAGATACGCATTTTTTCATAGATCGTTCATAAAAATCACTTGAAATCCTTTTTTTATTAAAATTTCAAAAAGCTATCTGAGAAATACCATAGTACATGCAGGCTTGCTTTTATGATCTTCCTTAAAACTTTAATACTTGCGGATGATTCCGTATTTGTACAAAACGTTCACTACTTTCTAAGAAAATTTCAGAAAGATGATAGGAACAATTACCTAGACTTATACAGAATTTCTATCCAAGTATATTTATATAGTATATGTATATATACAGAACCTTCACTGGATATGTGTGCATCCTGTTTAGATTTAGATAAAAAAAATCTTTGTAAATTTAGTACTTCCACACCTACGTTAGTTCGGGCTAATGAACATTCAGGTCCTATGAAGTTACAGAGAGGATTAATTTCAGCCAAACTTGGAATTCATTAAGAAGTGCCACGAAATTACTAATTGGCGGATTTGTTTCGGGAAGGAAACCGGCTACGTTAATTGCACCTCTCGTCCAAATTCACCCTCTTTCCCATGAAGATTATTATACCGTGGACGGAAAGGGTATGCAGTGGTTCTCTTGTGTAAACGTCCTGGGGGTTTTAGATTTGTTCGATGGCAGAAACTGCATTTAATTAATAGGTTACTTTTCTCAGTTACCAGTTTATATTTTCAGCTTCTGTTTGGCGAAAGGCTGGTGTTCGTTTTACGATAAGAGAATGGAAAGGAAAGAGCTGCTCTACGGAAATCCACCATATTTTCGATAAATCCCCAATTTTTCATCGAAAATGATATAAAAAATATTCTCGAAATAAATTTTTTAATGCACTTTGTTTTTGTTTTAAATGATATTTAACTATGAAAAAAATTATTTTATCAATGACCAGATCAAGATCGTTTGCGCATTTTTTTAAATTTAAAACTGACACAATTTTTAAACGGTCATAAAATTTAAATTTAGACGCAAAGCTGTTGGTACGAAGGTTTTAACAGTCTAGAGCTGATGCTGAAATGAATTCGGCAATAAATCCAACTGTCTCTGTGGGGAGGGGGATCACACCACATCTTATCGCATGTCGAGCGAGCGAGCTAGACCACTACGTTACAGAAGCGACGAACTCTTTCTTAACAGCCTATATGCATTGACATAATCTTTAAATAAGCCGGCATCTGGTAGCAAAAATGTCAGTGAATGTAAACTATTAGCTTAATTAGGTCTGACTGTCCATGCACGGTCTCGTTCAGCGTATATAAACCACAAGGAAAGAAGTTCGTTGGTTCTGTAGCGTAGTGGTCTAGTGCGCTTGACCGGTATTCAAGAGGACATGGGTTTGATTTTCCGTAGAGACAGTTGAATATTATTCCCCGAATTCATCTTCGCATCATCCAGCTGTAAAAAAACCTTCGTATGAATAGCGGAGAGTGACACCACACGCATTTTTAGATAAAAGATGTTGTTAAATAGAAGAATTCAACCATATAAGTGAAAAATGATCTGGTGAGAAAGAAGCACACATTATTTATCTACAATGCAGTCGTATTTGTTTTAAAATAATTGAACAAAAATGAAAAATCAGACTTTTTTCAATTATTAGTAATCGATTTGAGTAAAATAAAGCTCCAAATTATAATATGTCGAGCATATTTTTCGTTTAATCCCATAAATTTTTAGTTTCATATGATTCAGTGATGCGTTTGTTTTATTTCCCATCCGTTTCGACGGTATTTTCTCAACATGATAAATGTTCAAAATCACCGTTAGTGATCAATGCTTCAAGTTAAAAGAAACCCTATTTTTCAGGTTTAAATGCTTTTTATAGTTGTCTTAGTGAAACCGGCCGTTCATGAAACAAATATATATAGTCGTTTCTATATATATATTTCAAATTTCTTTCAGATCAAAAGATATTCCTAATCCTCGGAGTTTCTTCATTGAAGATTACGGATAGCCATGTCTTCCTAGGAATGATGAATCTATGATGTATCATTAATAATTTTTATCTCCCCATTTTTTACAGGATTTTTCCTGTGCTTTTCGGAAGGAAAGAATGGAGTACAGAAGCTTAAATTTCACTTTATTTTATTTAAGATTTCACGTCTAAAATTTTTAACCTTTTTTTAATAATACACACATGTGGTATTATAGTAAATTTAATTCATCATTGAATCCCATGAATCATTCTCTTAATGACACAAGTGAAATGTTAAAAGTGTTATCATTTCTGTTAAGTAATTACTAAAAATATTGTTCGGCAGTGATTTATTTCCCATCTTCAAATACCTCTGAAAAAATTAACGGTAGAAAATTTAAGAACGGTGAACGATAGAACCAGAGTGATTTAGTAGACACAATAAAAGTCCGAAGACGAGTAAATCTTAGGTTTTATCGAAACGAACTGGTGAAAGTCGGAAAAATACTCCAGAAAGTTCCTCTTTTAGGCTTTGGCTAAACCAATTGGAAAACCCAATCATGAAAGCCCATTTCCTTCTACTAGTGATTAAACCAGCACGCATTTTCCGGAATATGTCAGTAACTAACAGACACATTCACTAAAACTTATTTCTAGTCATGGGCGGTGATACAAAGGGGGGGGGGCTCCCCCCAGCATCAATGAATGCATATACATATATATGGATTAAAATCATCATCATTCTGCCCTGCTCAGCGTGAACATTGTGCCCTCGCCCCAAACCTTCGAAGTTTATCACCGCCTATGTTGCTACTTAGTACTTAACATTTATTAACCGAATGATATTATTAATTAATCATATATTGATAAAATTAGCATATTTATATATACGCTTATGTGTGTGCATATATTTTGTGATAAATATTCAGGAAGATAAAAAACCTACGTGTTCCAAAAATTTTATTACTTAGTTATAACGATACTTATATGTATAAACGCTTCCATTATGAGATTTTACCAGTTCGCTTTGGTCATTTTTGCCGGTTCCGAACGGCAGTCTTTTTTTATACTCACCGAGAGGTTGGTGCGCTAACCCCTCGATGTGGAACCCCCCGCGGTAGTAATCTTTTTCTGTGGTCATATCGCCGTTTTTGATGTACCCCTGCGTCAGGAAAGTTTCTGACAAGGACGAACCGGGTATCTCGCGACACCTCTAAACATCCTTTGGTACTTCAGGCGAGTATCTTATCGACCTGGGCTACCGTGCCCAGTTCGCTTCAGTTAGTCCTAGATTTTACCCCTAAAGTCAAGGATTTGCCAATCTTTGGGCCTTTAACGTGAGACGCACACGCATATAAGGTGCAGTTAGAAAAGGAATCCAAATAACGTGTGGACTTCAGATACGTCATTCATATTGCAAGCGGCTGTATAGTTATTAAAGTGAAAAAAAAAACTTTTTATACGGACACCCTGTGTTTAAAAATCCATCCTATTAAAAAGTTGTTGCCATGTCTCTCTTGAGGCCAACAAAATAAATTCCACGTTTCTAAGTGCAATAACGGTTGAGATATTAGAATTCGAAAATGGAGAAAAATGAAGAGAAAAAGCATTTTCCGCTAGCCTATGCTGTTTTTTCCTAATTTTTCTTCATTTTTGAATTCCATTTCTTCTGTTGGCCTCAAGAGTGACAGAACATCAATTTTCTATATAGGTTTTTTAGTAGAGGGTGTCCTTAAAAAAAGTTAATTATTTTATTTTAATAACAATACAACCATTTACAACATGAATGGCGTATCTGATTTCTACACGTTATTTGGATACGTTTTCTAATTGTAAGTATGCCTATAGGATCAACGGTTTGCCAGTAAATTACGGTGCCGACTTCAAGCTATGCACCCTTTACATTTGTTTATTATAAAATCAAAGTAAAATATGAAGACTGAACAAAGGAAAAAACGGGGAACTTCGGTTGTGATAGTGGATTTTCCAACAATATAATTAGGTAAAATTTAAAAATTAAAATTTTTATACTTATATCTTATTCAAAAAATATCGAATAGTAAAATTTCGGTCCTAAAACTGTATAGAAAATAAACAAGGTATTGGTTGGAAGACGAATCGGTGTGTCCCCAAAAAACATAAAACACACATAATATCTGTAAATCACATTTACTCAGCTACCGAGTCAAGTTATCGATTTGTGACAAGAAAATTTAGAGAATCCTCTGCGCGGTACAGATAATGCCCAAAAGTAGTACAGAATGCCGCAAAAGAGCAAAATTAATGAACTCAGCTCATAGCTTAATTACATTAGTAATTATTTTTATTAGCTACTCGTCCCACCCATCAAGTTAAATTAGCACCAAGAATCTCGAACGAGTTCTTTCACGCATTCTCTATGTTTTAAAAGGGCATTTTTCCTATTACCACATCTAGATATGCCATAGTTATGCTGTGAAATTAAAAATGACTTACGATTATGGGCCAATAAATTTATCGGCGCGTTCATAAAACATATTAACGGACATCATACAGTAAACGAGTGAAAGAATTCCTCATAAAAAACATATCTGTCCTTGAACTTTGCCTTTTATTAGATAGCACTGAAATATGAGTTTATGGAATTCAAACTCAAAATGACGATCTACGTGTTTTTTCAGCCATTCGGATTTCTTCGTAGTTTTCAATCAAATATTTTGTTTCATCAAATAATTTAAAAAATATACTGTATCTTTTTTTCTATTTTTCAATAATAGAAAATGTTGATGATTTTTTTAATATCATTTCAAAAAAGTTAGTTTTAAAATTTGATCGTTTGATCATTTTTGTTGCACCACTGTTATTTTCTGCACACGAGGGCTAATTAGACTAGGGCAAACAATTTATTGCTGATTCCAAATGGCAGCCATTTTTTATACTCACCGAGAGGTTGGTGCTTTAACCCCTCGGTGTGGGACTCTCTGCGGTAGTAATCTTTTTCGGTCATGTCACCGTTTCTGTTGTACTCCTGTGTAAGGAAAGTTTTTGAGAATTCCGAACCCCGGATATTAAACTTGCGACAACTCTAAACATCCTCTGGTACTTAAGCGAGTATCTTATCGACCTGGGCTACCGCGCTCTAGTTATATCAAAAACGAGACATAACTCATGTTTCAGCAATATCGGACGATTCAGACATCTCTATGTCATCCCCTCCCCCTTGTGCCAGAAACATGATTGCACAAATTTCAGAAAATTGGAAAATTACTTTTGAATGTTTACAGTATGTCATGGATGCCATTTTTCTAAAATGACATCCGCAGGATGAATGAACGCAGGAAAAGTAGTTAAAAATCAAAAATTTCAATCCTCTATTTCTCTGAAAACTTCAAGGTGTAAATTTGGCACTATAACGAGATGCTCAAATTTCATTCATTAACCTTTTTATTGAGGTCTGCATAAAAGCTTTGATTTTCAGATCGCTCTCAATTATTATTGTATTGAGATTCGATACGGTTGAGGTTCCCTCTATTTGTTGAAAAAATAATTCAAATATATTCTATATATATTTCTAAATTTCAGAATCAACCGAAGAGTTTTTCTTAGTTTCGGGCACCATTTATAAAGTACACTGAGTGACCACTTTAAATCCCAAATTGTATGCTAAATGCTGTGTAACATTACTAAGAATAATTCTACCAAAAATTCTTTGTTTCAACAATTTCATTTTCAAAAATACTGTTAAATGGTTATTAGAAGTTATTGAAAATTCTGCTCAAAATTTAATTTGAGGAAACTATCGATGTTTTATGTGCAGTTTAAGAATTCAGATGTCATCTTACTTACTTACGCGAATAGTTATTTTTTGAGCATGGAGATGAATGAGCATGAAAATTGAATAATTTAATGAATGAAGAATGAAATATTTTTGTTAACAAAAATATAGAACGTACATATATGCGAGACATGTTAGATTTATTTTAGTAATTTAAAATGTTTTGTGTTAAAAGTCGTGTCACAAATAATTGACCATGTCACTACCCTGAGATTTTGAGACGAATCCCAGACTGTTGGCAAAGATTCTTGTCAACCATCTTGGCCCAATATTTTGGCCGAACAATGCCAAAATATTCAGGCATTTTACAAAGTTTCATTATTGTTAGTGAAATAATCAATCTACGTTTCTGGCAGGTGTTTGCGCTCTGGCCGTTGCCCACTCAATACTACAGTGTGAGGTATGATTTAAAAATGTTAATCAAATACTGACATTGGGGGGGGGGCAGGGCTAGAATACGACTTCTGTGAAGTTATCCTTGCCCCCATGTACATAAATTAATTTGATCGAAAATGCTCCTCGAGTTTTGATGCTTGATCTATAAATTCCATTTTTGCCTTAGACTGATTGTCATGGCGACGAAAATATGTCGTGGTGTTGCATGAATTGATGAGTGAATATACTTTCTAAAATCATATCAAAGACATTTGGATTTATAGAACGTGTTACGGATATACGGAGATGTGAGGGCTGATGTACAAGAGGATGCCAAATATTTCGTATATGGATGTACGAATGTGGAATTTCGTCGAAATGAATCTATTGCCGGTAACGCGTATATAAATATGGAAATTACTCCGCTTCAGCCAAAACACTAGAATCCTGCTGTCGAAATAACGGCCTTTCTTTCGCTTTTCTTCATTAGCGTATTTTGTATCTGAGCCCCTTTTGTTATGAGATAGAAAAAGATCTAACTCTCACAGCTGTAGCATTGAAATATTAATATATTCGAGAAAGAGTCTTCTATTCTCGACAACATGGTAATGCTAGAAAAATCTTCCTGATTACAATTGCAAATGGAGAAAATTCGCTTTCTTTCAACTCTCTCGATAATCTTGACTTTTGTTCAAGTTTCATTCTGTCAAACATAACTTCATGCATAAACTTCTCAGAATCATTCAATATATGGCTGAATTACCTATCTCTGTGGATAACAATACATAAAAACCGGAAAATATGTTCCACAAGTTTTAGATGAATTGCATTAACATGGCTTGTTACGCCTGCCGTTACCATCACTCGGCCTATATTATAATCACGAAATTCTTTTAGAAATGTTTAGGAATGAATAACGCAGAGTTTTGGAAAATAGATATATCTCCCTAATAACGAGTACCCCAATCACGAAACAACTTGTTTTTTCAGTTTTCCTTCATATTAATAAACTTTTATTTTCTGCAACACCACTTGGTTCAAATTTACAAAGAGGTTCGATCATTTAAATCATGTTACTGATCATGACAGTTAAACCAATTCATTCCACGGTTACAATTTATAATATAATCAATGTCCGTGCAAGAGGCACTTGGTTTTGCTAAATATTTATGATGCTTGTCTTGATTGGTGTTTCATTCATAGTTTAAAAGGGACTTTCAAAATATATTGTTCAACTTTACTCAACTTGTGTTTATTTAAATACAAGGTGATTTTAAATTCATCGGAAAAAATTTAAGAGTTGATATAAATCCCCTAAAAACAAACATATTTGATCATAGAATGTGCTGTCGAATCGCAATAGCAAAGACAGTAGAGGGTGTTTTCAGAGAGTGCACAACAGCATTTCACCAAAAACAAATATATTTTTATGACGAATTTGCTGTGACATGTGCTATGAACCGTTCGAGGGTGCATATGAACTTTATGATTGGATTGTAGTTTGTTTTTTATTAGGTGCATCAAGGTTATGCTGTGTCAAACAATGGTCAAGCGGTATAATTACAATGTGGTAGAAGTTGCGTTACCCAGGTTACACCATTAGAAGGCTACCATACTACATGAACTTATTGTAGCAAATTTGTCGTAAAAATATGGTATTTGCTTTTGGTGTGCACTTCTGGTCTGAAAAATACCCTCTACCGCCTTTGCTATTGCAATTCGACCACAGGTTCTATGAAGAAAAATTTTTGTTTAGGAGTGTTATATCACCTATTGAAGTTTGTTCATAAATTTAAGATCACCCTGTATATTATTACTATGATATTGATAACAATTATTATTTAAATCATCACATATTTTGCGTTGAAAAATTTGAATAAAAATTATATAATTGACTTTCGACTTACAAAATAGAATTATCGCAAATACCGGCCATCATAAATTCATTCCAGCCATTACACAAAATTTTACTATAGATAACTAATAACAACTTATTTAGTTTACTTAATTATTTCCAGATAGAATATTCAGCATTTATTTATGAGCAAGAAAAATGAGGATCAGATTTGTTATGGCTTAACAACAAGTAAGTATTAATAACCATCGAAGTATATTATTCGTAAAAAACCAAATTAGTAAAAAGCTTACTCTAATGGTTCTGTCAAGTTATATATACTAGGTTGCTTCAAGAGGTCCATTGCTGTTGGAGGTAAAGTGGTAATAGGCTTGTACGGTTCCAAAAGTTCATCGATGACATAAAGAAGTTGCTCGTCACCCTCTGTTCCTCTGTACACGTTTTCACGTATGATTTTGGCATTATTCACGAAATATTCCTGGTAAAAAATGGGAATAACTTCTATAGGTAAATTTTTTATCAACTGTAATGCAGGGTGAGCAGAACTTGTCTTGCGCATTTCAAAAATAAATTAATTTTTTTTTTTTATACTTTTCCCCATTCAATTAAAATTAGAGAACTGAATATAAGAGTAATAATAGTAATCAAGGCTCTTTCGAAATCCAAGCTACCAAATACTTGGAAATTGAGTATAATTTAGACGTGGGTGAAGTCACCAAGAGTGGACGCACCAAAATTTGGTAGTTGTATGTGAAAAATAAAATAACAACACGCTAAAATAAATCCTAATACGTACTGTGCAATATCTAGTGTGTAGTCGTTTTCATATTATGATGTAGCGTCATCAAAGCGTTATTCTCTCAACAAATATTCTATATTTCTCAGAAACATTTCTCGACCACGAAAAGCACTTGACTGTTGACGTTGGAAATGATTCTATTTTTATCTCCTGCTCCTGATACACAAGATGGAGTTGATGTAAATTTTCGTTTTTCTTTTTCTTGTCTTTTTTTTATTATTATTCTTATGTTTATCTCGGAAGATATGTGTGTATATGTTGACGACGCTCAAGGTGTTGTCATTGTCCCCTGCATATGTGTAATACGTGAATCACCTTTTATTTAATTAAGTATTATGTTTTCAGAAAACAGAGTGATTTATTCACTCGTGGTACCGAACAAACATCACACGCGAACTTTTAAATTTCACATTAATTATAGAAAGGTACTATGGACTTTTGGTTCTCCGTATGTAAAGTGTAAACCACGTAACTCTGAACATGTAAATGAATTAAACAAAAATTGAGAATAAAAAACTTTAGTTCCAAGGAATAACAGTGGTTCAGAACACTTTTTAATCTTATTTTTTTCAAAGCTGTGATAATCTGTTTGAATTGTTATTATTGTAGTCATTGCTAGTAAAAGGAGATTTTTTTAAAGAAGATTATATAGACTGTAATGAAGATTTAATATCCAGTGTGTTCCATTTACTCCTAATGCGGCTTTTATCTCATCAACCGTTTGTCTTTGAGGTATAGTTCTAATTTAAAAAACGTGTGATTCTGAACACGTTCTCAAAACGTGTTCAGAAATCGGTCTGTATCAGTTTCGAGAGCATAAATACAGTGTGTCATAAAATAAAAAATTGAATTTTAATACGCTCCTCCTGTCCTATAATTTTCAATTAGAAGTTGTGCTGTTTCTCCTGAGTCCAAGAAAAACATTCCATGTTCCTAGGTGCAATATTCACTGAGATATTTAAATTCAACTACCGAAGAAAGTTGGGAAAGAGTAGCATAAACTAACAGAAAACGTTTCGTTCCCTCGTTTATGACTTATCTTTCGCTACTTTTCTACGATTTCCGAATTCAATTCGAATTCAATTATCTAAGTGAATATTGCATTTAGAAACATGGATTTTTCTGTTTGACTCGTTCAAGAGACCGAACAACAACTATTTAATTTGGTTTTAGGGGAGAGAGTATCCGTATAAAAAAATTAGATTTTTTATTTTATGACACACTGTATTTTCACTCTCGAAACTGTAACAGATTGATTTCTGAACATATTAAGAACATTTTTTTTTAAAAATTAGAATAATACCTCTAGGACCAATGGTTGACTGAGATAAAGGCCGCACTTAGACGTTCAGGACACCCTGTATGGATCACACTTCACATAGTAGAACGATTTAAATAACATTTTAACGTGTTAGAAAAATGGCAACCATAAATGAATATTTGGTTGCTGCTATACAGATTTGGATACACTGTAAGCCATGTTTCAGAATGAAATCACATACCTTCGGTTTTCTGCGCTCAGTTTCTTTCATGCTAAGAAAAAGTGGTGCCATTCCAGCTAAGTATGGTGGTGCGAAAACAGGGAATAATTCCTTCTTAGCCGCAACACTCGCTGCAGATGAAAATAAAAAGAAAGTAAAAAAATATTTTTATCACTCTTAAGGGAAAATTTTTTGTAATTCTAGCAAAATTAAACAATCGTCTGAAATGAAACCCCTGTAAAACTTGAATAGTTGCTTCATTGTAAGCATAGTTCTAGTATAAGTAAGCCGAACATCAGGCGAAGATATTTTGTTATTCATTATTGTATTTTATTAGTGTTGTTTTACCGATTTTTTTTCTACTTTTAGAAAATATCCTCATTGGATCAAGTTATGGAACAGACATTTTATTCCTAAGAAAAAACTTTACTTGAATAAAAACAGTAAACCATATGAACATTGATAAATCATACAACGTATGTTGAAAAATCTATTGACTCGGAAAAAAATCACCCCGCTTTCGAAAATTCTAAGTACGTATTGTACTTTGTAACTTCGAATGTAACGTTTTTTTTTGTTTTTGAAGATGTAAGCTTTTCAAGAGAATTGTAACTAATAGCCAAACTTTGCACTTCGTATATGGTGGTAAATAATGATAGCGTATCTCATAAATATAGAGACTGAGTATTTTTTTGAATAAAATATGAACGAAAACAACCAAATTTTTGACAGGCAATTATAAAAGTAATTAATGTACGCCTGTGCAGTAATTTTAAAAGTAAAAAAAAAGGTGGCTATTATAACATGCATAGTAAAATTCTAACTCAGATTTTTAGAAAAGTTTAAAAAAATGCTGTCTCACATTTACTTTAACAAAAACTTTATTATTTTATTTTATTGTTTTGTTACAAATTTTACAACTTGTTCACACAAAGTTGGATTGTATAAGGCAATACCTCTAATCCGCATATATAAATGAGTTGAAAACTTTGCTGTGTATATATATATGTCTGTGTGTGTGTGTGTGTTACTGCGAAAGCCCGAAGTGGCCGGCCTGTCACGAATTGGCTAAGAGTTTTGGAATAAGTCCGAATTTCAGGAATGACTCGGAATTTCAGCCTCCATTTCGCGAAATGGCTGGAGATCGCTGGTGAAAGCTCAACGTGCTGACGTAAGACGGCCCAGTAGGAGCCAAATCCAATTTTTTTTCATAGCCAACGTGTGATACATGCATATATATAGCAACTGCATTGGATTAGCTTCATGTGACGTGAGGGAAAAAAGTGAAATTTGAGAGAAAAACTTTAATATAAACATAGTTTTTTTCTGCCAAACTTTGGAGAACAAATGATTACCGCATTGTGAGTATAGTTTGATGGGCTGCCATAACTAACGTTGGCATAATTATCACGAAAAAATATGCTAACTTGGCGATGATAACAAATCTTGTCATTTGTTATCGGTCTTTGGCCGACACCGTCTGGCCGAATTCGGGTTTTGGCCGTAACATATATACATACATATATATATATATATACACTACTGTATAACATTTTCCTCGCAAAGGGGCTATAAAAGTGTGGAATTTTATAGAATGGATGGAATGTTTCGTAAATTTTTATGAAAATTTCTAGAAGTAAGTTCAAGCATGAGATAGCGTATGGCGAAAGGATGAGCTAGATGTTCAAGAAGAACATCAGAAAAAGACGATTGTGCCATTCTCCTCGATTGTATTCATCGCAATAGTTATTTTTATGTGTGTTATGTTTTCCGGTATTTGAACTGCAATATCCCAAAAGGCACACACGTCATCGTATCCAAGAAAGTGACAACAATGTGTATACGCAGAAGGTGTTTGTCAAGATTTGACGAGCACTACAAATAAGCTCTATCATTGTTAGCTATATCTCGCATGCTTTGGAAGAACGATAGGTAACAATCATTTGTTTTAGTGAAAGAAAGTGTTACTTTGCTGGCCCAGATGGTTGAAACTACGTATTACTGGCACCATTTGAAACGTGAATTTTGCAATGCCTCTAGTAGATAGAGCTGAGGAACGCACATTTGGTATGATATGCGTAGACTTTGCATCCAACCAATTGATCAATACAGAAGTCTCGAGTATCCCAATCCCGAGAATTCGTGTTTCTGGATATTCCAAGGCACTGAAAATTTTCGCATTTCCTTCTAAAGACCGTCTCTATTTTTTCCTTCAATAACCAAACTTCTTTATTTTTTTCCAGGAATACTACGTACGTTTAAGAAGACAGAATTCCGAAATTAAGACTTCTTGAAATGACGCAGAAAATTTTTGTGCTTAGGTGGCAAAATGATACAAGTCACTTTTTCAAAATCTCACGATGGCAAATTTGCAAACAATACTTTGTCAAAATGCGATACCGTGCCTTTTTGATTTATTACAATTTGCCTCCGTTGCTCCATTATAAACTGGAAGAGGAAAACGAAACAATTGTTACCTTCCAAAATTGTGACAAACGAGAGTCCGGAAAGCGAACAACTCAATTTTTTGGAAAGTGACTTATGACATTTCGCCATCTGAGCACAGATTTTAACTTTCGGGGTGTCGCTAAGAAAGAGGAGCAAGTTTGACCGTGGACAATTAGTGGTGGATAATGGCATTGTCCCCAAATCACATACGTAAAATCATTGGAAAGGCAGCTGAAAGCTATCAGCGTCTCAGCGTTGTTCACCACATCAATCCCAACCTTCAACTCTTCTGAATCACTCTCTCATCTTCGCGCACTTTTCACATTCTACATTTTTTGAAACACATCATGTAACAGAACTGCCTTTGCCTAATAAGTCTCAAAAAATCGTCAACGGATAAGGCAAATACCTCCTAAAAATAGGAATTTTTTAGTATTTACTGGTATTTGTCTTATCCGTTGACGATTTTTCAAACATCATGTAGCACCTGTATCTTATTCAAGAATAATAATACAGTAAGTATGCTAGTACTGCTTTTGCTTGCCTTTTTTTAAACGTAAAACCAACATTTCAGGCACGTTTTATTGTTTTTCGGATTGTTTGAGTTTTGAGTTTTTCGATAATCCGAGGTGGCTTCGGTCTCATCCAACTCGGACCATCGCGACTCTGCTGTATTTCTTTTTTAAAAGGAAGACAGAATTCCAAAGACTCTCAGGATGTTCCTAGTCACCACCTTCTGACTTTAGCGTAAAGTACCAGGCAATGCGTTAAGACAGTACTCCCAAACGAAGGTCTGCCTCTACAAAATTTGGTACGGATGGCGTGTACTTAGCTCTGACCTTTCCCTTTTAGAAACAGAATTAAGATTCGGATTCATTTTTATTAATTTCATTTTTTAATTCCTTCTAATAAACTTTCATTTTAGACATATCAGCAGAGAAAATCATGAAAATATTTTTACGTATGTCATCTGGACTAACTCATATATCCACAGGAAGAAAGTTATATTATTTTCATCCTCGAAAAAATTGTGTTTTTAGAAAAATACATTTTAAAACTTATTTTATGTAATCGCTTTTTTTGTTCATATATTATTAAAAGAAAATAATCAATAATAATAATACTTATGAGACGCACCATATTACATGATTGATATACGCTGTTTTAAAATGAGCATAATAAAATGCTCAACCAAAATTTTATTTATTTATTTTCTTTGTAAACTTTGAAAGCACAATTTTCTGCATTAATAAATTGAGAAAAAAATATTCGCTTTTCCACAAAACCACTTTTTTTTCTCTAAATCGAACCTAAGTATCCTTTTTATTGTATAACTGGAAAGAATGAGAAACAAATGTTCTTATCTCAGATTTTACTGAACAAAATAAAGAAAAACATGATATTGTATGAGATACACAGTGATTTATCAGAGTTCCGAAGATATCTTTGGAAGAGAAAGTCAATAATGCTGCATCGTGCACGCAAGAATAGATGGAAAAAGGGTAAAACCCAAGCTACGAACTGTTCCAACCAAACAATTTCGATATGGAACTATCGTCATCTAGTATATATATATGTATCCATATTATACTGCCCCTCTCCAGAAAAAAGTGATTTTGCGCGAAATAACTCTTTGTTTCCTGAGAAAGAAGAAACTATCCAGATAAAATGTACAAAGCAAAGGGTACGCAAAGATTACAAGTCAATGCTAGAGCAAAAAGCGCTTTAGAAATCTCTGCTTGATTCTGAAAAGTTTTCCAATAAATCAGTAATCTTCAACAGAGTGAGAAAGTTACTTTATCTGACCGTCTCTGAACTAGAATAACGACTTTTAAAAAGGACGGGATTAAGCATTTTATTTATGGCGCTCATTTTCCGATACGAGATAAACTAACAGAACACATTTTAAATTTCTGGCGAAAAGCATTTAATAACAGATAAAAGCGTTTAAATTGCTTGTTAAATGATAATTAACTGCAAGTGCAATAAGAAGCTCATCTTTGATTCTTTGCAAGAGCGTAGAATAACAACAGACAAATTCTCTCGGATTAACATCCTAAAGAATTCGGCTACTTTCACTAGAACTAATTTAAATTGGAAATGCAAATCCAATATGACTTAGTTAAAGCCATTTACATTTGACTAAGCACGATAATTATTTGAACATTCCCTGCAGCTTATTAGATAAGGTTTTCGACGTTCTGAATGCTATTGATTTTATAAATAATCAATGCAAGTTTGAATATAGAAATATCTGACACGACCAAACCGAAATGCTGTGCATATCAGAAAGCATGTATAAAAAAGAGTTTATTCATTTTTTATTTTATTTTAAAAACGAATTTCAGACGTGCAAAATTAAGTAATTGAGATTCAAGTTCGTTCAGTTGAAAATGTATTGATTGAGCATTATTTTTCCCAAACTGTCACTTCAATACAATTTTAGTCTTTTGTGACAGACTTCATTTCATTTGATATATGCACTACTGATTTCATAGTTACAGAATTTAAAAACTGTGGTGGTTTAAGTAAAATGTTAGATAGTTTAAAATGAATTGAACACGATATAAAACATTTTATGTAAGAGGTATTTTTTTTTACATTTTTTCGTAAAAGTATAGTTACGTACATAAGATTATAACAGTGAAATTTATTATATCTGTAGATATACATACAAAAACTATGCATGAGCTAAGAAAAAAAAATGAAGTCCGGACAAGATATACTATTTCTATCATTTTATGTTGCCGTTATTTTCAAAGTAAGATTTTTCGAGATTGAATTAGTTTTTAAAATGTAAGAACAGAAAATACTTTCTTCTACAGCCATTTATCGGTGCTCTCTGAAGAAACGAAAAGTAAAATATTTGTAATTTTTACTCAATCCAATTATCATCTCGAGCGGTGACATTTGTAACTGCTACACATTTATAATGAGGTGAAAAATTCACGCTGTCCAAATATTCCGGGTGAAATTGACGTTATTCTTATGTTAAGAACATTTTTCGAGAATTTTGAGGGAAGACTGCGAAAGAAAGAAAGTTGCTTGAAACTTAATTAGCATCCTGCAGTTTTCCGCTAAAACTTCATCTCATAATTAAAACCAGACAGAAGTCCTTTCAGCAATTCCGAAAGTATTTTGCTATTCATTACAGGCCTCTCAAAGCCCTCATTACGAAACAATTTATTTCAGTTGCAGCACTCTAGCTCATTTGTCTTAGATACGGACGCAGTCACAATGTCTAATTGAAGATCAATTAGTGAATCAAGGCAGCAGGTTGCAGCGCCTTTTAAGAAGCGAGGCATATCACAAAAACAGATGACAGCTTTTGAGTATCAGCAAGGATACTCTCGATTTTTCAGTTGCTCTGGAGCCAGCCATCGTTCGGAACGAGAAGTGTTAAAATTTTTTTTTATCTTTTCTCTATTGAAAGTTTAATTGAGAGAAAATTTGTTAGTCTCTAAGCACCAAACATAGCGTGTGATAATCGTAAATTAGTGATAACTTTTTTCTGGATTTACCAAATGTCTACGCTGGAAAGTATCCATTTGAAGATCGTAACTAAATATCCTGAAAGAAAAATTAAACAGAGAAACAGCAAATACAATGAGGGGGAAATGATTTTCTATAATACGCTAAGTACTCATCGATTGACAAAGATATTCGACTTACGACAGTTGGGTTTGCAAAAAGAGTTAGAATTTTGATAATGCAAAGTAGTTTTTGTCACTCAATACAACGGGCATTAATTATGTATTTCCTCCAAGTTAAAGATTATGATGGTTAGACTGTCTATTCCAAACACATGAACTGTTTAATACGCGTTTTCTAATGGGTTTAAATTTTTTTTGTTTAAATAGTACTTGTACCTTGTGTTTAAGACCAGTTTGATTGAAAAAGTTCCGGTGTTTATTCCACCTTCTGTATGACATTCCGTTTACTATTATTTGGAAAACTGCTTTGAATCATACACGAATTAATTATCGAGTTAATATGAATATAAAAAGAATGAATATAAAAACATCCTTTACGTCTGAACATTTCACGAAATTTTTGAATACGCAAACTCAAATATGAGAGAGCAGAAATTAAATTATGAGAGACACGAATCTTTTTTGAATCGATTGAACTGAAGTCTTTCAAGATTTTTTTTAAATAAACTTTTTTTAAAACAACTAATTTAAAATTTGCACATACATATAAAATACTCTGTTTAGACAAGAGTGTTATTGGTACATAACAATTTTGTTTTCTGCATATAAAAGATATGCACTGATTAAGAGAGATTATAAGCACTCATTCTCGAACCAAAATTTAAATCTCATAATCTATGAAATGAAAAATATACGCTTCAGTCATTCACCATGGAGACGAAAAGTCAGATCTAAAGCATACGATCTTCATTACAAAATTATGAAAAAAATAAGCTGTTGAATTGTTTTATTTAAAAAAAAAACGGAGTTGGTTTCACATCAGTTAGCTTTAAAAAATTTTAATTAAAAAATTCATAATATTACATTGTACCAAAAATCATCTTATAGAGTTTAACCGACCATTTTAGGTCAGTTAATAAGGTAAGTGAGAATAATATGGTCATGCTAAGCTTCAGTCATTTTTGCTGAGTCGTGTATGACAGTCTGAAAAACAATGCTTTAAAAAATGCTTTGGGGAGTTATTACAAAATATGTGTCTCCACTGTATATCTCAACGTAAAATATGAAAAAATAGGTTTTTTCAGAGTCTACTACCTTTTGGATGTATTCCCAACATGTGAAGGTTATATGGCCAATGGAGTCGTCAGCGTACATATCTCAACAAATTAACAAGCATTTTCACGAAAACTTTTGATTTAAAAAGTTATTCAACTGAACAAATTTTTAATTAAAGATAAAATACAAAAATATACTTTGCTGTAAATAACCTTTAACTAAATTAAAATAATTAATCAAAAATTGATAATTTTTTAAGGGAATTAATTAAAAGACACATTTCTCTCTCTCTCTCGAACAGATAAACCATTTTTCTTCCTTCTTAAAGAATAGAAATTTACGGGGACTAGAAATTTGGTCAGATGAAATTTCTGGCACAAAACATTTGATACTTGCACATGCGCAGGGAATATATCATATCCGGCCATAAAATCAACTTGCCAAATATTCTAAAGAAACCTACATGACAGACAGAATATTATACAGATTGAAATGAAAACGAATGCAGTTGAAAAGCATTGAAAACTACAGGCCATGATTAACGAACTAAAGTTGTTGAATAATGGAGCGTGAGAAAAAATACAAATGTATCACGAAAAATAACAACGTGATTATTTGAATGACGTTTGCAGTGCAATATGGTAAACTGGTTGATCAAACAAGCAAAAATATTTAGGTCATGTCTCTTCACAAATAGCCACACAGTGTAAGAACATCGCATTTCGAATTCTGTTCGAAATGAAAAAAATACAGAAAATTGGCATATTACCATCAGTCACCAAGTTTCATTTCATGTTTTTATAAGTATTATTTTGTATTTTGATCATGAGTAGTGCTGAATTGAATAACTTATTAAATTTATGTGATGTACCCTTATAACAAACAAACTACTTACTTCGAAAAGTTATATTTGAATAATTTTAAATTACTTTAGAAAATTTTGAGCCAGTAACGTTATAAGAAAAAGAAACTCAGACATCCCATTTACCATATGTTAATACGGAGAGTCGAAAATCTACGAGAGACTAGACTAGAATTTCATTTACTTTTCAGCGGCCCCAACATGACTTCGGCAGACGCTGCAAAAACATCTATCAACCTGAAATTCTGTCTTCTATGTGGGAAGGGAAAAACGTAAAAAAAAAATATCTATTCTCTATAGTCATTAAAGGGATAGGGTAATTTACTCAGGAACTATGCTCATCTCCTGAGTGCTTCATGGATCATTTAAGGTAGGTTTTTTTCCAGCCAGATACCCTCATTTTACACTGTTATCTAGATAGCTTCTTTAGAGAGCATTTTCAAGGGTTTTCTTTTTAGCGCACCGGGAACATAAACGAATAACTTTCTAAAAGAATGTTATTTCTTCTACAGAAAAGTCACCAGAGCTAACGCTCAGTAAAGAGAGCAATAGCTTGGTTACCGAAAGTAGCTGTTCAATTTTCCTCATCATTCTTCTTGAAGATACAGTTTGAAAAATAAAACATTATTGTATCACCTCACAGTTTAAAAAAATGATTTATAAACAGAATTTAAAATATATATATATATATATATATATATAATTTTTCAGCAACACATAAATAAATGGTTTGATAGATAGGGTAAAAAAGGGTTTTGCATATTGTGATGAGATGTATAATAATCGTTAATAAGATAATTGGATTTTCAACTTCAAAAAGCATAACTTCCTGAATCAATGTTTATCTACTAGTTAGGTTTTTAGACATTTATGATGGAGTATATCTGAATTAACATTCATATAATGACGACAATTGCAGTGCCGCATGAAATGACTTCATTGCGTACACAAAAATAAATCCTAGGTGCTTTCAACATCGTTCAGACATAAAAAATTTACATAAGACAAAAGACTTTCTAGATCCAGTTTCTTTTGTCAAAAAGGCTTTCCAACCAATAACATGTAAATCCGAAAAAACGAATGTTCCTTTCAGAACTTAGAAATAAATTTATACTTGTATTTTTTAGTATCTTCATAAACTGAAAAGAAAAAAGAATTGTTGATTTTGTTGTTAAAATACTGAAAAGTTCAGCCATTTAGTTTGAACAGTATTAGTTTTATTACGGATTTCTGAAAATAACAAAAATGTCTTTTATTTTGAAAACGATGTGCAGAGATGTCCGAATTTTTATTTAAATTATATTTTTTGTGTATTTGTTTGGTATTGCTTTGTACTCCTAGTTATCATCAACTTATGAGGTATTCAAGTAAACTTCTGTTCTTGGGATAAAGTTCAAAAATAGAACCAACATGCCTAGTTCAGCATTTATAGAAAATATTTGTTTTAGAATAAAACAGCAGCAAAAGTTGGAATTCAATTTAATAGAGTTGTAGTTTAGGAGTAATATATAAAATTCCATAGATAAATATATTTGCTTCAAATATTTTCACTTCTTTAGGTAACAAAGAATTTTTTAACGTGAAAATATGTATTTATCTTACACATGGTAAATTTGGGAGCGGTAGTCCAGGTCGATAAGGTACTCGCCTAAAGTACCAAAGGATGTTTAGAGGCGTCGCGAGTTCCCGAGGATACCCGGTTCGTCCTTTCCTGACACAGGGGTACACAACAGAAACGGCGACATGACCGCAGAACAAATTGCTACTGCAGGGAGTCCCGGTCTAATTAGCCCTCGTGTGCAGAAAAATGACCGTGGTGGGACAAAAATGATTAATGATTTCACAAATACTTCTATTTCATATAGATAAACAGAATAAGATGATTTCTATTTTCCTTCAAGAACCACTTGTTACGAATCAAAGAAAAAGTTAGAAAAAATGAGATACGAAGATCTCCAGAAAATCAAAGGGATTCAACGTTTATGACAGTTTTCTGATCTTCACATAACTTGGTCAGATCAAATCAGAATGTGACTTTTGGCCGGTTCCTTGCTTGAGTCATCTCTCGGTTTAAAAACTGGCTCTTAGAGCCCTATGAAGAAGGGGGGAAAGGAAAGGCTGTGTAACTGACAGCGGTAAGTGCAGTGTGTGTAAGTGTTAGCGTATAAGAAGGGTAAAAAAATTTCAAATTTAGCTGTTCAAGAAGACACGATCAAAATTAGGATCATTCATCCAGACGTCTAACAGCGCCATGTGTCCAATATAACTGTTTTTTATTAATTAATTCCAGTTCACTCAATTAAAAATGAAGATCAACAATTTTAATCGCCAAAGTCATCAAATACAGCAGATCAAGACAAAAATGCCCTTCATTCAGTTTTTTGCTCTTTCTTTTTGATTAAAATACGATTAAATAGTGCCAAAGTAAATGTATATATATGAAGAAAGAATAATTAGTATATTAAATAGCAAAAATTATGCGATTTAATAGGTGCCAAAATATAAAAGTAAAATAGGTGACAAATAATACCAATTTAAACAACACAGTAGCTAAGAAAAAGTTTATATACCGCGTGATTCAGAAAAAAAATGGGAAAAACTTTAAGAGGTGATAGTGCAAACAGATACAAACAAATGTCATCAAAGAATGCACGGTCTAACATGATACGCAAACGCGCTAGCGGGTTCCGAAACGGCCGCTCCACAAACGTTAAAACGACATTCCTGTTGAAATTTATCGGGAGAAAAAGAACACCATACATGCAAATGTAACCTGGGGAATAAGATGCCGTATGCAAATCTGCGTCACAGTGAATAAAAGTAGCGGACGCCAGCACTTCGAACTCCAGCGTGCAACCGTTCTGACAGTTGTAACGTACGGGATAATGGCGCACTTTATTAATACTGAGTTCGCGTCTTTTATTCATTGCGACGCAGATTTCACATACAGTTTCTTCTTCTTCCCCAGGTTACATTTTCATTCATGGTGTTTTTTTTTCTCCCGATAAATTTCAACCGGAATGCCGTTTTAAAGTTGGCGGAGCGGCCGTTTCATGTTAGAACATGCATTCTTTGACGAAAATTGTTTGTATTGGGGTGTGTGCTATCACCTCTTAAAGTTATTCCCATCTTTTCTGAATTATCCTGTATACTTAATCATACATAAAAAAACAACTGTGTTATTGCTTACAGAATCAAATTAAACAAGGAACTAATTGCATTTCATTTAATGCGATGGAACTTGTTTAGTTGGGACAATGCCGTTAGAATTTATTTTGTCAGAAAAATGACCATATATTTCAGTTTCGAAATTTCTTGGCTGGTTTTAGTTAACATGTATCTGTTTTTTTTTTTTAATTTTTAACAAAATAATGAAATAAAATAATTATTCTATATATTGTTTTTACTTTCGCGGTGAATTTTAATTTAAACTGCTTGTGATACTGTCTTCAAAAGTTCCATATCGTTTCACAAATTTTCAGCACAGATCGGAAATCTAAATTTTCTTATGCATTTTTCAAATGAGGAGATATGAATACTCGACACTTTTTATGTTTATTAAAAGTGAAAACTTTTTATGTTTATATATCCTATATATATATCGTATGTTTCCAATAGACTTGACCACCCAAAAAAATTAGAATCTATTTTTGCCTCTACAGATTGTTTTAAATTCAGTTTCTTTCCCAATACCATAGGAATGGAACAAGCTCCCCTCTACTATTGTTACTCCCCCCACTATCTCCGATTTCTTGTCAAATGTTACAAAGCATATGTGTACAAATCTACCGCATTCTCTTGTATAACCCTTGAATGATCAACAATATTGCATAAATAAAAATTCGTCTTGTCATTTGGCTCCATACACCAGGTACACACTGCACCGGTACGATATGCGATACTACCGCAACATCGACACGATTGTGTCGTCATAGAATCGATCCAGTGTGAACCCGGGCTTAGAGTATAGCATACTAACTTTTGGTTCAACGGGACGGGTTTCGCGGATTATGAATGTGTTCGTGCGGATTTTCATCAATGATCGTAAACGAAAAGTTCCCTTCGAATCCGCTCTTGTGTACATGACATAATTGTAGCGTGACGACAAAAGTACTTACTGACATGAAACGAAGCCAACTTCGTGTCATTGAGAGGACGTTTGCCAGCGGCCCTTCGTATAGCGTCATTGGTTGGTGCGAATATTGTGACTCGTCGTCTGTCCAAAAGTACTTGAAGAACCTCATCTTTGTTTATCATCTTATAAAACTAAAATAGAAAACAGGACGAAAAATCAGTATCACATTTCATGAGAGCGTATACCTTGTAACCATCTTTTCAAATGCATATATCTATGATTGACTAATATAATATGATAAATAGTTTTCAGAAATGTTTTAAGAATGTTAAATCTTTCATCATTAGTCAAACGAAGAAGTATAATTCAAAGAAGTTTCTGTTCCATATCGTTATTATATATATGAACTTTTTTATCTTTCCTTTTTTCTCTTATGAGAAGAAATAAACACACCCAATATTATGCAAGAGATATTTCTGCAGAACGTTTCATGCTGCGTTACTCAATGGTGTTTAAGCAAACTTTAGAAATCATTCACTTCTCTGACTTAAATGACACTACTCGCGATTTGCAAACGTTGTGTATCAAAGCCATTGAGTGCATATGCTCCTTGATGACGCGTATGTAAAAAAAAACAGCATTTCGTGCATAGAAAAAATGAAAGAATTCTAAGCTATATCTTTACGCATTATTCGGAAGCATCTCCGACACCTGTGCTAAAAGAGAATGAATGTCCACAGAAAATTCTAATGGGATAGAAGCGCCAAAAGGGGATGGGGAGTAAAATATAAAGAAAAAAAAGTTTGCTGAAACGTCTCCCCCCCCCCTCCCTTAACAGGCTTATTTTCATTTTAAAATCGTCGTTATTCTTCATAGTTTTAGTCCCATTTGTCATTCGCCTTTATGTTTTTCCCGTTTCCGACCTTTCAGCTTCTCTCTTATACTTTTTTCTATTCAATTTCGTTTTTTTTCTCATATTGGAAAGAAGGATATCGTTAATTTTATTTTGTAATGGTTTTCCATGCAACTGAAAACATTTGATACGTGTTTTCGGAGAGTTATACTTTATTGCCGTGTATTTTAAGCAGGAATCATATGTTTGAAAACAAGTTTTATAGTCGTTATAACAATTTGCACCTGTAACTAAATTGAGGTTGTTCTTGTCACTTACCTCTCACACAGCGCTCAATGTTTTTGCAATACGTTAGGCATTGTCTGGTTGCGAAATTTATTATTTTTCACCCTCTCCACCCAACATGTAACCAGAGAATTATCATAATAACAAAATATTACGGATTCCAGTGTGCATCTTTGATCCACCTGTATAATTCTGGAAGAGCAACCTTATTCCGATAAGGACCCATTAAAACGTACGGACACCCAATTCCAAAAAGCGTTAAACGAAAAAAAAATGCACTTTCTAATGATATCAATAACGATGAATCACACACACAGATGGCTTCGCTTTTTCTAGTTCAGTTTTTTATTTCTAAATACTGACTAATACATAAAACACATAATGCTTAGATTATGTGTTAAATTAGCATTATTAAATAATGCTTATTTCCCTGGACGGATCATGCTGATCCCTTGGGAATACGTGTGGATCACGTTTATTCCAAAAAAAAAAAAAAAATTATAAAAAAAAATATAGGTGTATGTTTATGGATGTTTCCCCGCATGTACTTTTAAATGACATATATTCTTTATCGTACAGTTGCATTTATTTGAGACTAATTAGTAATATTGTAAATATTTTAATTGATGTGTTTCGCAGAAATCTCGATCGATTATGCACAGGTATAGGATCTGTAGTTTTTCTCAATTATTATAAGTATATAAACATACATCGTTATGAGAAACTGAAAAGTGTATCTCTGGTGTATTGGTTAGCGTACTTGCTCGGTATGCAAGGGGAGCCGGGCTCGATTCCCGGAGGAAGCAAATCGCTTTTCTTTCCAAATATCAGTTTCGACATTAACATCCAATCGATTTCTCAGTATATTTCGGGTCGAAAAAATACCATCTCTTCATACATCGTATCCATACGTTTAATTTACTATTTATCACGAAAAATGCTCCTTCACCTATAATTTCTCCACTTGTTTCACAATACCAATCCGGCGCTTTTAACAGAAACTATCTGTCAGCGAAATAATAACTGTATTCAAACGAAATCAATTGTGATTGTTTAACCCCAGCCATAAGCGGAAAACAAAAGAAAACGAGAACAATTTTAAGTTTGGGGTAAGTTTCTCCAAGCGTAATTGATACCAACGTTGTTCCTAGCCAGCACTTACGCGTAACTTGTTACTGATCACAAGCTTTAATCCTAAAAGTTATAAACTTGCTGCATAACGTGTGAATAATTTATCACAACGCCTAGGAAAATGACAGCCGTTCACCATTAATGGTTTCTGTATGTAAATGAGCATAAATAGTGCCAAACACACAAGAGAGCTGTCTAAACAAATCGCGTAAGCACATAACACCGCAGTTGAAGTTGCACGCATATTCTCGAATGATTATCGTACACTGAACTACGAATGAATTAGAACGACGAAATCGTTGGTTAGGTTGAAATCTCTTATAATTTGAATTTTTCGAGTTCTGCTTTCCACTAATTCAATTTTCACTGCATGTATGAGGCACGGAATAAAAAGGTTCTGATATTTTATGGTGAATTGCGTGATACTTTCTATACAATAAAATGCCCTAGATGCTTTGAATATTTGTTTCCTTTAGTTCGCGTACGCGCAAACGAACAAACTGAAATATTAAGTATAAATCACTGAATAAATCTCATTTTGTTCGATTTTATATATATATATAATGCTTATTTTATATGAAAAATGTTCTTCCCTCTCTCTCTCAAACAGATTTCATTTTTCATACCCAATGAAGAAAAACATTTAACTCAAAGGAAATTTAAAATTAAGTTTTATGCGTACGCTAAGGTGGTGTCATTAGGAAAAAATATATGGATGTCCAAATTTTTTTTGGCATCAATCAGTTCAGTGTTGTACCTTTGTCAAGTTAGAATATAAAAACACGTATACAATGAATATAGCCGTTAGAAAAATTAGATTTCTGTATGATTATAGAGAGAAATAATTGAAGCAAAATAAATCGTTGAAATTAAAAGTTCACTCTCAACAACGTCAACACGTTTTTAAAATTTTCAATAATTTTTTGTGATTTATATAAAAAGATAAGCTGTGTTGCATAAATGAAGATGCATCCAAAAATCCCCAAGTGTCTTGTAAAATAGTCAGCAAATTATGATCGTCTGGTGGAAAAGTCACGCCGAAATTATTTTTCAAGAGCAATGAAGATAATCGGTATCTCGTATTTCTCTCCTTTCCGAAATCAGTTCATCCGATCGTACATCAGGTTGAAAACAAATGAGAATCTTGGAATTATTTGATTCGAGAAATTCACTCTCTGGGAAGATTATTTTAAATTTAATTTAAGGAAAAATGAAAATAAAAAGATTTTTTTGCATCAAATGTAATCGCGTGGTATACTGGAATGAGCACATCAAATGTAATTAATCGGAAAATACTGAATATATCAAAGGCATGCTTTAAATTTCAAATTAGAGAGAACTTGCAATATATCATATTGAATACAATTTGCAGATAAGAAGTCAAAAATCGTTGTATGGTCACAGGAGGGGGTAGGAATAATTTACAATCAAATTCCTAATCACAAAAATACTCCATTTGTGAAAATAGCTTCGAAAATCAACAATGGTTGGGTGTTAATTGTTTTCCTTATAATCACCTACATACCACACTGTACTTGTAATGAACATGCAACTTTGAATCGTATTCAAGGTTACATTTAGGCTGGGTCACACCGGCTAGACACGACAAGGTAAGACAGCTTTAGATGAGCTTAGTCATTGTTGTCTACGCTGCTTTGTATGGCTCAACGCACACCGGGGTTAGTCAGAGACAAATTGAAACGTTGCGTCATACAAATCAATGTGAACAACAATGACTAAGCTTGTTTAAAGCTGTCTTGTCTAGTCATGTCTAATCGGTGTGTTCCCAGCCTACGTATTTAATATAAAACATATTCTTATGGGATTTAGGCAAGAAATTCGATTCGCTTAGGGAATGTAACCCGATTTCCATTGTCACTAAACACGAACGGCAATGTTTCAAACCTTTGAGACGATAATAAAAAGATCTGGGCGGTTGGGAACGGCAACAAAAAGCTTTTACTTTGTTTCTATATGCTCTTTAACTACATATTCAGTTAGAAGAATTTTTTACAGTTCATGAAATTTGATCAAATAAATTCTTGGTGAACTATAGAAAGAAATTCTAAAAGTTTTTCGACCGCTTCTTTTGTTTTTAAAAACAGAAATGAAGTCCGATGGATCTTTCATACTTAAGGTGTCTTTCCGTTTTGCAAGCTCTGAAAACGTAAAAGCTTACAGTTATCCGATAAAAGTCTCGAGAAATCCAAAGGGCTTCTGTTTCCTGTGGTAACGCATTTTTTTCAACACTTGTTTAAATCTCACACAAAGGAATTTTTATTCACTTTTCTGACAATGAGTCCATGATTTTTAATGGAAACAAAGTTTATTTATGACGGATCAAGAATATTGATAAATTACGAAAAAATAATCTTTTTTTGTGAAAGGTACTCTACAATGCCATTCTGGTTTACATTGCTATTTTAGTCAGCAATTCATTATGACTAACTATGAACTCTGGAGCTACCGAAGTTTTCTTTTACCCCCTTTTGAAACTTTGAGGGACGAATAATTATTTAAAATGTTTGAAACAGCATGATGAGAAACCTTTGAAATTGATGAAAAGTTGCAAATTTGCTAGGTCTCAGAGTTAAAACAATGCCCCGCGTCACATTTTCGAAATTCAAAATGTGCCAAAGAAGACACATTGGGGGCATAAACGGTTACATGCTTTTCGAATGGGAGGAGGGTTAATTTCCCTCTCCATCCTCCCACCCATGCTAATAATACAATTTTTTTGCTCTTACTCATATCGCCACCCGGGTCCGCGTATGATTGGGGATTGTAGTGGTAAAGCTAAAAGGCTGTAATAAACTAGATTTTTAATAAATTCTAATAAACTAGACTTTTAATAAACTTATAAGACTCTACCAAACTCACAACATTTAATCACTTCAAAATGCCATTTTTAAAGCCTTAAAAGTAGCAAAATATATTGGATAAAATTAAGTAATTTTGTATAATTGCACACACAGCGACAGTATAATAATATGTTACTTTCAATTGAAGATCATTTAGCGTATTATTATTATACAGGGTGAATCCGATCTATTCTGTCAAACGTAAGGGGTGTTAGACGAGCGCAAGTGGATCATGAAACACCCCAACAACACTGTCCTATCGTTAACCGTTTTCGAGTTATGGTGATAATCGATTATGGGGTGTTTCATGATCCACTAGGGGTCCTCTATCACTCCTATCACCCCCTTTCGTTTGGCAGAATAGGTTGGATTCCCCTGCATTTTTAACAATGTTTCGTCTACTGCCGGATGTTTATAAGATGAGTTTTACCAAGTTGCTCTGACTAACTTTTTCATGAAGATTTTGTTTCCATCATAAAACATAGAAAAGTTGAAGTTCTCAGTATAATGTTTTCAGTCATCTTTAGCATAAATAAATTTATAGTTATTTGAATGCTTCATCATTGCTATAACAGTTTTTTTTTACTCTATAGTTTACCTGTACGTTGTTATTATCAGTACGCTTCCCATTTTAGATGACCCGAGAGTTACTCCAGAATCATAAAAAAATATCTTGATCCTATATATATGGAAGATCTTACGCTCGCAATCTCTGCTTTATAACACGGGTTTCGACCGAACCAACTATTCCTATAAAAGTTGCGTGTATCCTTAGAGATTTACCGTTATTATCAGAGAAGGCAGTGGTTTTTGGTCCAGGTCTAAACCAAAAAGAGAACGAAATGAAGAAATAAAGTTACTTTCCTGCAGCTATCAGTCTGTATATTCATTCGTAGTGGCTCTTTCTCTAAGAAAAAAAAATAAAAGTAACGTACTTTCTCTCCATATGTTTTCTTGAATAACTTCAGATCTTTCCCAACAACCTCATTTTTTCTCTCAGAATCCAACGCGAAAACTACTCAAACCATAGAATAAAGGGTACGTTCCACAAGCGAGTCTTTCCACGATTTTTTTATTCAAACAAAGCTTCATCTTTACGTGTCTGTTGGTACATATATATTTGTGCTTATGTGAACATCAATACACACATCTAAAATTAGTCTGAAAGTCAAATGCCAACGAAGAAGATGTATATGTTACTGCCAAAGTCCGAAGTGCAGCCAATTCGTGACGGGGCGACCACTTCGCGAATTGACCGGACATCCCCGGTCAAAGCTCGATGTGCTGATGTAAAGGTGCCAATGCAATTTATTAATCGCCAACATATATATAGCTGGAGCAACATATATATATATTGGATTACCTCCATGTGACGAGAGAAAACAGTAAAATTTGAGAGAAAACAGTAAAATTTGAGAGAAAAACTATAAAATTAATTATATAAACACGTATATATATTTTTTTTTGCCAAATTTTGGAAACAATGATTACCGCTTTTTTATGAAAAACGGTTTTTTATAAAAATATTTTTATGATAAAGTGATTACCTCATACGGGACGGCCCTCCCCGCCTTCTAACTTCCATATAGAAAGTTTTTGCTTTGTCTCTTCTCAGCCCAACAACAAAAGTCTGAGAAAAGTTTGGAAAAAACAACATAAATTGTTGAAGGAAGCCTTGTCTGTTAGTTTTTGCTGTTCCTCCTCAACTTTTCTCCGATTTTGAATTCAAATATCTCAGTGAATATTGTAGTTAAAAGAACCGGATTTCTTTTGTTGGTCTCAGGAAAGACAAAGCAAAAACTTTATAATTGGGTTTTTTAGGGCATGGCGTCCATATAAAAATTTCGGTTTTTTATTTTTTGAGACACTGTATTTCCATTCTAAAAACTGATACAAGATGATTTTCGAACATATTTTTTTTAGCTTTTTTTAAATTTAAATCGCAACTCTACAACAAACGGTTCTTGAGATAAAGCCCACATTAGCACTTACAGAACCTGTATATATATATATATAACATTTAATATGATAGTAATAATTTCTTTCGTGCATGTAGTCTGAGTGATCATAAACATTGGTCATAACATTGGGTCATTCATTATTAGTCATAAACATTGGGTTGATAAACATTGAAGTAACAATATTTCACTTTTTCACTCTTATTAGCACTGCCGATAATTTTAATTAATGATTTGTTGTGTATTGTGTGGTTTCTTTGTTTATTTTGTATTGACTTTTATAATTTTGTATTGTTCACGGTTGTATAATTTTTTTTGTGTTTGTTTCTTTTTATTTTATTCCTTAATTATAATCAAATTTTTTAATCATCTATACAGGCATCATTTGCCTTTAGATGGTAAATATGTTCTGTTTAAATTCATTTATGGAGAAGCAGCATAAGATAGCTTCGGATCATTAACTTGTTCTGTTAAAATAGCATAAAAAATTCTTTAAGATTCATGTAATCTAACAGTATGAAGACCCGGTGACTACTTTGAAAATAAAACGAAAAGAAAGTCTTTGACAGGTGGAATTTTAGTGGTTATTAGCAACATTTTCTATAATTTGAATTAGTGAGCTACAGCTATTTGATAAAGAAACGATAAAAAAAGTTCCAAAATCATTCCGTTCCTTTCCACATTAGTAGATGGGTGATGCTAATTAAAAAGAAAACCCGCCTGGCAGACAAGTGTGTTAACGTACCAAACTACTATTTTTCTTTCTGGACCCCCCAAAACTTTCTATCATCACTGAGAGAAAAGCAATTTACATTTTGATCATTTCTGTCGCACCACGGTCATTTTCTGCACACGAGGGCTAATTTGACCGGGACCTACAATTTATTGCCGATTCCGAACAGCAGTGTTTTTTAACTTTATACTCACCGAGAGGTTGGAGCGCTGATCCCCCGATGCGGGACTTCCTGCAATAGCAATATTTTTCTGTGGTCATGTCGCCTTGTCTGTTGTACCCCTGTGCCAGGAAAGTTTTCTGACAAGGACGAACCGGGTATCGAACTCGCGACACCTCAAAACATCCTTTGGTTGGTACTTTAGGCGAGCATCTTATCGACCGGGCTACCGCGCCCAGCAATTTACAAACTTCAAACAAACTTTCGAAATGAAATCTTAAAAATATGAGTGTGTTTAGTGTTGTGCAAGATATGCAACCTCCAGTCTGGTGAGAACTATGACATTACAGCCGTCCACAATAGCCTTGAAACTGTACAACCGAGATCAATTAACTCCCAGGTGCATAAAATGATCATGGCGTGACATTGAAATGATCTCTTTTATTAGAAAACAAATCACTAGTCTCCTGGCACGGAAGCCAATAACAACGTGCCTTCTATGGATGACTCAGCTTGATATATTTCGATCAGTAGCTGCGAAGACAGTTGCCTGGCGGTATACATCTTCTGCCACCTCGTTAATAAAGCTAATTAGCGGCCGCCTCTTGCCATAAATCACCATTGATGGTCTTAGCGAAGAAATCTTGATGCATTAGAAATTGATAGATTCTTGGGATATTCGAAGAGGAAAAAACTCGCTGTCAGAAATTTAGTGTTAGGTGGAGATAGAATTCTTCCAAACCGCAACAAACGAATATTCAAATTGATATACTCTTTATTTTTTTTTATTGAGGTCCATTACCCATGACACTGTCAATATAGTGAGTAATACTTCATATTTTTGCGGAAAACCCACTATATCGTGGTAAAGAGATGCTAAACATAACTAACGTTATCAATTGTGTAGTCATTAAGGTAGGATATGTTATTTTCAGTCGAAACCTGTCCCTACGTTTAACTCTATTGGACAGGCAGGAAAATAAAATATGATATATAATTTTTCACCAGTACATGGATTACAGAATATGGTAATCGAATATGCATACACCCAGAAATTCTGATTGTTGTGTCGTAAGAGCTATTGCTATTTCAGATTTGCTATCTTTTGCCGATTCACAGCTTGCTTTAACGTCTTACCTTCGGCGAAAGCTTTTAAAAGTTTCATGTGCTAAGCTGTTGTATTTTCACTCAGAAATTGCCGCCGAATTATAAACATGTAGAAAATTGAAAACCAATACCAACGATTATACCTCAAAATCCGTAAATAGAGACACCAAACAGCGGTTTCAATACTAACATAGCCCTTTCTTCAGTGGGAAAGGGCCCGCGTTATAACAGTCTCTGAGTTCTACACGTTATCAGAATCAACGGTTCGCCAGTAAAATGCGGCAAGAAGAATTTATGGAATTACCTCTCGTACAAGCTAAATAGTAAAAACGTTTGATTTTTATTAATTCGGTTCAGTTTCTTGGATTGTATAGAGTATTTTATTAAATCTAAAATTTATTAGCATTATACTTTTTTTGGTCATAATTAAAATATGTTGTGGGTCCATATAAACATTTTTGGATCAGCAACATAATACACGAACTTAACTACAACGGACAGGATGGTGATGGTTGTTGTGTTTTTGTATTTCGAGGGGGATTTTTTGGGGTTAGGTTATTTAGTTCTTTTTCAATTTTTAATTATAATTTATATTTTGAGCGGCTTATAAGTTTTAGTAACGTTAAATATGAATAATTGCTAAAATTTGTTCTCGCGGTTGTATTAGTCTGAATACCTATCTTCAATGGTTGTTTTTTTCGATATGTTTAAAGCAAACAAATATGGTAAATGTGTAATAATTATCGAACGCAGTTCCTGCCTCACCCTGAACAATACTTGAAAAAATATCCACTAGCTAAATGATATGCTTGCTCACAAGAGATTTATTAGTTGGGTTGCTGTATTTTTGAAATATATGACATCTGTATTTTTTATGGGCATATTTTTCTCAGCCAACTTGTTGGACATTTTGCCTGTTGTGGCGTTGTATTTCTATTAGTTCTAGATATGTGAACATTTTTTGTAGTAACTTATTCAAACTCATCTGTCGACAGAAACTAATCTTAGACAGTTTCATAGTTAAAAGTAAACTTAAAAAACGTAAAACTCAAAATCACCTTGAGGACTGAGAAGAGTACCGTATATAAAGAGAATAAATATAGCGTTATGGATCTTTGCTACATCGAAATGACAAACCTGAGTTCCGTGTTGCGGTTATCGGAGACATAAACTATTTGAAAATGGTCGCATCATAAATAGACTTACAAAAACTGAAATCGATTTTCATCCAGGATTTTCCACACGTGATATAACCAGTTTAATGGGTTATATCAAAAAACTGCGAGAGACGATATTCCTCACAATCGTATATAATATACATTTTAAGAATAACTTAAGCATTTGGGTTTCATGCATTTACAATATACGAATATAAAATATAAATTTAGGTTTTTCAAACTCCGCTCTTATCATGTAAATAGGGGTTTTATCTTGGTAATGCGTAAAGCTTATGAAAAACAAAGTAAAAAAATCAACTGCATAACAGAATCGTATTTAGTAGCGGAACTATTCAAAAAGAAAGTTGTATACACATGGAAATGAAAAAAATTCAAAGCAATATTTAGGAACGACATTTTAGTATGAATAAATATACTGTACCGTATATTATTAAAGCGAGTTTAGCTTTTGCCAAAAAGTGCATTCTTGCATCAAGGAACAAACCCATTCAAGAGAAAAGAACTTTCAATACGTGTCCACAATTTCTATTTTCCCTTAAAATACCACCTTTTCCTTTTTTAGCCTCTTTCTATACTATTTCTAAGAACCGTGATTTGAGTTTTTGTATGCTGACAGTTAAGCGAAAATCGATGCAAAATTGCTGAAAACACTGAATTTTTCCATTGAAGGTTTGCTGTTAGGTGATGCTCCATCTGAAATTCCCGCATACATGGCTGTAGAGCACCAAAAATACTTCGGCGAGCGCAAGAACATCATATAAGCCAGCAGCTACTCGCCACACTGTCATGCAGCGCTGAATAACAACAGATCTACGCAGATGATAAAATAAATAACGAGAAATGGTATTGGAAAGCCAAAAAAGACAATGTCAACAGCATACATGAGAGTATGAATGACAACTATAGTTTTATTGGTGATGTCCTGTAAGTCAAAATTCGGTCTCTATCTCATCATCCATTTGTCGTATAGAGGTATGGTTCTATTTTAAAAAAATGCTCAAAATATGTTCAGAAAAATCACTCTGTACCAGTTTCAAGAGTGGAAACAGAGTGTCGTAAAATAAAAAGTCTAAATATTTATACGGTCCCCCATCCAGTATTTCTCCTATTAGAAAGTTGTTGCCTTGTCTCACCTGAGGTCCACAAAAATTTCTTAATTAAAAACATTTATTAACTTAATTTTAAAATTAACTTAAACAATTTAAATATTATTCATATCTATGTAAATCACATAAACGCAGTGTGTTCCTTGAAGTGCAACATATTGTCAATATTAAAAAAAATATATTGACAATTAATTTATTTTCGTCATGAGTATGTCCTGCATTCAGGGTACTTCATTTGCTAAATATAACCCCTCAAAAGGTTTCCCAATGCTTATCAATTAAAGGGTTGAACTACAAACGCGACAAAAACCAACCATCTTGTTTATTTTTGTGTACATTTTTAACCATTTTGGCAATCGATAATTCGACTTCATTATTGAATGCACCAGTGAGATGATGACGGCTGGTTAGGAGAGCGAACTCACTTTTTTTTTATCTCATTGATATAACAATAAATTTTCTCAGTCATACTACATAGTGGAAGAGTTGATCAACTTTGCCCAAGAATATATTAAATATACTACATAGTCCTACTAGTCATTTGTGACAGAATATATACTTTTACCCTGGAAAAATTAAAAAAGAAATTATTAATCACAAGGTTTTTCCATGAATTTTACCTAATGTTAGTGAAACAATTCTCTTATTTGACTGTCGAATGATAAAATCTCAGTGTGACACACTAAAACCCCCGTTTCACGAATTCCCTCAATTTAACTGATAATTTTTATGTCCGTGTAGGCCTCTATCAGTGTTTATATCGACCAAGATTTCAATGATTTTTTTGAAGTTGTTGCCCCACTTACTTAATTACCATCAATTGTTATTATTATATTATTTTGGCGATAGAATTAATTTTTCATATTTTTTATAGCTCATTCATCATTCTTAAAAATTCTTAGAAATGTGCCTGCGCTGTAATAAAGGATCCTTCAGTTTAATGGATAGATTTGTATACTGCGCGGGATACACTTTTTGCTCACATATCCTGAAAATAGATTGCAAAAATAACTTACGATTCCCTAAAGAGTTATGGTGGGATTTTTTTCATGAAATCATATACCATTTATTTTTGTAATACTTGGAATAATTTATTTGAAACATTTATATGATCTCGAAGACCATTTTTTTTTATTGGTTCCGTTTTTTTATTCCTGTCCAGTGGCCATTTTTCTTGTACGATTGCTTCATTTCACTTGATCGAACGAGTTTTTAGTTAAGGGAAAAAAATCAAAAACGAGTCGAGTTAAGTGCAAAAACCGATTCCCCTTTTTCAATTATAGCCTTAGGGGTTGCAGAAATTCTCACATCATCGAGCTTTTCGGGGGTAATTAAGGTCTCAGCAGAGATTTCTACCCGTTTTCAATAGCTTATGGAACACGCATCAGATTTTTAAACTTTTCGCGAAGCTAAGGTAAGAATTCGATAAAAAATAAAGAAAAATTACAGTGAGAAATGGAAATTTTAAATCAAGAAAAATATCGATTTTACTGTCTGAGAGCAAGCATTTGTTTATTTTACTAACCAAGTTTTTTAAGCTCATATCATTACCAGTAGAAACAATTGTTATTTGTGAATTTATTCATATTGCGTGTGCAATTTGAAAGTAATGTAAATTAATTTGGTCTCGATTGCACGGAAATCAAACTCTAAATCAATTTTTATAGTTGGGGGAGGAGAAATATAAGAATGAATGTAATTTTAATAAAATTCTAAAATATATACATATACATATACTTGTTTATTTATATTTATAACTTATGCATATATATATATTACATATATTATTATATTATATTATTGATACAAAGTCATAAAATTGTTTTAGACCTTCAGAGAAAACAACAAATATGAAATGATTCAGCAGCAACTATATGTAAAGTAAAACATTTGAATGTATTAATACAGTCAACATAAGTGTGTTGATATAGTGAATATAACACATATACATATAATACCAGCAATATAAATTCAACTAAGGTGACATTGTTGTATACCGAAAGACGAATATATTTTAAAATAAAGCTAAAATGATTTCAAACATTACTATGCTTGCGAATTCGTATAATATTGAATGTTCAATAATGTATATAAACACTGATTTTAGCCTGGTAAACAAGATATCTCTTGATATATTTTGAACTATAATTAGAATAAAGATATTTTTTGAGCATAATAGAAGTATATATGTTCACATGTTAATGGTATGTGTGGATGGGTTTCACAATTAATAATTCTAATGGTAAGACTGTTGTAAAGCGCTCTCGCAGAGTGGCCGTTGGCGCCTTGCTGGATGTCACCAACAGGCGCCAAGCTCGCTCGGACGGAGAGAGAAAAACCTCTTTTTGAGAAGCTGACGAAAATTAAAGCTGTATTAACGAGAACTTCTTAATACAGATTTGCTGATGAGAGAGTGACGATTTTTCCATCTCTTCTGGTTCTCGTCGTTGGAAAGAGAGGTCAGCTCGAATTTTTGCTCGCTTACCCTTAAAGTTAAAAAGTAATATAATTATTTAATATGATAATCAGCGCAATTTATTGTGAAAGTCGAAAAATAATGAGCTGGAATTACTAAAGATACCTCCCAAATGCATTAAGTAAGGTTACTGGAATCTCTAAACTTACGAAGGTTTTAACAGCAACATATGCGGATATATATTTAGGAAAAAAAGAATATTAAACTGCTCTTGCGGGGAATCGAACCCACATTTCCTTTCTTGCCGAGTGAGAGCCCTAGATCACTAGACTACAAAGGCAGCGAATGTCTCAATCTTTCCTTGCAGCTGGTGTGTACTGAACGGGACCGTGTGTGGACACTAGCTCCAAGCACACGAGGACAGTGCATACGATCTCCAAGGAAGCATCGATATATCCGTTGCCTTTGTAGTCTAGTGGTCCAGGGCGCTAACCTTACAAGTGAGAGGACGCGGGGTTCGATTCCCCTCAAGGGCAGTTGAATTTTCTCTCTTTCATAAATATATCTTCGCATCAGCCAGCTGCTAAAAACCTTCGTATGGGTAGCGGAGGGTGACATCATCCTCGGATCTCTAGACTCCTCGTCATCAAGATGACAATGGATTCGTGGACTTTGCGAAAATAATTAAATTGTTGTAACTAGCGCCATGCAAGCGAAATTTTTAGTTGAAGAATATGTTAGAATACAATGCTTTAAAAATTTATTTCGTTTTCTCTTCCTGAGTTTTAATAGAGTTTTAAGTGTATTTTCTTTGTTGTCCTATACGACCACGAGTACTCCCCTCAGTGGAAGGCGAAACCATCCACAACAAGACCTCCAACGAATTTATTATCATAAAGAATGGTCATTAGGATAGAAAAGGGTGTTTGGGGTGCTCAGGGAAGACGTATTATGCCATGTTCACACACATTCCAAAATGTCCGTGAACTGAAAACCTCTTTAACACAGGAGTGAACAATGTTGTACCAACAGCTCATAGACAAAGTCGTTTTATGCATGGGCAGACACTGCAGAGCAACCATTGAAAGTTAGGATAGCATCGCATTCCTGACTCAGACATACAAATTTCATTCTATGTTTAGAATATTCTTTCTAACATGGCTTTATTCTATCTTTAATAAGTATACCTTTGTGCATAAGTATCTTCTCTCTCTCTCTCTCTCTCTCATGGCTGTTTCAAAATAAATTCCCTTAATTGAAATTTGTGTTCTTTTCACATGTGTTATAATTTTTTTTTTGTTTTTATATTATTTATATTATATTTTATATTTGTTATTATATCAGTTTTTCCATCAATTAGCGTGATACACATTGAGGTCTCAATGGCTAGTATTAGTTTCATTCGTAATAGTTTCATCGTAAACGAATTGCAGAGTAAAAACTAACTAAACGGTCCTTGGATTTTGCACACCAGTTTACATATTAGGTCATTATATTGAAGACGTTTGTGATATCATCAAATGTGAATTTCAAGAAATGTAGATGATCAATAAATAAAATAATTTGAAGCCTCAACATTTATTCATTAAGAAGTTGAAATGTTCTGAAAGGAGCTATAATTAAAGGTGATGTAAAAAATTACTCATTGAATAAAAGAAATATATATATATATATATATATATATAAAACAAAATTACACATCTTACGAGAGTTTTTGATAAACTGGAAAAGCTCCATTTCTCACTTCCTCGCGTTTTTGGACGTTTTCCCTTCAAGTGAACTCTTATATTTACTCTTGACTAAATATAGTCGAAGCTTAAAGAATTGGTGATACCCTACAATTTGAGACCTCTTCGTCATCCATTTTTATTCTTTGTTTCTGACATCGTTTCCTCCCGATTACAAGTTTCCCCAACCCCTTCAGATTATTTTTAACACAAGTTAGCCTTAGTCTTTGACAGCGTTTCCATTGGAAATCATCGGAAACTGGATTATAAGCAATCGATATCTGAAAGTTGAGAGAAGGGATAACAAGCGAAAAAGAAAATATTGTTTGGCGTGGATCCACAAAATCGGGAACATTCTTTTAAAACAACAATCTTTCAACCTTCAAATGTGCGTCTGTTGTAGTTTATTACAAAGGATAAATGATCTTGGGAATCTTTATGACGTTCATAAAGTGAAAATATTGAAATGAAAAACATGTTCAGCTAATAATTGCCACCAACCTCACAGTAATAATTTCTCTTTTTTTACCTCATCGTGATTTGCTGGATTTTGTTTGTTATTGTGCCTAACATAAATATGAGAAATTTTACGAAGAAAAGTTATGAACTTATCTCTATTATACAGGATGTATAGCTAACTCCTCGCACCGCAAATTACTGGCGAACCGTTAATCTTAGAGGCATCCTTTCAATTAGAAAAAGTATCTAAATATATCTTGTAGACCTCAGATACGTCTTTCATATTGCGAGGGGTTCAATGTTCATTAAAATAAAAAAAATAATAACTTCTTATACGGACACCTTGTCCTCAAAAACCCATTCAGAATGTAGTTTCTCTGTCCTCCTAACCCAACAAAAAAATCCATGTTTCTAAGTGCAATATTCACTGAGATATTCGAACTCAAAAGTTGTAGAAAGAACAGCATAAACTAACAGACAACGGGTTTTTTACATCATTTATGCTGTTATTTTCCACCTTTTCAGTGTTTTTTTTTAAATTTAAATATCTCAGCGAATATTGCACTTAGAAACGTGGATTTTTTAATTTTCCGCAAGAGAGACAGGGCAAAACTTTCTAATTGGGGTGTCCGTATAAAAAGTTATTTTTTTTATTTTAATAACTACTTAATTGTATAATACTTATTCATAAATTTTCATGTATTGTCCTGCCATTCCGTTTAAACTCATATAATAGCAAATATTCGCTCTTATAAAATGAATAAGTAAAAAATTCCTTGGGTTAGTAAAATAGTCGTTGGTTTTCAAACGAAAAAAAGTTTTAATTTTAATTCTATTTAAAAAATTCTGCTTTCGAAACATTGTGATATTCTTTCCAATAAATTCCTTATCCTGCCAGACATTCAGCTGTTGTAAATACATGTGTCTAAGGCCAGGATTAAACTATAAAAGTTTAATAAAAAATATTTGAAAAAATTAAAAAAACAACAACCAGTAAGCCTATTGTTTACATTCGCTCGTATGTAACCGATGCAATTATTGGTTGCATTTTTCACGTTTTATAAAATAATTTTCATATAACTTATAGGGTATAATCCCGGTCTTTAGGGTTTGTTTACTTAATACACATGACTTCATCATTCTGTTTAAAGTTTAGCTGAGGCAATTTTATAAATTTTTGTTTCATAAACTTAGTTAATGGACTAATAGGGATATATATTAGCTTCTAAAAATTCGTAAATACAAATTTATGTATCCTAAATAGTTTTCTTCAGTATGAAGTTTGTTATATCGCTATAGCTACTATTGAGCAACACTATTGAAGAACTGGAACTACTAGAACATTTTTCGAGAAGCGTTTTTTGGTATTTTGGTGTATCATATCATTTCATTCTTTCTTTTTATTGAAAAAGAAAATTGTCGATCGACGTATAATTCGATAAAACGAGATATAATAGCGCAAAGAAAGTTAATCAAGGGTCATTCCAAAATGAAAATGAGTTTTGTCGGAGCGATAATTTATTTTGATCATTATGAGAGACAAAACCATAAAGCCTATAAACAACTCTTGTTATAGATGAAAGAAGTGTACTTAAATTCACTTCTGTCTGAGGTAATATACAGTTATAAGAAATCATTCATTATGACCCTTGAAGAGTGAAACTGAAGCGTCAGCCGGTTACTACAAACTAAGTTTATTGCAAAGCCATTATAAGGTCTTCTGATGTACTCAAAAGTGGTCATTTTATAGAAATAACGGCTCGTGATCCTTTTGTTACAGATTTCTTAGATGAAACTACGTACTACTTTTCTTTCTGTTAAGTATATATAACTATTCTTGCACAAGAGTCAGGAAAAATCTCACATTGGGAGTTAATTCTAAGTCGTTAGAGGTAGTTTAGATAAGTGCTTGCGAAGCGATAATGTTCTCTAGAAGGTGAAAAGAGAAGGAAGAGGTGAGATCTGCCAAAGTCAGCGATTTCGTTTCTTCGTGTCCTTTTTTATTTATATCTTTTTGTCTTACTTTCTTCTCCAAGTGGCGACCAACCCACTCAACTGTGTTGTGCTAATGGCTCATCTCTTTGCAAAAGGCATATTGCTGAGTTTGTTCATTCATAGTCTACGTTAGTTAAGAAAAATTCTGAAACTTCCGTCAAAGATGATACAGTTTACAAACACACTGATTAAATCAAGTTAATTTCAATTTCCAAATTTTTGTAATTCTGGTTGATTTTTCCACGCAACAATAAAATTATGATTTAGCTAATGGTTATTTATCTGTGCGGGGTTCCATCGCAACGCATACTTTTGTGAGAAATAGAGAGTGGTCGAGAAGTCCTAGACACATTTTGAAAATTAATAACAAATCAACCGAATGTCACAAAAAGGTGCGGTTTGCATCAAAATACGTACCATGGTCTAGACGTTTTTGGATAAAATAAAAAAAATTCAAATTTCACTCACAGGTGGTACAGTGAAACAAAAACCCGACATAACACTGAAAATGCAGCACAAACAGGGCATAATTGATGTTCTGACAATTTGCGTTACATAAAACTACCATATTTCAACATGATCACCCTTTCATCTGTTTAGATGTAGCCCGAGCTAAAAAGTGCGCTGATGTTGAAACATGATAGTTTTATGTAAGCAAATTGTCATAAAAACTTGTTTTTTTGACAGATTTTTACAGTTTTTCGTTTAACAGCACCCCCTATGAGTGAAATTTCTTTTTAATGTAAATCAAAAAAAAAAATTAAGTCATGATAAATATTTCAGTGCATACCGCACCTTTTTATGTGAATTGGAGGATCTGCTATTAAGTTTTTCAAATATGTCCAGGACTTTGGTTGTTTTATGTAGAAAAAGATGACTCATTTAAAAGTATAAAATATACGGGGTGATTATAAAAAAACTATCCCGACATATGGGCCCCTAACTATCATACCATTCACAGAAACTGAATGAAATTTTGGCATAAGGTATTTTGAGGTATGCGCTCAAGAATGATATGGAAAACAACAGTGTCACTCTAACAGTTACGGTTACAGTGAGAAAATTTCGAAAATATCAAATGGCAACACCAAGATTTTTGTATTGGAATGCGATCTCCATACTGAAAAACACTAAATAGCGTTCGAATGGCACCTGTAGCACGAAAATCCCCGGAGCTAGGCAAGGAAAAAGTAAAAAGGACTTTGCCGTGCACCAGAGCATTAATGTTCGTTTCATTCGTCACACCGTTTCTTCGGCTGAGATCCCAGCCTGATTAGTCCTCCACAAGGTAATGTGGAAAATTTGTGAAACACAATAAAATGCTTTATTTTATGCTGCTTCTCTGTCCTTATTGGTTGTCCTCACTTTTAGCCTATCTACCGCCGGTGATTCTCATGCTACAGTTGCCGTTTAAACGCTATTTAGGGTTTTTCACAATGGAGATCACATTCCAATACAAAAATCTTGGTGTTGCTATTTGATATTTTCGAAATTTTCTCACTGTAACCGTAACTGTTAGAGTGACACTGTTGTTTTCCATATCATTCTTGAGCGCATACCTCAAAATACCTTATGCCAAAATTTCATTCAGTTTCTGTGAATGGTATGATAATTAGGGGCCCATATGTCGGGATAGTTTTTTTATAATCACCCTGTAAATAGAAGAATGAAAGAGGATCGTAAAACATATGAAAATTGATATTGATATAAGAAATTGTTGAATCTGTAAAGTCAAAGTAATAAAACGACAGACGAATTATGAATACAGTATATTTACTTTTTTTCAATTCAAAAATTTGACTTAGAATTTTATTAACTATATAAAAAAATATATTCATATATATTTATTTTCTTCTACATTTACGGGAATTTGATATTGATACAAACAAAGCGATTGGTTGTGAATTAAAGAAACTTATGCTGTACTGTGAAAAAAGTAAATAAAACTAAATAAACTGAAGGTAGTGGGAATAGAGCCAATAAACAAAAAAAAAAGAAGAAAAAAAAAATTTGAAAGCCTGTAATATAAGAAAGATGAAAACACGCTTTAGGCAATTTTCACTCTGAAATGTATTAATGCTTTGCGATTTCAATGTATCACTTTATTCATTCTTCTTTCAAGGAAAAATTTATCAGTTATAAAAGATATGAATGCATTTGAAAACGTTTCTTTATATCTTTGAAATCTGCTGCGATGAATAAAAATAAGAAAGCTTCGCTTCTTCCTGAAAACATAAAAGGAAAATAACTCATTTGGAAACAAAATGTTATCAAATCCGGCACAAAAACAAAACAAAAAATCTTCGCCCCCGGCATTCTTTTTATTCGAATAAATCGCGACGGAAAATAAAAATTAATTCAAACATTTCGAGTTTGTTTCTTACAAGGAGATCTTCAAAATACGCCAGAAAGGTAGCGATATTAATTTTCTTTATTTTGTTTTGCCATTTTTTTGCTCTTCTTTTAAAAGCAAATTTTCATTAATACGGATATGAAATACTTTTGTGGAAATTGAAATGTGCCCTTTGGCTGAAAAATAAGTTTTTTTTTGAGGGTTCAGAAAGCATTTGAATTGGATATTAATTCATTAATTCATTATTTGATACTGATTGGATGTATCAAATACTCAATGCCTCATCAGGAAACAGAAGGCGAAAGAAAGAAAACTTCAAGCTGTCTAGATTATTTTTTATTTCGATAAGGAGAAGGTAGATAAGAACTGTTAGCGTACGATTTTTTTTTGAATGTTTATGTTACCCGAACGCCAGAAAGAAAAAGACATTGAAAGGTTCGAGATTTTATGATAAATACTGAACTAACTTTTATCTTTCTTTTCGATCAATATTAGGAATTTTTGAGCAAATGTCCTGTGATTGTGGAAGAAGGATGAATAAATTTTGTTCTAATTAAATATTTTTCATCGATAATCCTTATTTATTTATTACTTTTCACAATAACTCTAAATTTCTTCTTTTTAAATTGGTTTTCATTAGATTTTGATAATTTTGAATCATCTTATAAAAATCCTATGAAAAACAGCATTTTCACGCAAAAGAATAATAAAATACGTAATTCTTAAAATATGTTTTAATAAATGTCAAAACACTTCTGTATCGTACACGTATTTGATATGGATACCTTTGTGTAATCGGTGTTTTGATAATTCGTCCAAATAGCATTTATTGGATGTTTGTTTGGCCTGTGTGAAACCAATTTGTAATTAATTTTTTTCTCGCATCTTAATTCATGACGCTGTTGAATTTAGAATTCTTATTCGAGCAAAATGCACTTCAAAACAAAATTTAATTGGCTCTTACCGAAGTTCATGTTTTGCTACGAATTTATTATGTTGACACTCAATGAAACCAAAAAGAAGACTTAGTTTAGTTTCACCTGGGTAAAAATATAATTACAAAATATAAATATATATAGTTTTTCCTTAAATCAATTTTCGGCACAGAAATAAAATGCAAGATGCGACTAAAAATAGCGACCATTCTAATTTAATAAATTAAATAACTGCATTTTATTATTCGAGTGTATTGCAAATATTTGAATCTTTATGAATAAACTCGCGGATATCAGAAACTGAAACTAAACACGTGGATATATTGGAGTATATGTTATTAAGAATAATGAATCCACCTTTAGTAATCAAAAACTTGAAAACGGATTTCTAATTAGAATATCTTTATCATTAGACATAAAAAAAAGAGGTGGGGGAGGTTTATTTATTGATTCAAAATAGAATCTGTCTTCATTTATTTTCAGCATTTATCTTGCCGATTCCAGCTAGTATTTTCAGTTTGTCAACATAATTTGCTTTTAAAAAAATAAATCACCCTTAAAAGCAGTTATTTAAGAAGATATTCTTCTTTTTTCTTGTCTCCATGTATTCTGATAACTATCTATGGTTACGAGGATTCAGGGAAAAAAAATGAGATACGAGGGAAATTTGTTGAAAAAAAAATGTATTGGGAAGTTCTTAGCTGCATAATTAATGGTTCCTTACTGCGCTAATGACACGTTTCTAACCATGTTCCAAGTTCGGATAAATGGAAGATATCGATTTCTTCGAAATTTTTTCTTTTATTTCTTTTATTTGACTACTTTTTCTTATCTAGGATCCACTTTTATTACCTTGTGAGAAATCACATATTCTTCTTTTTTTTATTCATAAAACTGCGGCAATCTTTTTAAAACAGGAAGGAAATTTCAAGGATATATGTTTTCCGAGAAAAAAAAAAGTCCTATTCTGTTTTAAGTAGGCACTCGGGATCTTCATTTTACAACTGAATATTTAAATTAAAGTTACGCATGGTTTTTAATTGTTGCTCAGAGTTTGTTTGAATATTTTTTTCGTGAACTATATCGATCATTCTAATGTTTATCGTGGTAAAAGAAAAGTTATAATTCAGGTAACAGACAGAAAAATTAGTATAGATTAATGATGTAATAAATATGAATAAATAAAATAGTGATGTAAGTGCTTCATTTGAAATTTTACAGTTCCATTAGTTCGATATTCAATTTTATTCCAAAAATCTTGTTAAATTTTATCAATAAGTTTTGAGATGTGAAGCAACATAGATGGATATTTTCTTATGAATTTCGTTTGTTCGCGAATCTAGTGGCAATTAATTTTTCTGGGACTGTTTTCAGGAGCCGACTAAATTATGAATAACATGATTCGTGTATAAATAAATATTTTGAAATTGCATACTGATTTCTTAACGTTCGCTTACTATGAATATACAAATCAGGCAGATTTATTGCGTGTTTCAAAACTTCATTTTTCATATCGCCCAGAATATTTAATATAGAGATGTGACAGTAGAGTTTTGTGCAACCTGGCGAAGAAAAAACAAGCAAAGTTCACATTTGTGATAACGGGAGGGATTAGGAATGAAATCTTAAGCGTGAATATGAAGAATGCCATTATAAAAATGACTCACTACCTTTGGCATGTCAAAAATGGTAATCGACAGCATAGCGGCAATTCTGTTTTCGTAATGAATGTGTACAACTACCGACGAGTTATCGGAAAAGCACAAATGCACTGTTCGAGTCGAGGTGAAAGGCAAATTGAACATGCGCATTCATCCACTCAAAATTAAAGGCTGCCATAACTCCGTGACCACTTTGATAAACTACTCTAGATTTCTCGGAGTTCTCGCCCTATAAATTGTTGAATTTCCTTATATCGTTTGTATCGATCAGTAGAGTGCGTTTAGTTCTCCATAAAAGAATGAATAGTTCTCTATTAAAGTTATGAAATATTGTGAACGTCGCGTATATATACAGTATGAAACGGCGAATCTTTCTGCACAATATTTTCATTTTCCCTATTTACCGTAAAATTGGTAAGACTTTGTGTATGGAGGGTTTGCTTCAAAGAAATATATTAGAAATATCATATGAAGGTTAGAAATCTTTGTGATTTTTCCCCAAAATGACTCGTAATCACAAAGTCATGTTTTGCATTTTTTAAATTTGAAATTAAGTCAGGCAAAAAATTTTCACAGACATCTTTCACATTTCCAGAGAATTGAAGGAAAATGCAGTGCCAACGCTCTCACCAATACATAAAATTAACATAAGACATATAATTTTTATCGCGTGTCAAAGGATCCTTGAATTAAAACTAGCGTTTTATTCTGTTGAATGCCACTATTCCATGCGACCTTTTTATACGGTTACCCTGTCCTTAAAAAACCTAATTGGAAAGTTGTTACCCTGTGTTTAATGAGCCCCCCTCCAAAAAAATCGCTGAGATATTTCAACTCGATTATCACTGAAACAGAGAAAAAACAACATATACGTATCAAGCGTTAGAACGAGCTTATCCGTTAGTTTATGCGGTTCTCTGCTCTGCATTTTTAGTGATTTTCAAATAACCAAGCAAATACTGTGCTTAAAAACGCCGATTTTTTTGTTGGCCTCAGGAGAGACAGGGAAACATCTTTCTAATTGGGTTTTCTGGGATAGGGTGACGAAATAAAAAGTTGTTTTTAAGTTTTAATAACTATACATCGGTAGTTATAGCATTACTATACGCATAATAAAATCTATAATTTTATATTAAACAGTTTTATGTAAAGGGGAAGTACGATATTCCGAATGGCTGCTTCAAAATTTTGCAGGCCCCAGGCAGATTGCCAACTCACACTGTCGTGGCCGGCACTTCACTGTAAAATGGCTAGAAATACACATACGAATTCTTCAGGGGAAAAAACAACAAAAAATAGCATTTATTTTTGTTTCAGTTCGAAATGAAGATTTTTTTTCAAATCGAATCAATTTTTATTAACGTAAGAACGAAGAACAAAATAAAAAAGTGAAAAAAAACAACCAAAGATCCCATACTAGTCATTACAATTATATTACTACGGTTATTACAATAATTTTCAATGTTAAAATGAAAATTTTTGTTAATAAAATTTGTTAAATATGATTATAATTACATATTTAATAATTGTTACTAATAAAATAAATGCTAATTTAAAAAACAAATTCGTTGATAAATAAATACAAAAAATAAAGTAAACGGAAAGAAATACAAATACAACGCCACAACAGACAAAATGTCCAACGAGGTGGCTGATAAAAAGATGCCCATAAAAATATGGTTGTCATATATTTCAAAAATACAGCAGCCCAATTAAAAATACACATGATAAAGTATTATACAACGCCCATAAAGAATACTTATGGTTGTCTTATTCTAAGTATGGATAGCTTCTCGATTTACCCCAACATGTTTATCGTATTTCTTTTTAAACGTGTCAATTGTGTTACAATTTACTACCTCCGGGGTTTAGCTATTCCATTTATTAACAACCCTAATAGAGAAAAATTCCCTGCGACTCCATAGCCTTGCATTGTCCCTCACTAATCGATACTGGTGTCCCCTTGTAAAAGCAGTCGATTGACGGTGTACTAAAAGTTCATGGTCCATCCTATCCATCCCATTGAAAATTTTGAACACTTCGATCATATGTCCTCGACACCTGCGTTCATCCAATGTAAACATATTCAAAAAATGAAGTCTCTCTTCATAACTCAAGCCCTGTGTGCCAAGAAGGACACGCGTAACTCTTCTCTGCACCCCTTCAACCAAGTCTATGTCCCTCTGTAGGTATGGTCCCCAAAACGTTACAGCATACTCCAGTCCAGGACGAACTAAGCCTCGAAAAAGAGGAAGAATGACTTTAGGAGAACGCGAAGAGAAACCGAAGAAAAAAAACATAAAAATTTGATTCTTCATACATGAAATTTACTTTTGACTTCTTACTTTGACTTATCCTGTATGTCAGGATCACATGATGCTAATCATTACTACAATATTTGCCTCGAAATACTTGTCTTCTTATTATTAAGATATTTCCAAGTGAAATGGATTTTTAAAAAAATTCACGATAAAGTTCATGTGTGAGATCAAATTATTTTCGAGTTACCTCTCATTTCTGAAGTGTTTAAAAAGCTGAGGCAATTTTGAGAATTTGATTTAAACATCTGAAACGACTGGAATTCCGAAATTTCATGGAATGTTGAAGATTAGACTCAACCCCCCCCCCCCCCCGTAGACACGTATCCCCTCTTTTTTTTCAGAAATGCACTATTATTTCTGAATGTAAGTTGGACAGTACATTTTTTTTCTCAAAAATTAATAAATTCCTGTATCTCGAGTGTCTGAAATTTTATCTCATTTCCTGAAATAGCAACGTTCACATTCTTCTCAAATCAGTATCTGAGATAAATGAAATTTATTGAGATGCCTCATGATAAGTGGTTTTACTCGGTTTCTAGAAATTGCATTGTTGTGTATTAGAAATGCCTTCGATGTATTTGATACAGATACAAAACATTTAAGGCAGTTTAATTTACCAACAAGATGCAGAGCATTTTCTTTCTTTCGAGGCAGACATACTAAAGGACACATAGCAACAATTTAATAGGTTTAAAAATACCATATTTCTCATACGCAAGATTCTTTTGATTTCAGAAACTCAAATTCCAATATTTTCAGGAGGAACATTAGAAAATGTCAATTGATCCTGAAATTGTAAATATACAAGCATATTATCTTTCAAATCTATCTTTCAGTTCTCGAAAAACTGATTGCTCCTACTCAAGAATCGGTAGTATTTCTTCGCGAAATTTTAAATGTGGGAATGTTGTAATAAACAGTTTATATATTCAATTTTTTGAAATTCAGTATTAACATCGAAAAACGATGAATAGGATTGAAAGGAGTGAAGCAGTCCAGACGTGTTTGAAGTAATGTGATACGTTTATTCAAAATTCTTTAAAAATGAAAGAGAGTTGTGAGTATGAAGAGCATGAGAGAAAAATAAAGGACATTCAAATATTTTTTTTGTTAGTTCGATAAAGTTTTACGGGAACTAATCCAGCTACAGTAATACTATAAACATTTACAGTATGAAATATGTTGAAAACAATATATTTTTCAACGTTAGAAAAATGTAAAAATCTTTATCGTTCGTGAAAAAAAAAGTGCATGTTTCTTGTATCATAATCCAATTTTCAAGAATAACAGATTTTATAGTGAAAGTAAACTGTAAGTCACCATGTTTTTTTGCATTTTATGAACATGATGTGAAAGAAGATTTATGATTAATTATGATTAATTCATTGACAAGGAAAGGTTATTGCATAATCATGAACCGAAGCGATTTTCCTCGTGTTCGATCTTTACGACCATTAACCATATCCATGTGAACAGTCATTTACTTATGAATGTGATCTTCGTCTAGAAATAGTCTAGACCAGCAGTCGACACTCGCCCATCATTAAAGCTAAAATATCCCCGACGGATGAAAATTCAACTTGATAATAGAGAGAGACATTACGAGTTTTGTGGGTTGAAATCCCGATGTTTTTGTAAGAAGCTTATTTTTCGGAGCGTTAGAAAAGGGTAAAGGTCTCTAGAAACAGATAGTGCATACATATGACGGGTGTCAAAAGCCTTAGTTGTCACTCTGCAGTATAATTCCGATCGCATTTAATCAGTAGTAAATTTGCGATATGATTGTAATTATACGATAAAGAAAGAAAATTAGACATCACGATCGACCGGTCGATCTTGGAACAAATTTTTTGTCAACTTTTCTGAATATATTACTTAAAATATTTTTTATAAGAAATATAAACATAGTCGTGCTTGTGTGTGTGTAATGCTCAGAAGGTATTATAGTCGAATAATACAATTTCACATAAGTAGATTTTGGGTTAACTTGTGACACACCCAATTAATACCAGTTCAGTCCGTCTCAAAAGGTTAGGTAATGCCCTTTCCTTAAAATAACAAGAAAAATACGGCGAGTAAAATTAGCACCTTTAATGGATAATACCTGTAGCACATTTCTACATTTATAGAAAAAAATTTCTACCAAAGAACACTTAGAGAATAATTATAGTATCGAAAATACAAAAAATGACTGTCTAAAAAGTTAAGAGAAAATTAGATTTACAAAAATTACAGGCTTTCAGTAAATAATAGACTTTCTATTTTTTCCTAACAACCTCAAATCGCACTATCATACATGGATATAATTAAATTCTATAGGGTTTTTAACATTAAAGCTGCACCATGCTTCCTCGATAGAGCTCTTAAGTCATCAACGGTCGAATACTGTATTTCATTTGCAAACACTGTTTTTTTTTAAATAATGTGATCAACACGTATTCCCAAGAGATCTTTACGATCTGTCCAAGGAAATTTGTTAGTGTTAGTAGACATCCATGCCCGAACCGGGATATTTTATCGTATTATTTATCGTATTATTTATCGTAAGTATGCCCCATAGTATGCCCATTCCAAATAAGATTTAAGTAATGACTCATTGAAGGCTAGCCTAAAAGCGATAGATTTTCACGATTAAAGAGCTTTTTTGTGGCAGAAGATCTTTAAATAGACACGTTATAATGTTGAAATGTCAAGTTTGGTCCTCCTAAATCTTCCCCAGTCAACAGCAAATGTTCTCGAGGATCTTTAAACATCACAGTTTTGACAACTGTGAAGTAGTCTCTTTTCTCCATCTCTCTTTGGTGCTTCCTTGTCACAGGCGATTTCCTATAACCACTCTTTTATAAATCAAATAAATCATCTCTTTAATCGTGTTTTGTTTCGCGTAAACTTGTACTGCGTTGCCTAAGAAAACCAAGTTTTGTCTTTTCGGACATACGTTGATTCAATACACATCACGCACTTAATTTCGACCTGCTCAAAGCAATAAGAAGTTATTAAGGAATGTATGTATTTAATCGTACAAAATATATGACGACTTCGACAATTTTTTTGAAATGAAAACCAATCCGATAGCTTTCCACTTTTATACTATCATGTCTCTGATACGCAATATAGCCGCAATCTTCGAAATTTGCATATAAACGGAAATTTTTCTGATCATTTAGACAGCTATTTTTAAAATTTTTTAATTTGAAATATCCAAAACTTATTTTCATCGACAATGACGGAAGTTTAAAGTAGGTTTATTCTGATCGTAAGCAAAAAAAAAAAAAAGCAAAATGAAATCAAAATGTGAAACTTTATCCATAGCGCAGTTAAAAGTCTATAGTACCTAATCTTTTCAGATTGACTGTATAAGAATACGATACACGTCAATTTCGTGTGGAATAGACAATTTTAGACAACGGCATTTGCAGGGAGTTCAACTATGGAATATACAGGTATCAAGCTGCTGAACATAAATGAATGGGATTGAGATTCAGTAGTAGACGCATTGTCTTTATCTACGAAACTTAAATTACGCTTGAATTTACAATTTTAATATCCATGAGATTTGAATGGCATGGGTAAAAGATATTATTAAAGATTTTATAAACACTTATATTTAAACACGTAGTAAACATATTTTGGAAGGTATAATAATATTACCTGAAGGTCACCTTGAAGTAACTCAAAAGACCGTGTATAGATGTATCCCAAACGAAAATGCAACATTTTAATCATTGCGCGTTTTCATTTACCCAACCACAAAATCCATGTGCACACAGTTGTACATAATAATCTCTGTCATGCTTCAATAGACTTTGAGAGAGTTATTCGCGCTTTTGGATTCATTTTTTTCTTTAATTTTGGAGCTAATTCTTTTCATTAGTAAAATATTGAAGAGCGAATGGTTTCTGGGTTTAGACAAACGAAGCGCAATACTGCTAGTCAGTTCACGCTGTTTGATTTGTGATTACCTTTGAAAACTACACGATGAACATTGGAAACGTTTTATTGATTACGGAATGTATTTGCTCTCTCCTGCTGTGAACACGCTGGTTCTCGTAAATCATTCGGAATTCGCATAAATTGTAGTTATGCATATCACAAACATGACCGGACTTGTATTTCCAGAAAATCAATCATTTAAGACCTAAGGCATATTGATTATCTAGCTCGATTGTCCTCTGTTCCCAAAACATGAAGAGCATTAGATTTTGAGTATATTCTAACATTGGCGAAATGTCAGCGATTCGTGTAGTAATTTACGAGTCGAAATCATTTGAAAGTTGAATGAATGCATCTGTTCACATAATACATGTATTTTCTCTAACACTATTCTATGAAAAAAGTAAAGTAGCGAATGTTAAAGTGCTTAGAATTTGTTAAGATAATGAGAATATAAATGCTAAAAATTATGCTGATTGCGAGTAGAATATTATTAGTATGATCCGCCATTTTTATTGCAAGGATAAAATTATGGAAATAAAAATGAAAAAAGGTATAATTACGTTAACAAATTGAACAACTTGTATGAAGAGTGCATAAAAATAACTATTTACATAGTTAAGTGGTTTTCACGGAGACAAAGAATGATCATAGAATTTGCTAGCATTCTTATTTCGCAAATTTCACGTCTGAATCACTCAACATAATAACAAATATCTCCAACATAGCGAACCACTAATTATTTTTTATAGAGTATCCTTAGATGAAAATATGTCGAAATCATTTTGAAAAAGTGATAAAACATAAATGTTGAAACAAAATACGGAAACTGGTTATCAGTAATTATATTATCCGCAATATTTTTTCCACTATAAGATATATAAGCCTACTGATGATAATGAAATATATAAAAATTATAATATTGTTAAAAAATAAAAAATTGTTAGTTTTCATCATGAACTTTCTTCATTTTGCGTCAGGATATTGAATGCATCTCCGCGTTTGGAGTCATCAAAAAATAGAGATTGTCTTATTTATTGTCGGATATAATTGAAAGAAATATTTTCAATCATGAGATGATAAAAACATTTCACAGAAAAAGGAATACAGTTCTAATAGTTCCTTGCTGGAATAATCTTTGTCTACAAGAGGATGATCTTTAAAACATCTAAAATGTATTGCCAAATGATTTACTTTCAGTAGAGGGGAAAGGATATTTTTTCTTTCGTGGTATAAATATCATTCTGCTTCAGCTTATCAGATGGTCAGCTTTGGCTTTTTGTTTCTTCACCAAAAATAAGTCCGCAAAATCTTATGTAGCCTTCACTTCCCCAAAAAAAAATATTTGAGGACCTGAAGACTTTGGTCAGCATTCGACAAAAACAACGCATTGCTGACCCTAAGGTTGATCAATCATCCTTGTGGATACTACAGTGAGTGATGATCTTGGGCGGTTATTGGTAAAAGATAGATTGATTTTCCTTCCATAGATCCTCTTTAAAAAAGCATGAGTAGACTATTGGATCGCAATTCCCGGAGCACAAAACATGACTTTACTGAACAAATGTGAATAAAGTTTAACAGAAGAATTGATCAAAAACGTTCATCATTGTCATCATTTTTTGGGAGCAAAACGACCTACAAAAATGTTCATTGCATAATAATAATTCCAAAAAACACCATATTTTTCAAAAACCTCACGTTCACTTATCAAATAAATAAGGCAAGATTGTATCATCATTACATTATTAAATATAGATTGTCTTGGTAAGCAAATGCGTATTATGTTTCAAGTTACTCTTGGTTACTCAGTTTAGAACGAAATACGGTGTTAGAACGAAAGTTTAGAACGAAATTCTTTTAAATTCAAAAGAAAGCCGTAAACAATGTATGACAGAACTTTATCTAATGAAGAAACGAGAGATTCACACGAAATGAATCAATCATTAGCGAGAGATCTCATGCTCATTAAATATGAATTACATATTATCTTTTAAAGCGCCCAGTCAAAGAATTAAAAAAAATGTTTACCTTTATTTAATGTAGATATGCGGTTGCGTTTTTGCCGATTTTCCTGTTTAAATTCAAGTTTGAACCTTAACTAACTCTTCTTCGTTAAAAAAAGAAAGTAATCAAAAAAGAGGAAAACTTTGTTGTTTCGTTATACTCAAACTATTTATTTTGTTCTAGCCGGTTCAACGTTGCTGGATATAGTTTTGTTTATTATTAAAAAATATTCATTCAAAACTCGGAAAACTGGTTATCTGCACAGAAAGATAAAAAAAGAGTTTACCAAAAAGAATCCATTAAATATACAAAAACTTAATGCTATATAAAACATGCCCGCGTTAATAGTTTTTGATGAGTTTCCCAGGCATTTTTAATGGGAAAAAAGACGTTTCTGAAAGATTTCAGTAAAGCGCTTTCACTTTATTTTAGGGCATACAGCATATTTTAAAAAGAACCATGGTTCGAATTTTTTCTCATCTACTTTCAAGTTCTATGTTGGTTATAAATAATAATTAGAGGAAAGTTCCACGAATTTATTCCCTATTTGTTTGTATTATCAAATTAAATACTGGATGGATCATGCTGATTCCTTGGGAATACGTGAGGATCACGTTATTAAAAATAATAATAAAATAGTACGAAATATACAATTTTTTCCCCCTGTCAAATTATAAGTTATAAAAAGATGAAAGAGTTCCAGTGAATCTAACAATAGTATTTTAAACGTTTGGAGAAAAAGTTGTTAAATAGTTTTGCTCTATTAAGCATTGTGCATGACGAAATAATTTCAAATAATAAAATTTGAAAGATTTTATTATTTTGTTATCAGTGGAATGAGAAAATTTATTTGCAGTTATTATTTCTCGAAAACTGTACTTAGATCGGAATATGAATTGATTTCTAAGACAAAATATTTCATCTGCAGATGGAAAAAGAATATATAGTTTGCCATTCATAAACACGTTACTGAGAAACTCGTTATCAGAAGGATCAGTAAAAACCTTTCGAGCCAATTCGAATGATAAAAAAAAATCGGGTGCCATTTGAAAGCAGTGGAGTAGATCAAACTTCGAAAGTAATCAATAGACCACACGATACTTTCCACTACATCAATCTTCATTACATCGTACATGCCTCATAACTAATACAGAGCACTATCGGAAATGAAAGTACTGAACCCTGTTGTCCGTGAGATACCAAGAAACATCACCAGTACTTTACAGACTGACGTCATCGACTGCTTTTGGCGCCCGGTTATTGATTAGAAGTTTACTGTTTCTAATCTGGTGCAGTACTTCATTCTACTTTTAGAAATTTGCGGTTATGCTATGTTCTCAAATTCAGGTGCGGAACAAATCACTGCACATTTTTTCTAATGCACCGTCGTACTATTATACTGCGTTTAAAATACCGATACACTGGTATTCTCAAACGATTACGTCGTGATGGACATTGATAATCAGCTCCTCAAATTCTGTTTGGACGATTGTTGTATGATTGATAGTTCTTATGAAATTCACATAATAACTCCGTATTAAATCATATCGGATAATTTAGATAGCCTTGATATACAGTACAATCGATATGATAGATGAATTATTCTTTGTAGGTATACTTTGAAAGGTGAAATAGTTAATTATATATATTATATGTAAATGTAATTTAGACATTTTTTGTGTAATATTTCTCAATCAAAAGCAAAATTTACATAGAAATGTCCTCTTCACTTGTGTTAAACACAATTATATTTCTATATATTCTTTTTCCATCTGCAGATGAAATATTTTGTCTTAGAAATCGATTCATATTCCGATCTAAGTACAGTTTTTGAGAAATAATAACTGCAAATAAATTTTCTCATTCCACTGATAACAAAATAATAAAATCTTTCAAATTTTATTATTTGAAATTATTTCGTCATGCACAATGCTTAATAGAGCAAAACTATTTAACAACTTTTTCTCCAAACGTTTAAAATACTGTTGTTAAAGATTCACTGGAACTCTTTTATCTGGAAATTTATAATTTGACAGATTACAAAAAATTGTATAGATTTAGTACTATTTTATTATTATTTTTAATAACGTGATCCTCACATATTCCCAAGGGATTAGCATGATCCATCCAGTATTTAATTTGGTAATACAAACAAATAGGGAATAAATTCATCCACAAGATTCATCGAAAGACTGGTTATTTGTGGAGACTATGATTACAAGGAAGAAAATTCATCTCTGCCCCACGGGGACTCGGACCCCGGTCTCTCGTTCGCCGGACTTGGTGCTCTACCAACTAAGCTATGGAAACAGAATATCGCAACCTTGGAGAGTATATATATATGTTGAAAGGCTTCATACATGGACGGCGGCAGCAATCAACTAATAGCTTGTAGGCCACCAGATGACCACATGTATACAGGGTGTTCTGTTAATGGACCGACAAACTCAGAGGGTTGTTAGTAGACATCAAGAGGAACAAAAATTGCAATGGAACATGTTGTCGCAAACCACGGTGAGAGGGTGAAATTTGCGGAAAACACATGAAGGTTTCGACTTCACGCTGGAACAACATAACGTACAATAATAACTACAAAGATATTTATTTGGTTAATTATTATAAGAGTTAAATACTGACGTCATTGCACAGTCTACAACGACGTAAAAACGATTGGAAGATACCAGGTATGCTTTTGATGTCCATTTTGTCGCCCGCAGCGCATGCGTTTCGTGACGCTGCTTACGTCAGATATGGTGAGCGAACCCACGAACGCATTCAGCGATCAACTGCCATCCACCTTTTGTCTCCTCTGGAATCGGAGCCTGCATGCGTTTTTCACGATTTTCACCCTCTCAACGTGGTTTGCGACACCATGTTGCATTGCAATTTTTATTCTTCTTGATGACTACTAACAACCCTCTGAGTTTGTCAGTCCATTAACAGAACACCCTGTATAGAAATGTCTCTCCACTCGTTAAAGATTCATCGAAAGACTGGTTATTTGTGGAGATGATGAATTTTCTTTTCCTCTTGTAATCATCATCTCCACAAATAACTCTAGCCTTTCGATGAATCTTGTAAAAGCAAAATTGCCAGGAGCTGATAAAGAGTGAATTGCGATGTTCGGAAAATAAACTCACGAAGAAGAATAACTCGAAGAAAACTAGAATGTTCAAAAAACTTTGATGCTACTCACAAGAAAATCGTAAAACAATATTAATTACATAGTGATACGATTTTTGTCTTCCGAAAAACTGCGCATAATGCGTAGAACATTTTTTGAAAGGTTATCACCAGATTTCGTACTACCATGGAAAATCTTCCGTTTTTTCATAGAAAGAGCGAAAAAAACTTTTCATGAAATACGATGATAGCAGCGGATTTAAAAAATAAAAAATATTGAATGTTTTACGGGAACATTTCTGCAAGACGTTCACCGTGATACGAAGTCAAGAAATATGTCATTTCCTGAGAATTTGTCCTTTGCGCATCGTAAAAACTCAAAAGCCATTCAGCATTAGAATTTATACGAAATTCGCAACTATTGGCGCATACAGAAGGTACTATATAACAACGTGTACATATATACTGCATATGGTATATACTACAAAAATCTGTTTCCACATAGATCAAAAAACAACATATATATATATATATATATATATATATATATATATATGTTGTAAATGTTGAAAAATTAAAAATAAAAGTTTTAAAGCTAGAGTATAGCGCTTAAGGCAGCTGCATACACATAACTGGAAATTGTACAAGTAAAATATTAGAGCAAAGAAGGATAAAATAAATAAATGGAACAAGAGGAGGTCGTCCTGAAGGGGGAATCCCCCCCACATTGTCCAAAAAGCAAAAATGTTTCTGATCATGGTAAGCCGAAGATAGGTATAAAATTATTATCCGTTCAACCGACATTTTTGCGATAACAAGCTTTGGAAGTCATGAGAAAGTAAAACATGAGAAAGTAAAAGCAAAGTTGGGTAAATACAAAAATTGAAAATCACTAGAAAAATAAACGAAAAAATACATTAGTGACACAGTATTTAATGGGCACTACTACAAAAATGTTTTCCAAAAAAATTTGCAATATAATAGGAAATTAAAAATATACATAAATCCTACCTGAAATTCAACTTTTTAATAGAAATATCACGAGATTGTGATTATTTTCCAAATGGCGTTAACTAACAAGTCGAAAACCGTGGGTGAACTTTGAAACCCATGAAGGTAGATGGATAGCCGTTGCCACTCAAGATATTTAAAAAGTCAGAAAAAGCGTCAAAGAAATCATTTACATTATTGCACGTTTTTTTGATTCTTGAAAGTTGTTCAAAATATATTTTTCAGAAATTTCGTGGCAACGGCTATCCATCTTACTTTATGGGTTTCAAACTTCACCCACGTTTTTTGACTTGCTAGTTAGCGCCATTTGGCTCACAATCTCGTGACATTTACATTAAAAAGTAGAACTTCAGTTAAGATTTATATAGTTTTTTAATTTCCTATTATATTACAAACAGTTTTAGATTTAGTGATAGGTTCACATTTTTGTGATAGTGTCGATTAAATACTGTGTCACTAATGTATTTTTTCGCGTTTTTCTAGTGATTTTCAATTTTTTGTATTTTTTTTTTTTTTCCAACTCAACTTTGCTTTTACTTTCTCATGTTTCTTGGACTTCCAAAGCTTGTTATCGCAAAAATGTCGGATGAACGGATAGTAATTTTATACCTATCTTCGGCTTACCATCATCAGAAACATTTTTGCTTTTTGGACAATGTGGGGGGATCCCCCCCCCCCTTCAGGACGACCTCCTCATTGTTCCAACTTTTTACCTCATAGTAAGAATAATTGTGGCCACTACTATTATCCCCAAAACCCCATATATTTCTAAAAATGATCAAAATTTACTGATTTTCCCTGAACATCATGATCACTACGTAGCTACCGTCAAGTATGCATCACTGATAATAGCATTATTTGTGATACTTGCTGCAAGGTCCACATGTGCACACGTTCCCCTAGCATTTCGCACACCATAGTCTAGAACAGAAGTCTTCAACCTTATTCTGTTGCGAGCACTGCTTGTACCCATCATAAAAAGAAGAGCACCCCTTACGGCAAGTTTGACATACGAATCCATGAAAGCATCATGATTTCAATCCGTGAATGCAATTTCTACAAGGTGTTTCATTGGAACGTTGATAAAATGCTCGCGATCACAAAATCAGTCACAAGAATCGAGCACTCCGGCTATTTTAGGGAGCACCGTGTTGCTCGCAACACAAGTTAATCAGTCTGAAAAACTTATTGTGGCCATGCCATCAAGCTATGCGGTTTTGTAAGTTTTGCATCTACTTATTTTACGTAATTTTGAACAGAAAAATTATTGGAGTTATTACTTTATACATGCATCGTACTTACGAACACGAACATGCCTGAAAGGATTTTCTCAAATGTTTCAATCCAACTGCAAAGATACACCAACTTAGCGTTCTTATTTTCTGAACCATACATGCATTTTTTATTTTAAAATTGAAATTTGAATACAATAATTTGCAAAAAACGTACCATTTTATTCTGAACAGATTACAGATGCATCTCTGCAAAGTGTCTTGTAAACATCGAGCGAAAAATGTTTGTACATATCAATTTTAAGAATACACTTACCGTAAAAATATACTTGTAGATGAAACAACATTTGACTAAATCAACTGCTGTCGAGAAAACTTGGCTACGAAATTTTAAAATGTACCTAAGTGACGTGTACAGTTAATTTTCATTGAAATAAATGTTAAATTAGATTTTCAAATTCTCTCAGATATATTGTAAGTTTTCTTGAATGTTTCTCGAGAGATGGCAGAAAACGTGTAGGAGCTGTTTTATACTGATTATGTTTCGAAAATATCCCCTAGGAAGATTTCGAATTAGAGAGAGAGAGACTTCACGAAATAAACCAAAGTTAATTTAGACCTAAGAGGATTTATTGAAATACTCATATCTTCAACTGAAACGGAAAAGATATTATCAAACAGGTGAATTTCTCTAGAAAATGTCGAAATTGTTAATAGTATAAGAAAAAATCTTAGGAAGACCGACGACAGCTATTCCAAATTCAAATTTTATATGTTTATCTCTAGAAAAACAGGAATTTTCCATATCTACTCTATATCTTTGAGCTTACATAGGTATATATCGCTTTTCACAAAACAAAATACGTTCAACAAATGTTCGTTCAAACTATGAACCAAAAGTTTCAACATATTTATAGGTTTTATTTTGGCTTTCATCAGAGAAAAGCATAGGCGTCGAGACTTGGGAACTCTGAGTACGTGAGGCCACCGCATTTCCCCTATCTACACTCTTCAATAGTGTGTGCAAAATGTCTACCAACCCTAGGCACTACTGGTATTGTTTTCGTGCAGGTTAGGATTATCATATGCGCTAAAGTAGGAAAACCATCTAATTTAATTATTCAGACAGATTTCTTTAAGAATGGTTACTTATTAAAAAAAACCGGTTCATTACGAAAAGAGAGCAAAAACGGATATTGATCCTATCAAATGATCCATGCAGTAAAATCTCTCTATAACGATACTGTAGGGACCTAGGAAAAATATTGTTACAGGCAGGTTATCGTTTTAGACAGTTTGAGCATTTGCGCACCCAATGTTTATGTATGTTTAATGTGTTACTTTTTTATGATTTTATCATGAGCTTTCATAATAATTACAAAGGTTTTTTAAAAACATCAAAATGTAAATTTTAGTTAAAATTTTTTGCTAATATTTCACTATTTTTTTTACTAATGATAAACATAAAAGTATGCATGAAAAGGGATGCAAACATCATTTTATTTCATAATGAAATTACAGAAAAATATATTAACTTTGTGTTGATGCAAATGACACCGCATACATACACATGTTTAAGTCCATCTAACGAGTTCAGATTCACATCGGAAACATTATGTTGAAACGAAATCTTCAAGTGAGTTAAAGTAATTAGGGATATATGGCATCAATAGTAGAATTTATGTGCTGCAATCTTTTGTTTCTCATATTCTGGACCATAAAACTATCTTTACAGACAGGTGCATTTAAAAAGTGATTACCTCTGGAGGCAAATTCAAAAAACATTGAGTAAATAGGAATCAAATAAAACATCATGACGGACAGTATCGTTCTAGACAGAATCGTTATATACAGGTTTCACTGTATTAGGTATTATCTATCTAACGAGAGTAGCAAGATTTTATATTAGAAAATACGATGATCTTCTATTAGTAAATGAATATTCGTAAAACTCTAAGTTATATCCAAAATATAAAACTTAAAAACTAAAAACTTTATAAAACTAAACTTACCTTTGTACCTATACCAAGATGGAGAATAATTTTGTATGGATTAAAAAAACATTGAGTAAAATGTTTCATTTTTCATCATCTGGTTTGAAACGAAAAACGTTTCTAATCGCATAGTATTTTTATTAAAATAAAAATAGTCATGAGAAAAAAATGTAACTTTCCTGATACAAATAGTTTCGTCCGACATCAATTATCATTCTTAATAATGGCTCATTGCTGACAAATATATTATTTCCATTTTTAGCAGTTTTGAAAAAATGTTTTCAATATAGTTCCAAATGACATGGGGAAGGGATTCACTTTGAAAAAATGTTTTTCCCGTATCATATACCTAATCTAAATAAGATTACTCAAACTTTAACGACAGTCTATTTCTAGTCTACATATATCCAGTAGTCAGGTGGTCAGAAATATTACATCCACGCAAAAATGTTTCTTAGAAAATGATCATTTGGAACATGTCCCCATGCTTTTCATGGTAATTAAACATGACTTTTTACGTTATTCACACAGAAGCAAGGTATTACTTCAAAGGTATTACAGTAGTAAATACTTATTCTGCTTCAAACTCGGAATCCTCATAAGATATGAGTTTTATGACATTTCAGCAAATGTTGAAGATTGTTCAAGTTTTCAATTTTATTAAAGATGACAGTGAACATTACCATGATCTCATCAATAATAACTATAACCTGTTAGCTGAACATTGCATACTGTACTAAAAGCATATTTAAATGAATAGCTAGATGAAATGAGTGATTACATTACAATGACCGAGAGTCATGAAGTAATAAGAGCAGCGATAAGTGACGTGAAGAGATATTTTGAGTGAATTATAAAAAAATATATATATAAATAAATGCGTTTCTGCAAAAGGGTTTTATAATTTTCAGCTTGAGTACCCCCAAATTAAGTTCTTAAAACATCATAAATTGATAATTACGCGTTTGTAGCCTTTTTTACTTCGTTAATCCCATCATCCAGGGATGATCAGCGTAGTAGCGTGCTCAAGCATCCAGGGATGATTATCATTTTTCCATTACAGACGAAATTCTTTAAATGACGTATAGATATATATAAATATATATAGTTTTTTTGGATTGGTTGGACGGGTGTACATTTTTGAGTAGTAATTGAGTGCACCCCTACCCTAATCGTTATTTTGTCGGTATTTGTATTAGAAGGTGTCTATTTGAACCACAACTTTTTTTTTCTATTATATTCAATTTACAAGTCCAATTTACAAGTTTTCAATTACAAGGTTGATTGCCATCTGTCTTTCACAAAAGACAACTACATTATATAAAGAAATTTTGTTTACCCAGCCGCAGTGAGAGCATCTTTTTACCGACTATTCCCGCAGCCTAAGAGTCAAACATTGCAATTGTACAATTGTAGTAAACTTGTGCAAATATTGATGCGAAAACTACATATTTCCTGGTAAGTTTTGTTCTCTCTAAAAAATAATTTTTCTGGAACTATATCGTACTTTATTACTTGCTACAAACTTGTAAAGAATCTGAGTTTTAAAATAAAATTTATAATATAAAAATAATCTTCTAGGAGAGTTGACAAATAAAAGTATTGTATGGAAATTTAAAAATATAGGTTGTTTTCTTAAAATAGCGCAAATATAGTTTTTCTCCGTCCGTTGTTCTGTAAATGTATTATGGAGTTATTCCAGATATTCTAATGGAATGCTGAAGGCGTTTGCAGTTTTCTACAGATGCTATGCGCTCTTTATTTTGAAGCTTAAATTATTTCTACAGTTAATGGTGCTCTATTTTGATAGAAACTGTGCGTATTGTTTACGTTTTCAGTTCACGTTTTATCCATTCCCACCGATCACGTTTGTTTCTTCACATTTCTGTAAAACACATTGAAAGAGAACGATGTAAGACTCCGTGAGAATGAACAGAAACCGACAAAAGAAGCTGTAATAATAATGGAGAAGAAAGAAAATGTTTCCCTTTTTCCACAGTAGTACCTTTTCAGGGAAGAAAACTCTAAAAACAAATAAACCCTTTATTGTCTGTGCGTTAAACATTAGAACTTACAAAAACAATAGCATTTTTTTAATGACTAGCCAGAAGAGTATTGAATAGTAAATTGGAAAATAAAATTTCTTGGTTATAATACATTTTTTTAAATCTCTCATATAGATGTTTAAAATCTCTTTTATTCAAATGCATTTAGCACATCGTAAGAACACGTTTTAAAATAACGACAGTTATAGAAAAATACGTTTTTATGAATTTTATATGTACTAGTAATAAATCAAAGGTAGAAAAAAAATTAACGGCTTATAGGAGAGAACCACCCATGATTACTTATAAATTTAAGTTGCAAGGGCATTTAAGTTGAGGACAACTCTTCAAGTTAATTTGCAGGTCAATCAAGTTCAATGCGAGCACTTTTAGTGACTCTGCAGACTTCTAAATGCTGTTCAATATCTTGCCAAGTGTATAATAACATTTGAAGTGTCATTAAATGAACTGTGCTGCAGACGCTGTTTCAAATCATGTGAAAGCTTTCACATTTCATTCAATTCGTACACGGTGTTAAACACGCTCAACTGATCTAAATTCAGCTAGCCTTAAGCAAGCACTGAGCCTTATGCTGTGCCACCCACATACTACTCTACTAAATCGCATAAGTACCTCGTAAACATCCCTCTGAGAAACTTCTAATGAATTTTTGGATGTTAGAATAATTTGTGTATGTGTTGTTCATCATCGTCAAGTTTGTTTCTGAGGAATGCCTGTCATTTGTTCGCTACTACTGAACCGTACATGCATCGGTACAGTACATGCAAATCAGTCTTATAAAATGCAGGGTGTACGACTAACAGAGATAATATCTGCATTGTGTTCCTATTACTCGAGCTTCCATAAGGTTTTCGCTGTGATGTTGGCATTCGAGGATAAAGCACAATTGGTGAAGTTCTTTTATTTCACCCCTGAATAGCCGTCTGAGGCTTCACGAACGTTTTGGACACAGCAGAGATTGAAGAAAGGTTCAGGTCACTCCTGTTGAGATGACGTGCAGCACGCTCTATCGACAAAAATTTAAACGATTTTTTTTCTGTACAAAAAACAAAAAACAAAAATCCCCTTTCGTGAGAATCGCTTTTTCACAAGAAGCGTTCGAATATACCAATCCCTTCAAATTTTATGAATTTTTAAATTACTCACGAACTTATTGGACACCCTTTATATCAAAGGGGGCGTGTATCGAAGTGAAACGTTTCAAGTCCATGGCAAACATAAGAACACTTGCTTGACAAGTTTTAACACGCATGTTTAAATTTATTTTAGAGTTTTTATAAACCATAAATCATAACTAAAAACCTGTTAAATTTTAAAACTAATCAAATTTTAATGAACTTAAATGCAGAGAATTTGAAATCAGAGAGAGTTAATTAAGGTGATCACACAAAATATGTTTCACATCTATAACCTTTTCAGCATATAAACATATTAACTGAATAATGCCTCTTTTTCACATGCTTTCAGAGTTTCAGTTTCCATGACGATCACTTGTGCGTTTTGTCACGAGTAGTTTTCTGTTGTCTGGAAACTACTCCCACTTCCTCTATTTCAGTGTAACTTCACGAAATATCTTAAACATGGGGGAAGCAGGAAAAAAAATATATTTCACAAAATTTTACCGCTTGAAAAATTCCACGACAAGGAACATAGTAACCCGATAGGAAATGAATGGGAAGCGAAGAAATTTCCTTTTCTGATATCACGCACGTGTAATATGCATCGTAGAACATTTTCTCTTTTCAAAACAAACTCTTTCCTCAGGAGTAGCGCTAACAATAGCGAAAGATGGTCGATGAGAAAAGGACGTTATCAACTCAAATCCAGTTTTGTCGTTGAATGCGGTTATTTCTTCTTTGGTATTGGAACGTTCTGTTATGTATTCCCAGAAGTCAATTTACGTCCAAGCTCTCTCTGTGTTCTTTATTTTTATTTATTTTTTCTCATTCCGATGACACAAGAAATAGCACAGCATAATCTGCATTCGCCTTGATCGATCAAAGAAATGTGCTTTGACGCAAAATTGTAAGAGAGAGAACTTCTATTTATAACCTGCGAAACATTCTGGGTTTGATTTCCGAGTGACGTGGAAAGTTCTTTTCAACATATTACAGAACTACTTTTAAAAGTATTACGGAAGTCTTTCCTTCCAGAAAGCTATACCAGATGTATTAAACTAGAAATCGGTTTTTCTGGTATATTTGGAAAAAAAAAAAGTATTTGGCAGCCCACAGCAAACGACCAAATTTTGAATTTACGTGAAATTTGCTTGGCGATGCTTTCACCAAGTTTATTTGAAGTTTGCGAATGATGAGCATTTGGAGCTTTAAGTATAAGTGCAATTTAGAAAAGTAACGGCGTACTTAGGAACTTTTCCAAAGACGTTTGAAAAAAAAGCTAGAGGAGCCGCTGTGGTGGTCGAGTGGTTATAGTGACGGACTAGCGATGCGAGGATCCGGGTTCGAACCCCACAGTGGTGGTCGGTTGAAGTTGATTTTCTGTGGTTCCCAACTTCAAGGCGCAAATGTGAGCCGATCTCCCCGTTAAAAAGTCTCGCCACAGAGAGCAACAGTCCTACAACGATAAATCATTCAATCATAACACTTCACTCATAGTTAGAAAAACAGGTGTCAGATGGCAGCACTACACATAACAAACATTACAGAGAAACAAAAAACTTCACGTCAGGTTTCACTACACGTACACGCACATTCCCGCATGTACCGATTCGTTAGGGGTTCCGCGCGGGAGGGGGGGGGTGCATGTGTGGTGTAGCAGTAGTAGGTAGGGCCTCCAAAAAATGGCTCGGGGATCCACGATGTTCTTAAGTCAGCCACCTCGTTGGGCAATTTGCCTGTTGTGGCGTTGTATTTGTATTTGAAAGAAGATCCAACTTACTAATAGAAATGATGATTGTATAAGAACAAATGTGTTTGTCCTTACAACACATTTGTCTATGTTTTACTATGAAGATTATGTCATTTTTTCGTTTTTTAATTGCAATTTGGAAGCTTGTTTTTGTTTTGTTCTTTTTCATGGAGTAAATAACAGAAATTTATAAAATAGTCTGTTATGCAAAACAAATTTATTTCAGACTTAATAAGGTGAATAGTTATTATTGTGATCGTGTTAAATAATGATATTTTAAATATTCTTTGCAATACTAAACGTATTTGGTGTATAATACCGGTATGCACCAAAATTATCATTATACTCAGGTCATTCCAAAGCATCAAATCAATTTCAATCGTTACAGAGATAAAACTCTATATTGGTTATAGCTCACCATGAATAATCTCTCTTACCCCGAATACACTTTTAAATTCTTTAAAAACACTTGCTGAAAGAATTCTGAAACCCTTCGACTGACAGGCTGAACAAAATTACATTTGTCCCATCAACCTCTGCTTTTGAAATCGCAAATTTATTGGTATCAATATCTTCTCTTAAAAGTTGTGATAGTTGCGCATAGGTTTGCTAAAAGTTTCAGATTGACCTACGTGTATGTATAATATTTCCCAAAAATAATATTTTTGGAAGAATACAATATATTTCAGAATATTTAAGTTTCTATCTTTAGGAAATTTGAGCACGCTCAATTGTTAATTATTTATAGATGTACCCCTCTTATTCTGCATTACTTAGACTGTAGCAAGTGCTTTAAAATGTGCAATAGACTTGCTGTATGAGAAGAATTTTCGGGTAATAGGTGGCAGGTTCCGACTAATGTTAATCCCCCTAGCTATGTAAGATCCTCTCCAATGAAATTGCTGACGTGATATAATCATTATTTCGCTCTATTCCTACTAGCACGTAATCATTAAACTGACGATCCACAATGCATAGCCGGGTTCTTTCGCAATGCCCGTCCCCAACTGCCTTTTCTAATTGGGAAAAGGAAGCATCATCATTCTAATCAAAGATCTAATACTATGCGGTAGTCCCCGCTGACAACGTGAACCGCGCACTCGACTGCATCCCCATGCGGCCACGGAATAATCAAGGAGCTCCGGTTGCTAACGAAATTGTATTCCGGCCTCCAATGGGAGAAAGAGTAATAGCTGAGACGACATACTAACGAAATGGCTCTTATCCAGCATTCATTTTAATCCTTTACCCGTTTTTTCTTTGTTTCTCATTTCTTTTTCCAGCTCAGTATTTTACGTTTAATGATGAAGTTCAGATGATAGTTTGACAAAAACAGCGAATTTTTTTAACATTGATATTCGCCCAACGTATGTATCAAAATATCGAAGAATATCAAAAACAGTAACGTGTCAAGCAAAAAAAAGAGTTTTGGGTTTCACTGTATACATTGATTATAATAATATGTATATTATTATACTATCACAGAAAATTGAATTCCGTACTGAACAGGGTGCGTAGGAAAGTCATTTTATCCTGGAATAACTCGAGAACCGTTTATCCTAGAAACATATTTTCAATTAAAAAAGGATCCAAATAACGTGAAGATCTCAGATGCGTCATTCATATTGCAAGGGATACTGCTGTATGGTTATTAAAATAAGATCAATACTGGTCACCCTGCCGTAGAAAACCTAATTTGAGAGCTGTTGCCCTGTCTTTCCTGAGCCCAACAAAAGAAAAAAAATCGACGTTTTTAAGTGCAGTATTCGCGTAGATATTTGAATTCAAAATCGCTGAAAATGAAGGAACGAACTGCATAAACCAAAAATGTCTCTTCATAAGATATGTCTAAATTGGTGCTTTTTTCCGCGACAGTGCACCTTCTACTGGCACACGTGACATCAAGGCGACCATGTTTTTTCTATTTTTATGATGTCATCCAAACAAACTTTGAGATTTTTGAAGATTTCAGATCAGGTAGTACATTACGGGATATCATTGATGGTAAATTTAAATTAACGGTAATTATAATTCCTAAATTATAAACTAAATGAACATTTTTTGATCGAATTTCTTATATGCAGGTTGATTTTTTTCACGTTTTAGTGAGTGCTGTGTAAATATAAAATAATTCACGAGCTCTTCCCAGGGCCACATCAACGCCTTGGGCAATCCCGACATGGCGTGAGAACCTTAGATGTGTTGGAGGGATATTTATGATAATATCTAACGCTATGATTTTTCTTTAAGTACACTGCTCAAAACAATTAGGGGAGCAAGCAAAAAAGTGAAGAAAACCGTACGAGACAGCCACGTATTGGCATACAATGGATAGTACACGCGTATCAATGCGCAATACAGAAAAAAGACGTAAAAAAATTTGGAATTAAGCTTTAATTCTTTGAAAAAAGATGATTTAGGGCAACAATTTGGTTACATGTAAACGAAAAAAAAGTACTGTTTAGACATGCATGAGTTTTAATAGGGCGTGTGGTCTCCTCGAACAGCTAAGACTGCTGCACACCTGTTTGCCATGGATGCGATGAGGTTATCGATCAGACTTTGGGGAATACTGTTCCACTCCTCAAGAAGTGCAATCTGCAAGTCTCGGACAGTAACAGGCGGCCTTGGTCACGCAGCAATGCGTCGTCCGATTCATGGATTCAGGTCAGGAGAGCACGCTGGCCATTCCATACGTTGTATTGTTTCAGCTCAACGCTGTATTGTTCAAGCATGTTCTCCACCAGACGAGCTCTATGCGGTCTGGCATTATCATCCTGGAAAACAAAGGAATATCCAATGGCTCCAGCGTAAGGGATGACATGACGTCGCAGTATCTCGTCTGCATACCTTCGGGCCGTCAAAGTGCCATTCCAAATGATATACAGGTCCGTACGTCCGCCTATGCTGATTCCACTCCACACCATCCAATCAGCTCGTCTGTATTGTGACCTTTCACGAACGAATGCGGGGTTATTTCGAGTGCCCCTGTCCCTCCATACCAGAACACGTCGGGTGTCACACTCCAGACTGAATCGGGACTCGTCTGCAAACAGCACTTGGCTCCAATCATGTTGCTCCCAATCTCGATGTTCAGCAGCCCATCTTCTTCGGGCCGCACGGTGGCGTGGGGTCAACGGAATGCAGACCATTGGCCTACGTGCATAGAGCCCTCCCTCATGAAGCCGATTACGTACTGTTTGGCTGGACACCCTTCGTCCTGTTGCCATGAGCAACCGCCTTTGCAACTGCGTAGCATTCTCTGTTCTGTTTCGACGGGCTGTTAACCATATATACCGGTCATCAGTTGCTGTAGTGGCGCGTGGCCGACCTTGCCTTGATCGACGTCTAACATTTCCTGTTTCTTGGAATCGATTCCACAGCCTTGCAACAACACTTCTGGCGACTCCAACAGCGTCCGCGACACTACGTTGTGTTTGCCCGGATTCCAGTCTGCCTATAACACGCCACGCCATGGATTCCGGTAAATCACGTTGTTGAGACATCCTCAAGTCACCTTGTCTCAAAAAAAAAAATACTGCGCAATCGAATTTCACAGTTACGGCAGTAAAACAGACGTTTCTGCAACATCCCGATTTCTGCCCTTATCTCCTTTTTCTGGTTTTTGACGTCATGAACTTTGATTTGCATATGAAGTTTTCTTCTTCCGTTTCCTGCTAGGCTTTAAATTATGGACGATTCATTTTATGTTACTTATCGGTATACATCTTTGCGTAATTTTGTTAAAACCATGTGCTCCCCTAATTGTTTTGAGCAGTGTATATCACTTTCCCAGGAGGCCCATGGTGCTGTTGAAACACTCTCTTGATTCTTCCACACACATCACATTTTTCAAACATTTCGTGGAAGCACACGAAAAATACTTAATCAACTTTGTTGCAGGATCCCCCTTACCGGATGCAGTGTCGGTTTCTCGCATGGGCAAACGGGACACGTGGCCTTTACCTTTAGAATTTTAGGAGGTCCCAAAAATTGGATGTCATTCATTTTTTTATTTTTTCAAACCTTTTTTTCCGTATAATGTTGCAAACGTGGAATTTACTTTGAGAGTAATTACGTAAAATTGTAGCTAATTATACTCTGTAGCACGCATATTCAACCTGTTGCTCGCGAGCACCGTGGTGCTTCCCCAGAGTGCGAGAAGCTTGTGTCCGATTTCATGCTCGAGCACTTGATCAACGTCTCAATTCGAACACTTTGTGCAAATTGCGTTCAACGATTAAAATCATCCTGATTTAAAGAGAATTCGTATGCTGAACTCGCCATAAGGGTGCACCCTTTTTGATAATGGGCACAGACAGTGTGCTTGCAACTAGAAAAAATTTGCCTCAAAAGGGAGGAGAGGGTAAAAATTCATGTGTTTGCCCAAGGCCTGAACTTATGAGGAACAGGCTGTGCCTTTCAGAGAGTACTAATAATCTTCGCTATTTTTTCAAAAACTGTAGTTTTATGTAGATTTTATTTTCATGAACAATTATTATAGCTGCAACCAGAGGCGTACGCAGGACCGACTTTTTTAGAGGGGCACACTGAGTTTAGGGGAAAACGCACAAGAATACTTTGTAGACAAGTTTTGTATTACTAACTGTCGCGCGAAAGCAAGGCTGTAACTAGGATTTTTGCACGCCCGGAGCAAACATTATATTGCCGCCGCCAAAAACTAAAGATTCGATAATTTTATAACACCACGTTCTTTGTTCCTACCTAAAACTGCCGCCCCCTAAGTTTTTCCGCCCGGGCAGTTACCCTCCTGCTCCCTCTGGTTCCGGCCTTGATCAAAATACGGTATTTTAAGTTAAAAAATTGATTACAAAAAACATATAAATGCATTTTCTTTTCATATTCTGATTTTTGTACGAAAATGTTTTAAATTTTTGAATTTTTTTAATCATTTTGGGGAGAAAAAAATCATGGGTCACATACTCCTACATTTTATTATTATGAAAATGTGATTTAATTTTAAAATTTCAAGTTTTTCACTTCTATTACCACAAATTTAGTGTCATGGTGTACCAATAAATACTCGAGGAAAAACAATACTGCACCGACCGACTAGACTTTTAAACGAAAAAGTTATTTAAATAACGTATGGGATTACGACTTAGCAAGTGCGTACAAAATAGAAGGATACAGTTTTATTAATTTCTCTTTGTTTTGACTATATTCCGGTAAAGTTAATGAAAGACTTGAGCAATTTTGAATGATTTCATCTATATTTTTCGTCTTTTATCGCCCTATTTTCATATGATATATTTACATTAAAATGTGGAAATTGTATCCGCTACGACAATTGCATCATTATGTGAATTGAAAGGCTTTCCGTATAGGTGTAGACAGGAAAAAGGCGCGCGTTTAGCGGTGAAAAGAGAAAAAAAAACCCATGAGTATTACGTCAGCATCGATAGGGGGAGCAGTGCCGTCTTAACACTTGAGCCCGGGGCCCTCAAGGGAAGAGGGGCCTCAGAAAAAAGAGAAATTCACTAGTGAATTATTTATTTTCCTAAATATTAATTTTGTGGTTGAAAATCAAAGATGGAGTGAGTTCTAATGATGCGGTTGTATTTTACTGACTAAAATACAACTGTTCTAGTATAGTAACTTAGTGCATTTAATCATGCGTATGTTTCATTGGTGAGCATAAATCATTCTTTCTTGGACCGCGAGTTTCATTTACGATCGACGTCACAAGAAGGGTCAAAGAGTGCAAACTATGGTTTCAGAGTTTATTAGCTTCATAAAAGGAATGATTTTCAATGTTAATAACCACGAAAAGTTTCCCAGTAGATAGAAGGTTGTGGAATAACCTTCTACCCACATCACGCACTTGGTTGCAGCGAACGTGCTACAGCATAGAGCCGTCTGATTCTTGGAACAACAGCAATTTTGCCTGCAAAGTGTAAGATCATCAAAACGACTTCTCATAAAAGCCCAGATATAACCGTCCCCCGAATCTCAGCTGATATCATAGCCGTGAGCATTGAATACTGGAAGGAAGCATTTGGCAAAATGACGTCGTTGAAGTTTTGACATTTATGGTTTTGTCGACGTCCGGTCATCATCTAGACGATGGGGGGACACTCGTATTAACCAATAAATGGTTACAGTTCTCAGAAAGTTGTAATGATCGTGCGTGCTGAACAAAGTAAGATATCTTTGGCTGGATGTTTTAATAAACGCATTGAGGAATAAAACCATTTTCTTTTATGTCACATGTAGAGTTATTAATGTACCTGTGAGTGATATGAAATGTTTATGTTCAAATATATTTATTTTTATGTGCTTATTTGAAATTTATTCTCGAAAAACACTAAAGAAATCCTTGACCATCCTGTGTATCGACTATGAGAGATAATAATAGAGTTGTAGATAGTATAAGTCGATAATGTTGTAAAATTCAAGATAAGTGAATTAAAAGTCGATACATTGTTGATATCGATGAACATAAACATATAAAAACCGCAATCACGAATATAAAAGTTCGATTAATTTGCTTCAATGTCTTATTTTTGATACATATATCGCGTCTAGTGTGAAATATAGCAGTACAATAGATTTTAGAGATCTAGTGTAGTAGTTTTAGATCTAGTGCAAAATATAGCAATACAATAGATATTTAGTTAATTCAACGCTTTTTCGAATTTTTTCAATAATTCATAGTTGGAGGAGAAAAAATCATTTTTGTATGAGCAAGTTTAGTTTGAAAAAATTATACAAAAATCCCGACTTTTTGCTTTTCTCGATCAAGTTGCTAAACAACAAATTTTTAAAGACTAATAAGAGTTTGAAAAATTTTTAACCCATAAAAAACTATTTTTGAAAGCCCATTTAACTATTTTTTTAATACCCATTTTAAAATTGTTCAGATGCAGTGTATATATTGAGACTGTGTACCACTTAATACCGATTATGCTTATCAACCTATAATCGCGTGGCTCAATGTGTAATATTCAAAATACGAATTTTTTTTGTCGTCATTAAGAATACGGAAAGTATCGAAAAGTTCAGATTGTAATACGTTAGTGAAAGTATATTTCTTTGACAGCATAAGAATGATAAGAAAAATTCCTAAAACAATTTCATAACGAATGATCATCAATTTTTTCGTAAATCAGGCTTTCAACATGGTCAACAAATTCTGCAGTGATGTTGATTCGAAAACAATGGAATAATGCAGCACCAAGATCAATTATTATAAATATAAATTATTAAAATTTTGAAAGAATTTCGTAACTGATGATAAATTTTAATAATGTGTATGGTAATGATTAAGTTGCAATTTGTTGTCATTTTAGGATCCAGGATAGATTAATTGGATAATGCAATTTTTTTTTACAGTGCATTGGACTGCGAATTAACCAAGTTCGACTGTGTTTTGAAGAATAATCAAACATTTATTTGGTTCAGGTCATTGTAGTTCTTTACGAATTCTTTATTTAATTCTAAAAACTAAAAGAAATAGGCCTATTGTTAGTTTGAACAGGTTTCCGTGTTATGTTGTTTTCTTATATGAAAAGTTTCGACGAAAATTGGTGAGAAATAACTCCGAAATGATTATTTATGTAATTCCTACTTTTCTATATATCATTCAGCTAGAGATGTGAACATTAAAAGTTCAATACAAAAAAGGTGAGATTTAGACACGATTTCTATGTGGAAACTTGGCCCTAGAATGCCCATTTCATATCAATTGGATTTATAATGCTATGTTTTTCTATCATGGCCATTCTCTGGTAAGTCACAATGAAATAAACTATTAAAAGTTATTTTTGTCAATTGAGACCGACATTATGACATTTTGTTTCACCTCAATACAGAAATGAAAGACGAAAAGATATCGCAGCATTGGTTCACACACTTTTATGGAGACATACAATTTTTAGAAATTTTGAAGAAAAGAATGAACTTTTGAATATATTATTTATTTCTCGCACCTTAAAAATTTGAGTTTTTTTTTCATCTTTCAAAGCAACTACCATTCTTTTACATTTTGATGCTGAGTATGTTTAAAACGTATTCAATGAAAAAGTAGAGTGAAGAGCTAAGCCTTTGAGAAATAAGCCTACATATTTCTCAGTGATCATCGATCGAAAGATGTTTAAAACAAGTATACGATATTCATAAGCAACGTGTCGGCACAAAGAAAGACATGAAATAAGAATCGAGAAATTTTTGATGTGCATCCATGACTTGGGAACGGAAGATGAATAAACTAGGAGTCGAACTCATATCAGAATCTGAATGGAAGCGTAGAATAGAACAAAAGGTAGGAAGAATGGCAGTAGAAGCATATTGAAAAAAAAGTAAGACTAAAAAAAAGCTCGAGACAAAAGAGCCTAAAGTTAAAGCAGGGAAATGGAATGGATGACGTAAAATTCGGAATATAAGAACTGAAATTCCTTCGTACTGAAAGAAAATGAAAAATAAAAATGGGATTGGGTAGAGTACACAAAATACTCTTGGAAGAAAGAAACAAAATAAGAAATGTAGTCTATCACGAGATAAGAAGAAGCTGCACAGTTCTTGAACATGCACTAGGAAATGAAAAAGAAATACATCTTTCTCAACTCAGAATTGAGAATGAGGCCTCTGCAGTACACTTATCTCGAAAGAAAAAAAACGATATGAGATTTGAGCAAAAAAATCGATATGAACAAAAAAATGAAACGTAGAAAAGTACTGTAATAATCATCACTTCGATACACTTCTGATGAAACCTTTAAAATACTTGCGCAGTTATAGATCATGTGCCAATTAATTACAAAACTCGGTTACTGGTCCCAAACAGACATTGATAGAAAACTTTTAACATAAACTCTCATATTTAATTTCAGAAGTGAATCAATGAACTAAATGACGTAGAATTTTGAATAAAATAAAATAAAAGTTTTTCACTTAAATATAATTTATGCATATATAGACCATTTGATCATTTGTATCGCACCACGGTCATTTTCGACACACGAGGGGTAATCAGACCATGAAATACAATTTATTTCCGATTCCGAACACGACAGCCTATATTATACTCACCGAGAGGTTGGTGCACTAACGCCACGGTGTGTGACTCCTTGCGGTAACAAATCTTTTTCTGCGATCATGTCACCGTTTCTGTTGTACCCCTGTGTCAGGTAAGTTTCTGACAAGGATGAATCGGGTATCGAACTCGCGACACCTCTGAACATCCTTTGGTACTATAGGCGATTTCACTCGCCTAAGTACCTATCTATCGTTATCTTATCAATCTGGGCTACCGCGACTATTTATGTACAATATTTTCAAGTATCTAGATTTTACTAAAATATTATGTTATGGGAAAGTCTGTCTCACAGGTTATAAAACGAGTGAATTTTTCTTTGATAATTTCAAATTTACCATGGTAATTTATATACTTTTTAAACTAAATTTACTGTTACTGGATAGTCTCTATAATGAATCAAGTAGTATAATTGATTGTCAATCAACTGTAGCTCATCAAGTACAAAAAAAAGAGTTCAGCAATCAATTTTTCCCAGCCAGGTGACTTTATTGCTTACCGAAGATCGACTTCGATGTATGGTGTGAACAGAGCCCGACTTGTGCAAGTGTACTGTGCCACAGAAAATACGTGTAGGCCTAGATAATAAATTTGAAAGAATAGAACTTTTCTTTTTAATGAATGTACGGTACAGGAAATTTTTATTTTTAAAGAATGGATATATAGGGACACTGATAAAAAAATACTTTTTATTTTGACTATTTTTATGTTGTATGTATATGCGCTAGGCCTGGTTTTTCCATAGGAAGGGCGAATATTTGCACCGCTACCCCTCCTATGATTTTGGGCCCAAAAATCTAACTACACAAATTAGTTTTTTCAACCAAAAATAATAAAAATCATCCTCACAAAATTAATACCTTGGAGTTTGATTACACAACCAATATTGACGTTTAAAAGGGTATTTAGATAGTCAATTAATATAAACACCCAAGTACAGAGCCCGACTTTGACTTCAAGGGGCACCTGAACAAAGCAGAAGTACACACACACACACACACACACAAACTCATATACAAGTGAACTTGGATAATTCTAATTTTCGGATAATTCGCATTTTAGGAATTCCTGTTGAAATTTCTATTAAATTTAATTGTAAATTAATCTGTGGGCGCGCGGTAGCCCAGGTCGATAAGATACTCGCCTAAAGTACCAAAGGATGTTTACAGGTGTCGCGAGTTCGATACCCGGTTCGTCCTTGTCAGAAAACTTTCCTGACACAGGGGTACCACAGAAACGGCGGCATATGATCACACAAAAAATTGCTACCGCAGGGAGTCCCCCATCGAGGGGTTAGCGCACCAACCTCTCGATGAGTATAAAAATCAAACCTGCCGTTCGGAATCGGCAATAAATTGTAGGACCCAGTGGTCTAATTAGCCTTCGTGTGCAGAAAATGACCGTGGTGCGACAAAAATTATTAAAGTAATGTGTTTAATTCGATCTTTTTTCCTAATGTTTTGGATAATTCGAAGTTTGATTCAGATATATGCCATTTGCGAAATTTCGTTTTTCTCTCAATTCCCGGCTATAACTTTTGGTCACCTTTTCATTTATTCCGCGACTTTCTGATATTTTCTAAAATATAGCATGAAATTACAATTAACTAAATCCGAATTTGTTTTTTTGTGACTGTAAGTACGAAGCAATGCTTTTTCGTTATCAGTCCCACACACACACACTCTCACTGACTTTTGTCTTTCCGCGGACAACAAGTCTTTTTGTTTTACTGTTTTTTTTTTGTTTTACCCCACTTTGGATGACTTCATGAGCACCTGTCAATGCCTGCAGTTGCAAACGCTACTGCTGAGAAAATCTGAAACTTTGTAAGAATGTGATAATCCTTTCTTCACAGAGACGAAATGTTTATAAGCTAGAGTGCTGAACCTAGTCACTTGTCTAGTGAAATGTGTTGGAGATTAATGACTCTAGCATTATTGCTGGTTTATTTTAGAATACCAATGTAGATTAGAAACATTTTAACGATGTCCAAATACCTCTGGTTTAACTCTAAAAAACTATGGTAGATTTATGAATACGGACATTGATGAAGTAGGGAATAAAGTCACATTTAATATTCTCATGACGAGGACGAAAGCGAATCTAAACAAGCGCGCGCGCGCTAATAAAGTCCCTATACAAACACATTCAGAAGCTAAGGAAATTTTAGAAAAAAGTAAAGCTGTTGAAGAGCTAGAAAAACGCATTATCAAAAACCTGAAAATTTTTACAATGTTTAAGAGCATCCACAAAAGAAAGTGAAAATAATAAATTTACAAATGAAACAGCTATTTTGTGATCGCGCGTTAACGTTTTATACAAACACTAGTTGCAGCATCGAGGGAACTGGTGCAAAAAGTGATAGCATTCATTACATTTTTATAATTGTCAAGAGTTTTTGACTTTTCAGTGAAAGTAGAGTTGTCTTAATCGATGGATCGGATAATTCGAATCTTGGATAATTTGATCTTTTTAGCTGTCCTCTTTTAGATTCGAATTAACAAAGTTCGACTGTAGTATTATATTTTAACAAACTAACAATTTTTGACCCTATTCGTGAATGCCTCCAAAATGGTCCGAGTCACGTTAATGAGATGAACAGGTAATTTTATCTAACCATCGACCGAAATAGGGCTCGTTGTTTTATTATTTGATCATGATCGAAGGGTTACCAACCACTGAACCAGATGCATGGAAGGGTCACTATAGATTCGTAGTGAATATTATAAAATATTTAGCGAGAGAAGAGTTTTCTCAATTAGTACTAAACACTTATATATTTACCTGCATACTTATACCAAACAATCTCGTACAATATAAAATAACGCAACAGACTGTGAGATGGTTTATGTTAGTCGGTAGTGACATTTTGAAAGTCTGTAATTGCTGAGAAATATCTTAAACAGATAAAAAATACAAATATCGCAAATTTAAAAATGAAAAATTTGAAAAAAAAGTGATTGTATTACTTGAGAGACCACATATTTTACTTCACATGGAAAAGTTTACTTTTTTAGTGTGTTTATATGATTGATATAATGACAAGAGCATGAAAAATATTTGGAACTTCCTTTTTTCTGAATTTTGCCTAATTCTAAAAATAATGTTACAAATTCACTGTTATGTGACGTTATTCCGCTGCTTAACGTGTTTATGAATAAGGAAGCAAATTTTTACTGCTATGAATTTACTAAAAAATTTTAACTTTTTCAATATTTAGATGACTAACAACGAAAACCGGTTATAATTTTTTTCGTCTGTTTAATGCGAAACAATAAAAGCTTATGTTGTTAACAAAATTTCTCAATAAACGAAAGTAATTCCAAATGAAAGGAAGTTGTTTCCCGCAGGCAAATAACAAAACGATTTTTTTAATTATTCAAATATAATAGCTGAAACTCCTATTTCTCCAGCATTTAAAAGAATGTATCATCGTTTTTCTGTTTCCTCAAGCGAAATTAGACATATAGATGTGCTCATTAAGTTGGGAATTTAAATCTTCTAATGAAAATCTCCCTTCCTAATGTTAAAAATATTTTTGTTTCATTCAGGACCGAGACAATGCTGTACATCACGACGCATGTAAACAAATTTCCATTTACATAACCTAATAAAAGATCAGTTTCCTCGAATACTTTGAAAAATCCAAAATTAAATATCATGCGAGAACATTTTTTTTTTATTTGAAATTTACCATCAATTTGTGGAATGAAAATTAAATAAGCGAGCCACATCTTTTCGACTCCTAATTGTTCATCCTTATGCGAATTAAGCAAATGGAAGAAGAGGAAAATATATGCATGGGAAACGCATTCTTAATCTTTTGCTTCATTGTTAACGGAAAGTCGAGACATGAATTAGCATAAAAATTCAGTAAAAGTACATTACTGTACCTCGTGCAATCGAGGGATTTTATGAACCCTACAAAACGGAATTTTGAAGGAACGTGACTAAATTAATTTTTTTATACCATGAAAATAATATATCAAAAGCTATAAAATACTAGAGTTGTTCATTATATTTTTGCTTCCTTTTTTTGCATGTATTAGCTAGTGTTTCATTTGTTTACTATAGTTTGATCGAGTAAATTCAATTATACTCTTTTTGAAATTCAAATTGTCAATGCAGGATGAATTTAGTCCTCGTTTCATGTATTGAACTTACCGCAGAACTAGTTTATTAAACAAGATTGTGGAATTGAAAAATATATAAATCTTATTTGTCACGATCGGGATCGAGGTAAGATTTGGAAATGAATTCTCACATTTAGTCTCACAAAATCAGTGTTTATTCATTTTGACTCAGAACTTGAGTAATAGAAAATATTAACAAAAAGCTTGTTTCAAAAAATAGTTAATTTATTTAATTCTGAATTATGATGCGAATACTTCTCTCTTTTAGAAAAACTATCGCAAAATCTTGGTTAATAGCATTTGGTCGATGTCCGTTGGTTTAAATTATCCTCGAGATGTTGGAAGTCCGACTTCTAATGGAGCTCATATATCAACCAATGTTTCTCGCATAGTTTAGTTATGTATTCTGTAATTAGACTCGCATTTAGATCATTCATTATATAGTAATTGTATTTCTAACATATCATGTTAATCTGTGTTATTTTCTGAGGATCCTATTTCAGATTTAGAGCTCTGACATCGTCGCATGTCGAAAAAAATCAAAGGCAGGAAAGCACTGTAGTAATTCGTAAAACTTGCTGATGAATGGCGTATTACACCAGCAAACTGAAAACAGAGTTTACTCCATGTAAAGTCTTCAGGCAGCGAACCCTGTTCCTGTGGTTTGCTGGATGATGTTTTAACATCAAACTACGGAAACGTTTCTGTAAGGCCCTTATAAATATGTATATTGGGACTATATCTAGCGAATGTATATAATAAAAATGTATATTGAATATATACTTGTTCGTACGTTACACTACGACATGCATGACTGTTACTAACTTTTATTCACCATACAGAAATATTGACATTTTATATATTTCGTTTTTAAGGACGCAAAACAGTTCACGATGGAGTTTAAAAAATTCTTGTATAGACATTATTATACAGGCGGTAAGCAAGGAGAAAGGGAATACAGCAATGAGATCTCTTATTGTGTGATTTATTTGACACTGAGTTTAAAGTGATAACTTTGAAATGTGATATATCACTTGTACTTACCTCGTTTGTGAGGATGTCCCCAATAAAATAAACATCTGAATCGACTTCGTTAAGAAAAAAGTTATTTCTCAAATGCATATAATTTCAAATATAAATTTCAAAACTCACCTTTTTCAATGTATGTCATTTGCAATTTGAATCATTTAATTATTGTAGCAACAAAAACGCTGAAATATTTTTGTTAGAACATTTCATACTACATATAGAGGGTCCAAAATATTGTCCTCATCAATCATCTTATACCATCAAAGAGTAGGTCTCCACTATAAACGTTGGGTCTCTGTCCACAATTAGATGATGGAAATGTCCTTATCTCAAATCTATCAATCTATTAAAAACAATTGCAGTGACCCTAGTGGCGTAGAAATTAATTTCATTTTAAAATAATTCAGTCTTGTGAAATTATGTAAATTGTGACTTCATGAACACTGAATGTTCTCTGAAACCAAAACAGAACACGTTCAATTAAAACTCCAAATTCATTTGTTATTTTTCAAAGGAAAAACAGGTGACAGAGTTTAAACAGTGCATCCAGTTTACATAAACGGTTCTCGTCTATGAAATTGATGTATCTAGAACAGAGGCATACAAATAACAAAGGCAGCAACAGGCGAAATGCCTAACGAGGTGACTGAGTAAGATGTCCATAAAAAATATGGATATTAACTATGTATATTTAAAATACGTAACCAAAAAATACAATTGCCACGAAAAAAATAATAATTATGATAAAATATAATACACTGCCCATAAAAATCATAGTTGTCTGAGCTAAGTTTGGATAGCTTTTCGATTTATTCCAACATGAATAACGTGGAAATAAATTTAAGTGTTTTAAACGTGTCAATTTGGTAGAACTCACGACACCCGCAGGCAAGCCATTCCATTTATTCACAACCCTATTTAGAGAAAAACCCCCATCGACACACCGCTACAACACCCTAGAGTTCTCCCTGGCGAAATGATACTGGTGCTCCTTTGCCGAACCAGTCGATTGACGGTATTAATTAGTAACTTATGGTCCATCCCATCCATCACCTTGGAAATTTCGAATACATCAATCTTCAATTACATCCCACTGCAAATACGCAGGCAGACCCAATAGCCCCCTACAAAAAGATAAAAAATCAAAAATGATTTTTTTAAATATTTCTGTAAAAAAATTCAAATAACTCGAACGAAAGTACTTTTTTATACAATTTTAATCGATTTCTGTTGATATAAAACACTTTTTGAAGTTTCTCTATGGAAGTTTCGTTTTCCCTCCGAACCCGGTTTCAAAGAGCACACCCAAAATCAAATTATTATCATCACCTTTTGACCGTTCAATGTGATAGTGGCTACATTTTTCCTCTGAAGACCTCACCCGTAGTGTGTCGAAATGCAATAAGAATTTTGTATTTTTCCATGTATATTTTTTGTTGGTGATTTCTGAGTATTATTGGGTGAAATAAGTTTACTTCTCCCGAACTTTGATTTAATATTATTCTTTTCTCCCCGTTGATCCCGCCCCCATTTCAAGTCTCCAAAATTATTCATTTTCAAGTATTCTCAAACAATTTTTTTTCATGAAGTTGGGAAATTTAGCATGCCTTTGAAATAGTGTGGAATACTTTACAACTTTAGAACTTCTAAATTGTTTTAATCAAATTGTTTAGCAAACAGGCATTTTCATTTACAACAAAAAAAATCCTTATACAAAACTTTCATTTATAAATAACGCAATGTTATTCATTTTCGGCGGTTTCTATGCAAATATACGAAACGTTGAAAGTCCGACTGAATTTTCCACCGCAGGCTAAAAGTCTATCAACGATCAAACATTCATGAGAAAGAAATATTCTTTCTTTCCAAGAGAAATTTTTCAAATTGCTTCTAATGTTTGCATTATCAGTGATCTTAGATATTTATGACATATTTTATAAAGAAATTATTACCTTCCTAAACGTTCGGTATTGAAGGCTTGGTTCAAAATATAAATGAGAATATAGAAAGTAAGCATTTCACAAAATCAAAGTGGTCTCTTTAGAATAAGTAAATCTGAAAATATTTCAAATTTGAAGGTATTTTGTTTTTTTATTACTATTTTTATTTATTTTTTCAAAATGTGGCAGTTTAACTTCAGCAAGAATATTTATTTACCTCTGTTCAGGAAGTAATTATATTAACGATTTCTTGTGTGGTTCTCATGCTGTTATACGTTTGAATGGAAGCATTTCTTTTTTCCTCCACTCGACGAATAGTGCCCGAAGCCATAGAATAAAATGAAAAGTTATACCCCAGTCGTAAAATACTAATGGCTGTTATAAACCATCGAGGAAAATTGCCGATCGATGCTTTGGAAGAAATCAAAATAATGCCGCAATAGGAACGGCGGGAATCCCAATGAAATGCTTTTCAGTTCAGTTTCAGCATGTAATATATATTAGGTATACTATTTTTAGGAAAATAGCTCATGATTTCTTCTAAGAAACATTAATATTTCACGGAAATCACCCGAGGCACACAATGCAAGGTGTATTATTTTGCCCTCTCAGTATAAAGTTCAAAAATTCATGTGTTGTCATCCTAAATAGCTGACGCATTTCCTGCTCTGCTTGGATTATTTTATTTATACATAGAAAAAAGAGCCTAGGAGACCATATAGTATTTTCGTTCTTTTTATTCCTTTTTAACAAGGTGAGAGGAATACATAAAGAAATGAAGAAACTTCATACAATACTGGGTGTTGGTCTGAAAAAACAAAATGAACATGAAGCATTTGAAATCTGGACTCTTTTGAAGATGCTTGAATATCCAGCGTGGAAACGTAAGTTCAAATAACTCCAGAACCGTTGCTTAGAAATGTGCTTTCGATTAGAAAATGAAATTCAGATAACGTGCCCATTTTAGATAAGTCACCTACCTCTATTAGTAGCGGTTGTATATGAAGTGAGATACAAAATGTAATGCTTTCTGTCGTCTCCTTCACCAGTATTTTAAATTAAAAAGTTATTGTTCTGTCACTTTTGAGTCCAGCAACAACAACAAAAATGTCATGTTTCTAATTGCAATATTAGATGAGATATTTGATTTCAAATATCTCTGAAAATGTGGGAAAGAACAGCCTATAGTCAAAATTCTTTGAAGTTGCAGTTTATTATAACTTTCCTACATTTTCACGTGCCTCCTTAACATTCAATGCACAATTTCTCAGCAATGAAAGTTAGAGAAGAGGGGTGGGGGCAATATAAAATATTAAATCTTGTATCGCGTTACATATATGACCTTTAGTAAAATGAAATGACACATGTCTAAAGTACACGTTATTTGGATTTTTCCAACTTAAAGTATATTTTTATAACAAACGGTTAACTAGTTATTTGAGCTCTAAACGGATTAGAGTTAAAAACTGAATTATTGTAAAAGAACCATTGATTTATTATAATACTATTATAGTTATGGTTTTTTCTCGAAACAAAAGATAACTGAAGAAAAAACAAAGCAATAAAAAAATAAAATTTCTAATTTTCTTTGATTTTTCTCAGATATCACTTTTTATATATTATTTACCTCTTATCTACTCTATAATATAAAATAACAAACTCGAAAAGGGCCTGTTGCTAAGCAACCGAGTGACGGAAGTGAGTGAAGTTATTGAGTGACGGAAATCTGTTACGTTTTTGTGTTACGGAAGTCGGTTACGATTTTGGGTCAAGTATTCATTTAACTCTAGCACATATTGGGACCCATTTGACCCATCGGGACCATGTTATGTGCATGTACCGAGAGGCTCCCATATCCTACAGCAGGGCCCTTAGGCTGGAATTTAGATGGCGAGCCCCCAAACCAGCTTTTCAGGGCCCCTCTATGGTTTTATAGTGTGAAAAATCAAAAAGTGATAAGAATCGTTCTGGTCCTGTCAGCCCTGCCCTTGTGTGGGTTGGGGGGGGGGGGTCATGCCGAGAGGTATGTATATGTATAATATACATATAACAACAGTGCTCCCAACACACAGGGTCGGGGTACCCGGGGGGGATTGTACGTATACCTTCATGGGAAAGTTAAAAGTTTTCATTTCCAGGGGCCCTTGATGGATCTCATTGTTTTCTTGCTGCTTCAACTTTGAAAAATTTGCGATAGCGGAAGCACAAGATATATCCAGTCTGAGGGGCTCCAAAAAATTTGCGAATTCGGTCACGGGTAGTTGCGTGGGTGGTCCTGGATATTCGTTGGTAAAACGAATACAAATAAAAAATTTTCATGGAATTCGCATTCTTTTCTGTTGTAGAATTTGCAACAGCGGATGCCCGAGATAAAACCAGTCTGGGGCCCCACTAAAAGTATGCGAATTGGTGTCCCGGGTAATAGGTTGGGGGCCCTGGATTTTATTCGTTGGTAAAACGAATACAAATGAAAATGTTCCATGGCATTCTCACCGGGGGATAACCGACAAGCTTTCAAGTCGGGGCCCCATGTTTACAGGTTTCATTTTGGGGGCCCTGGATGAATCTCATTCTTTTCTGTTGTAGAATTTGCAACAGCGGATACCCGAGATCAAGCCAGTCTGGGGCCCCACTAAAAGTATGCGAATTGGTGTCCCGGGTAATTGGTTGGGGCCCTGAATTTTATTCGTTGGTAAAACGAATACAAATGAAAATGTTTCATGGCATTCTCACCGGGGGATAACCGACAAGCTTTCAAGTCGGGGCCCCATGTTTACAGGTTTCATTTTGGGGCTCTGGATGAATCTGATTCTTTGTTTTTTAACATTATACAATTTGCAACAGCGAAAGACCGAGATAAATCCAGTCTGGATTCCCCACTAAAAATCTGCGTATTGTGTTCCCGCTACTGGATGTGGGGCCCTGGATTTTATTCGTTGCAAAATTGAAAAAAATGAAAAATTTTCGTGGCCCCTTACAGGGGTGTGTCCGACAAGCTTCCAGGTCAGTGCTCCATGGGAATGTTGATAGGTTCTAATTCGGGGCCCCTGGATGTATCTCATTGATTTTTGTTGTTTAACATTGTAAAATTTGCAACACATCGGTAGCCCGAGATATATCCAGTGTGGGCCCCACTAAAATTCAGCGAATTGAATCTGGGGCCCCAGTTTTTGATTAATCTCATTTGTTTTTTGTTGCTTTATCATTATTTTTATTAAAATTCGCTTCTTCAGTAAGCTGGTGCTTTCACACGTCTCTTTCCATAGCACGCTGATGAAGTGGGACGAAATAAACAAGATATGTTATGAAGAGAAGGGGGGGGGGGTTGGCCGCCAAAGGTGGCAGGGGGGCATATATATATATATAACATAACTGCATATGTATATATATATATATATGCAGTTATCCTACAGCAACTACATCCTATTAGAGTTAAATTTAATTGAATTTGCTATTGTATGCATCTCTAACCGCAATCCTGTGACTACGAATTACAGATTTTATCGCTAGAAATAATATGGCAAGTTGATAGGAAAGGTTTTCTTTTGGTTGATATCAATCACTGTTAAGAAGTGAAATATATTCAAAGTAATTCATCTACGTGCATCTGTAGATATTTTGAATGTTCCTGTACATGTGTTAATTACATATCATCCCATTCATTTTCAGAAGCTTCACAAATCCAATAACTATAACCAAAATCTGATATCTTAGAGCAATACATTTTTCTCTGCCAGACATTCTATTTCTAGCGCGAAAGATTACGGCTAAGACTTTGAAGAGTGGAAAGGGAATAACAAAGCTATATGCACCAACCCACATGAAGCAATATTTCGCAGTCTTTCCCGATAAACTCTCGCGTGGTTGGTTTCTGAGACTCTCCATGCATCCTTTACATCATGGGCGAACAAAACGCCCATGTTCCGATGAGAAGCGAATTCTTCTAGCGAAACGTGGAATGTTGTGATGGGTCTCATAATTTGCTTTCCTTTATTAAAAGGAATCGATTGTTTCTTGCTTATGATTGTTCTGTGGTGGAAAGTGGTTGCTCATAAGCTTCATCGAGCGAGAATTCCCGAACTCTTTCTCATTACTCCAAGAATACCGTTATCTTTGGAACGATGCTATCGTGGGTGATCTGCGGAGCGAAAACTATTAAAAAACCGCTACTGAGAGACCATTTATTGATTTCGACACATTTGTCCTAACAACCAAGTAACGAAGGTTCTCGACAAAGCACCCACCTACCTCTTCTCCATTTTTCTCCCCCTTCAAACGCCTGTATTTGGTAATTTCCTCCTTTTCGGAACATTACCCATTCAATTATGTTTTTGTGAAACGCACAGATTTTGCCTTCTCTTTTTTCCAAGTTTCTATAGATTTTAAGAATTGGCAAAAAAAAAAAAAAATAAAATAAATAAATAAACCTATTTGTCGGATAAATAGTCGTACAGTATTCATCAAATCAAGATACACTCATTCTATTATGCTGGCATCGAGCCATAATATATCAAGAGAAGAATGATAACTGTTTCTAGGGTTACATAAAATGTGAAATAATAATGATATTTCTATTTTAAGACACATTAGGGACATTTATACACGATAAAAACTTGAGTCCGTTTCACCTCAAATAACTCGTAAACCTTTCGCTATAGAATCATACTTTTTAACAAGACAGGATTACTGTTCTTTCCGAGTTCACCTCAGCATAATATCCAGAAAACATCTGTTTCCTTGATATCTTGGGCTGAGAAAAAAAAGCCGTCTATCTCTCATTAGCCGAGATATTTGAATTCAAAATCACTAAAAATGAGGGAAATAACAGTATGTGAAGCATAGAATGAGCTTGCCCGTTAGTTAATTTTGTTATTTCTCTCGTTACCAGGAATTTGAAATTAAAATACCTCAGTGAATATTGCTCATAGAAACATGCAATTTTTTGGAGGATTTAAGAGAGAGAGAGAGAGAGAGACAGAGCAACAATTTCCAAATTAAAAGTTGAAAATTGAATCAAATTCAAATTACAATTTCGAATTGAAAATTTTTTTTCATACGGAAGACCGTATGAAAAAAATTACATTTGGTATCTCGGTACACATATTCCTAAGCGAATTAAATGGTACATCTAATAGGGTCACGTTATATGAATATTTTTGCTGATTGAAAGTATGTTTCTATAGCCAACGGTTTATAAGGGAATTTGAGGTAAAACGAACTTTGATATTGAAATCTTGATATCTTGAATAGTGGAACGAGAGTCCTCGCTGAGTGTAGGCTCAGCAAATTTACCAACTTACGTTTTCACCTTCTATATATTATGTTAAATGCATTTAAGTCTTAGCAAAAAGATACCCGTGATTTTCCCGAGTTCAAAACAGAAGAATTGAACATTTCTTTTAAACAAAATAAATCGTACGGAAGTACGATTGTTACAACTGCGGTTTGTAACAATTTCTAAATTTTTTGCATCTTGACTTACATTCTACTAAAATATAACTTCCGGTGATTTCAGATGAATATAAAAAAAAAGAAATACTGACTACAACTTTTCTGAATTGACATTATATACGTATTAGAAAAACTAGACTACTTCTGAGATCACACATACATATAAATAGAAAATGTAGGAATTCAGAATGGAAAAATGGAAGAAACTTATGAGCAGGAAGAAAAAAATCATAATTCGTAGTTTTTTGACTTAAAAAAAAAAAGAAACAATGTCTCAACTGATCTTCTTTTTGTATGAAGGAAAATGGACAAAAATATTTCCGTATAAATACAGGCTCATTCGACGCCGCTAGTACGTGACATTTCCAAGTTTGACCATCGCCAGCGCACTTTATTAAAAGAAAAATTTATATGGCAGTGGAAAAAAGGAAGCAACCGTATTCGTGGGACCGAGAAAAACTTGTTTTCTGCCGAGCAGAATATTTTTCGTATTCATGTCCATTCTTCCAAACAAGAAATAAAATGTCGAATTTAGTTCTTTTTTTTTTCAAGAAAAGGAAATAAATTTTTCTTCATTTTTTTTTTGCTCATTATTATGTTCCCATGTTGCGCACAGCACATTAAATTTGAATTCTTAGCATTTTATTTTAGAGTCCTTTTCCTGTAAGATCTATACTTTTTCCTACAATCATTTGCTATTTTTTTCCCATCACTAGCTTCTTCGATGTTACAAAAGCTTAAAAATGGATTGTTGGAAGGCATGTACATTACGGTGGAACGAAAAAAAAATTTTCGAAATTCCCATTGTAATAGAATTTAAAATATGCCTTTATGTGAAGAAATGAAATTCCTAATTTTTTTCCCCCAAAATTCAAACTTCTTGAGGTTCCTCATCGCCCCTAAAGTTTTACGCACGTGTAGAATTCTGTAACATGACATCGCGGAGGAAACTTTCCTATCCCCCTGAACACGTGATTGATTCAGTGAACTCGATGTTTTTCCCTTGTTTTCAGTATTCATCTACAATCTCACCCCTTAACTGAGAGGGTGTATAGCAGTCAAAATGACGACCAGAAGCTTTTATTGTTGTGACATTTTAGGAAATCCTAAAAGCTGGATTCTCGGGTCTTGCCCCCCTATGGCGATGTTAAGCTTAGTTATTTGCTGACTCAACGCAATACGAAGGCACAACAATCAAGAAAAGATCCAGCTATTGCAGACATTCTTGAAATTATCGTGCCAAAGATAGAAATTATTTGGAAAACTGCTTCAATTCCTACTATGTCTCACCAACGGATATGCAAAGTTTTCAGACTTTTACTGTAAATACAAGAATCTTCTGAAAAATATGAAAGCAAGGAAAGATTCTCAAACTTTCAAGTTGAACTTGAAATCTTTTCAGTGCGAAGTACGAAAATAGTTCGACATTGTAGCATGCAAATGTGATTTTGAAGACTTTAAGTGTGACAAGTTGAGAAAGGTCCCAAATTTAGAGCGAGATTTCTTCCAAGATCAAAAAAGTACACGCAAGATGGCCATTGGTCGAGTAGATGTCCTAACAACGAAGAAATTGAAAAACAATGAACAAAGGAAAATGAAAATGGTATCCCATTCAAATCCATCTCAAGAAGAAACGGCGGAAACTAGGTCATCAACCACTGTAAACTCATCTATATCCAACGATTCTGAGGAAAGTGATCTATATGAGCCAAACCGCAGTTTGCCGTTGAAGTTAGCATTTCCATCTACTAACACCTGAAGTCGGTTCATCAATCAGAGCCGAAGCAAGTGCTTCATTTGCTTTTGAAGTTCTACCATCATCCTCACAGATGAGAACTAAATTACCAAATGTTGCGCTTGCTTGTGATAGAACTCGTGTGTCTGGTCGATGAAAATAAGGCGTGAAGAGCATCACAGAGAATTCTTTTGCAAGATAAAATTCCTAGAACAAAATGTGCGAATGGAAAGCTAGTCATATTTGCCGATAATACAGCTTTCATATGCCGAAAAAGACATCATAGCGAATCTAATACGAGATATAGAAGATCATCTAAGACGAATAAATTAGTGGATGAATAACAACAAACTACAATTAAATATTGAAAAGACTAAATATCAGTTCACAAAAACAAGAGAAATAAATAGAGATGCAGAAATATATATATTAAAGTTCATAGTTGTGATCCAATTATACAGAAAACTGCAATTGCCAGAAAATAGAAAGAGTACATATATTTGGGAATAACAATCCAAGACGACTTGAAATGGAACATATGCTGTGATAAACTATTAAAAATACTTCGATTCAAAAATCAGTCACTGTATATAAACAAAAAAACTTGATCGATGAAACATTTTTGAAAGATGCTTTTGTTCTATGTAAATTATAAACTTTGTGCATGGGGTGGAGGCTATCAGAGCAATATCCAAAAACTGAACAATATTTACAACAGAATAAGGAACATGATAATACAGACAGATAGTGAAAATACCAATAATATCCAGTGTCATGTTCTAAATATATATTCGTCAGATATATATTTATAAAATAATTAACTTTGTGATACGAAACACTGACTGGTTATTTTTGAATACAGGTAAAGCAGCAATTAGAATTAAACATGATATTGAAGTATGAAAAACGAATTAATATTTATTTCAAAAGAGTTTTTCATTCAATGCTCCCAAATTAATGAATAAATTTCAATAAAACGCCAGATGACAAATGATCCCTTCAATAAAATCCAAGTGTATAATTATGCAGAAACTATCGTAAATTATGAAAACATAATTTATGTGCATATGTATGTGCTCACTTACTATACAAAATTGAATGTTGTTGTATATGATATTTTTTTTGTATTACACTGTTACGTATATGTAAATGAATGAGTAATTTTTTTTTCATATGTTTCTAAGGCAAAATTATAGAATTGGTAATTATCATACATGTATAATACGCAAAAACGTTACGCGTCGGCGGTGAATGTCAAATATTTACCATTTTTGGTTTCCAGGAACGTTGTTGTTTCCTTGGGGGCACATAATGTATGTGCTCGATGTTCTTTTCCTTGTTGTTTTTTTTGCTATTTTATTGTTCGTTTAATTGTTATGTTCTATGCAAATGTTCGTGTGGAAAAAAAAAAAAAAAACCTTTAAAAAATACAGTTTGAAAAATACACAAAGGGCTGTTACGCGCAGAACACGTTGTACACAACACTATGTAATGTGCTTCAATTGTATGTGTTTCGTGTGTCTCTGCTTTCACTTTATATCACACATTCGATATATTAACATCAATAAACTAGCTAATCACCGACGAATGAAGAAAGATACAATGACGTATAGAAAAGTTTTAGAATCTTAATATCATAATTCGAAGAAATTTTCGAATTATGATAAGATTAATTAAGATTCCGTAATTTTAAATGGTTTTATATATTTTTTCGTAAAGCGAAAAACATAGGAAAGATAAAACAAACTTGGTGGCGTTTAAATGTGATCCTTTTAGAAAAATCCTTCTTTACTCCAAAATAATAAACTGCTACAAAACTGATATAAAAATGGAGGAAAAATTAATGACAGAGGAAAAACTGCGATATATATATCCATGAGGAAATACGAAATAAATAATAATGAAATAAAACTATTTTGATTGCTATGGTGGTCTGTTACAGAATTTTTATGCATCGTGAGATGATTTCGTTTGCATGGGAAATAAAGGTGGCTCGCGTTGACTACAGCTGCAAAAGAGAAGAAATTTCCCATAGCGTTTGGTTTTTCTTTTCATTGTATTTGCCCAGAGCTATATAATAAATAAGGGCTGTTTCATGAGCATTGGAGTCGGTACCGGCTGACGTCAAGCGTGACGGCATTGCTCAAACAGAACCGAGTGCACCCTGTCAATTACGATAATTTGCAATCGCTGGTACTGCCCATTCCACTGAATTATTTTCAAAATTATCTTTTCGATTATTGTCATTAATATCTGCCTATTCATTGGTTTGCTTTTTACAACTATTTCAAAATTTAAATTATGAAACTTTGCATTTGCTTATGAGGTAACTTCCGCTGAGAATATTTTTCTCGGATCCATTTCAGTTGCGTATAGTTTACGTACGTTAGTTAGTTTTTATTGGGTTGATTGAAAGCCAACTCGAGACAGAACATTTTATTTATCTTTTAAAATTTCTAGTATTTTTTGATTATCTTTTTTGTTTTCATTTGAATTAGGTGTAGCTTTAAAAAGCCTTAGAGTTCGTTATTAGCTATACAACTGTAACATAAAACATGGGAAAGAAATATAAACAAATCCTAATATATATAAAAAATGTTAGAAGTTATTATTATTATTATTATTTTAATGCTAATATCAAAAAACAATACTTTTACTTACCAACTATTTCTTTGATTTAATCAATTTTTTTAGCTTATAGATCATAAAAGATTATGAAAATGCCACACGTGCATATTTGTGCCACTTCAAGAACCCCATGAATGTGAGAAATCGTTCCCTTAAAGTATTTTTGTAGTTACTAAAATAACCGAAGTTGTTTTGGTGATAGTGCATATTTTACATTTGTTCAACAAAAATGAATATTTAAATTTCGGTGTTAATTTTTCGTATTTTGAAGGTTATGCACTTTAAAATTACATCTGAAGGAGATGAAGAACACCATAGTATTTTATACTGATACCTTGTCATAGTCAACAGAAGCCGTGAGAGAGAGAAATACAATAGAAAGACAGAGCTGCACAAAAAAGTTTCGATTTATTATTACAATTATTCTCACTAATTTCCTTCGAAATTACTTTTGGAAAAAGAAAGGTCGCGTAATTTTGCGCAGCCATTTTCTTTAAATTCCGAAGAGACAAAACAAAAATAACTAGCAATTGACATTTTAAATTCATTTGATGTATTGGAATTAAGAGACCAGTAAATCAAAACCTCTGTATCCGCTCTTTAATTTGCATAAAGTCACAAAAACATTTTGATGACTGGGAGCAGGTTAGCCGTTTAATGATGAACGGCATCGACTCTGTAAAAGAATGCATGCAGAGAGGAAATACTGAGCTCAAGTTACTTTATTACTCTTCTGTAAATTAGGCTTCAGTATAAAGCAGCCTATAACTGAAAAACGCTTAAAAGGTTCATAGGAAGAATTATTGCTCGAAGCGCTCTCCAGAGAATCTAAATGCGCTGAATGGAATTGGAGCTTTCACTGAGCGAACGTCCATTAATTACGGCATGTATCCGGTTCTTGGCAAGAAAATGAAGAGCGTTACTAATTGCATTAACCGTGAAGTTTCTGAGTATGATCTTCATTAATCGAAAATTAACGCCTTTCAGGGTCATTAATTCCGCATTTATTGAGCTCCGCGCCTCAGCGCAAGCTGTTAAGTTCTACGGCCCATGAAAACGTGATCTGGAAAGAATTCTCAGGAACAACACCCACCGCTTTAAAAGAGGGCTTGCACTAGCAATTGATAAAAGGTTATCCTCTTAGCTGCGCTAGTCCGATAGAATTCATATACGTAAACGCCTCTGCGTTACTATATTTACCATCTCGCATTTCACTGTAGATGTCAAAGTTTTATAAATAGCATTCATCAATACTTTGGTATGCTTACAAAACGAGCCTGTTCCAGCAAAATGCTCTGAAACGAACTTTGTGACTTCAGAGAAATTCAGAATTGTGTCGTGTGTTTTAGATATCAGCTCTATACATACCATTAACTGAAAAAGCTAAAAGAAAATTGAAAAATTTGGGTGATATATATGTGGAATACGACTTTTATTTTTTTTTATTATTTCAATTTTGAACATTGTAGAAACGTGAAACCTGTATTTCCATAATATTTGGTTTCTTGCGTTTGCAGGAAAATGTATCGTATTTAAAAATAAATATCATAACTAAGACAAATGCATGAAAAATAATTTTCGTGGGGGTAATATGGAGTGGGGGTTAAAAAAACCTAATTCGATTTGATCAAAAACAATATTTAATGAGTCTTTATGACAATCAAAATCAAAAATTTCATAGTTTTTTTGTAGTTGATGAAGCGGTGGTGTCTATTTACGAGAGTCACCAATGCAATCTTCCTATACTGTCCCAAACTAGTCAAGGTGGGCCCACAGAGAACAGGACCCACACTTTCTAGACCTTTCCTAATAAAGTCATATGGTAATATGGAACGCTATAAGAGAGTATTATCTGAGTTGAGCTAGAGTATCTCTTCAATCTTAGATTGAAAGTTCAGTAAGATCTTTTATCTCACTAAACTTTCCATCTTGAAGAGATATTCTAGCCCAACTCAGATAATACTTATACCGTTCCATATTACCCGACACACCACATGTGAAAAAATAACATTCCATCTTACCGGAGATAACCGCTAGCCAAAAAAAACACAACATAGTAAAACACAACACTAGTGATGTGTACATTGTGCTTAACTTCAAAGTATTGGCAACATTACCAATAATTTCATACATCTTTGTAAACTTGTCTGAGTAAATTTCAGAAACTACAAAAACAAATGATCTCCTTTAGCAGCCGTGGTAATGATGACAAACGAGCGTCACTGACTCTATAGAATTATGGGGGCATTTTGAAGTTGCTTATCACTGCTCCACTTGAAGGCCATAGAAAACCTGGTATTCCATATTTTCCGGAATATATTATTTTTTCTTTACTTGCTTAGAATCTTATTATTTTTACAATAATCAACTCACAACCCATTCCGTTATCTTTTTTTTTTGGGAATAGACTATTTCGAGTTATCCGTCGATTTGCTATTGCTCACAAATTTAAAATGATTTCGTTTCGAATAAGAATACAACACTGAGCAAGAGAAACCCAGCAATAAAAACATCATAACCTTTGGGACATTCTAATTTCTGTTTGATAAAATGTCTGATATACAATAGCACGTAAATTTTCTAGCACACGAGGAAAACATGCATGCTAGATTACAGTATCATGTTGAAATTTGCATATAGATTAAAAATGTATATTTTTCGTAGTTCTGTTGAGATGAATATAAGTATATATTTGAAATCGTATTTTCTTTTTACTCAATCACATTTATTTTATACGACACTGTATGCTTTATATTGTATGGCATGAGATTTCTTGAGGCAAAAGCTTCCTACGTAGATTTTATCCTCTTTAAAGCAGTCTCTAAGCAGCTCAGCATCTTTTTTATTCCTTACTGTTTCGTCTTACGGAAAGCTTAGTGTCAGAAGAATTCTCTAAATCTAGCTTTTAGAATGTAACAAACTCAGGATATTATATATATATATATATTTATTTATTTATTTTACGAAGATACACATATCCTCTCGAAATAAATAGAGAAAATAAAAATGAAAAGAAAAAAAAGACATTTCTATTCTATTTTTATGGGACGCGTATATTCTAAGAAAGAAAAAAAATGGGGATACCAGTTCACTTTCTTGAAGAATTTCGTACCTTGTGCCATTTTCATGAGGAAGCCTAGTTGTCAGATATTACGCATGGATGAAGGCCTGTCCTACGAAATTTCACTCTTCCTTGCGTCCACAAGATAGCCAAGCATTTTTTTTTTTATTTGCTTGTCCTTTTTCTTCTCTTGATGTATAGTAGGTACTCCTGATTTCATTTTTGTTCGGATATATATTTATTTGCTTGACTTAAATCATATTTCGGATACAAACTGGGCCCTTGATAATGATAGAAAAAGAAACGTGGAAGTATAGAAATTTTCAGTTCCAGTGTGTGTGTGAGATTCATTTAAGAGGGTGTTCCTTTTTTTGCATATGGGAAATATAATTGTGAGATTTTTTAACATTTCAGATCATTCATTTTTTGGAATTTCCAAAATGTTTTTTTTTTTTTTTTTTGCATTTTTGATACTCAAAAAATGCATTAAAAACGCTGATGTGAGATTATCTTCATTTTTTCTATTTTCCTCAAATTGTTCAAATTTTTTTAGCCAAGATGGTGCAAGGTATATTTATCTTTTTATCTTCACATATAATTTTTTTTCAGAATTTTTTTGCTAAATTTTATGTAATAAACTTCACTTTTCCTGGAGTAACTTAAGTGGTTTGGGAATATGTCACGTGCCAATCAAGTGATGTAGAACTGTACTGCGGGTCTCTTTAGTGATCTAGAAATTTGCCGATTAGTTCATTTTTACGAAATTAAGTTTTGATGTCAGGCCACATCAGATGACTTTCAGGGCCATTTGTTGACCTTATATACTCTTGTAGATGTGCCGTTAAACAATTTTATTTAACCATTGATTTATTTCAAATTGGGTATACGTGTTTTTGATTTTGCATACTACCCTTACACCAACACACACGCACACATGATAAAAATAGCATGACATCAATGTAATTTAATAAACATTGATTTTGCAAAAAATAAAGGAAGCTGTGGGGTTCATGAAATGCGGAAAAAGATTTGAGATCCATTCATAATTACTTGATTCGTAATTTTTTTTATTTTTTTGGTTTCAAAATTTAAAATTTAATTCCAAATAAGATTGAGTCGGTGAAATCTCAATCTTTTCCGTCATTTTTGTGAAATGAACAGTTTCCTTTATTTTGAATTTAGTTTTATTCAATTGCATGATTTTATCATGCGCGAGAGGTATTATTTAATAATGCATTTTGTCTCGAAAATTTATTCATTTCTCATTTTGTCAAAAAAAAATCATAGGCATTGGAGATGTGTAAAAGTTTGTATTAGCACAGGGTACCATATATAGTCAAATGCATGTGTGCCAAATTTTAAATACGCCAATAATGAAATAATATTTTTATTGTGCTATTTCTACTAAAGCATAGCTTTTCACCATTAAAAAGGTACGCGAACCCTTAATGTAGAGATGTTGAGAAAATTAAGAAATATTGCCTCTGTTGATATAAAATTTAGAATTATCATTTTATTAGAATTTTTTGTGGAATATTTTCACCCTTGAATTATGTTATCCCCATTGTTGTGTCTCAAAGCAACGTAAGAAAGTATTGGGAATTGTTAGATTCTAAAAATATTTATCAACCTCAAAATTCTACCCGTTCGTTCAGATATACGTTTGACTTTATCCTTACTGGAGTAACAGTTGTATTCTGAATAATACGTCACAAATTAAAATTACTATCGATCTTGTATTAAATTGTTTACAAGAGTTTCATAGTGTGTAAGCAATTTTCTTGATACTTAGTTCCACCACGCACGTGCTATCGTATTTTTTTTACAAATTACGTTCTCGTCATATAAGAGACGTCATAACATAGATGTTTCCACTACGCGAATTTAGAACATTGATATGGACGCTGCGTGAAGCCTATTGGTTACATTCGTTCGAATGTAATTGTTCGAATAAAAGAGGTTTTCTAAAACTTTTATAGTGTAATCTCGGCCTAAGATAATAGTAAATTGCCTCAATGGTGATCGACCGTGTGTTTGAACGTTTCAAAAGATAAAGAGAAAAATATCATGGTTGTGTGTGAAAAAAATCTGTTTTTAAAAAAATAAGGGAAATGCTAAGTTGCCGAATCTCTGCAGCAAGCGTGCGTAAAAGAATGCAAGGGTGACTTGAGCTTTAAAGATGCATTTCAGTTGATAGACGATGCAATTTTCATGTTTGTATTTGAGTATTTTCAAAATAACTTGGTATTTTCAAAAGTATGAATCTTTCTCCCATTGCTTTATAGTTCAAAACTTCGCTTAAAACGGTGTTATCTGCACAAGACAAACATGCTTGATTTTTTCAAAGTAAATTTAGGTTGTGTAAAGCATTCAGAACGATTACGATTCTAAGAGAAAATTAATTTTTCTCAATTGAAGATGATATTGTAAGAAAGGTGGGATGTTTCACACAAAGTTGCAGCGAATTATTCATTCGCGAGATAGATGATTATGACATTGGAAGTTTCGAATGTATGCCAAAACTGATTCCATTCAGACAAGAAAAGTCAAACTCAAAGTATGTGTGCCTCTGAACAGAATATAATTTCTTTTAACAATTTTTAATAGTGGGTGCCACTTTTGCAAGTAGAGCAAAAATGCCCATGAAAATGAACTCAACTACTGAAAAAGTTATGACAGCAGTCGTTTTGTCACTTGCTTCTCTCATAACTTCAGGAGACTATATTCTAACACAGTGAGGATTCTGTTTATATAATATTTGGAAATCAGAAAACTTTGATACTTCTTCATTTTCGGCATTTAGAGAGAGAGTATATAGATTTATAATACATTTCATAATCATTTTCATATTTCGAAGGCCTCAAATTCTTCCAGTTGCGAATTTAGAATCCTTGCTGTTTTCGAAATAAATTTTTATCTGTTTTATCAATCACCAGAAGCTGCTCTGTACGATCAGTCTACTTCATTAAAAAGATGTAAACATTTTAAAGGATGTTTAGTGATTTTTACTATGAAAAGAGTTAATATGTTCATGTATATGCCAATTTTTCAAAAGTAAATTTTTACTGTCTTATGATACAAAGAGTGAAATAGAAATGACGGATCGCATTCCGAGTAAAAATCATATCCGCATCATATTTAGCCACTATTTAAGTTTTGAAATCTGATTGTTTCAGCTCCAGTTATTCACGTAGGATTGTACTCGTTTCACGACTTTGTTGTTATGATGCAATAAATCGTAGTTTCCAAGAGGCAAGCATTAAAGTGATGTCCATTATCTACGTTGAGCACACACAGCTTACTTACAAGGCTTATCTAGCACTTTCGTGAGCTGACTAGCCGTTGCAAGAAGACCGATTCGATTGTAAGCCATGGAAGCGAGAAATATTTCCTTTCCACTCGAAGCATTTTCTTCTACTTTAGCTTCCGCTATATATCGGTGAGAAAACAAGAAAATACACCAAGCTGCTACTGCTGAGTATTTCAAGTCGCAGAATCCGGTCTGATTTCCGCCAGTTTCTCAGGTTTATTGGTCAAGGGAACCCCTTCGAGTTCCATGGGGAAATCAAAGAAACCTTCCATATTCTCGGTGTTTCCTAGCTCGAGGGTGCAGACTTCTAAATCGCTTGATAGAACTTCTATCTATTGTACAAAATATATAACCGAACTTTTATCGAATTTTATCTTCATAACCTTGCATTTATCTGTCCCATGACTTACGAAAATAAAAAATATTGCCGAGTTTAAAAACTGTAAATCATGCATGTCGAAAAATACCAATCGTTGTCAATATACGGTTTCTTGAATATGAATGACGTATAGGACGTCCGTAATTGGCATACACAGCGTAAAATGTTTCTGGCATGGCACACACTGTTAATTGAAATGTTTTCAAATATAGACACTTCAGAGAAATGTTATGTTATTGGCTTGGGAAATATCTGAGGCTTTCACTGCTGTGAAGAAATTGTAGTTGTTTTATTTTATATCTTGCATCCTGATCAAAAACTTTTTCGAAAAAGATGGGATCATTCAAGTACATTCAACTAAAACTTTACCGATAATAAAAAAAAATAACTTTCTTCATATTTATTGGATATATGAATATCAAATTTTTCCCCTTGAATTTTCATGATTTATTAAAATTTAAACAATCATACAATTGTACTACAAAATTACAATCAGCGCTGATTATTAGAGCTACGGATAATGTTATCATTTGGGTATTGTTATCAATTTCGCAATGAACGGAACAATACCATAACATAAGAAAATCCGTTTATAGTTATCGGGACGTTGGATAATATATCATTTTTTCAGTCAAAAGTTTAGTTTTTTTTCGCATTCCATTCTGGAGCTAAAAGGTTTAACAAAACTTATTTTTTCCTTGTAAGTTATCGTTATCAGGCTGCAAGATTATGTTAGAGGTTAGAAGGTGTACCCTACTCTCCTTTCCTTGTTGACAAAAATTTCCGTTCTTTATGTCGTAATCAGCCCGTAGTATTCACTATGATCCATATACGTGTGCAGCTGCTTTTGCAATATCCTTTCTATAGTGAAGACAAATTTATGACGAAAATAAAAGCCCCTTTCGGTTCTGGGTCAGTTTCTTTCAGTTGACCAGATTCAAATTTCTTTTCCGAGAGACTCTCTCAAGGGAATCTATGAAACGTATTGTACATTTAAAAAATATCGTAATTTGTAACATACATTACACAGCTCTGTTCTAACGCCCTACAATGGCTGAGCAACAAAAATGCAAGATTTTATCTGAATGGAAAAAAAAAATATCGTTTTAAAATAGAATAAAAAAAAGGTAAGCGGAGATAATAGGAGGATGAAAAATAGAGTTGTCACGTTTTACCAATGACCATTTACATGTCCCGTTCGACCGAACGGGATGTATCGTCACTATACTTGCAAACAGAACTTTTGTCTGATATAGTGATCATTCGGTTATTGTAGTCAGAAATCCTGAGTCCTGATGTGATCACATAAAGCGGCGTAGACTGTATATAAAATAATTTGCGATCAGTTCTTAAAGATTCAAATCAATATTTGCTCTTGTACTACTTTTTAAACGATGAAAGCAATATAAGTTGCGATATTCACTGAAATATTACCTAGAAACGATGATATATATAATTACCTATATTATTTCTTTTTTCTTTTTATTTTCTTATGAATGTCCGAATCACCATTTTCGGAGGGGGGGGGGATACACACACACACACACACACACACACACACACACACACACACCCACACACACACACACACACACACTTCAAATCCTAAATCAAATTGCAATGTGTCCTGCACCGTTACTAAAGAATAACTACTTTTGCAATTTCATCACACCAGAATTTTGATTGGTTTCCATTCATCCGCATAAAAGACATTTCTTAAAGATAAAAAATAGAATTCAATAAAAATAGTTTTATTTTTGGAATAGAAAGGAATTTCAAAGCAATTTAATCTCATTTGCAGTTATTTCTTGGATACATGATGAAATACAAAAATACTATTTTGAAAGCACGATTGTTAAATGAGCAGCGCGGAACGGAGATTAAATAACTAGTCAAAATTGCAAATATTTCTTTCATAGACGAAAAGATGGCATTCTCAATTCCAAAAATAGCTAGAGGGATGAAATTCAGGAGAGAATCTACTCGAAGCATTTCATCTGGTTTTCTAGATGGGGTTTCCGTAGAGCTTGAGACGCTTATAATATATTCGCACTGCAAGGAATGCTGACCTGTGTAAGTCGAATGTCGGGTTGCATCCACTTTCGGATTTTCACGTTAAAGGGAACTTCCATCTTCACGAATTGTTATCGAGAAGGAAGGAATCCCACCTCTATTCCATTGCCTTTGTGTGCCATCTTCTGCATTTCTACGTTAGCCAACTGCTCAAACGTATCTTTTTAGGTTTTCGTTGAAGACTTGGGAAAAAAATGCATTCGGTGCGAATGCAGCTGTTGCTTTCGATTTCCTTTTAGAGGTAAAACGCCTGGATAAAATGCTTTCCCAATATGCCTATTTTGAAGAAAGACGTTGCACATTCCACATCTGATGTTCCATAGAATTTTTTCTGAAGAAATGCCGTTTCTGTGTGGTAAGAATAAAAGTGTGAACGCAAAAAGGGACTAGAAAAAACTATTCCTAAATCACTGCTCGAGAGAAATAAATAATAGTGAGAAATACTGACTGCAAAATGAGCACTCATTTTATTTCAGTCACTATCTTGGTGCATGCTCTTCTATTTCAGCTACAATCTAAATGACTGAGAAAGATTAAATAATTGGTGTTCACGATCAAATGTTTTATATAGATCACAGAAATAGTATATTTTGTCGTTGAATTTTTAATTGTGCACATTCTCAAAAATTATCGCGATATTTTTTCACCGGTTTGTTCCTCATTTCTCATAAACTATTTAATAAATATAAATAAAAAGAATAGGTGACACATACTTAAAAATAATCATCTCAGAAATTATAGAAAACAATAGAATAATTCTTGATCGGAACAACTATAAAGCTATAAAATATTCCAAGTGAAATGTAGGAAATCTTTTTACTTGTTTTAAAATGGCAAACAATTCAAAATGTGGCAATCTAAACAATAACTTAATTAGTTGAAAAAATATATAAATGAAAATGACACTAGAATGCGCTTTGATTTGATGAAAAAACCTTCCATAAGTGGCAATATTTCATCAGACTCAGAATGAATATGCATCCATGAATATGAATAATAAAAGTAAATTCTCGCGAAAACATTTTTTTCCCGATTCCACCGGGAACTAAATTAGCGGAATTAAGTGAGTAGTTTGCTTTTCTGCTGCATTTGGATTTTTACCTGTTTTCTTATTTATGGATGTCTCATGAATTCTTCATATTTTTTGTCACTTCTTTTTCATTCGCGTTTTATTGTCACTAGTTTTTTGGATATGCTTTCATGTGGTGAAAAAGCGAATAATTTGTGCCTTCAGGTTATTTTTGCCTTACTTCGACTTTTCTTTCCAGTTTATTTTTTGTAAACGCGTAAATTGGAAAAACAAAACTTAAAGCTTAGAGATGAAAGAATGACGTAAAAAAAACGCACAGTCTAACATTTTTGAACTGTCAAAACCTTTGAAAGTGTCTAAAAATGTTAAGTATAGTATTGCGCATAGAATGTGAGTCACTTGCTGAACTTGACACTAGGGTGTTGCTCTTATACTTTTCTGTCTCGTAAAAAAATAAAATTCTTTAGTAACGATGTTGCCCTTTCCCTTTTGTTCTGAAATTTTTCTTATTTTAGAGTCTTCGTGTATCAGCATACTAATTAGTTAGTGAAATACTTTCTACAAAGCCCTTGAAGCTAAAATAAATAATAAGTAAATATGAATAGTGAATATTTATGAATGTTAAAAATTAATGGAAGTAATTAAAATTTTGTATTCAATATTTTACGGTTATATTCTCTTTTAAATGACAAGCCGTTTCAGTAATAGCAATTTTTAAGAGGTTTTTATTTTTTACAAAAAATCCTTTTCACATCCAAATATATTAAATGGTATTCGTATAATCTTGTTGATCAAATTACTACTGTCCATACCTACGTTAATAAACATCTTTCAAATTTTGATAGTTTAAAATAAAGTTTCGTTCTCCCTTTCTCTCAAAATACAGCGAACGATCTTGAAGTAACATGCAAACCACATAAATTGATGGGTGTGGGCTGCTTTGGATCATCCGGTACTGGTCCTACAGTGCGAATAACAGACACCATGGACCAAGAAAATATTTGAACATTCTAAAGGCCTATACGTTAGCCCTACAGCAGAGCTCAAATCACCCGAGGATGGATTTTTCAACAAAACAATGATATGAAGCATACAACCAGATCTGTGAAGTCATGGTTTATTGCCAAAAAAATGAAAACGACACTTTGTGTTCTTTCACTCACAGGAATGTAACATACGAAATTCCCGTTGCAAAAGTTTCTTTTCTTCTAAAATGCTTTGCGGTTTGTTTACATTCGTACCTCGTGTTATTAACATGTTGAACTTAGATTTGATATTATCGTATGCATGACTCAAGAAAAAATTAAAAAAAATTATCAAGTGTTGAAGAAATATAAGTAAAATTGTTGTTCCGGCTAGAACAATTAACTTGGAACAATTCATTGAATCTTTTTCTCTCAAATTTTGAAAAATGTCAAAAAGTAATACACAGTCGATGCTCGTTGTGTATTATCATTTCATTATAACGACTCATAAGATAAGTTCCAAATGTTTTCACACAGCAACTACCTATGGTTTACTTTCGATATAACCGCCACCCGATATAACGTTAGTTTCTATGGAACGATGAGATTCATTGTAACGACCATTGGCTAATACGATTTAGTTTGGTTTTTGAATTGGCTAAAAAAAGAAGCCAAAACTAACTATTAATATCGGATAAAAATAGAAACATAAAAGCATTTATAAAAAATAATTAATGTGTAATTAATCTATATGATTACAAAGAAAAAAACTAAATTTAACAAAAGTAGAAAATGCATTATCCAAGGGATGCGAGAAGGTAAATCGTATGGCAATGGGGTTGCGGGATAGAAAAAGTTTAAGAACCAATGATTCAACCCGTGCATTAAAATATTTGAAAAAAAAAAAAAAACCGACCGAATTTTTTTGAACGCAGCTGTATATAACTTATCCTTTCTAATTCTAATCCGATAACAGCGTGTGCGTGTTTCCGGTATCTATCTATATATATATATATTTCCATCCATTTATGGATCAGTTTGCACGTTGTTCTTTTATCAAATTACTTCGTTAGACGTAACAAAACGAAATCGATGACGATACTCGTTCAGAGCGAATGACTTTCAAAGCTCGTCCTCGTGTTCCTTCAGGAATGTGTTCGGTGTTTACTTTATTATTTTTCAAACCGAAACGGAAATCCATTCGTTGTGTTGTTTCGCACCTTGTGTGTGGTCCCTGTCCCCCACGGCCAGCATCGCACGTACAGAAGATCCAAAATGGCGTCACAGGTCACGTGACGGACGCCGTTCTCCATCTGATCGATCGGGCCACATTAGCTGGGCCGAAGGGACGAAGTGTTTCAAAGCACGCTGGATCTAGGTCACCGCAGGCTATTCTGAATGCATCATTTTCCACGTACTTTTTGTTGCTCTAGGGTATGAGGCATCTTTTTCGAAGACAGAAATATCTAACTTTTCCACACCATCGTTCCCCGTTAGTTGATCACTCATTCGAACCGCGAAAGTCTCTCTCTACTTCCTACTACTAACACACACACACACACACACACACACACACTTATCCTTTTTTCGTATTCCTTAACCCAGTTTCCAGACTGTGAATTCTTCGTTCCTTTAATGTGAGCCAAGGGGAATACCACCTGTCATAAATAAGAATGACAGCTAAATGTGTGACATCGAAAAAAAATCCTACCTTTAAAGAATACTATACAGTCAAACTCGGTTGTAACGACACCTCGGTTATAACATCAATAACACTGGACAACAAATTTTGAAAAGTTTTCTGCGTCCTGAGTAAAAACAGTCAATTTATATGTAATTCGGAGCGATTAATACGAATCTGATGAATACGAGTAAAAAAACTGTATTTTCTGCAGTTTTTCGTTGTATAAATGCACATATAATACATATATAGTAGTACAATACAAATACATAGAAACACAATGGAAAAAATTATAAATTTACAAAAAAAGACCCATAAATATATAGAAACCTCGCAAATATATGGAGGCCCAATGCTAAAATACTGAAATCTCGCTATAACGATAAATCCCTCTACAACGATATTTTTCAAATCTTGTTTAGAATTTCCTTTGGTCTAATGTTAAACACCTCTCGATACAACGCTATCATTTACTACGATAAATTCCTCTATAATGATATCGTTTTAAGAGAATTTGAAATCACTACAATGATATTTTTTTATATTTCGCGTCACTTGTTTTCGTTCTTCCGAGGGTGTCTAATACATCATTAATTTGCACCTCCTCATCATCGAAAGTGTTTATAAATTTGTTGGAGTTGTTGTTTTCTGTGTAAGACAAGAAAGTTCAATGCGGTACACCTCTTTAAAGCAGCAACGATTTTAACCGAATTTTATGAATCAACTGATTAATTACAACTTTTCGCGGCAACTAAATGCTTAAAAGCTCATTCCTCGAAGTTGGGGACCAATATTACGGCATTTTACTGGTGAACCGTTTATCCTAGGGCATACTTCCAAATAGAAAAAATATCCAAATAACGTATAGAACTCAGGTATATCATTCATGTTTGAAGGGTGAGTATAGTTATTAAAATAAAAAAATTAACTCCGTGTGTCCAGAAACCCGATTAGGAGGATGTTTGCCCTGTCCTTCCTGATGCGAACTAAAAAAATTCCACGTTTCTAAGAGCGCATATTCACTGAGATATTTGAATTCAAAAAATAGAGGAAGTTGGAGGGAAAACAGCATTAAATACGGGAAATCTGCATTTAATGCTGTTTTTTCCCAATTTTCCTCGGTTTTTTGAATTCTATGACCAACGATTCACCAGTGTAAAATATCATACGCCTTGTTATCTATGCAACCTGTGTAATTAATTCATTCTTAACATGGTGACATCTAAATAAAGTACTGAAAAGTCCGAGATAGAACATTTTCAAGGTGATATTCGTGCTCAGCAAGTCACCCATTCAAAATCATGTATTTTAATGTCGGACGCACTTTCATTATTGTCCACAAATACCGATGGTAAAGCATTTTTTTCAACTTTACATAGCAATATCTCAAAAACAAGAGCCAATAAAACTTTGCATGATGATATTCGTGTACAGCAGGCCAAAATCATTGGGAAACGTATATTTTCATGTCAGACACGATTTTATTGTAGTCCAGTGTAATTGGCGGTCTCGGTTGATCCCAAAGAAAATAATGTTAACGAACCGTGCTTATAACGTTGATTAATATGCCATGAACTCGTTTTATTGCGTTTTTGATACCTAACAATGGAAAAAAGAATTTTTACGAAGTTTGGCATTCCAACGTGCTCCTAATTAACATGACTTGTATAATAGACATTTGCATACTATATACTCTATACACTTGTATACTGTATTTTGCCGTAATTTCAGCCTTTCCGACTTTTTCCATTACAAATACAGTAACCACCGCTTACAAGAATCAACTACTCATAAGAATCAAGTCAGCAAAGTGAAAAAAACCAAACGTTGTTTTAAAGTAGGAAAATCATCGGTGATAAGAATCAGATTTCCGCTTATACGAATCAGAAAAAATTGCTCAAAATCTGCCACCGTTTATCTCGGTGGTGGGAACTTGTCGAATATTTTTGGTTATTCACAAGGTTATTTGGAGGATTACACTCTTACACTCATTGTCACTCTTACCTTTGTAACAAAATCTCATCCCATATCTACATTTTTTTTTCAAGGCAAGCACAACTCAGGTCTTCGCCATGGGATATTTACTACCTAGTGAGTTGTGCCGGAAGTGTAAGTATGTGTGCCTAACAGTCTGAGTGCGTATCTAGTGCTGTGTATGATTTTTTAGTGCTGCCATCTATATCTCAGAAGTGAAGTGTAATGACTGAACATTTGTACTGTTTATAGGACTGTTGCTCTCTGTGGCGAGACTTTTTAACGGGGAGATCGGCTCGCATTTGCGCCTTGAAGTTGGGAACCACAGAAAACCAACTTTTGGCCCATCTTTCTTTTAAAAAATCCTGTATGTTTGTTCACTCCTGAAATGTAACAAAACATGAACTATTCTATACCCTAGTCTTGGAAGAGAAAATTAACTGTTTTACTTAATAAAAAATGCATCCATTATATATTTCAAATCTGGTTAAGCAACGAAATTTTCAACTGCGGTCAAAATGACCACTCGGTAGTTCTAAGCATAAGTAGTTTTCAAAAATCTACGGAATGGTTTAAAGTTTTTGTTTTGGCTTCAAAAGATTCCTTTCGATGAATTTGGAAAGATCACGGTGGAAAATTTTCAATTTTGAAAAAGAGTTCCAAATGGCGATCAAAATGACTCCGCGATAGTTCTAATGTCAAACTAACAAATGCAAATACAAGGCCACAACAGGGAAAATGCTCAACGGGGTGGCTGAGAAAGAGATACCCATAAAAGAGAAGCCCAAATATATCAAAAATGGGAATAATCGAGAAGCTATATATTCTTAGATCTAGTGTATTTGTTATGTTGATTAAATTTGTTATTGTATATAGATATATGGATCAATGATTTCTATAGAGGTAACAAAATTAACATCAACAATAACACCTAAGCAAGGGCAAACACCTAATGGTGTAAGAAAAAATATGAATAGAAAATGCATACGGAAACAGTGTCACATATATGTTAAACCAACAGTGTACACTTCTCCCAATGTCTTAGTTGCAGTCTGAGGAAATCGGGGGATTTCAATTATGTAGGAATTAGAAAAGAACATATTTGATTAAGAGGAGCTGTAATTTTAGTGGAGAGCGAAGAATTTAAAGTTTGATCATATAACCAGCAGGATTTGACGACGTGAACATGCGAGGAAGTCTATAATTTGTCAAAGTTCCTGCACAAACCAGAGTAAGGCCTAAAACAGCTGGTTGTATGTTATGTGAATACTCATGTGATGTGTATTTTGGACTACAGGTCTGTTCGTTGTTAAATCGTTGAAGTTCCGGAACGCAAAAGCGAAACATTCGCACCAGAGAGAGAAAGCATCTGCCACGGATTAGTAATGAAGTTCAGCTTCGAAGCAGCCGATCCGTCATCTCGTGACAACCATCAGTTCGTTAAATTTTGTGATTCACGACAAAGGGATTTGCTACCACGAGGACGGATTTTGCGGCTGGACGTACTCGAAAACGGAATCCGTGACTGACTAATGACAATCCATTAGCGCGAAACATCAGAAGCGATGGCGGCTGACCGTTTCATGCTAGTCATTAATATATCTCTGCTGTTGCATGGTTTTGATAATGAACGTCGAAAAGTCAAAAATATAAACCCACTTAAGTTATTTCACATTTTCCGAGATTCTAATATACATATACACACACTCATAGAGTATAATATATGCATATCATATATTGGATTCGAAAAACCAATGATATCGCTTATAATGTAGATAAAATTAAATTTATGAAATATAAATTCTATTTTCACTGATTTTCGTGCATACGTTTTATGAAAAACGATGAGAAACTAAATAGACAACGAGCTTCAATTTAATATTGTGCCATTTAACTATTTTGAAATAGCTATATAATGTTTTATCGTTGTGAATTATATGTAAGTGAGTATGAAATATGAATAAATTTAAAACATTTTTAACGGGCGTTTTACTCGAAATATTTCATAGAGAGCAGCGTCATGTTAATATTACGAATTCGATTTACTGAAGGACGATGTAACAATTTATAAAGTTTAGGAATATATATACTGAACACCGACGATGATTTCATATAACTTGTCTAGAAATGCGGTAAGGCCATTGTATCCGCAGGTAATTGGTTCGAGGCTTTTCTACGTATAATCTGAACTTGTATAGTATATAATAGCTTTTGTGACCTGAATTATTGGGCACATGCTGTACAAGCATCTTACATAAGTAATAATTAAAGCTAATATTACTAGCAACTTAGACAGGCTGTCCCAAATTGTTTGCACAGCAGATATCTCTGTAACCGTTGAAATTAAAAACATAACGTACTTCCAGATACAAAAAATTTTCAAATGACGTGCAGTTACTTAAAATCTCAAAAATTTGTATGGGTGGTAGACATGAAAAAATAAAGAAATTTACTTTCTTACAGTCCCCGTGAGCTAAAGCTGCCAATTATTGAAACGTAGATCTCGCTCTCAAAAGCCATTTGCAAAAAATATCATATTTTTAAATGCAATATTTATTGTGTGTGTGTGAATATTAAATATATAACATCATGATGTTTTGGCAGCATATTGTCAAATTTTCATTGGCTCAAAAGATGTCATTTTTAGGGACTAACACAAACAGAATTTTCTTTTTCTATTTTCACCCATTTTATTTTATAGTTTTACAATTTCATTTTTTACTCATTATAAATAACAATTGTATCTTTGACAACTATGTTGACAATAACAGAATTTTTACAACTTTGAATTTAGTTTACTTTTCCCAATTTGTGTATCTCACCACACACTAAATCATTGGCTATAAATGCTGAAAACATCAAAGTCAAATATCTCCATTAATATTGTATTTAAAAATACTCAATTTTTTTAAATGGCTTTGAGAGCCGCATTTACCTTTTATTAATTGGAGGTTTCGGAACACAGAATCTACACAAAAACTTAATTATTCTATTTTTTCATGTACACGACATGATGATAGAAAATTTGACATTTTGAGTAACCGCACATCGTGTGAAACTTTTTGTATTTGAAAGTATATCTTTAAAGTCAAAGGTTGCAGAGATATCAACTGTGTAAACAATTTGGAACAGCCTTATAAGCAGTTTATTTATCTTTTGAATCTGAATACACTGAAGATGATTTTCATTCACGCAGCTCATCTTAGGTATACGATTTGACAAGATTTCATGCCAACATTTATACTATACTTGTGTATATGCTTCAACCATGCTCATGAGGATTATTTTCCGAACCGCGGATACAGAATATACCTTCATGATTACCCAACTTTATTTCATTCCAGATTTTAGAGAATGTGATGCCAAAAACTTGCGTTATGTATTGATAGTTCGTCTGTAAGATATAACTTTTTATATAAATCATAAGTAACTTATTCTAAATGCCCTTAACAAATCCAGTTTTTCACTGTCTTCTAAACACTTACATAGACTGAAACTAAGCTGGCACTCCGGCAAATCTGTTGAATTTCCTTCCACCCCAGTGAAGTATCTGAACTTTTTTTATCGCATCTCCAGATGAAGACTGTATACAAAAAATTACACCGAATTTTCTAATCGAATGATATCATGATATAAAATATGTTCCCTCATATGAGGCCCGCGTGCGTAAAAAATACTCGTATTTATTTTAATAAGTGAACTTCTCTATTTAAGGTATACAGTGATACATCGGGTAACAAATGCCTCGGTGTGCGAATTTTTGGGCTACCGAATTTTTTTTTTTTTCGTGATTTTTCTTCTTCCGAGTGTCGATTCGGCTAACGGACATTTTCGTTGATATAGATTCACCTACTAACCTAAAACAGCTGCGTTGTGAGCTGAATTTTGGCACCAAGGATTATCGGAATTACTCTTACTTGAGTCCGATTCACTCTTGTCTACCTCTGAATCTTTTTGCTGATTTATCTACACTTTTTTGCTGGAAGTTTCTGAACCACTTCGTGTAAAATTCAGCTAATAGAAAATAGATTGAAAAAAACGAAGGCTATGTTTTCAGAGAGCGCGTTATTTCCCTACAATACTTTTTAACATAAAGCTGAGCTCTCTGAACATTCTAATAGCTTATCTTTGTCATCTGCGTGTATCCGACACAGAAATAAGCTGACGGAATCCCAAATAGGAGGGGCACCGACGAACTCGACTGGGTTGTGTCAACACCAGCATTTGATAGCTGGTGTTGGTTGTGTGTGTGTGTGTGAGCGTATACACTAGTGTAGTGTTTCCCAAAGTGGGCAATATCGCCCCCTGGTGGGCGATGGAATGGTCCAGGGGGGCGATAGAAGCTACGGATTTAACATAGGAGCCTATGGGTTCACTTGAGTTGGGGGGGCGATGAGAGAAAAATATTTCTGAAGAAGGGGGCGATGGAATGAAAAGTTTGGGAAACTATGCACTAGTGCAAAATAAAAAGATCTTCGATATCTCTCATCTTCCTGTAGATTCTCGTTTATCCAATTTTGAAGCTGTTCATTTTAGCCTTCAGTGATTTTTGTATTTCTTTATAGCGAAAAATAAATTTCGGGCAGATCTTAGTGTCGTTGCATCATCGTTGTGCAGAAAAAAACGATCGGGCACAGTGTTGGCAATTTTTATGCCGCACATCCAATCACTGTATATTTGTGAGCCAACCCGAAAGATTCTACACCAAAATAAGAAGAAACGAAATAGGATGTTGTGGTTAAAAATGTAGCAAACTTGCTAGGTAGTCTTATCGGACTACTCTCATGACGTTCAGGTGAACTTGGCAACCCGTTTGGAGGCCTTCTATCTCTAGGAGGTGCTGTTGTAGCTCTCCAGTAAATCAAGATATTTAAATGAAATTATTGTCATCTTATGGTATTTTTTGTGCTCTGCTCTTTTCAAATATGTGCTTAGTTTGCGTGAAGATTTTTCAGAAATGCAAATACATATACAAGGCCACAACAGGCAAAATGCCCAACGAGGTGGCTGAGAAAAAAGATGCCCATAATAAATATGGTGATATATAAACTTCACAAATTCGGGTTTTTTCTGACTTGACCGATTTTTCTTCCATATTAGATTATCCACCATAACGGTTCAAGATAGGACAGGGTTGGTAGGATTTTTCATGTTCCACTTGGCCTCGTTCATCACCCCCTTTCGTTTGGTAAAACATGTCACGTTCACCCTGTATAGAGAATATTAATTTTACTCGTAAGCTAAAACACTCATAACTAAAACTACTACTGGTATATTATTGGGTGGTCTGAAATTGGCCACTTCGTGAATTGGTCAATTTCGTTAAATATTAGCCCGCTCAGTTCGCGAAGTAGCCAGTGAGATCCCTGGCCAAAGTCCGATAACAAAAGACATAATTTGTGATCGTCAAGTTGGCGTATTTTTCAGTGATAATTATGTTAGTTGTGGCAATCCATCAAACCGCAGTCATGATGCGTTAATAATTTTTTCTCGAAAATTTCGCAGAGAAAATTATATATGTATGTATATAATATATATAATTTTTATAGTTTTTCTCTTATATTTCATTTTTTCTCTTGTCACAGGGAGCTAATCCAATATGCGGCTATATATATACATGTATCAAACTTTGGTGATTTGAAAAATGGATTTGTCTCCTACCGGACCATCTTACATCAGCACATCGAGCTTAGGCCAAGGATGTCTGGCCACTTTGTGGAATGGCCAGCCAAAATCCGAATTATTTCTGTAATTCGGACATTGGCCAATTCGTAAACTGGCCGGCCCCGTCGTGAATTGGTCGAACTTCGGGCTTTGGCAGTAACATATATACTACAAATATCGATACGACAACAAAAACTTTTTTAAAATAGGCAGTGTTGAGATGATCAACGACTTCAATCTAACCTTCTTGTGTACACTGTGGTATTTGACGGTATAATAAATGAAATGGTCATTTAGGCCGGAAAATAGCGAACCGAATTTTTTTTAAAGATGAAGTAGTTTAATTTGGAAGCTAGACAGTAATAGCTACATATATACGTTGTTATCTTTTCTAGCACTTTAAAGACTGTAATTTCTTTCTTTCTCCGTCGATCGTCCTTTGTAAGAAGGTCTAAATCGCATTTTCGCAGCCGTACTGAACGCTAAAGAATTGATTTTCCAGTTCCCTCAACAAAATGTACGTTCGTCTTAACCTTTTTTTTTTCGTCTTATAGTGATTAGAGAGATCATTCAGACCCTGAATTTTCTTCCCGCTGATTCATTTTTTCTTTTGCCCTTGCTTTACCCTCTTATAGTAATCTTCTATTACCAACCGAAATAAATCAAATGTGTTCCAGTAGATGTTAAAGAGAGAGAGATAGAAAAAAGAAAGAGAGAAACTATAACTTTTTTCCGTTGCATGTGAAAAATTCATTTTGGTCCAATTTGATAGAAAGCACCAACTTTATGGTATTGTCAAGGGCCTATCTTATTTTTTTCCCTACATGTTCAATGCATTTGAAAATTTTCAATGTCGTCTTTGCAATATAATGCACATTATTATGAATTTCCTAATAAACTGGGGATAAGTAAATAACTTCAAAATAGTTCATTAATATATTTAAAAAAGTCGAATAATTCTCCTGAAGTAATAAGGGAGAGAAAACGAAATGTTCCATATCACACACACATTTCGCTTTCTGCAGTTTTCTGTAACATGAATCATATCATATCAATTATGTATTTCATTTGCTTATTCATTTTTTGCACCACGAGAATATCTAGCCTTATTTTAAGTGAATAAATTATGTTGTAGTTCATAAGAAAAAATAGACGCGGTGATTTATCTTTTTCGTTGAAGCTAATATGATTTTTTTAAAATCAGCGATGATATTTTTACATAAGCTGAGTCGGAAAATTTAGCACTATATCGGAATATTAATACATAGTATTTAGCATCATTCATTGACAATTTGAATTAAATTGCCCAATCATATGCATTGATAGTATTTTAAATACATGCTCTAGTAAATTCGAATCAATGGTATAATTACTTCACCAGACAAAAATCGAATTTCCACTCCAAACTCAATTTCTTTTATCATTATTATCGTTTCCGCTTTTCCGCTTCCTCAGGTGTGGAAGTTCTCATGTGCTTTTTTGACATTTTTTCCCCTTTTTTTTGTGCACACATGCGGTATTATTTGTATTATATTTATTTGCGTTATTATTATTATTATTGTGCCGTTATTATTATTATTATTATTATTGTGCCGTTATTATTATTATTATTATTGTGCCGTTATTATTATTATTATTATTGTGCCGTTATTATTTGTATTATTCTTTGCCTTTATATATTGCAATGTGCTGTTTATGTTTCGTTTTTACTTTTTTCTTCACTCCACTGTAATTGGGTATATGCATGCTGTGTGAGTTTATGAATAAATAAATAAATGTTATTATGATTATTTTATTTCTTTGGCCTGGTTAGAAAGAGTACATGCAAAACTTTTCTAACATCGCGATTTATTCGACAGGGGTATTTCTTAATAATACTTCCACAGTTTTCGAAATAACACTAAAATTATTTTGAAATCGAAAAGTTTCCGCACAAAACCAATTTAAATTACTGTAAACATTTTCACAATCTCTTATGAAGTAAAAATAGGTTAAATTTATTTGGCTTCTGAAGAAATTCATTTAAACATTTCATTTTAATACGAATTCAATTGACGCTATAGACGAATATTTGCCAAAAATGTGTTTTGTTTTTACTACAAATTTAATATTTACCTTTGTTATTATTACAAAAATGGTAACAAATATCTCCGTGTCATTTTATGGCTTCGCAATCAAATGGAAATAAGCCGTTATTTTATACATTTTTCGTTTAATTCTTTTCGTACAATAATCGTAAGTATTCGAAGTAATTTTGAATATAATTTAAATGTTCTGATAATGTATTTATAACCAATGATATTCACAAAACTTGATTTAATAAATGTTCATGAGCTTCATTTGCTTTTGCAGATATCTATCTGTCAACTTTTGAACTTTTACACCTCCCCAGTAGAAAGTTATTAAAAATTGGGCACTGGAATATTTTACAATAGCCGCTTAGTATTATCTTGCTTTTGAAGGTTTATACTTTGCAATGCTTCGTTTAAATTAAAAAATACATTGTAATTGATTTTTGGTTAGTTGATTAAAATTAATTTTGTTTCCGATAAACGACCGCTAAAATTAGCCTTAGAGAAAAAGTTTTTTTTCTCTCTTTGAAAAGGCATGAAAAATGATTCAATTTTTTTAGTTATTCATGATTAGTTTTAAAAAAAGATTAAAATAAAATAATTTTTCATGCTTTTTGATTAAAAAAAACATTTTTCTGTAAGTCTAATTTTAAATGGTAATGTATCCTGAAATCACAAAATTAATTTAATACCGTTATGGTATCGTTTTTATTTATTTTTCGTCAACCAGTTTGCATTAAAAAAGCATTTATTGACTAGAATATTTAATAGAGTCAGAATTTATTTAAAGAATATTTGAATATATATGGATATAGCTAAATTTTGTTCTGTAATCTATCTCTTAAAATATAAAAATACAAAATGAAAGAACCAGAATAACATCTATATTGTTTTTACGAGACATGAGATAGACATGCTTTCACAAATATATCTCATATTATCCTACTTAAAGAATTTTGCGCTTTAAAAAAAAGATGAGAACTCAATGTGTGCGTATGTGTTTTCGTTCAGTTTCTTTTATTTCGACATTATCTGTACTTATCAAAACTTTTTATTGAATATAAGAAAAAAATGAATTTCTCAATTCTAATAAACTCATTATATTATCAGCTGATTATGTATTATTCGATTATTTACTGAATTTTTTATCCAATACTTGGGTTTTCTCACACAGTAATTAATAGCCGTCCTATTTTGCTGATTATCCAATTCTTTCAAATTCTACCCAACTAAATTACCTTATACTAATTTATTTAACGAAAAATCAATATGCAGAAAAGATTCACAATAAAAATGCACCACTAAAGATATTTTGCAAAGTACGTCATATTAGTTATTATTCTATTCTGGATTTAGGCTCATAATGCTAATATATAGACTTCTATCTCTCATGAGTTGAAAATTTGGGAGTACAAACTTTTTTCACACATATATTTGTACATTCTGTCTCTATGGGTGCGTGTATACCTAAAAGATGCGGAATCATCAAGTGTGATACAATAGAAAAAGGAGTGATATATGATAATGAAAGTTGTCAATACTTTTTAATGCATGTCTTTTACTGGTAAGTCGTTTTGATAGAATATGTATCATCCATATATACGGAAAGAAAAAAATGTAGTTAACTAACACATTTAGGCCAATGACAGTTGATTTTATCCTTATAAAAGTAACTGGATGGTCCTCATGAATATAAGGCTACTGTTCTTTTAAAAATCGCAAAGCGCATTGTTTATTTTACAATTTCTCAGATAAATAATTGGTGTAAATATTCGGGACTATCAATATTGATTCAATTCTTCTCTGACATATTACACGACCGATAACGCAGCCGAAAGTTTTCAGACTAAAAATATATTCTTTACTACACATCAATTTCGATTTATTTCAAGACAATTGGCACTTTTCCAGATACCTCAAACGATTTTCCGCGCCGTATAAATGCAGTTGTTAAAATATGACTGACTAACCCTATAAGGTGATAAACTCTAGATGTAAACCAGACCACCAGTAAGACAGCATCATTACTCGCAAAGGACGCTAATGGCACTATAGTGGCATCTTTTTTTTCTCGGTCACCTTCTATTCTCTGGGATAGCGGCTAAAATGCAATTTCATTCCACATCATCTGTCTTTCCAAAGAGAATTTACTCTCCAAAAGAATTATAGAGCTATAAATGGAGGATGATGAAGAAAAAGAAAAAAAAAACTGAGCTTTTCATTAAAACTCTTCTCAAACTTGAGAGTGTTTTGGTATTTCCGGTGAATAAGGGTCTCTTCAAAATAATGAGATTGAATTACTTAAAAATTGCTTAAGTTTTCTCCGTAAACGTGAGCCCAAAAAGCGCTCACGCAATATTGAGCTTGCTTACCTGACATTTCCATGGCACTCAGCTGTAGATCGATGTTTGCATTGTATGAACTTCACCGAGAAAGAATATTTAATCTGTTAGGTATTTTCAGGTAATTCTTGAGGTAAAATACGAAAATAAGTAACAAAAAGCTCAATTTGTTCGTATCACCAACCAATTGCCAGTAATTACAAAGAAAAATTATTTTTAATTTCTTCAAATATTTTAAGCCAGGTTTTTCTAGGAGCAATCTTCTACATGTCACGTGCAGCGTGAAAACGCTGATTCGTAAAAAAAACCCAGAATTTCAGGTTTTAAACCAATCAGCGTGTTCATACTGCACACGTCGTAAAAATTCTTACTCTTAAGAAAACTCGGCTTTATGACCAATTTACAGTTTGAATTTACATGAAATATGACAAGCTTACAACCAACTTGGTTTGAAAGTGTCTAAAAAATACACATATATCTTCAACTGAGTAAAGATTTTTTAATATAAGGGTAACTGTGTGTGCGTTGTACCTTGACCATAGCAAACCTTGAAACACTTGAAGTAGTTTTTATAGGATTATATTCTAGCTTTTGTTTTGGAGCGCATTGGAAGACATTGGAAAGACGTTTGAAGACATTGGAAATACATTAGCTTGCAACTAAGGGTGGTCCCTTTATCTTTGAGCTTGACAGAGATTTTGGAAGTAGGCACGTTTTAGTAAAAAAATTGTGTGCGTGTTTTTGCCATGTTTCTTCTCAACATTGCAAGTTTAGTGAAATATTTTTAGTAATTATAATCTGTTTGTGTGTGTAATCCCGTGATAAACTATACCAAGTGCTCAATAATACCAATCACTGTGAATTAAGTTATTAATATTTTTCACAAATGGTGGAACATCGTGTACATTGAAACCAAAAAGATCGTGTCCCATCAAACAGTCTAAAACTTGAAATTTTCCTAGTTTACCTTGAAATACTTGACTTGCACTAATTTTTATTTCTTCTCTTTTTACTTTTAGATACAATTAATATTTCAAATTTTTTCTATACTTCTCTCCAACAAAAACGGCAGCTGCCTCATATCTTCTCTTTCACCCCTCTTTGGTTATCTCTTGGTCAAATTTGTTGGAAAATGTAAAGATTACGGCATGGGATGTGTCCAAAAAAAAAATGTCCTTAGCAGGATAGGTGAGAAAACATTTTATTGTTCATCAGTGCCAGGTATAGCAAATGGCATCGCGGGTGTTGTATCTCTAATGAAATCACGCAGCAACAAAGGAAATGACTAAACTAAAGATTTTATTTCAATATACATGATTTATATTGGAAAAATAGTCATTATATTGTTTTTTCCAGTAAAATATATATTTTGTATCTTTGTAATTTTGAACTGTTTCATGGTACAACAGGGCGAATCAAGCCCCTTTGTGGTATCTTGGAACATTTTAGACTTTTCAAAAATCCATATTTCACTGTTACAGTAAGAAAGAAAGGTAATTTAAACGTCACATATGTTTTATACAGTATACCAGATACTAAAAATGAATCTAGCGAAATTTTAAGATAAAAATAAGAGAGACACACAGAGAAAAAATAAGTTTGAAAAATAATGTTCCAATGTGCAACAGTCTCCTCTGCTCAAGGAAAAAACTTAAATCGTGAAAATACTATTTTTTAATAAGTTTACAAATCTCTCTCTTTGTTAATTAAAATAGATTTTTTTGTATGCATTCGATAGTGAATCACTGTAGATATATCTAACAAGAATATTTTCGAAAGAAATTGTAAAATTTCTGAATACCTTTTTTATTGCGAGTTATCAGGCGCAAACAATGAAAAACACGTTTTTTTAGGTTTGACGCCTCGGGGGAGGAAAATATAAATTCTAGTTTTGAGTTCTCGTGATTTGCCGTTGTTGTCTTGGAGCTGCTGTCCTTGGAAAATGAGAGATTTCACCGTCAATAGGAGAGGATATTCCTTTCGAATTCACTGAATGGGATCCTAAGGCGTAGAACAAACACAGGAAGAGGGAAGAATGCCCATTTATTTATTTCCTTCAGCATTTTTTTCAAACTCCTTTTATTTCTTATTTTCCAACAATGTCTACTCACGAGAAAACAGTGCTTTAGGATTGGAGAAATTCAAGAAAAGAACCGCTTTTTATTTTTTTCTGCCGGGAGCCAAAGAAGAACGGAATTCTTCTTCTTGAAACTTTTTTCATCGAAAACAAAAATCTTGGAAAACATACGTAAATAATATTTGTATTAACCTAATGCTGAAAGTGGGACAATGTCTAGTGTTTTGAAATGAATTTTTTTTTGTAGCAAACTTAAAAAATATATATTTTTAAATATTGAATTTTTCTTCTCCCATAATTTTTTAAAAAAACAACAACATTATATTGCATTTAGTATACTTGATATACTGGGTGAACACTTAAGTCCGTTTCAGCTCAAGTAACTCGCTAACTGTTGGTGATAGAAATATATATTTCGCTAGTAAAAATATCGAGATAACGTGCCCATTTTGGAAATGTCATTTCTTTTACAAGGACACGCATTTGAACCGAGATACAAAATTTAAATTTTTATACGAGCATTCTTTCTTTTAATTTTAAATTAGAATGAGACTGCCATGTCTTTCCTGAGCCCAACAAAATTTTTCAAAAATTTGAAACATTAGCTGAGACATTTGGATTCAAAAACTGCCAAAAACGAGGTAAAAAAATGGCATATAATAAGTTCATGTGATTCATACGCTGTTTTTTTTTCTCATTTTAAGCAATTTTTGAACTAAAATATCTCAGCTAATATTGCAAGTAAAAACATGGATTTTTTTGGGCTCAGGAGAGGCAATTAACTTTCTAATTAAAAGTTAGAAGGAAAAGGAGCAGTATAAAAATTAAATTTTGGTACGTATACAGTCCTTAGTAAAACGAATGATATATCTAAAATGAGCACGGTATTGTGATATTTTTATAATTAAAGTATGCTGTATCACGAGTTATCTGAGCTGAAACGGATTTGAGATTTCACCCATAATTTCATTTTTCATAAGATCAGGTGTTATCACATAATGTAAACACTGACGTATTAAATGGATCCGTATTTAATGGCGAGCTACAAGCGCTGAGAGATCGGTGAAGTAAAAAATCGCATTGTCGCCAAAACCTACTAACATTACTTCGAAAAACGCAGATTTGAGTGAGTATTGTAAACAAACGCTCTAAATTTCTGCTAAACTAGATGGACAATTTGGTTTATTCTAGGCCCGAAAGCTGATGAATGGGCAAATTTTTGGGAAATTTGACCGATTGTAGCTAGAAGGGTTTTGTTTTTGCAGAATTCGATTTTGAACTTTGTCAATCTTTCTGTAGCTCGCCATTAAAACCAGCTATTTCGATGAAATTGGTGTCACCTTATAGCATATTTTTTTGGTCTTTCCAAATGTGTTAAACTTTTCGTTAAACGTTTAAACGTTCAAAAACTTCATAAATTCTGGTTTTTTCAGACTTTACGCATTTTTTTCTATAATCGATTATCTACCATAACTCGAAAACGGTTCGGGATAGGACAAGGTTGATGGGGTGTTTCATGATCTACTTGGACTCGTCTATTACCCCCTTTCGTTCGGCAGACTATGTCGGATTTATTCTCCCCCACACATACATATTATATATCATGAATCATCATGAACAACAACCATTTTCAATCCACTGCTGGATGAAGGTCTCTAGATTTTACATATTATATACATATAAATTGTTTTAAACGATGCATCAGAATAGATATGCACCCATGCACCTTGGGACTTCAACATAGACCAGTGTATTTGAGAGGTTAGGCTCTTTGTTAACCCTACCAACTTCATACATGTCACCATAGGGTAACTTACTACAGATTTGACTTGGTGGGAATAATTTCTCTACACTCTAGAGAAAATGTTTGTAGATTAAAAACCTAGTGCTGATGGCATTCGTCATGTGCGTGAGTGTCATTTTTGATTTGTTAATTTTTTCTTCGTAAGTTTTTCTTAAGCACGTCGAACTATCGAACCCACGAAATTCGTTACGCCTGCCGGTTGCCAGGTGGTGTTTTTTTGTTATATCTCTGTGACTCGTTATCGATTTATTTATTATAGTGAATTTGAAGCTCGATCGCCGTAATGGATATAATTCCTTTGGCACGGTTTCAGAAAAGATCTAAAGCATTATTCGTTGAAGCAAATTTGAAAAAGGCAGCCACAACAAAGGCTGACTTCAGCGCCTGTGAAATTGTCTCTGTGGCTTTTTGTCACAACTGAAATGGAGAGTTCTTTTCACGATTCATCAAAGCAGAACTTTCCGTCTTATGCAGCAGCCTTTGTCTTGGAGCCCTATGAGTTGATACTACTTCAGTTCATAGCATTAGCAGTTTTGTTATATATTTTTATGTGAGCAGTGCTATTTATTTTTCTCAAAATTTTCCAATTCTTTTGATAATTTCTTCGTTTTAATTTTTTAAATTTGTATTGATGTACTTAGGAATTTATGAACACATATTACATAAAATCACAACATATATTTTTTACTAGCATTTCTTTTTTAATATTTTCTTTCATTTTTTTTCAACCACCCTCTTTGGACCTTTTGCTTCTTGTTGTGACGCGTTTGTACTAGTATATTTGTGTGTATAATTGAAAAGACGAATGTTTTTTAACAGCTGGCTGACGCAGAGATATATTTTGGAAAGAGAAAAAATTCAACTCCCCTGCGGGGAATCGAACCCACGTCCTTTCACTTCCCGGGTGAACGCACTAGATACTAGACTACAGAGGCAACGAATTTCGCAATATTTCTTTGGAGCTCGTGTGCACTGAATGGGACCGTACATGTACGGTCGGGCACAATTCAGGCCAAAGCTCACAACTGCTGACAATACCACCAGATGGGGACTTATCCGAATAGTGAAAGGACGTGGGTTCGATTCCCCCGCATGGGCAGTTGAATTTCCTCTCTTTCCAAAATATATTTTCGCATCAGCCAGCTATTAAAAATATTCGTATGGGTAGCGGAGAGTAATTGAATTTAATTCTCGGATAATTGAAGTGAGTCGATAGGGAAAAAAATCATAGGAGGAAAATAGGTAACACCAAAATCTGGGAAATCTTGCTACGAACATAATAATATTGTCACTCTCTTTCATGAAAACGATAAGAATATTAAATTGAATGGGCATATATTGAATAAGAACAGCGTAAATTTTTTTTTTAAATACATTACTAAAAATTAGTTTATTATTATAATTTTTACGTAAGTTTGTTTTAAAAGAACGGTTTGTTTTTAAAGAACTCTCTAACTTGAAAAACTATCTATTATTATTATGATGAATCAGCGAGAAGACCTATACGTATTATGAGCATCGACTCTTAATATTTATGGAGAAATTATAATCCTAAAAACTGTTAAACTTATTCAATGTATAAAAATATATGTTACGCTGAAATGAAGAAAAAAATGTACAATTTCATTTTCTCTAGAATTAATCTGGGTAAAATGCTTGTTTGAAAAACTGATGTTTTGAACTGTTTAAAAACTGATGTTTTTGAAAATTTACACACATACTGTGTTTGGTGTTCCGTTAAAGTTGATAATTAAAACTTCAATATCGACTGCATTAAACTGATGAAATAAAATAAGTTTTTCATAACTTTCATTAGAAAATATTTCATAGAGAACAACCGATTTTAAAAACTAAATGTTTTGAAGGAATTTAAACACTAATATAAAGTCAAACGGCTTGAGTATTGTCCAACATGCAATATTTGTCAGACGTGTGGAAAATGCCCAGCAGTGCCAAAATATTCCTAGAAAACTTTTTCGTCATTTTTCTCTTAAATATATAGGGTCATTACTTAAGGCCCTTGTCCGCAAACTACTGGCGAACCATTGATCCTAGAGACATACTTAAAATTAGGAAAAAGTATCCAAATAACGTCTAGATCTCAGATACGTCATTGCTATTGCAAGGCAAGCGTAGTTATCAAAAGAAAAACATTTTTATTTGGGCACCCTGTCCCAATTAGACAGAGAGAGAGAGAGAACGAGAGTAAAAGTTGTCTCCTCATCTCCCCTGGGACTAACAGAAAAAAATTCCGCGTTTCTAAGTACAATATTCGCTAAGACTCTTCAATTAAAAAAAGTATCCGAAAAGAAAGATGGGAAAGAACAGCACAGACTAACGAACACAAGCTCAGTATGCTCTTCTTTCTCTTCTTTTTCAGTGATTTGTTGAAATCAAATATCTCAGCGAATGTTGCAGTTAGAAACTTGAAATGTTGTTGTTGTTGGCCTCAGAAAAGATAGAGTAACAGCTCTCTCTTTCTGTAATTGGGTTCTTTAAGATAGGATGATGAAATGAAAAGTTAAGTGTACAACCCCTTGCAATATGAATGACGTTACCTGAGTTCAATGGCAACCTCAGACAAAGTTGATTTGTATCAAAATCAACGGTTTTCTCAGTAAATTGTGATTAAGGGAGTTGAATAATCACCCTGTATACCAACACATTTATATGATATTTGGAATTTTATTTGGTAAACTCCTTGTGCAGGAAAGGAAATTAGCAAATCAAGACATCCTGCTCAGTTTTTGTTACGTTGGCATTACTTCCGTAACAGCCGTTTCCACCATTGTCATGTTATGTCGACAACGTGTGGGGTGCTCGAGCTAATATTGTTGTGAGGGAAGAGCGTTTTTCTTTCATTTAACTGATCAAATTAAGATTACCGCGAAAAGCTTTCACATTCAAAAGATTAGGAAAATACTGCTTTTGTAGGGGTTTTAGGGGGAGTACTGTCAGAGGAGGTTTTGCACTGGAAGAGGATAACACGAGTTCAACTGTGCTAGGAACTTTTGTAGTTGTTGAAAAAATAGGTGCTGCAAACATTTTGTTGGGAAAGTCATAGAAGGTAAGGCGAAGAGTTCATGGTGAAGATGGGATCCTAATAAATTTATGAAGAAAAAATTTGAATTTTTTTTTTTTTCCTAGAATACGAAGATTGTTGCTGTAAAATTGGAAAAAACATTGATAGAGGAGTAACTTCCTCCAAACCAGATAGGAAAGGATACACATGCCACTTTAACAGGGCAAATTCAAAACTTTGCGAGACTTTGAGAATTTTTTTCTTTCTTCTATATATTAATGTTTTCCAATATTTTTCTTCTTTCTGTTTGTTTTTTTAATATTTTTTCTTTTCTACTCTAGTCCCAATCATTATTCTAAGTTTAAAATATATTTGTTTACGTTTGAAGTCTCATTTGATTCTTTAAAGCAAATTACTTGTGCTTTTACGGTTATTTGATTTTCATTTCTGTTGTGAGAGGAGAAAGTTTTTTCTAAAAATAAAAAATGCATGAGATTGTTAAAGTTTGAATTTTTTTCTTTTTGGCAATTTGCGCCTCGTCCCAAAAATGTGATATTTATTATGACTTAATGCCAAGACACAATTCTCACCCCAAAAGCAGTGAGTATTGCCACCGAATATTTCTACTTTCACATATATATAGGTATGCATTGAAATTCGAAATTATAAAATATATGATTATACAGTAAGGTCTGTACGACAGTGACACGAAATGACGTTACTCTAAGTTGGAGAGCATAGGTACCACAGCAAAATACGTGAAATTTTGGCAATTTTCACCCCATCAGACGGATGCGTTCTCGTCCGTAAAGACATTCGTGGTGGCTAAATAAATTCAGAATATGACTATAAAATATTCATATTATTACGATACGTCAATGATGTAGTGGTAAATGTGGTTTTAAAAACCAAAATAAACCAATTTAGTTCACTTCATTCATAGTATCTTGTTGCTTCAACAATTAGTAATTTTTTTTCCGACGTTTGTTTTTTCAAATGATGAGTGAGAAACATATCGAGTAAATAATGTATATCATATACATCGTTTGGAGAGAGAGATAAATTGGTGAAGTTTATTTATCTTATAGTATACTTTATTATACCCTGCTAGTTACATGAACCAATTTATAAATTTATGATGCATTCATCTCACGCAATAAACATATTACAAAACGGGAATGTAAAAAACAAATCTCAGGAAAGCCTTATCTTGAAATATATATATATATATACTCTAAATGTGGCAAACTGATCAATTGTGACTCAATATTCATCTACGTCACGTCCTATGACTGTCAGACTAATACCGTATTTTGTTGCTATGGTCTCACGGCAAATTAATCTAGCCAATGGAATCTATAATTTAGAAGTGATTCCAAAAGGCTAGGCAAATACGTCAGAACAGGGAGTCAGACTCATGTGCTGGAACGAGTGTTGATGCGCTTACCTTTCCCATTGCGGATTGACTCAGCATTCATCGGCTGAGTTCACCGTTGTGGTAAACAACAGTTATGATTTAATAAGAAAATGATCGGAAAAGTTTGCCGTGGAAGTATATACTTCGAAGGGTGTTTGAAACAACCTAATGAAAAAGAGGGCTAGTTTTCTGTCTTTTTGTCGCTGAACAATGTTTTTTCACCAATGTTTTCAACTAGGATTATATGGTCACAATACAATTTTCAAAGTTTCATTATATGTTGCGCTTATTTTTTTCACATTTATCCATATACGTTTACGTATGTTGCGCATGTGCGTATAAACACACATTTATTATAATACATTGACTTTCAATATGACCTGTTAAAATGTGTTCATAAATTTATATTTATACAGATTTCTGAATACGAAGGTTTTTTCAACAGCTCGCTGATACGAAGATGAATTTAAGAAAGAAAGAAAATTCAACTGCCCTTGCGGGGAATCCCATTTGCCGGGTGAGCACCCTCGCTCAATCCTAAATTTCTGAATGCCTGATACCGTAAACTGGGGTGATTTTAAGATAGGTGGGGAAACTTTAGGATAATCATTATTTTCATATTTGAAATTATTTGATAGACTGAGTTTTCATGTTACCGTCACGTTCTTGAATTGTTAACAACAATTAGTAGAATGAGAGATGAGGTGCTTTCTGAGTTGTATATTCTGAGTATATATATATACGCACCAGTCAGAATATACAACTCAGAAATTGTTGGCGCCGTGTTTCCTCTATTTAGTGATTATCGTAACTTTTTAAAACCTCTTAAAACTCTGATTAGTGATAATCGCACGTCAAGTAAAAACAAACTAGTAACTAATTTGTCAGTTCATAATTTTATAATTATTAGTTTACTGTATGAATTATTTCCGTATGTTAATCAAGCAGTTTTTACGTAATAAAATGTAAACATATTACATTTGACAGAGTAACAATGGGGCATAGCTGTCTAAATGTTGGTAAGTTCAGAAACGTAAAATACTATGGAAGATCCTATCCTAGCAAAATGAATAAAATGTCTGACTTGGAACAGAAGTTAATTGTATGCAGAAGGCAGGAAAATATTGAAAGTGGTCAAACGTAGAGGAAAAACTTTCGTACCTTGCATACGAATTTTAAAAAAAAATTCTATACTCACAAAATAATTAAAGGTGATTTGTTTCTGGTCGACATGAAGTAATAAGTTTAATTTAATCTTAATTAATACTGGTACAGTTGTCATCTATTTTTGTGTTTCAATAAGACGGTGTAAATAAGTGAAGCATTTTCAAACTTGTATATCTTCTCTCATCACCTATATCTCAAGAAAAGTAGCTTGAAACTTGACTTGTAATAATTATTTTTTATTTCAGGTTCATTTCATTTGTTTACTTAATTGTTGAAAGCTGCATAAAAATAAAATTTTTAGTCCTTCTTAAATTTTAAAAGAACAAAAAGAACTTTACAGGGAGAAAGAAAAAATATTTTTAAGAAACAAACAGAAGAAATTATCATTTTTTCATTGTAAAACTCCTCTTGTAGAATTTCGACAGCAGGTAGAAATTCTACAAGAGGAGCAATACTTGTCCTAATACTATTACGGTAATAGGACAAGAGTACTAATATAGTTTTCAGAGTAGAGAAAATACTACCCACGAACTACAGGGTAACTTTAGGACAAAAGAATTATGGTCTCTCCCTGTTTATTTTATAAACAATTTTAAATAATCGTGTGGCAAGCATGAGAGTTATATCTATACCCCCAGAAATCATGTTGTTAACAATTACAGTGCGGATATCATATTCAAAATTGTGCAATACTTGTCCTAAAGTTACCCCAGTTTTTACGGTCATTTAAAATACTAATTTCATGGATAAATATGTGCACAGCATCTCGCAAGAAAAAATTATAAAGGTTTTTTGTTGCTATTGAGAAACACGACAGAAATTTTAATACGTTTTACAGGATATTTTCTCTTAAAATTGCCCGTTAGATTAGGGGAATTGCACATCATTATAAAATAAAATGTTAGGTAATTTAATTTTAATTTAATTTAATTTTAGTTTAATATGGATTCCTCAACTTTCACTATCTGGAAAATCTCGTCTGCAAAGTGTCCAATGACGCCATGGAAACGTAGCAAGTCAGAGATGTAACTTGAATTCAAAATGACTACCGGTATTTCGAACGCTTGAATTTATGGTTAAATAATTTGAAAGAAACGGCTATGAAATAATCTAGAACCCTTGTAGTGCTATTGGAATGTGTTAGGATGATGGTCATTCACAAAATGCGCAAACTTTCAATGTCACGTTGATGTATTATATCGAACCCTACCACACACATCTTAGATTCTTTTGTCAATAACTCACCACAAGGAAGTGTAGCAGCTGCAGGAAGGACAAACGCTTGCGTGATGCATTAGGGCATCAAGATCGATTATAAATCCATCTGCACAAAAGATTCTTGAAGAACTTGAACATTCGTCAATCTTCCGAACAACTCAGTGGTTAGAACTTTTTTTTCTTATGACCTCTAATATAGTATGAGTTTATTTGCTTTCTATTGAGAAAATCATCTCTTGTTGCTTTCATTATAAATGAAAGGTTAAAGGTATCGGGGAATAAATTTTTTCTAATGTAGGTTTAGCATTTTTATCGTAATTTATGTTGATAAAAATTTTGGCTATTGAAAAATTGCGATTCAAATACCTCATATTTGTAATATTTATCAGTAAGTAATATTTCATAGAAATATTTTTGGAAGCACGTTTAAGACACGTAAGCTTTTTTTTTTGTGTATTATATATAAAATGTATATCATATCATATACATCACTTGAATTTGATTCAGACCCAAATTTAAGGTGTTTAATAGTTTCTCGTACAAATTAAAAATGTCAAATACGGTTAAAAGAAAATAAATCTACTTTTATTCATGAAGTTATTTGGTGATGTACTGCGAATACATGAAAGGAGATAACATATATTATTATTGAAAATTTTGTAATTTTTCTTGCAAAACGCAATACCTAAAATATATTACACTCCATTCAATTGTATCATGAGTATCCAGTTACAGCGACTTTTTTTTATTGAATTTTTTGTTCAGCCCTTTACCTAAAGACGGTACTTCAGTGTATCAGGTTAGATAATTTGTTATGCACTAATTAATTGCTTGAAAATCAGAATTTCTTTTAATTTTTTTATCTTTAGAACTAAAATGATCTACCAAGTAATTTACATAATAACTATTTGCAATTTTATAATGATTTGTAATTTTATAATGATTTGTAATTTTTTAATGACATGTAATTTTTTAATGACATGTAATTTTATAATGACATGTAATTTTTTAATGACATGTAATTTTATAATGACATGTAATTTTTTAATGACATAATTTTTTAATGATTTGTAATTTTATAATGACTTCTAATCTAATGTATTTATATTTATAATTGTTATCATTTTCTTCTTATGCTACGCTCCATTAGAAAAACTTAACTGATTTGTGTGATTACTATTGGTGAAAATACAAGAAAAAAATTAAAAAATAAATAAATAAATAAAAATCATATGCCCAGTATGTAAATATAATTTCGTTCAACCGAATTTCGACTAAATTCATAAATACTTTCATTTACTAATAAAACTCTCATGCGATATCAAAATAGTAATTCAATTTACATTCGAATGCTTGAAAAACTTTGAAAGTACGATGGAAGCAATTATGGATACTTATACATTTGTTTTATATCCGAATAGATTTGAGGTGTTATGAGAAATATTAACAATACTTTAGATCATGAGAATCGAACTAAATATAATGACTTGGAGTTCCATGATTCTCTCCTATTCAAAAAAAGAAAGCAAAAGAAATAAAAATGCGCTGAATAATATTGCGCGAGGTAAATAGTTTAAATTTATATAGCGTTAAGAATGAGAAATGATGTCAGACGAGTAACTGCACGTATTGAGGCGACTAAATATGACCTCTTGACCAACTTATCATGCTCCGGCCGACTACTGGCCCGGAATTCGTGTCGCGTTCAAAAACGTAAACAAGGGAAAGAATTTTGTACTTACGTCTGATAAACCCGAGTCCTGGCTCAATGCTTCATAGATCGTCTTTGATGCTGCAAAGTGGGTAAACGTATAAAGAAGTACTAACGCGGTTTGAAATGTTGGCTTCATTTTCTTCTGTTGTGGTCTTCTGAATCCTGGAATTGGGAAAAAAGTTCAGGAAAAAGTTATTTTTATTTAGTTTTTTTTTCCTTTTTTTCCTCGTTTAACAATAGCGTCACCGCGCAAATGCAATGGCGACCTGATTTCCGTTGATGACCGAAACACAACTCTACATCATGCGACTCTCAAAACCATAAACACTCACGAATAATGTTTTTCGCAGAATAGTCTTTGCGCTACTTCGACCTTTTATTCTACTTGTTTCGATATCGTGAGAGAATGTTCACGAAGCTACAATCCGCTCTCATGCAACTTGAGTTCAGTCAGAGAAAAAACAACACTTTGGGAAAAATTTCTCCCGATCCGGAATGAGTCGGCCTGGAAGACCAGCTGTGTGTAATACCTCTACTGGAAAATGACTCCGGATCGAAGCAGTATTGCATCGCCAAAAGCCGGCGCCATCCGCGCCCAAGTGGCCAAAAAGTACTCATCGTGGGTCACAGTGTCAGCCGGAAATCGTTATAAGTTTAGGGAAAAATGGGAGTATTGACGGCCCAATAATTACTCCCGGGAAACCCTAATTGTGTTCTGAAAGTAGGGAAACCATCTTTGTCCGGGACAAAATTTCTCTTGAAAAATCTATAAAATGTTTGGAAGTTTAATAAACTGCCCGATATATATACGAGTAGATATAAAATATATTGACACACTGAAATGAAATTTAATTTTATTCTAAAATAACTTTAAATTCCATATAACGAGTGATTTCGAAACAAGGGAATAATGAGTTTGCAATTTACCGCAAAATGATACACGAAAAAGTATTTTCTGCCTTTTTTATTCGAAAGTTTTCAGGTATTTTTAACGAAGAAGTTATTTTTTCATTAGCATCCCACGGTTCAGGTCATTACTAGTTGCATTCGCAACTAATCACAAGTCAGAAAAACCCATTTCAATAATGTAAACTTCTGTGCGTAGGTACACTCAGGGCCCGATTTTCGCATAAGCAAATGGGAAATTTTCACTGGGTCTCAAAAAATTTAAGCAACGCGTATCAATCAACGAATGAAAAATCTTTGACTTTATTCGCAGGGATCCTCGTACTTTTTCAGCTGTCCAGGGCCTTTCATATCAATGCCGGGTCGTGGACACTCAGTAACATGTTTTCCTCTTGCCCACAGAATGGCAACCAGCTTGAAAATGCTAGCTCAACACACGACCAGATTATAAAGAGCCTGTTGAAAAAATTCATCCAATTTTCAGTTTTGCATGCATCTCCCGTGGTTCATATTCCAGGAAGCATTCCGTCCTTTTTCCATACAGAAAATTGAGAAGAACAGTCTTGTGGTCAAATTTTATCATCAAAGTATGTGAATTAAAATAATTATTATATAATTAGTATCTTAGAATTCTTTTATTTTTGAATAATCACCAATACTCAAGTGAAATCTGCCTAAAAATCTCCAGAATCCTCAACCAAAAAAAGGCGAAACAGCTCCTCTTGACACTTCTCCGCAGGATTGCGATGGTTATGATAGTGATGAATGACATATACTGCTTTTTGTTTGGAATGATCGGTGTCAAAATATATAATAAATAAAATGTCCCAATGCCTTTTTTTCAGGTGAAAGCTGTTGCAGCTTATCTTAAATCGGGTTATCGAAATTATTACTCGATACTAAATTTATTTTTGATAGAAAGTCCAGATGATATCCATACATAAAGGGTGTCACAAAGAAGAAAAATCGCTAAATTTAATGGGCGACCGACTACCTTCAAATGACGAATTTTATGAAAATTGTTGAAACTTGTTTTACTAATTTACTGTATTTGAAATAATTTTATTTTGAAATTCCAAAACTCTTTTATTTTCGTCTATGCAAACAATTTTTGCTACATAGTTATCACTAGTTAAATCATATGGCTATGGTTAAGAAGCACTTTTCCTGAATGTATGCAAGATATTTTTCTGAAATTTTTCAACTGTTTCAAATAATATTAGCTGTGCAGGGAACTAAGAAATTGGCAATATGTTGGGAATTGAAGATTTTACAGCTGTTTAAATATAAAATATAAAAAACAAATTTCGTCAAAATTCAGATATTGTTTCTAAAAAAAAAATTCTTTTTCAGAGAATATTTAGTGCATTTTAAAATTTTGTTCATTGCACCGATAGCAACCATATCAGCATAAAGTATTAAAACTATTCCGATATACTGCCGTCTGACGGTCCAGTGGTTAGGGAGTTAGCTCCTGACTGCGCAGGTCTGGGTTTGAATTCCGGTTCTCTCGGACATGAATGTCTACTAACACTAACAAATTCCCTGGACAGATCGTAAAGATCTCTTGGGAATACGTGCTGATCATATAAAATATATGCATCGGTTTTCTCAAGGTGCAATATCTGGCTATGTAACTGAGATTCAAAAAAAAAGTAAGCTTATTTATAGAACATCTAAACAGTTATCAAAATGTTTCTGAAATTGCACTGGATTTTCTCAATTTCTACCGTATTATGATTAAAACAATACGTTTTGTAAAAACCACAGAATTGTAGCGACTAACAGCACCTCAAAAATAGTCAGTTGCCTTACCGTTATACGTAATTAAATAGCATTAATATTGGCAATAAATAAGTAAATGACTCAATGTAATTTTCTGTCAGATGTCGCAACTTATCTGAAATTTAAATAATTGGGTTATCGACACCGAGAGATAGAAATAAATTGAAAAAATGATAAATAATTTCAAAATTAAATAATTGAGAACATAATTTCATACGTCGAATAAAAAATTAGCTTCTCTTCTGTTGTAACTCCTCTCAATTTACACACAACGTATTTTATTTTCGCATATCTTTTATAAATATTACATTGATTTTTGAAGTTCTTTACGCGCTCGGTCATTAGCATCCTTACGATGGACGACTGTGAACTGATGCCAAAAAGTTTTAATATATTTGAAAAGAAATGCCCACAATCGTGAAAATAAGAAAAATACCATCTATGCCTAAATTTTCAAGTTTTCGATATTTTACTGTATTGTAGCGTGTTAACTTATGATTGCACTTTCCACTTTTCAGGAAGCCACGATCTTTTGTTCTGTTGGAAAGAGAGTGACAGAGTAATATAAAAGAGGAACTATTTTGGCAATGGTTCAGAAATTCTTTAAACTTCGAAATATAACGTTTGCCATGAAAGTAGAAAAAAAATCAAGTTGACCAGATGCCCATGTCTAAGCAATATATTTCATTCTGTGCCAACACATGTGAACAGAAACGAAAGCAATATATTTGCTTAAATATATGAAAAACATTATGCGTAAATCAATTGTGCTCACGAATCTCGTAAAAATACGATTTTATATTTTAGAACTATGTTTCAGACGGCAGAAAAAACCATATTGTTCAATAGTATTTTATTCGAAACCAGAATGTTTTAGGAATGTGCAAACAGGGCCATTCGTTTTCCCACGATACTCAAAAATAAATAAATAAATGGCGAAGCTACGCTCATAGCATCATTCAAAACAAGAATTTCCGTCCAGAAATCTTAACAATAGTGTATTTCATAATGCATGAAGTTTTTATGAATTCAAATTCGAATTGAAGAAAGAATTAAAATTGTTTTCACTTGAAATCATCCGTTACCTCATGAATAAATATGACAGTATAATTTTCGATAGTCGTGTTAAACAGGGTATTTTTAAGGAAAATGAAATTGAGGTAAGTGAATAACTAAATTTCAGCATTGAGAGAAAACAACATAGAGAATGCTTTTTTAATAAAAAAATATTTATATGTATATATGTCTGCTTTGTTTATGGGAGAATTTGCATATTTCTGAAACTTAGGAAATGTTTTATTAGAAGTATCGCGAATAGACAGACATTTTCTGCCGTATAAAATACGCAAAATGGAATGTTATATTCGTGTATACACAATACACAATGTAAAATATACATAAAAGGAACTAAAAACAAAAAATATGGAAACTCTGGAAATTGCAGAAGCTCAAAAGCCACTCACGTAAATTAAAATGAAATAAAACACATCAAATACGGTAATAATATTAAGAGCAAAATTATAAAAAAATATTGACGAAGACTGAAAAAGTGAGGTGAATTGTTTTAGGATTACAATTTCTCGGCTCTCGACAGCTACTGCATATAGTTTCTCTCTTATGATGCAACTTTTATGCCAAGAACACCTTTTTATAACTTGAAAGAATGCATTACTAGAAATTGGATTAGATTTATTTATAGTTAATTTATATTAGACGTACTATACGAGAAAATCGAGTAAATTTCTAAATTAGGTTTGTTTACAATGAGATTTTGCAATCTCATATCGGCTTGTTCACGCATATTCTTGCATATGCAAATTATTTTTTGTAAAAATACGTATTCCAAGTCATTTGTTGCTAATGAATCGTCTGTTAACATTTTCTGAAAATATAGATAGAATCAATAACACGGATGACGATACAGAGTTGCATGACGATTCATCGATATCAACTATATTTCAAACAGTATGATTTTTCTTAGCCCACGTATACTTTCTGGGTATAATATAATATCCTTGCTATATTTCAAACATTTAACGTTACAATATAATTTATAATTCCATTTCATAAAATGAATATAAAATACTTAATTAGTGGTGAAGACTTTCTTTCAGGCATTGAGAGATGTGCGAGTTGAATAGGATTTTATAAATCCTATTATTAAAGCTCATTGAATAATAGTTTATTTTGTTTGATAACCATCTTCACCACAATATTTGCATTCAACGATAAACATATCGTGCGATATTTAAAACTTCACTTCTAAGAAAGTTATAATTCTCACTTATCGTAGCTTAGTTTTTGAAGAATAATTAGAAAATCTGATAGATTTACAATTTGTGATTAATTAAAAGTCAAAATCGAGGATACCGTTTCAGGCAGTTTAATGTCTTGCATAAAATAAACTGAGTAATGACTTAGTTTCTCTTGTAATCCAGGAGAGGCTTCGGCTTTTGGGTATGCTCATCCTGGCATGAAAGACAGACTCTAGGAGTTTAAAACGGCTATGATTTACAACAGTTTGGAAAATTCAAATTAGTCTAACAAGAGCGTGTTCTTCAACTCCTCGTTCATGGTATTACTTATGCAATCTCTGGTTCTCGTGTACTATAGAACTTCTCAACGCACCAGAATTAGTTTGCTCCGCCGTTAACGTGGATCACATTAAATTTATAGTACTCAGGAAAGTCCAATAGACACTCTGTCAATACACACGCTGTTTCCTTTAGTTCAGATAACTTACACTCAAATATCTATATCATGGTCGTTTGAAGCAACCACTTAACAACGTTTAATGAGGTGCACCAACTTGCTATGTATTCAAATATAGAAACAAGTTAATACCCCAAAATATTATCTGATAATTTGTATTTCTATTAACGTATATTGAAATAAATTGAGTATAGGAAACTCAGAGTTTATGAAATAAAAACTGAGTATATTGAAATAAATATAGAAAGTGAAGATTATTATTTCATTTAATGTTTAACGGTTTTAATATGTATCTGCAATTTTTTAAACAACAAGATATGTTAATATATGTAGCTGAAAATCAGCTTCATTGCGTACAAGTTTAGCTACTAAATCACGTTCACTCGTCGTAACCATTTCTCTGAGGTATTTCTAACGAACCTGCTCTGAGGTATGCCTGAAGGGGTTAAGCATTCTTATGTGTGGCCATGGCCATGGTGTATGAGGATTGTAATGCCTAAGTAAGATATGCGTTCTTTGTGATTGAAGTGCTGCCATATTATCTTCGAGACTGGAGGTGAAAGTGGTAAATGTTGTATTTTATGTTTTTGTGTGTTTTAAGTATCGTGTTTAGGGTAATAGCTTACTACTGTGAGAGAAACCATCGAAAAATTACATTGTTTCATCCATTGCCGATATATACTCATGTACACAAGTATTGTTTATGTTAATCTTTAGGATACGAATACAAAAGCAAAGAAAAGGGGAATAGAAAAACAATACTAAACTGATAATAATAATTAGCACTCCATCGAGCGCAACTGATCTAATGGGTGCAACCGCCCCCCCCCCCGTCTATTCACATTTTCTCTTCTCTCTCCTTTCCTTGATGGCACTGGTACTAGCGTTATATTAGGGGTTTTATAAAAGACTACGTTTATGTGCCTCACCTTCCAGCTATATTAGCCGAACTGAAGATACGCATAACAGCAGCAGTGGTTGCAAACATGCTCGTAAAAGTTTGGGACGAATTTGACTACTGTATAGACATATGCCGTGCATCCCAAGGTGGATATATTGAGCACCTTTAATTCGGTTTGTAAAAAAACTTTATGATTAGCCATGTAATAAAAAATTAATCTCAAGTGTCTATGTTTAATATTTTTCGTAATATACGCTTTTCAAATCGGGTGATTCTTTTTGAAACACCCTGTATTGCGCTAACGGGAAGTTAGAATAAAAGGAAACGCGCGGTGAAGAAATCACTAATGAATGCAACACAGATATATTTACACGTAAATGCACAGACACAAAATACCAAATTAATTGAAAACAATTTCGCGAACAAATATTTCATTGATAAAAATTATTTTATTTCCAAAATATGAAATAAAAAATTAAACAAATAATTAATATATATATATATAAATGATTTCAATAACACTTTGTGGCGAGGGTAATTTGAATAGCAATTATATATCAAAGTCACAAAAAATTATTAAAAATGACAACAGGTGGCTACTCATCACCTCCCGTGCTTCTTGGCGATATCTATAAAAACTTCTTTTCCCCCCTATCGTTCAGTTTTTTTCCCATTGAAACCAAACTGTCTCTCTAGTTATTTCTCTTCTTTCTTTCTTTCTCTGTCTGTGCTGTTCCTAATCATGTGTTGTTTGAATGACGACACTCTAAGTCTCTAGGGTTGCGATATTTTAAAATTTCATTCTTCGCCTCTATTGGCATTCAAAATATTAATATCTACCCTGGTTTTGAGTGACCCATAATAATTCCGCCGGGTATTTTTATATTTTTGTACATATTTAAATGAGTAGAATTAGTGGTAATTTTTTTTAAACTTTTTCAGGATGACACCTTTAGACCCTCTCCTTGTCTTTGCACTGACAAGTGCAAAGACAAGAAACCAAATTTTATAAAAATATAGGTTTCAAGTTTCTACCATATTTCAAATTAGAATAATCGAAATAATAAAAGTGATATTCGTTATTACCAGAATGTACTATACGTATTACTTGTCAGTCTGTGTTTTTAATTTTTAAAAAATATATAATTTAGAAATCAGTTGATTCTTTCTGAATTAGCCTGTATAATCTAGAAAGTTATCTCAATCTATACTCTATCTAAAGTCTGAAGAATTTATTTTCTAGAAAAATGTGAAACTTAATACTGAGACTTTCTTATTTGAAGAAAAATATGCCTGCTTTCATGTTGATATGTAAATTTATAAAAATTCCAGAAAGTAAATGTGAATCAGAACGAAGACAATATTTATTTATTGTAGCTTTGTTATAGATAGCTATATATATTCCTTGTCACCTCGGGCATGATTTCAGAAAATCAATAAGTTGAAATTTTTGCATTTCTTCACTGACGACTACTGCTACGCAATTCGAATCAAATGCAGTCCTCTTGTCATTCTGAACCACACAATATTAGTTGGGGCATGGGAAGGAGCCAACTGATGCTCAGTCATATTCAGCAAGACTGGGAACGTGCCAAATGACTGCCTTGGAAAGGGAATAGCCAACCGCATCCTAATTTTGGATCCGTCCATAATAGCTTGCATGAACGATAAGGATTTCATAAAATACAGCGATGAAGAAGAGACAAACATCCTATTCAATTATTAGTAATATTATCTTTTGAGCTGAAAATTATGCATTGTTTGTGTGCTTACGTGTTCCTAATTTATATCAGGTCACCTAAATTTACCATGTCAATATAACTAATTATTTTAGGTTGGACTTATTGAGATATTTGGTGGCTAATTAAGTACGTGCTATCGTCGTTTTACGAATATATCTTTATATGCATGTAATTATTGTATTTGTGCGTATGGGTTCTTTTCTGAATTATACGTTAAAAAACATCAGGAATTCTTAGTGTGAATTATTATTGCTGGATCTAATCTGTAGCTTTATTTTTGCTGACAGACAGGGCCAGCCTTATCCGATGTGGGGTCTGGAGCAAAATAAGTTTGGGGTTTCTTAGCTCTGATTTTTTTTATTTTGCAGGGATCGGGCAACCCAAGATCCTTGCATTATCACAGAATATACTGGAATGCTGGAAAATATGTAGTCACTAATGAAAACTCGGAATCAATGAAAGAGAAAAAATCCCAGCATTGATGAAAATTTATAATTAATGAGAGAAAAATCGAAGAATTCATAAAGATAACGGAATCAAATCAATTGAAGCACAGACACCTTGTTTAGGCTATTACGAAAAAAAAATGTATTTTTGCTTATGTATATTTTTCCACTTCTATTACCATAAGTGTGGACCCCCACCCCGAAACCACAGGGTGTGATGTGACCGCACCTGTCGCACACCCTTAACAGCGGCTCTGCTGACATTAAAATATGAATAGTTATTTAAAAATTTCATTTGTAAAAAATATTTTTTAAAGATAGATACGAGTCAAAAGTAACATTAAGTTGACATCTGTGGATTACAAGCAGGAAATTGTGGAATTATTATTATAATTATCATATTTTATAATGACTCACATTTTCCGAAGTAATGCTTTTCGGAATGAACGTTTTTCATAAATCTTGAGTATCAGAAAAAGACTCCTTCAAAACGGACAACTTCATCCATTCAAATTAGACTTTGCACAATGTCAATTTCTGAAACCCGTTTCTAATTTCGCATATGCAATGAGAAACTCTACCAAAGAGACGAAATCCATTATTCAAAGAAGTTCGAAGACCAACTGGCAATTAATCAGTAGAAGTCTTAAAGGTTGAATGGTCAAGTAGAACAGGAATAAAACCATTGTTATAGAGCGAACAACCACGGAAAATGGTCTAATTAAATGTCATCGTTGGCAGCATTATTACTGTTTGAGATAAATTGCTTTCTAATCAATGACGACCTTATTACATACATTCAATACTCCTCTACTCATCCTTCTTTAAGCAGCTGAACATGGTATATTATAACAAGAAAAAATAGATCTATATATAAAAACTGTGAGTAAAATAAAGAAAAGAAAACAAATAATTTTTTGTCTCGCATTTCCATAGAAAAGTTTGCTCCGAAAACAGAATTTAATTCATATCAAAAATGATCAAATTGATTATCGATCGAACTGCTGACATTTTAACCAAAGAAATCGATGCAGGGAGTGGTATAAAAGTAGGTTCTTTGTTTAATTGAAAAAAAACCTTAAGATAGAATTGAATAATCCTGTTCTTAAAATCATTTGAAAAAAGTAGCATTCATATTTTTTTCCCTGACGGAAAGTGGTACAGATGGAAAGTGACTAACTGGTTTTCTTTGATTTCGGTTAATATTTCGGTCTCCTTCATTGTCAATAACTTGCACACGAAATATGTAAGAAAGAACAAACTTTATACATGTTACAATGTGATAAATTGGTTATTATAAACAATATTCAGTTATTATGCATAATTACCAATCGTCTTAGTAACTTTGGTAAATTTATCCCTTTCACCGGTGATTATGCATAGCAACCAAATGTCGTTGGTAAATAAATTGATAAATGCAGTCGATCTCGCTTATAATGTTCCGCTTAGTACGACTGATTTTTGAGAATTTAACTTTTTTTCCTACATTGATAATGTTAACTTTTCCGGGATACAACGTTTGAATTTTTTTCTATTCCCGCTTACAACGTTCAAAAAATTCACATCAGGCTTTTTCCTCCCTTGAAAAAAGCGTACTTTTCCACAGGTAAAGAAACAAAAATCGTGGTTATTTGTGTGCTAGCGGTTAACTATTATGTGAAAACTAGAGGTGGGATCTCTTTTATGGCTCTTTGGAAGCCGGTTATTTTTTTCGGCATAAAGAATCGACTGAAAGTACGTTTCTTTCTTTTTTTCAAGGGTTAGGTATAATAATTTAATTTTTTTTCTTTTTCTCTCACTTTGTCCAACAATAGTGTGCAGAGCATGAACCGCCCTTACCACTGTTCATATACACCAGAGTAATTGAAGTTATGCCCCGAATAGGAAGACTAACATCTAGAAACTAGAAAAAGTTCTCGAAAGAGATTAATTTTTCTCCTTTTCGGTCTTATTCAAATTTGCCGCATTAGATCGATTCCAAAAAACGAATCTTCTCATAGTGGTGTTATAGACCAGTGGTGCGCAAACCGTGGGTCACGTCAATGAACTAAGAGGATCGGTCGAAATAAAAACTTCCGAATAAGAAATTAATTTTCATTTAAAATATGTCAAAACTAAAGAATGCCTTTATTCAGGCGAGATAATTACTATGTATCATCGGCTCCGTAATGCCAGAATCCTTAATGTGCAATGTGCAAGAAAAGAACGTGAAAAATGACGTTTGAATGTTTATGTTACCAATGTTACTCGATGGAAGTTATTTTTCTAAAATGTTTTGAAACTTGTGTTTCAATAGGGATACACGTTTGCGTTTTAGGCACAACTTAAGAAAACAAGGCATCCGAACAACTGATAAAAAAAGGGAAAATTAGTACATTCATGCTTCTGGCATGCGGCGGACGATATCGAGTTAGTATTTTTGCAGGGTGACATAGGGTATATCACCCGATTTCAAAACTGCATATTTCTTAAAAATTAAAAACACAGAATGTGATGATAAGTAATATGTGAATATACGGGGCGGGGGAAGGGAGAACGTTTTATGAACAATTTTGTTAATGGTCGATTTCAAGTGTAGAATCATTTTGCAATTGGATGATTCTTTCTTCCATGTATACGAAAAATCAAGGACCATATACCTCGCTACGCTTTTATCTTACATAAGCGATACTGAAACATAAAAAAAAAAAACCAAAGTAAATATTTATATTATATTAAAAAAAATTGAATATCTTTGGAAATCAATAACGCCTAATTAAAATCGAAACAAGCGTTCCGAAAAGTGCTTTTGGGACAGCACATTTACTGCCAAAAAATCGGAATGTCCTGGAAAACTGGAACATATGCTCAGCCTATGTAGGGGTTGTTGATAAATGTTTTTGGTTAAAAGAGAGTAGCGCTTCGCAAAAAGTTTACTCACCATTGTTATAGACAACTCTATATAACAAAAGAATGAAACTGTGGATCTTCTCATCCAACTCTGAATCTATTGATACAAAATGAAGCCAGAAAAGAGTGAGATGAACACAAAACATAAACAACTTGACAGATTTTTAGACGCCAGCATCAAGTAGCATTTGAAAGCGGCTTTTTCAGATAAGAAAAAGCGGATTTCCCAACTGTGTTTCTTGGAATTTAATTCTTCACAGAACAGCCAATACGATGCTTCCATGACCTTTGAAATTTCGGAAAATGAAGCAGTAACATCGTTAGATTTTGCCGAGCACAGTTCGAGTCAGAATGTCTCAGAGCAAGTTAAAAAGGAAAAGCTCCAAGTGTAGGGGATTAAAAAAAAATTCTTAAATTTGTACGTGTAGATAACCCTTTGCATTCGACCGTTACTATGGCGAAAAAAAATCATTTTACCTCCCAGCACGTTAAACACCATCCTAGGTTCAAAGATGCATTGTGCATCAAGACCAAAAAATGAAAGATTTCTTTTTTCTATTTTTTTGTTTTTCCCTACAAACTACATCCCGTATAATGCACGTTAATATTTAATGGAATAACAAATACATAATTTCTTATTACATCTCTATATGTACCGTAATGTTTGCTAATAAATTTAAAATAACTGCATAAAAAATGTGCATGTCTTACAATTCTTACAGACATTTCCCGCTTATAACGTTTTTTAGTTGTGGTATTTGAAAAACTTTATAAGCGGGATCGACTGCACTTGGAATTTATCAGCTTTATCTGCGATTACGCATAATACCTTACTATAATTGGAGTGTGCAGGAACGACCATTGGAGGGGGGCACAAAATCTTGGGGGAGGGGGCATAGAAATTTTCTTTCTGAGAAATTTTGAGTCACCATCCTTCAAAAAGCATTTAAATTAACAGAAATTGATTGATGTAGCAGATAAAGGGTATTTTCGATATTTAATTTTCTTCACCGAAATATTCAATTTTTTTTTCTCTAATTTTTGGTTGGTCTAGAGGGAAGGCAAGGGTGCTCTGAGCACCCCCTGTGTGCGCACGCCTCTGATTGATGAATTTGATAAATATGAAAAAAGTGCGAATGAGTCCAGTATGTTTAATGAATATAGTCTAACCCCGATATAACGATATCTAATTTTACGATCGTACCCGGATATAATGATACATTACATGTGTATGGATTATCATGTATAATATATCACATAGCACGATTTATCCTGTTTACCAACAATGCGACGCTTGGGTACTATGCATAATCGCTGCAAAAGTGATAAATATAGGGAAATTTATAAAACTTACCAAAATTCTCGGCGATTATGCATAATAACCGGATTTATCACATCTACTGTACATATGTGTGCATGTAGCAATTAATATATAAGTGTTGTTATACGTATATAACTACTAATGTGTGTGTGTTACTCATATATGTGTTGTTAAAATACATAATTTACACATATGTATTTTCAAATGCAAACTTCCTAAGAATAAAATAGTTTCCCAAATTGGTGACCTAATATACACTGAAGAGCCAAAAAAAACTGGCAAGGTTATTTATTCAAAACTTTTCCGAGTTTTGAATGAATATTTTTTAATAATAAACAAAACTATATCCAGCAACGTTGAACCGGCTAGAACAAAATAAATAGTTTGAGTATAACGAAACAACAAAGTTTTCCTCTTTTTTGATTACTTTCTTTTTTTAACGAAGAAGAGTTAGTTAAGGTTCAAACTTGAATTTAAACAGGAAAATCGGCAAAAACGCAACCGCATATCTACATTAAATAAAGGTAAACATTTTTTTTAATTCTTTGACTGGGCGCTTTAAAAGATAATATGTAATTCATATTTAATGAGCATGAGATCTCTCGCTAATGATTGATTCATTTCGTGTGAATCTCTCGTTTCTTCATTAGATAAAGTTCTGTCATACATTTATATGTATCTCGCGTTCATTCATCTACATCAAAACTTTTCTTATGCTTTCGATTGTGAAAAATGACTTTCAAGCAGATTACTACTTCATTTTTAAAACGATACATTGAGTGTTTTTCACTAGAAGGAACACCCATGTATGCAACATTTGAGCAAAAGTCATTTTATATTAATTATTCAAATTATTCATATAGTTTTATTTTACTATTTTTCTTTCATACTTTTTTTGGTATTTGCATCAACGTACATTGTTGTCAATCATCATCGGATTATGAGCTGAAAAAAAGCCCCAAAAAATAACCATTATGACTGTGTGTGTGTGTGTTAAGGGAGTGTCACGACCCATGAAGTCGGTTTTTCAAAAATGCTTTAAAAATATTTTAGATTAAATGCAAAAATTTTCGTGTCAATCGGTTAATTTGTTATTTGAAAAAAAAAAAAAATAATGTAAATGTATACAAGAAAAAACACTGGACGTGATTTTCACAGATTGCAGTTTTTTTGAACTCACATCTCTCCTAATATTAAAAAAAAAACTACTGCACGAGTAGTAGTTTAATTCTGAAATTTTGAAAATTCTAAAATTTTGAAAATTCTGAAATTTTGAAAATTCTGAAATTTTGAAAATTCTGAAATTTTGCTAAATTCTGAAATATTGCACAAATGTACATTCGGCATGTGTTAGTAAAACGAACCTCCGATATAACAATTGACCAATGGAAAGTATTTAAAAAAGTGTTAATTTCAGATTTTTGAAATTAATATTTTTTTCAAACTTTAAAAAATCATAAAAATCCAACGAATATTCAGATATTCAAGTTTGAGGTTCATTTTACTAACACATGTTGTATAGATATTCCTACAAAATTCCAAAATTGTTTATGCAGTCGCTTTTTTTTAATCTTACAGATGAACTCAAAAACTGCCAAATCTGAGGAAATTCGTCCCTCTTAATTCTTTCTTTTATTTTTAAAGAACAAATTTACCGATTGTCACGAAATTTTTGCATTTGATTTGAAATTGGGTGAAAAATATTTTTAAAAGTCATTTTAGAAAAATCGACATCAGGGGTCGTGATATCCCTTAAATTAGTGAGTATTTGAAAAAAAATTGGGATAGACTATGTCATAGACACGACCGCAAGTTTTGACGTGAATACGTTTTTTGTCCCATGAATCGCGCAGTAGGTACTGATGACATAATGCAATTTTGCCATTATCATCGGCATTGTCTTTGGAATAGCTAACAAACGATATCAATGTCGTTTATTATCGTTGTGAACAGCTCGATTATTTGCTACGAATCAGGCCTTGCTGCCCAGACCGGAAAATATATTAAAAAATCGAAGTAATATCACACATTGAATTTGACTTAGCAATGTGCACCTGACGATGCTATTGCGTTTGACTTGCTTTGGGTACTTCCTGGCATATAGAAAAATAATGGTTGCGTGTCTAAAACACACGACACGATGTGTGTCTGTAGATTTGAATCCACCCTTATGCATCAAGAAACACCATGATGCTGTTATTGATAATATGCATGGTTTTTACAAATGATGATAAAATAACCTTATGATATATATAAACTCAGTCTTAACCCTTTATGGTCTAGTGTATATTTGGATATACTAGGCAAAAAAAACCATTATACCAATTTCTTTTCTCAATTTTTTTTGGTATGTTAAAAAATACATCTTTTAGTGTCATTTCAGTAGAAAATATATGGTTATATAAGTATAATACTTTTTTTTATCTAGAAAGTGTTGTTTTTTTGTCGGTGTAATTTTTTGAGAGCTGCTGAAATTTTACTTGTTAAGCGATTTATATAATCGCATCGAATTGAGAAGGAATCAAAAAGACAACTATTGAACAACAAAAATCAAGGAAACAACTATTGAACTTTGATGAACGATATTTTATCTGTTTAGCAAAGTAAAGGTGAACTGTATATTTTACCCTTGATTAACCATTTTAGCTAATTAAAGAATTCACTCCAATTAATTAAATTGCTGTGTTAATTTATTGTGTTGTTCAATTGAAAATTTATTTTGTTGTTCAATTAAAAATTTATTTTGTTGTTCAATTAAAAATTTATTTTGTTGTTCAATTAAAAATTTACTTTGTTGTTCAATTTTGTTGTTCGATTTTTCACTTCACCTATCTCTCAGCGATTGTAGCTCGCCATCAAATACGGATATCCTGTAGATCCGGGGTTCTTAACCTTTTTATTTCCACGGACTCCTTCTGTCAGTAGAGTGAAGATCGCGGACCCCCTTTCTGAAAAGCACTTTTAAACACATATAAAATATAATAAAATCAAAACTACAAAACAGTCATATAACGAGTATGTGTTTCTTATTCTTTTTATTCGCCGCCTTTGAAATGCACAGTAAAATTTGCTTGCAGCCAGCATTACACTGTAAAAGTTTGATAAAAGATATTTTACAAAAAGTTTACAGTGCTATTTTATAATATATATGTATATATATATATATATAACTTTTATAGTGATGTAAAGCAGAATAGACATGTTTCGCACTATCAAAATTTGTTCATGAATCAAAATCAGTTGCAATAATTCTTGGATTAAAAATTCGTGAAGACGTCAGATGTTTCCGGAGGAACAAGAAAAGCGCATGTGCAAGTGATAACTGAAATTATATCCACGTTATCCATGTGTATTTTAAACATTCCACTTATACCGTTTTGTTTTTTTCTTACATAAACAGAAATCGTTTAGAAATTGAATGATTCAAAGACCTGCTTCTGATAAAGTTGAAAACTTTTATGGCTATTGAGACAAAATTTCTTTCAGAGTCAGTGGAAGAGTGTTTGTTGCCAGTGCATATCTGTGCAAAACCAGTGAGCGACAATGGCTTGAGAGGAGCTTATTTTTTTCACCAAACTAGCAACACCATATTTATTTACAAGCGTCGCAGGAGCTCCATCAATGCAAATTGAATGAAGTTTCTTTTCCAACAAAAATTTTGTGTCTGAAAAAATGTTTCTAACATTTCGAAAGCATCGATAGCCTTTGTAGTTTCTCTAAGATACTCACAAAATAATAATTCTCCTTCGACGGCTCCAACATGCAAATAGTAAGCGAAAACAAGAGGATGGCAACATTGAGAGATGACTGTACTTTCATCCAAGCAGATACTGAAGGCAAATGGCGAAGCTACCAATAACTCGATGAAATTATGAATACACTTAATTTCGTGCAATGTATGAAATTTAGGTGAAATTTCCTTCAATTTAGCTTACCGACCCCCTGAAATGCTCTCACGGACCCCCAAGGAGTTCATGGATTCCCCGGTTAAGAAACTATGCTGTAGATAGAGGTAGTGTGTCACTTTATAGGTTTTTTGTGCAAAATCTCAAATTGTCGCTAAAATCTGTAACCGCCAATTCCGAATTTTCGTCGAATATCTACTTCGGCAAACGCTGATTTCAGTGATGTATTGCAAACAAACGACTGAATTTCTCCTGAACTAGATCACCAATTTGATTTATTCCAGACACTATCTAAATCTGGTGGAATAGACAAGTTTTTGGCAAATTTTACCGCAAATTTAGCTAGAAGAGTGTTTGCGGAATTGACAATTAAAAATTTTAGCTATAATTTGATTTTGAACTTCACCAATCTTTCAACGCCTGTAGCTCGCCATTAAAGCTAGATATTCTAACAAAATTGCTGTGATCTTATAGGGCAGTGTTTCTTAACCTTTTTCAGCTCATGACCCCCTATGGATCAGATTTTTTTCTCGTGGCCCCCCTGTCCTATCCAGGGCCCCCCTCTACCCTCATTCAAGAGTGAGATACTTTCTATTTTTTTTCTTATGAATGGAATTTTAATAAATCAGATCAATCTCTGGAATCCTGGCTAGGCACGGATTCAAAAATGGTGGATTATCATCCCTCCCAGGAGTCAAATTATATGGTAATAAATGGTCTGTGTAAAATACGGCACGATCCAACGAACCTGCACGATAAATCGACCCTCCCAACACATCAAATGTTGCTTTGGCGGCCCTCCATACTTAGCTGGAAGTAACAGTTAACATATGAAAATCATAGTACCAAATCCCATATAGTGCAGTCCCCTCCCATTATAGACATGAAGACACGGATCATGCCCACATAGACCCAAGGGTTAAGATACCCCTGGTTCTATGGACGGATCTGATGAATTCTGAAAGCAGTAATATTTTTCAACCATGTTTCACTTTTAAACCTTTTCTAATCACAGCTCTCTATAACTCCCTTCACCACCTGTCGTGGATCACCTTTCTTCTGATTTTCTCCCGTGGCCCCCCTAGAATATCCCAGGACGGCAAGGGGGCCATATGGCCCCAGGTTGAGAACCACTGTTATAGGGTTTTTTTCTGCGCTTTCCACAGGTGTGCTTAGTTTGCGTGTAGGTCGCTCAGAAATTTCACAAATCCGGGGTTTTTCAGACTTAACGCATTTTTTTTTCCATAATCGTTTAGATTATCCACCATAACTCGAAAACGGTGTGTGATAGAACAAGGTTAATGTTATGTTTCATGATCGATCTGGGCTCGTCTATCACCCCCCTTTTGTTTGGCAGAATAGGTCGGATTCACCCTGTATGTATATATATATATATATGTGCATGGCAACAAATTCGTTGAAGTTATAGCGTTCCGGTGTGTACTGAGAGGTATGTAAGAGAATGTGCAAATTATATCAGCAAACTTCTTTGAACAAACATGCATATTTTGACATGTTATCAGCAAGAATGATAACACACACGACATTTCTCGACATTCAAAATAAACAACTTTTGAAAGAAAGAAAGAAAAAGCCTGCTCCTATAGCGATTTAGCTAGTGTCTCACTCACTTAAGCGTGAGAATTGGCCAAGTTATGCAGAGAATCATCTAAGAAGACACTTCGCGTGCATTTTTATAAGACCCTTCGGGATTTTACTCTGCACATCTTCGGTTGAATTTTATATTTACCTCATGCCTATATCTTAAAGAACCTAATCTCTCTCTCTTTTTCTCTTTGATCCATTCTACGAATTACATAAGAAAAAAGTCCGTACCACCGCTATCTGCACATTCTTTTTTATTCCTCTTATTTACTCACCATTTTTCACTGAGAAATACTTTTTCCCTAATTTTTCTCTCAAAAAATCTTGATGCAGGTTACGGTGCTTTTCTTTCTCTGAAAAGCTTTTAAGCTGTAACTTCTTCGAAATTTACGCATTTTTCATTCCTTTTGCTCTAGGGAAGAAACCCCCTGTTCTCATGCTGTTTTTACCATTGGAAAGGATAATACTCACATATTGCGTGCGTATGAGGTGTTTTTTTTTCTAAAATATATACAGTATATATGTGTGTGTGTATATATATATATATCATATTCTTTTTCTTTATTTTCGTATATGATGTCTGTCTCATATGTAAATATATTTCAAATTTCTAGTACGTATTTTACTTTTATGCCGAAAACGAAGTTTATTTAAAATGTATTGATTTCCATTTAATTGTTTTAAAAGCTTTTTAAACGTTAATTAAATGAATCACGGGCCTCGGAACGCGATTGCTATATACATTCAGATAAATTGTACTCTGTGTTCAGGTCTTAAAGTAAAAATTTAAATGAACAATTTTTTTCTTTAGCTCAGATTTCCTGAGCGAATTTGACACGACGTTGTAGAAGAACGTGAACTGTGGATATTTTAATTAAAGTGAAGTACCACTTTCTCTTGGTTCTCGAAGAATCAATTCAAGATGTGTAAATCCCTCGCTCAGATTATGGGATCAAGAAAGCTTATTCTCATTCACCAACTAATCCGAAAAGGCATTAAAACTGATTGTTGTAATCTTTGAACTAATGCGGTATATTCAAAATGAAGAATATTAACATTCGATAATCTCCTTCATCACGTAACGTATTAAATATACGTCTTCTGTATATGAGCGATAAAGCGTATCTACTAAAGCAGCCGTTAGTCATTCCTGCTGTCTAAAGTTCGCCGAAAGTCAATAGAGCAAAAGCCAAATAATTTCTAATCATTCAGTGAGTAACATGCTTTGAGAAATGCAAATACTATTGAAATACAATGATCAAAATAAAGTATAAAAACAAACTTCGTAAAATCATATGATCGGAACGAATTTTTATTTTTGTCTTTACTTTTGCTGGGGAATTACAGACTCACAAATATATTTTATAAAAATCATAAAAGTAAAGTTTTGAATAACATAAATTAATTGAATAGTTCCATACTGTCATTTCAGAAAGATCTAGAAATTATGGCAAGTTTCTTTGAAATTGCACATATTAGTTTATTGCGAGTGACGTAAATTATTGTATGTTTTTTTTTTCTGATCGACATTTAATTCTCTGATCTTAAATGTACATGAGTTCTAGAACTATTCTACAGGGTGATTCTACATTCATGGGACAAAGTTTAAGAGGTGATATAAGACAACCAAACAAGCATTTTTGATCATGGAATGTGCGGTCGAATCGCAATAGCAAAGACGGTAGAAGGTGTTTTTAGAGAGCGCTCATCAGCACTTCACTAAAAACAAATATCATATTTTTCCGACGGATTTGCTACGATGTGTGTTATCAACCATTCGAGGGTACATATGCACTTTCGGATTGGATTGGAGTTTGTTTTTTATTGGTGCAGGACCATCAAAATTATGCTGCTCCAAACAATGATCAAGCGGTATAATGACTTGTGGTAGAATTTGCGTTACCGTGGTTGCACCGTGAGAAGGTCTACCACATTACAATACCCTGCACCCCGGAATGGTTGATTGCACTTGTTGCAGCAAATCCGTCAGAAAAATATTATATTTTCTTTTCTTGAAGTGCTCTCTAAAAAAACAGCCTTTACCACCTTTGCTATTGCTATTCGACCACACATTCTATGACTAAAAATGACTGTTTGTTTGTAACTGAATGAATGTTTCAGGGTCTTATATCACCTCTTAAAGTTTGACCTATGAATCTAGAATCCCACTGTAAATGAAAACTATATTACTGTAGAGGTGGAAATTTAAAATTGTGTGGTTTTCGAAATATTTTTCGTATAGTGTCACCTCGTTCTCTTCGAGGGTGACTTCTACTTAACTAACATATATAATTACCCAGTTAGTAATTAGCAAGATTTATAGTTATCCATCGTATAGAGTGGTCGTAAATTTCATTGTGTCTGACATGAAAAAAACAATTAATTAATTATCCCAGTAAATACAAGCACGGAGACACTTTTATAGTATACAAATATTTAATTCAGAAATGGCAATCACAGTCGTTAACATTATGTAAGATGTCTCCAATATCCATTTGAGAGAATACATTACAATACCTTCAACGGGTGATTCAAGTTATTAACTTATGCATCTGACAGACAAGTCCACATGTAACATCCTGACTCTTTACTTAACTAGACATTCAGGTCACAGGAAAAGTGGATAAGTGAACTCACCCCGGTCCTCGTCTGCGATCTCACTGCCATCCTAAATCTGCTCACTACATCCATACAGCACTACGGCCCTTTCACATCCCGCGACTCTCTACTAGAGCCTCAGACTTTTTTATCCCAACCTCCGGGAAAACTCCAAACTGTCTCTCAGCCAAAGAAATATTTTTTTTAACTTCCATCCCTCTATACCACCGGGCCTCCTGATTTTACTTCTTCCTCGACTACTCCCTAAAACTCCGGATTCCTCCGTAATTTCACTCTTCTTCACGAGATAACTTTTAATTTGATGCCTGCAGCCTGAACGCTACCATTGGACTTCTAATTGACCATTCCCAATGAAAGATCTGTCCTATTCACGTGTCCTAATAAATTTCGACCCTTCCCAAATAATTTGAATGCTGCGTGCAACTGTGCCTTCATATTAACACATAAGGCCACCCACATGATACCTGCAGATCACAGGTGCTCTAATGGGGTAATGCGGCTTTGTATTTAGATTTATATTCTTATATCCATTTCAAAGCGAGCCCACCCTTACTAGTCATTAATTATAAAATTTCATTATTCTTGCTCTTAACTTTTACACGCCTACGCCTCGAGAATCGAATCTCACATTCAGTGACAGCGTCTATTCACGTATTTTCGAAAAACACCTTTCTCCTATCACCAAGCCCTGGGTCTGCCCCATGCACTGCCAGGTGACGATTATAAACCCGTGTGAAAGTCGCAACAGCAGTTTGCCTAAGGGTAATCTATACATGACGATTCGATTTCTTTCTAATATATTCTCGCTCTTGAATACCCTCTCTTTCTTTTCATGTTGTGTTCAAATTGCATCTTCTTTTCAGTGAAGGTCTCGAATCTATTGGCATTGACTATTCATGTATTTTACATCTTACATTCTTATTCCACAGCCTCATACCTTGCCAGATGAATTGTGCTTCATCGGCAGTTAGCCTAAAAAGCGCCTTATTTTCATACATAATCTTTTATCACTCGTGGTCCTCCTGCACGTGTCCTTTACAAATATCTGATGCCAAGCTTTTCAATTGCTACAAAATCACCTTTTAAATAATCATTCGATGCATAATAATCCTTAAACAATTAACCATTTAAATAAGCTAACTCTTTAACTAATTAAGTTTTATACCAAAATAATTACGAATAATTGTGAGCGGAGTGGACCCGCTCATAATAGCACATTTACAATGTATGCAATGTCATTTTCAATTATTTCGTATGCATATGCACTGTTGCATTAAACGCAGATTTTCAGCGATATCGAACAAGAGCTCAACCTATCTTTTCACTAACACACTATAATTGAACCCTCAAATCATGATGAAAATTCGGTTCTTAATGACTCTTCGGAACCTCAAGATTGAAAAAGAAAATTATCATAGACATTGATTTCATTCTTACATTAGATGAACATTTTTCTTCCCCATGATGGTTGTCCAAGTATTTTACTGATATTAAAAAAAGTAAAAAAAAAAACAAAAAAAAACCCAGTATCCCTTTTTCTATCACTGTTTCTTGAGGAAATATATATATATATATAATTCTTTTTTCATTATTATTATTTCTTATCAAATCAAAACTAGTAAAAAAATGTTAAAAAAGAAGATAAAAAAATGAATTTCCACATACCCGAATAAAGCATATTTATGCTAATGAGTTTGCAAACGGCTTCACATTCATTAATGGGTAAAAAAAGAATCTATTCTGATTGAATTTTCTGTAAAAACAAATTATGGATGAAAATTGTACAACGTTTGGGCGGTTTCTGGAATTTCAAGGGCATCGTTACATCCAGCGAAATCATATTTTTCCTTCATGAAACATGAATGAGCTTCAAGAAAAATTAACTAAATATCGAGCAATTTCAGTTCATATCCACGTTCCATTAGATGAAACTACCAATTTATATCTAATAGCACAATCTCTGTCCATTAAAATTACTTTAAATATTAATTACAATAAAATTTTATTGGAAACGCATTAGTGCATAATATGCATAAATTATATTTAACTATCATTCACCCATTTAAAAAACGCATTCAAGGATTACAATGGTCAGAAATGAAGGCGTCTTCTTCTCATTTAAGACGTATGCTGTTACACAGGGTAGTAAGAAAATTCGCTAGGCCACATTTTACTGGCAAACCGTTGATCCTAGACGCATACTTCCAATAAGAAAAATAATACAAATAACGTGGAGACCTTATATAGATACGTCATTCATGTTTCCAGGAGTTGTATAGTTATAAAAACATAAATGCTGACTTTTTATACGGACACCCTGTCCTCGAATTCAAAAATTAAGACAGAGCACCATAAATAAGGGAAATAATCGTTATCCCTTGGTTTTTGCTATTCTTTCTCGATTCCCCCTCAAATTCAGTTATCTCAGTGAATAATTAAATTTTCACTTACAAACGTGGAATTTATTTTCTTGGCCTCAGAAGAGATAGGGCAGCACATTTTTCCAGTTGGGTTTTTGAGCACAGCGTGTCCATATACAGGGCGTCCCATCATGATCGCCCAAACTGTGCACACCCAGATTCCTCATTGTAATACGTAAAAAATGCCTTGTACCTGTACGACCCATAATATTCGAGAAAAATGCAAAAGAAAAGTATGACGTCATATGCGGTGCAAGAAAAAACTTTATTGGATACATGAACATCGATATTTTCACATGTTTATATAGGATGTTCAAAATGCGCGAGCCGTGGATCATGTGTGCATGTTTCTAATAAAGTTTTTTTTCCTGCACCGGATATGACGTCATTTTTTTCTTTCGCATTTTTCTCGAAAACTATGGATCGTACAGGTACAGTTCTTTGGGCATTTTTCTATGTATTCCAAGCGAGGAAGCTGGCTACGCAGAGTTCGGGTGATCTTGATGGCACCCCCTGTATAATAAAGAAGGAATAAAATCGAAACAACGAAATTTCGTTATACACTACAAGCATCATTCAGCAGAAATAGAAACTCCAAGATGTATTTTTCAAATTGAAAAGTAAATAGTTTGAGACGGAATTGTTGATTTGAAAAAAATAAATAAACAAAGCTATCTCTTAGTTCTTCTTCAGAAGGATACGCCGCAGCAAATAGCAGAAATTATGAAAACATTTCTGATAATATCTTGGCTTTAAGCCTAAAAATGGGGTACTAGTTCCCCTACGTTTGAAATGTGTACATCGGAATTTAGTCATACAAAAAAACAATAAAATGTACAAAGAAGAACATCACCACGCATAAGCGAGCGTAGATACAAATAAGCGATGCAGAAGTAAATGAAATAACCACTTTAAATTGCTTACCAAACAGCGCTGAAGCCATATCTTGTGATGAACAGAACTTTCTGTGTAGAAGAGACATCACGTTGATTATATAACGAGTTTTCGTGCACACACCGACTGCACATTCTGAGCGGCCTTAGCTGCCTGTTTAAAGTGTTGTTGTTCAGAAGTTGCACTATATATATATATTTATATACCCCCTTGCAATATGAATGACGTATCTAAGGTATACATGTTATTTGGATATTTTTTCTAGCTGGAAAGGATGCCTCTAGGATCAACGGTTTTCCAATGAAATCTGGCCTAGGGAATTTCCTTACTACCCTGTACATAAGCATATATATAAAAGTATAAAATGAGTTTCTCGATTACTATTTCCTTTCCTCACAGACTGATTTAGATTTCGTTGAGGTTCCATACTGCTTTACCCAGACGGCATGAAGGTGCTTTAAGGAATACCGAATTTCCATACAGTAAATTTCATGCGTAGACTCGTCCTCTGAGATCCTAGACTGATGCTTCTTCATCAAACTGTTATAACGCATAGAATTATTACCTCTACTCTAACTGCTAGAACGTGAAATGATGTGTTCTCGTAAGCTCGAATAAATAGTTACATCTTTGAACTGGTCCTTAGTCAAAGCTTTCAAAACGTTAGTGGATTAAAAGCATTTTAGTCTGTGATTGACGTTCTGAGCGTTTTCACTGTTGGGACATTTTTGTATTATGGCAAAACGCCAAGCTGCTCTGGAAACTTTAAGAGGAAACTAATGCGAAGGTCACAAAATCACAAAACTAAAAACAATAAGACTATACGGATATAAACGTTTTTCGCACGTATCGACCAAGTTTTTATTAGGCCACAGAGAATGTTAAAAAAGGGCAAATATGTGATTAATTTGTAATACAAATATAAAAGGCCATAACAGGCAACTTGCCCAATGAGGTGACTGAAAAAAGATGCCCATAAAAAATATCGTTGTCCATAAAAAATGTGCTAAAATACAGTAACCCAATATAAGAGCATATATCACGAAAAAACTAATAATTAATGATATATAATATTATTAATCATTTTTGAAATGCTATTGATTATTAGTTTTTTCGTGATACATGCTCTTATATTGGGGGTTGCTTTACTTTAGTATATTTGTCATCCATATTTTTTATGGGCGTATTTCTTCAGCCACCTCATTAGGCAATTTCACTGTTGTGGCCTTTGTATTTGTATTTGTATTCGAACTGAATAATATATTTTCCCTTTTTAAACGTCTTCTGTGGCCTGAAAAAACTTGGTCGATAGTTGAAAAAAAGTTAGAATCCGTATGGTTTTAGCGTTTTAAGTTTTGTAATTTTCTAGCAGTTTTGTTTTATTAAAATGTTCAATTAATATCTTCTTGTCGTGTTTTACTTTGCCAACATATTTTAGCGAATGAAATATAATACATCTACGGGAGTATAGGAACTCGTGTTTTGAAACCATTAACATAGTCAAGATGTATTTTAGTAAATGTCATTAGATGGAGAGATTTTTATCGGCATGTTAGTAAAATCTTTCTTTATAGCACTTAAGTTACGGAATATCTCTAGAACAATGTTATATCCACTACGCTGTTTGATAGAATATTTCCTTTTCACCATTCTCGAAATTAAATTTTGCTTTCATTTATTCTACAAGGAATGTGAACATCTTATGAGACTAGAGAAGCTCGTATCAGACGCAAATTGATTTTTTTCCCTGGTATAGTCGTGCTCTTGGTCTGAACTCACGGTAACGAACTGTTGTTGGGTTATTCCAACGTTGTCTTTCTAGTGTTTCCATTCGTAAAAGCAACAAAACGGAAATGCAGGAGCATTCGTGCACGTTCTGGAATTGTTCGATGTGTGTATGTGTGCTTTCTTGATTCACTCACTTCTCATTGTAAATCGAAAGGAAACGATGCAAGACAGGAAGTAAAGAATCCGGAAATGAATTGCAAATTGAGAGTCCTCGTTTCGAAAATTTTACTGTTTGGCAATTGCAAACAAACTAGTACAGTTTGTTAAAGCGACACATCCTATCTAGTGTTAACTCTGTGTTTGTTGTACCAATTAAGTAAAGTTTTCGTTCGCTGGTCGACAAAGCAGCATATTAACAGAAAACTGTTGTTGTTTTGCACGTTCATTATTTTCATCGTAAAAGTATCGTATTTCTTGGCCTATCCGCTTGAGTTTCGAAAACATAGGAATGTGGAGGAATATGGCATGCACGTTAGTTTTTATTTTGAAAAACAGTTTTTCCAAAAAAAAATTCACTACGAACATTATTCTATAAAAACATTTGATTTAATTAATTTTTCTAAACTACTGTGAGAAAATGATTCTTTCCAAAATTATGTTTGTTAGCCGAAATGCAATTTCCCATAGGTTTCTAAGTTAAATCATTTAATTTGTTCCGGACACCACCCAAAATTTGAAGATAAGTTTTATAAAACAGTATATATATAAACACATTATAAAAAACACATAACTAACCAAAGGCTTGGACGAGCAGCTTCATAACCGAACGAAGAAGGATTTAAAGGGGGTTAAAAAACTGAATATTTTCTTATTTCACAGTATTTACACAACGTTTTTACTTGGAACTTATACAGCGTAGTCTCTCTCTCTTCTCCCATACCTTCAAAGTCTATTCAAGACCAGCTTGTCAGATACTGGATCTCCATCAGAAGCTGGCCTCTGTCTCTTTGCTGGAGGAGAATTTCAAGATCGGTCAATTGAACTTCACCATTTTTTTAATGTTTTGGAGTTATGCACTTGTCTCCAACTAAGACATATTTGACTGCGCATTGTCCAGCAGAAGAGCAGAAGTATAGCCTTTCGGGAACGTTTCTCATGTTTAAAATACGTTTTCATTGTGGGTCCGAACATAGCCCCATATACCTCTAAGCAGGGCCTCTAGGCTGGGATCTTTGGCGAAATCCTGATGAAATATTTAACGGGCCCCATTATAGTGAATTCGTAGTGTGAAAAACAAAAAAATAATAAGAATCGTCTCTTGTTGAAGCTTTGTCAGTCCCACCCTTGTAAGGACTATAGGTCCGAACACTTCCATTCAACCACCAATTTATGAAAAAGTTTATCTTTACAGACGGAAAATATTATCCCCTGTAATGATCAATTAGTTCAATGTTTAAATCCTTGCCACATATAATAAAACTTCTGGAATTAAAAAAAAACATTTTCTCGTGTACTTAATAATTTCACATGAAATGATTCGGAAGCTTTCTGAATAGGGAAAATATAGGTGCTCTCCAGTTTGACATAAATTCATGTCAAAGTCGTGAAGGACATTAATTTCGAAGAACTCAACCAAAATTTTGTCGTGTTTGCGCGCATTAACTCAATTGAATCTGTATGCGAGCCTGAAAAATCGGGACAAAATCTTCGCAAGCTGGATCAGTATTCGTTAACCGTGGTAGAAAAAACGCGAAAAAATCATTGGTAGCCGAAATATATGTAACCGAGGTGCCATTTTTTAATAGAAATATTTGTTTTTTGAATGCACAAGTAAAGAATATTTAAATGGATTTAAATTTAATTTTGGAAAACTGGTGGCTACTTTAATTTCACAGATGCATTTAATGTTGTTTTTCCCCTGTGATGTTTATTACAGGAGTATAGCAATAAAGGAAAAGATAATGCATTATTAAGTGAATGGAAGTTAATTCATTTCTGGTGACGACTTCCATTATGTTTAGAAATCATCTATGAATTGTTAATTTGAATAAAATAATTGTAAATAATTGTCGAATGATTTAGTACATGTAAAGCCTTCCTTTCACGTGAAAACATAAAAACTACAACATTGACATATTTAATTCTAAGAACCTCCTTTCTAGTGTTTAGGAAAGTAGGCAGAAATGGAACGATAAAAATGAGATTTATTTATTTTCTTCCATTAACCGATTAGTTATCATTTTAATCAAACAACATTTTGTAACATAAATAAAAAAAACTGAACCGTTATTTTGATGATCATTCAAAAAAATTCGAGAAAAAACAAAATTTTTAGTTTCGTGCAAGGTAATGAAATAGAATAGAAAATTTAATTGAACAACAAAATCCAGAATCTCCATAATGTGGAACTAAAAGCATTCCAAAATAATTGAACATGAAATTTACTCAACGTATTAAACAGCAGAATATTTAATTTTTTTTTAAAAATGAAACTGAAATGTACTTTTTTGCGACGGGCTAAAATAATTTATTTTTCTCTTTCTCGTAACTAAATTAAAAAAAACATAATTATAAAATTATACTGATCAGTTTTCTTGCCGTTATGCTACGCCGAATTAAAACAGAAGCAATTACTAATCAGTAAAAACACAATACAGTAAAAAACAATTTTTATTCAAAGCAAAAATGGTTTTGACCATTGCAGCGCTTGACTATTTAAAACTTATTTTAATTTCAGTCGATCGAAGCATTGTTACTTTGTTTTTGTATCTATTGCAGATTAAGATACAATATATTGAGATTTCATCATATTTTATTCGAGATTTGTGAATTCATGGGACTAATAGGGTTGATACGATTTTCTTACGATATATTTATGTATGTATATAATTGAAAACGATATGAGTGTATGTATTTTGCTTTGAAGAAAAGATATCTTTCCACTTCGATTGTATCATTAATGCTTGAATAATTTGTTTCTTAGCGACAGAGCCTATTTGAGAAAAAACGTTGGGTCTCCAAGGATATAAGTATAATGCTAAAAAAACAAAAGAAGACAAATTGCAATAAGCCATTCTTTCTGTTTTTTTGCACTCGATAATAAGCAATGAATTTTCTGAACATAAGCTAAAATTTAAATAACTATGAAAGTAAAAAAATAAACTGCATAAATGTCAACGGCGTAATCTGCTTAAGGAAAATGAACCTTAAAAGCTTTTGGTTTCATTGTCCAAAAATATTCGTAAATCCATTTGAAACTGCACTCGGTTCAGTTAAAAGGAATTAAAAACAATTCCGAGACTAAATTAACTATTTTTGAATAATATTTTTGAGATAAAAATGTCAAAAATAATTAAATTGAGATAACGAGGGAGAAAAGAAAGTAAAAATATAAATTCCCCCTGCATTTAACTTTTAGTGATTTTTTGCATTTGTCCTGTTTTTGATAGCAGTTGCGTTAAAAATTGGTATATATTACGGTCTTATATTTCATATATTAAAATTCTAAGCATTAAAAATTCGGCCTCCCACAGATATTGACCACGATCGAATCTACATTACACTACCATGACTACAAAAAACAAATATTCATGAAGAAAATTCTATACTGTCTTTTGTTCTTGATGTTGTTACGCAAAACTCAAAAAAATACGAAAATATTCCATATTTAGTTTGTTTTCAGTGATTTATCATGCTTCGTGCATTTTATTTAAATATTCATCTTTACCATCCAAATGTGCTACCAGTCAGAGGTTTTATAGTGAAAAATAATAAGGACGCTGATGTTTTGCTTCAATTTTGCCGCTCTAGTATTTAACGAGATATATGTTATGCCAAGAATGACGAAATTCGAAAGAAAAGAAATTCCCTGCGTAATCATTTTAATGATTCTTCGATGCGGAAAAGATGTTATTAACATCGTAGAGATGTTTCTCTAAGATACAACTAAGGATGGAAAAGCGCTGTGTTGTCTTTTAATTTCTGGAATCCAAGCTCGGTTAATAATTTTGGCTGCTTCATGACAGTTTGTCGTTTCGTTGCGAGGATTTTCTGCTGAAAAATGAATGTCAGAGAGCAAGCGTTTCAAAATAATCTTCTCACTATGTTATTGTTTGCTTTGCGAAAACCAGAATTAATGTAAAAGTATATTAAATTCGCAATATAGCTTTTAACTGCTTCCAAGTATGCGTGCAACATACATTAAATACAAAATAACGCTCAAGAGTATCTTTCTTTTTAATATGAATTTAGTGGAAAAAAAATTGTTCTCCTGAAAAAATCTTTTGTTAAATTATTTCTTTTGTAACCGTCTCATAGCCGAATGGTTTGCGTACCTTCGGTTCAATACTTGACATTAGACGGATGGGATTGCTATAAAACCATAGATGGTAGGAATTGGCTCATAACTTTAAGTTTCGGTTTAATAATTAATTAATTAATTACAATTTTGGTTGGAACGAAATGATCGTAAATGATAATTTCATTTGTAGAGAAACATTTTTTCCTCTTTATTTAAGTCCACAAAACACTCACCTATAGTTTACAATAAATCATGTGGTGAATACTGTAAACTACGGTAACTCGAGAACTGTTGATTTTTTTGGTAAGTAATGGAAAATGAAGCGCCATCATATTGCAGTATTTACTGTAATATGATGCCGTTGGGTAACTCGTAACGGCTTGCCCAGCGGTGTTATTTTTCGGAGTATAAAAGTACTTGAGAACGCAAAATATGCATTTTGTTTAATGTTCAAATGCGTTCTTCACAAAAAAATAAATAAATTAATTAATTAAATAGAATTGAGTTACATGTAGCTGTAGTATTCATCCCATCATATGGAAATCGCTAATGAAATAGAAACATTAGTGATTAGAATGTGATGCTTATCATCTATCCAACCACTAATTGAATGAGAATTTCGTTTACTAGTAATCAGTGCTCCTCAAGTTCTCTTTATATAATACAGAAAACTGAATTGTGTGACTTCGGTACCTTTTATATTGTTTGTACAACATATGTTGTATGAATCTCTCATTATATATATCTGGAACAGAAGATAATTTTCAACTTTGGTTCAGCTATAAATTTTGATGAATCTGTTCAAATGTTATAGATAGGCTGATTCTTTGGAGATCTAAGTCTGGTGTAAACAAACCACTATAAAAAAGTTTATACGAGATGTTGTAAAAAGACATTCTACCTTAACTCTAACTTTAAACACTCATTTTAGAAATGAAGGTAACAGTAATTTTGCAAACAATGATACACAGAAAGATGAAACATTTGATACGTACGTGTGATGGACCAACACTATCTACAGCAGAAGGCCTCGACGCGAAGCTCGTGACGTCACTGAAGTTCATCTCATCTATAGCTATTGGTTATAATCAGAGCCACAACTAGATACTTTGTCACCCGGGGCAAGCAGGAATTTTGGCGCCCCCTGCATGTAGAGGAGGAAATTAAATGGTGAATTCGGCGACCCTTCTGGTTCAGCGCCCGGGGCACCAGACCTGCCTGCCCCCCCCCCCCTAATTGCGGCTCTGGTTATAGTGCGCCGACGCATGTGTCCTCTCCACCCTTTTTTGTCGTATATCCAATGGCTATAAGTGAGGTGACATTCTTAAGTGACGTCACGAGCTTCGCGCAGAGGCCTTTTGCTGTCGATGGTGTTGGATGGGCAGGCCTGGAATTTCAATAATGCCAGTTCATGCAACTAATTAGAATTTTAACTAATAGATGCCGTCATAGTCATTTGACTTTACACCTTTTTCATGTGCCGTCATTTGAAGGTTATTGTTTAAAGGCTGCATCAGCTTGAAGAGTTCATGTGTAGGGCATACGCATGCAATGCAGTAGAAGAAAATGGCTTTATAACTCCACTCCTCACTTTTGTCATTCCTAGGCCAGCGAACATTTATAATAATCAATCATATACTATACAATCCACGAATTAATGTAGATTGCACTGCGGTGCCGTCTATTAGCCAAATTCGTAACCAATTTCACGAACCGACGTATCGTGAATTTCTAGGGCGGCCCATTGAACGAACTACTTGTTTTATCTTTCAAACATGAAAGATGTTTGAATTTCACCTGAATTTCACCGCAACTTGAAAATAGTAATCTATCATCGTTTTCAATTTACATGTATGTCATTTCAAAGTTAGGGAGTCCTTTCTGAAACACCCTGTGTATGTAATTAGTAAAATTCAACTGATGCATTTTTTTTACTGGCATTCTTGACTTGGTTGGCTCCTCTCGGACTATTAAGCCTAAATACGTTCTTTCTGAGCTTGCTATCATGCTGTGACACCATATTTCTCACAACAAGTGAGAGAAACTCAAAATACAGCGAAACCTTGATATAACGATATTCTGCGGACCAAGAAAAGATATCGTTGTAGAGAGATTTATCGTTTTATCGATTATCGTTGTAGTTAGGTTTCACTGTACATCAAATACATCAAAATATAACACAAAATTATCCGCATCAATGCCAAACTGGTATGGAAAAGTTTTCTCCCTTTAAAGTTTTTTATAATTTCTTGTTGTATAATTCTAGAAACTGTCGTAAAAGGTTCAGTTTTAGTCAAGTTAAACTGAAACGTATGTTTTCAAAACATGAAATGTCCGATTTCTTTCATTCGAAGGGAAATTATTTTTTCCACCTATTAAATGAATTATCACTCTCAACTTTCTTGACTTATTTTGTAATTACAAAAATTTCAACAAAATATGCGAGTAAAACACAGGGTTTACATATTTTAAAAACATCTAATTAATCAAAATCCTGTTGATACGAACTGAAAATCTAGCATACATATGAACAAAATACGTATTTTTCTGTTTCGTTAGCCATGAAAAATCTGAATCAGTTGCATTTTTTTCTGGTTTCTCGTTTGCTAATTAAAATGTTTGAAATCGTTGCATTGCCGAAAACAAAGTTAATTATAATGGTGAATATACACCAGTATTTTCAATTTTTCTTTAATAAAGCGGGAATCATTGAAGCGGACTAGGGCTTATTAATAAACATTTTTCTTTATAATGAAAGCAAATGAATAAAAAAAATACTTTAATCCAACTCATGTGCTTACTCGTGCTGCTCAATTTTTATTTTACTTTTTTTTTAAACTTCAATAAATGCAATTGATTTTCTTTTCTCCATCTTTTTCGCTCGAACTGAAAATTAGCGAGTTCTGATGTAGCGCACACCTTTTCCTTTTTGCTTCAATTTCGGCTTTTCTAGCTTTGGAAATTTCATTATCGCTTTTTCCGTGCTTTCGAGACAAGTTAAAGATGGAAGTTTTTCAGCTTCTTTTACCTTTCGGGTCGATTCTATATTTGGGCAGGGTAGCTGATGCAAGAAACGGCTGTTTTCTTTAAGAAGGAAATGATTCACGGAATCTCGGTTTTTCGGCAAAAAAAAATGAAATTTTGACATTAATGACTGCGTTGTGACTGCAAAAAAGAATATTTAACTCGGCGGGAATTCAGACTTGAAAAAAAGACTTAAATTTCACCGGATTAAAAAATAATTGTGAAAAAATCATGTTGAAATCATCATAGAATTTTCTCATATTATAGAGAAAAAACAAACATGATGCAATTATTTATGAATAAATTTGTCCAGCTCATATCATTAAAAGCATATCAAAGCAATGACTTAATATTACCGCCGAATGGGGTGACGTGGGTACATGCTCTAATTTTATATTTCAGATGATGCCATAGCCACTCTGAACGAAATAGAGATTATTTCTATATTTATATTATTATAATAAATATATAATAATTTAATAACTGTAACATAATGAAACAGAAAATAATTATATTTTACATTCCACAACGAAAAATTTCACCGAACCTGAGTACATGAAACTTATTGTACAATTTTTTTTTAAATGCTAATTAGATTGCTAATTGAGATTTTTTTCTCGGTAATAAAACTGGCTTATAATCTATGTTTAAATATATTTAGTCGTCTTAAGACGTTATTTAACTAAAATGAATATTCTTACTAACATGCTTACGAAATTAATATGAAAGTATTTTAAGGCCGTTGGGGGGAAATCAGAGAGAGAGTGTTGGAGTTGATCCAGAAGAAATCTTGTATCAGCGAAATATTTTTAAAGTTGGGTATTGCCGATCGCTAATTTTCTAAAGGTTTTATTTAATATAATCCTTGATTTTTTCATGGTGATTTCTATCAGGAAAAAGTTTTAATTTATGTTAGTTACGGTTCTTTCTGAAAGATTCTTATATTGAAATATATCGAACATTTCCTGCCAAACCATTTTTATTGCCTACACGACCTTGTATTTTATATTAGAATTTTCCCGTGCGTTTTTTTTTCTTTTTGTGAGACATTACGCTTGATCGGACGCGAAGCCTTTGTATTTGCAACAAAATTCAATTAAAAGAGAAGAAAAATCTGAGCAGACAAGAAAAGTTTACGGGAAATAAGGTAGAAAGGCAAGCCAAATTGAGATTAACGTGCTTTTTTTCCTTGACTGAGAAGAATGGAGAGCGGAAAGACTAGGATATAATCGTAAAGAAGAGCAAGTCTGCAGTTAATGCGAAGCAGTTGGTCACCAAGAAAAATATCTTGCTTGGCGTTCTTAGGTTTTTTTTTAGCTCAAGCTATTTCGAGCATATTTTGTTTAATATATCACGAATCTGCTCAGAGTCCTTGATTAGTCCTTCCAAATAGTCACTCTAGTTTTAAATATCAAATCTATGATATAAAAAAAAAAATATGAAAGCATCTACTATGTATGTTACCGTGTCGATGAATCGATAATCAATTATGCATAATTGCTAGTCGTCTCGATAGGTTTGATACGTTTCACTACGTTTATGACTGTTCGGTAGGTTATAAGTAATTCTGAAATAAAGTTGGTAAATTTGATTAATATGGGAAAACAATTTTCATCTCTCCTCTCTTCAATTAATCTGTAATTTGTTTTTCCCGTACCTGATGCGTACACCAAACGTATTTACCCATAAAAATTGAATTAAATGAAAATGGATGTGAAAAACATAAAAACAAAAATTATTATCGGTCTTGTAAATGTATGACTTTCTTCACATGCCATAATGTACAGGGTGGATCCGACATATTCTGTCAGAGCAAAGGAAGTGATAGACGAGCCCAATCATGAAACAACCTGCCAATCCTGTTCTATCTCGAATTGTTTTCGAGTTATGGTGGATAATTGATTATGGGAAAAATTGTGCGAGGTCTGGAAAAAAAACCAGAATATTTTATATATAATTATAAAATTCGTAACAGTAAATAATGCAAGGCTAACCATGAAAAGCAATATCACATCTATTCGATATAGGGATATTTATCAAGTGCCAGGAGTCAATAAAACATTATTTAAAATGAGTTTCTGTTACATTGCCCCTAAAATACTAAATCTTTTCATACAATGAACCGTATGAATATGAGCTCTAATTTCAATATTTACTCATTTGCAAAAGTTATAAATCTATGAAGAAATCATGTAATAAATACAGATAACTGATAACAGTAACAAAATGCTTAACAAATGATGGATAACAGTAACACTATGCAATACCGATTACACAAATAAGATGGAAAGTGGCGGTACATATAGATAGTGGAGAGTGACATCATCTTCGGATAAGTCGCCATCTGGTGGCATTGTCAGCAATTATGAGCTTTGGCCTGAGTTAGGTCCGACCGTCTATGTACGGTCCCGTTCAGTGCACACGAGCTCCAAGGAAATATCGAGATATTCGTTGCCTCTGTAGTCTAGTGCGTTCACCCGGAAAGTGAAAGAACGTGGGTTCGATTCTCCCGCAGGGGCAGTTGAATTTTCTGTCTTTTCGAAGCATATTTTCGCATCAGCCCCATAGCTGTTAAAAACCTTCACAAAATCATATAGCAGCCAAATTTGACAAAAACTTGTCCAATCCACCAGCTGTGGAAAGAGTCTAGAATGAACCAAATTAGTCATCTAGTTCAGGAGTCATTTTTTTGCAATACATCACTGAAATCTGCGTTCGACGAAGTAATTTTAGTAGGTGTTTTTTGGTGACAATTCGATTTTTCACTTCCACTCCCTCAGTGTTTGTAGCTCGCCAATAAATGCGGATATCTTGTAGATAGAGGTAGTGTGTCACTTCATAAGTTTTTCTTTGAGCAAAATCTCAAATTGTCGCCAAAATCTGTAACCGCCAATTCAGAATTTTCGTCGAATATGTACTTCGACAAACGCTGATTTCAGTGATATATAATGCAAACAAAAGACTAAATTTCTCCTGAACCAGAAAAAACCGATATAGTTTATTATAATCTCTTTCGGAAGCTGGTGGAATGGATAAGTTTTTTGGCACATTTGACCGATTGTAGCTAGAAGGGTGTTTGCGGAATCTGCAACTAAAAATTTTGGCGACAATTCGATTTTGAACTTCCCCAATCTTTCAGCGTCTCTCTCTCTGTAGCTCGCCATCAAGTCCAGATCTTTCAATGAAATTGATATGTCACCTTATAGCATTTTTTGGCTTTCTAAATGTGTGGATTATTATTATTTTGCTGGTAGGTCTCTCAGAAACTTCACAAACCCGGGTTTTTTCGGACTTCGCACAGTTTTTTGCCATAATCGATTATCCACCATAACTCGAAAACCGTTCGAAATAGGACAGGTGGTGGTAGGCTGTTTCATGATACACTTGGGCTCGTCTATCACCCCATTTCGTTTGGCATAATAGGTTGGATTCACCCTGTATACAAACAAAACTAATATTACGGATAGAATTCATCATCCTCACAGATTGAAGTTGACATACTATTCCAATAAATTTGAGTAATTTCTGTGACGATTCATCGTAGTTACCAATACAACCTGGAAATTATAGATAATTACAGTAAATGTGATAAATTCACGGTATATGAACACGGTTTGTCAAACTTACCAAAATATTCGGTTATAATGCATAATCATCAGATTTCACACATTTACCGTAACATATATTTCACGATTCATATTTTGCTTTCAAGCAGGATAAGATTGTATGTAATTGAACGATAATATTTTTACGAAAATTCACAATACAGTGGAACCTCGATATAACGCTACTCTGTGCACCAGGAAAAAATATAATTGTAGAGGGGGTTATCTCCTCTCAGTATATCGAGGGGCAATGTTATCATCACGCTCTATATCAAATTTATGCTGTTGACGTGTCTTCCAAATCCGTTATTCCTAATCGTGCCACCAGGAAAACAATGCGAGTTTAATTATTTATTCGCTTCGAAAAATTATAACTGATTAGTTGATTGATAAAATTCAGTTGGATGCATTGCCCCTGCAAAGCGTTTCAGTGATTTGTAATTTTGTCTAGCACAGAATGTTTAGATACTGACAATATCATCAGTTTTTTTAACTCCTCCCCCCCCAAATTGGCGCGAAATACTGATGTTATTATATACGCCCTCGGTAGAAATAAAACAAGTAACGAAATCAACATTAAATTCTCGATTTTTAGCGGTTTTTCCAATTTTGTTTAAAAAAATGTTATAGAGATAATTCATCACAACAAAAGATATCGTTATAACGAGAAAAGCTTAGCATTAGACTGAAGGAAATTTCAAACAAGATTTGAAAAAATATCGTCGCAGATAGATTTATCTTTATATCGAATGTCATTGTAGCGAGGTTTCACTCTATATTCCGCATACGAGTATGTTCTTATGTTATGGGTTGAATACAATGTAGGGACACATGCGAAAACTTTCGCAATCAGTGATTTTAACAATTCGGTGATTTTTTTGACTTGCTAAGCCATGCCCTAAAACTGAGAGTAGGACCAGATGTTTGTTTTGCAGCTGTGACAAAAATCTTCGTTTAATCACAATTCTAAAATAGGAATTACAATTCGTCTTGATTATAATGCTTCAAGTGAGTCTCTCTCTGATTTCACGCCAGCCACACGAAATGTCATGCTTTGTTCAGTAGAATACACTCTTCTTTCTCGTAAAAGTTATTCCAAAGTTTATAGATTTCTGTGGCCTCCACGGTTCAAGCGACTGGAATAATGGGCTGTTTCTGAGATAACTTAAGTGCCCTGGGAATGGATATCGTGGATCTCATCCGCAAAAGCATGGTCGCTATTGCTGGCTTTTCGCACTAAACATAAAAGAATCTGTCGCTTAGGACCACGGCTTAAAAACATGAAAGAATGGCTGCTTTTCAGAATATACAGTGTATTTTTTGCGTGAACAGCATAGGCTTAATGTGGGTGATAAAAGGCGCAAGTAAAGGATTTTGGCCCTTGGATGGAAATGTTAACACATTTCTGAAACCAATATATTCATCGATATTCTTCAGTAAAAATGTGGAAAAAAAAATAATTTAAATCTTGAATATACTGGAGTGTTTCGAAATTTTCTTTATTTTTTTTTCCTTCAAAATATCACCTCTTCAACAGCTAGGTCATACGATAACATAGAATTCTGACTTTATCAACACATAACGAAGGTACCCTCATTTTACATATATACGTATAACAATAAACTGTATCGAATTCTCATATGTCTGTTTTGAAGTAAAAAAAAGAGTAAAAAAGGCCCTTGATGGATCTCATTGTTTTCTTGCTGCTTTAACATTGAAAAATTTGCAAGTGGAAGCCCAAGATATATCCGCTCTGAGGGCCAGATAAAATTCTGCCAATTGGGCCCCGGGTCCTGGGTTGGGCGGCCCTGGGTTTTATTCGTTGTTAAAGTGAATACAAATGAAAATTTTTTGTTGCCCTCCCTGGGGGGAGGGGGGTTCGACAAGTCTCCAGGTCGGGGCCCCCAGTGGAAAAGTTGACAGGTTTCATTTGGGGGTGCCCTGGACCCCCCTAACTGGTACCTAACTTTTGTTGTTTAACATTATAAAATTTGCAACAGCGGAAGCCCGAGATAAATATAGTTTGGGGCCCCCACTAAAAATTGACTCATTGGATCCCCTCTACTGGATGGGTGTGCTGAATTTTATTCGTTGGTGAAATCAATACAAATGAAAATTTGTCATGGCTCTCACAGGGAGGATGTCCAATAAGCTTCTCCTACTCGGCGGTCCCATGTGGATATTGACGTGTTTCATTCTGGGGTACTGGATGAATCTCATTTTTTTTCTGTTGTTTAACTTTGTAGAATTTGCAACAGCGGAAGCCCGAGATAAATCCAGTCTGGGTCTCCGCTACTGGATGTGGGGGCCCTGGATTTAATTCGTTGTGAAATTATTAAAAATGAAAATTTTTCGTGGCCCTCACGGAAGGGATGTACGACAAGCTTCCAGGTCGGGCCCCATGTAGTAGTTGACAGGTTTCATTTCGGGGAATGGACAGGTTTCATTTCACCCTGGATGAATGACATTGTTTTTTTGTTGTTTTAAACTGTAAAAATTGCAACAGTGGAAGCCCGAGATAAATCCACTCTAGGCTACCGCTAAAATTCTGCGAATAGGGGGTCCCGGGTCCTTGATTGGGGCCCTGGTATTTATTTGTTGGTAAAATGAATACAAGGGGAAATTTTTCGTATTCCAACAGGGCTCCAGTCTGGGGATTCCCATTGGGGAAGTTTTCTGGGCGTACTTGATGAATCACATTTGTTTTTTGTTACTTTATTATTGCAAAATTCGTCAATAAACTGGTACTTTCACATGTCACTTTTCATAGTATTCTGATGATGTGGGACGAAATAAACAAGATGTGTTGTGAAGAGAAAAAGGGGGGTTGGCCGCCCAAAGGCGGCAGGGGGAAGAGCCCCCCCCATAGTGTAGCATATAAAAATACACTATATATATACCTGTGGAGCATACGATTTTTATATAAGTAAGCCTAAAAATATCGATTGTATTTCTAAACATTTATTTGACACGAAAATATTAATTTGAAATCATTCGGATGAAAATATAAAAAGTCGAGTCGAAAAAATAAACTATAGCACGCTATTTAAACTTTTACGTACGTTACAATTCTGTAAATTAATTATCAAGAACAATTTATATATTCTACTCACATTATTAGAAGAAATATTTATATATTTTAAAAATATTTTTATATATATACGTTGAATTTAAAATATTCGTTGATTATAAATAACACGGCGTTAAAAAATTTTTTATTTGGATCCTGGCGTTTTTTAACCGATTTTGACTATATTTGTGGTGTGCTAGTTTCAAATATGCAAACAGTTTTCTCTATCCGCTCTAGTTTTTGAGAGTCAGCGTAGCTAAATTATGAATTAGCGAGATAGACAGCTCTTTTCTCAGATGTGAAAGAAAAGATATGAACGAGAGAGAAACAGATACTTTCTAGAGATATTATGCCGAGGTGAACTCGGAAAGAAAAGTCATCTGTGGGAAAGAAAGGTTCACAGTGCGTGAAATAAGGAAGGCAGGGTCGTGTCTCCAGTGGTGTAGATTGTAGCATGCTTGCCCGGTATGCAAGAGGCCCTGGGTTCGTGTCCCGGCGGAGACAAGATGAATTTTCTTTCCGAGTTCACCTCAGCATATTATCCAGAAAATATTTGTTTCTTTGATAAATTATGAACTATTTTAGCATTGAGTAGTAGTTAAGTTTTTTATTTGGATTCGTTTTTCTCTGTTCTTTTCTTCCTTCTTCTCTATAGTGCTATCAGCTGATTGTATGAAGTTGTATTTATTGACATAACCTAGTGTTTAAATCTAACATAACTACTGTTTATAATTGGAGGGTGTCTATATATGCCATGGCAGTCAGCGAATGTTTGGATCCGGTTGCTCCATGGTTGGGCTTGAATAAAGCAAGGTCGTGGGGCAATCCCGATCTAAATGGTTTTGAGTGTTTCTTTAATTTGTTCCAGGATTCTCATTTTGCAAATCGCGAACAACTACGTAACATATTAAGTTCTTTGTGTTTTGAGCACAGAAGAAAAGAAAGAATGACATCCAGTCAAAGAAATTGCAATAATTATCCTGATGTATTTTGCTACATATGTAGTAAGTACAACCTAAAAGAGAATCGAAAAAAGACATTTCTGATTTTGTTAAAAGAGCTTACCCTGGGTATTTTGGCGTTAGGCTTTTGGTGACCAAGATAAAGTTTGGACTCCACACGCATAGTGTGTGAACTTGTATAGAACATCTACGACAGTGGAATAATGGGAAGAGAAGGGGTCTAAAGGGCCCATTGCTCACTCACTTAACCAAAATGAAAGGGGAATACGATACTATCGCTTTGGTCAAGGAGTAGACTAAGTTTCACGAACGTCACTGAATAATTTGTGTTGACTTGAAAATAGTTAACTTTCTCTTTGGTCAGCAAGGAGGCTACACTAAATATCCTTGTTTCTTGTGCCTATGGGATAACAGAGAGCCAAACAATACCGCTGGATAGGAAAAAGAGTGGCCTACGAGAGAAAACATGGTTGGAGAAAGAAATGTCGTTCGTGAACCCTTAGCCAGATGAGACAGAATCATCTTGCCTCTGCTGTTTATAAAGCTGGGTTTCTAAACTGATCCTGAAAGCTCTTGATCACGGCAATCCTTGCTTTGCATACATAGGGCAAAAAATGCATGAAATAAGTACAGAAAAACTTAAAGCTGGAATTTTTGATGGTCCACAAATCAGACAGCTCATAAATGATTCTCATTTCGTAGATTCCGTGAATAACACAGCATGGACCTTGTTTGTCCTTATTGTCAAGAAATTTCTTGGTAATCACACGACTGAAAACTATGTTGAACTAGTTAACAGTATAATCAACAACTTTAGAGACCTTGGTTGTAATATGAGCATAAAGGCTCATTACTTGTGCAGCCACTTAGACCATTTCCCCGAAAATCTAGTCACTACGAACAAGGTGAACGATTCATGAGCACATGAAGACAATGGAGGACCGATGCCAGGGTAGATGGGATAGTCATGTGATGGCAGATTACTGTTTGAATCTGCAAAGAGACCGTGTAAACAAAGTTCACTCAAGAATTTCAAACGAAAGAAGCTTTCAGAGTGGAAACGAATAACTTTTCCCTTTGTTTTTGTTTGATTCTTTTCATTTCTGATTTTTAATTAAGCTATTGTGGATTTGCAGGAGTGTTGCTGTGTTTTTTAATGAATTAAAATGATAAAATTAATTGAGTTTTTTTAATTAACTTCTATACCCTAATCCTAATTTAATGTGTTAACGTGAATAACGCTATTTTCATATCTCACAAACAAGAGCTGATGGGGAAAACTAATGCCATATTCGTTTTCAGCACATGGAATACACATAAAATCAGTTTAAAAACCCTGGCACCAAAATCAATGTTGCGCAGTGTAATCATTTATTCAAATCAGGATAAATTAGGTACCTAAGCTCTTGTGTGATAATTCTCATTTATTACCAGATATTTTTACTCGAAATAGAAGTAGTCGGATGTTTTTTCAAAAATAAACTTTCATATTTGGAATGAGACAACAATTTTTCTCTTTTTTAGGATACGTATACGAACGAATTGTAAAGTAAATTAATATATTAAAGTTTTTTTATTCAGATATGGATAGTAAATGTTTGAACTAAACCTAATTGAGAGAGACCACATAGGCAAAACTAAATCCACTGAACTTGCTCAAGCCCCTTGTATATATACAAATACAAATACAAATACAACGCCACAACAGGCAAAATGCCCAACGAGGTGGCTGATAAAAAGATGCCCATAAAAATATGGTTGTCATATGTTTCAAAAATACAGCAACCCAATTAAAAATGCAATTAACACAAATTACAAACACTATATACACATGAAAAAATATTATACAATGCCCATAAAGAATACTTATGGTTGTCTTATTCTAAGAATGGATAGCTTCTCGATTTACCCCAACATGTTTATCGTATTTCTTTTTAAACGTGTCAATTGTGTTACAATTTACTACCTCCGGGGGTAAGCTATTCCATTTATTAACAACCCTATTGGAGAAAAATTCCCTGCGACACCATAACCTTGCATTGTCCCTCACCAATCGATACTGGTGTCCCCTTGTAAAAGCAGTCGATTGGCGGTGTACTAAAAGTTCATGGTCCATCCTATCCATCCCATTGAAAATTTTGAACACTTCGATCATATCTCATTCACCAATTCATTATTTTACTTGTACGAGTAAAATAATTTGATATGTGAAATGTACAAGATATTGCACTGAGATTTTTTACATACATTCGACTACGAATATTACATTTTGATGTTAAGAGTAATTATTATGGAATTTTGAGACGTAAAATTGTTTTGTGTGGTCAATACATTTTTCTTTTATCATATTCTGGAAAAACAAAGAATGAGATGCAGAATTGTATACTAAATACGTGCTTTAATGTATGTACAAGTAATGTGAAGGTATAATAGTTGAAAATACAGCTCTTTCAGTATTATTTATGCCCCATATGATTTATGAATTCATTTTTCCGGAGTTCTAAAACGAGTTCCTTCGACGTTTACTCAGATGAATGAAATACTGCACATTACACAAACGAATCCGGATAAGAGTATCACTAGCGGACCATAAGTCAACAGCTGATAGTGCTACTTCCCGTCGTTGTATGCGAGCCAATCAACTTGTCAGACGAACGTCATTATTCATGATCAGAGCCATGAGATTACAGTGCGTTGCCAGTTCATTTCGGTACCAAACTCCTCTTCCGACAGCAATTTCCTGTCTTAAACCACATAAACTGAAACTTTTATATCACTCACTTCAGATAAAAAGTACTTGTTTCAACCCGAGTGTCTTTTACACGATCTTAAATGCTTGACTATAAAAATAAAACAAGTAAATATGGTAGCAAAGTTTATAAAACAACATCATGTAGACGTATATCATTGAGTTTTTCTAGTTCGTATTCATCAACTCAGAAATAAAAATATTTTTTAAATATAAATGACAGTTGACGAGAATAAAACCATAAATATGTTGAGAAGTTAGTGCACAACCACAGAAAGATTAGGACGGCTGCCGTAATCACCGGCTCAAAATACTGCTGTCTCGACCTTTTATAAACGTGAGCCAAAATACACAGTTGAAGAGAACAAATGCTATCGGGAAAATCACTCGGAAAGTAAAGTCAACTCTTTTCGATGGAGGGATGTGTTCACTCACGTGCTTTTTCCATAAAGTCTTCACAGAAGTCGATGTCTAAGGAGATGATATGAGAAGTATTAAGTTCGTGAAATATAATAACGTATTAAGGAATCAAAAGTTTAAATATTATACACAATATAATAAGTAATTATATAATTAATACTATTAACACGTTTCTGTAATGGATAATAACTGAGACAATTTTATACGTGAAAATAATTGATTATTTCTGAAAATGAATGTTGATGTTATTTTCGAGTAATCGAATTAATGCTGTTCATGTGGAAACACCAGCGCATACGGGAGGGGGGGGGGGCTCGAATCTTTGACGAAGTAATCCGATTCACCAGAACCATCCGATGAATACACCAATCTTTTTTTATAGCATTGCTTATCCGAGTTTGCCGGATGCCTATCTTCTGGTTATTGTCAAATTCTGGAAGAACGCAAATTTTAGATCTGCATCCTCGAAAGCCTATCCCATAGCCTCATTCAAACTCACGAGATATTCGTTTTAATATAAATTTATTCGTTTTATCGTAGGTACTTGTGACTGAGTTTATATCGAAACTGTAATCAGAAAAATAGTGACAGTCACTGCAATAGCCACATTTGCTATAAAAATGTCATACATTTTTTTTCGAAAAAGTATAAAAATACTGATAATACTTACTATATGTCCACCATTTTCATTAACATATCCTTCTGAAATTCGGACTCTCCTCTCTCTCCTTGCTAACTGATTGACTAGAATGAACTCTAGAAATGCCGCAAAAACAAATGACAAGCTGGCAGCGGTCCATATATCTATTGCTTTCGTATATGATGCTACAGGTAGTGAACTGTGAACACCTGTAGTCAACATTACCATCATAAAAAGAAGTATCACCAAAAGTGAGAGTCGCAGAATTACGGCCTTTGGATCCAGCCAAAGGGACAACCAAGATACTGCTACCATGATAACAAACGGAATGAATATCTGAGTGAGGTAAAATCCATACTGACGTTTCATCAGTAGATTAACCTTCAAACAACTGTATCCTCCTTATATCAGAAAGAAAAGAAACAAAAAAGAAATTCAGTGCAAGAAATATACATATCACATCTCATCAATATTATACATATATTTATGTCTTCATAATTTTTTTCGCTATAATAAACAGATTATAATAAATAGATTCATTTTGTGTTTTATTCATCCTTAAAAATAATACGTGTTATGAATTTTGAACTTGATATGGGATCACCTAATTTATAACGATACAATACATTATATAAAATGAATAAACAGTTCTAATTACTGCAAGCTATTTGAATATAAGAGCAAAGTCAGTTATTGCAATATGTTCTTGAAAAAATATTTCGAGAGTCAGATGTATCCGTCTCTATGTATCAAACTTTTTTTTATATTCTTTAATATTTTTTATTTTAGTTAAGGAGAGCGAACAATGCTAGGACATCTTAATGATCATCAACATTCATAAAGTGTTCTGTATACAAAATATCTTTGATACAAAAAATATGAAAAATACCCAAATATTGTTTCATACGAATTCGAATATAAGAAATATAATCAAGATCTGAAAATGTATATTAAAAAAATAAAACAGGAGCACTTTTTAGGAATAAATTTAGGACATGTGAGAATAATAAGAAATAGCAATGGAAATGTATCAATCACAATGTTTTAAATAAAAATGTAAAGCACAATACACTTCCAATCTCTGACAGCAATAAAATACTAGTGAAAAAATTCAATGAGGACTTTATAACAGGAAACATAGAAGAAATGGAACTAGCTACAGACTGCGATTGTAAGGAGGAGCAAACAGTAACTAATTCTAACAACTCGGTGTATTTTTTCGAAATTGATAATAGTGAGATTGATGAGATTATAATAAAATTAAAGATTAACAAAGCAAGTGGATACGATCAAATAACCCCTAAGATATGGAAAATAATCGCACATTATCACATAGATTTACTAAAAAACCTAATCAACTCATCAATAATAATGGATTCTTTTATAGTTCATTAAAATATGCCATAGTACATCCCATATATAAAACAGGAGAGACAGATAACCTATTAAACTACAGGCTCATATTCTCCAATTCTTCCCATTTTTCAAAAGTAATTGAAAAGTGTATGAAAAAACAGCAAGCCATATCGAAAATTTTACACGATGGTTTTGGTTTTATACAGAGATTTTTCTATGCATAACTACGCAAATACAGTACAACCATTATGATTTTTAAATTCTCGATGAAGTAATGCTGACCTTTGGTAACAACATTAATCATTCAATTGTAACAATGCCCTCTTTAATCAGTTAGCACATTAAGTATACTTCAAAGAATAAAGTGTTATCAACAGCTTCTAATAAATTAAAGAAAATGGGGTAGAGGAAGAATGAAAGAGTAACAAAATGAGAAACTCTTTGCTGGAAAGAATTCTTGTTTTTTCCCACCAGAAACTGTTACGAAAGCTTGGAAATCTCTAGCGACGGGGGTAAGAATAATGCAGAGTATGCACCCATTCAAACATCTCACGCAATCTCACACAAAGCTTTCATTCGAATTTTCTGCAGGAAAGTTAAATGTCCCATTCAGCATTTTTCTCGGAGAAAGTTTCGATTTTCCCACTTGTGAAATGACCATAGTAGAACTGTGACATGAAATCAATACCTCATAAAAACCAAAATAGCGGCGATATTTTACTTTAAGAAAAGATCATTCTGACATTCACGTCATAGTCATTTTGTTACGTTATCTGTTACAAAGAATATTTCGGGAATAATAGCGATAAAAAAAATAAATTCATTTTTCGCTAATATATAAGGATTCACTTAAAATTCAGATTAAACTATTTTTCTCGATTCAGTATATCTAAATAACTAATTTGGGGGGGGGGGCTGACACTAAGAGTGGTGTAAGTCACACATTTTCAACAATTCTGACGTAGGTCTAGAAATGCAATCTAGAAGTGCTAAACTGTTTTGAAAGAAAAAATAAACCAAGTCTTCAATTGTTCGCCACTAGATTTTGAAATTACGAAATTTTTGACATACGAACCTATGACAACAATTCTACTTTTTAAACATTTTCCCCCTCAAAATAAGGATTAACTGACTTATAACACTCTGACTTTAACCCCTCCCCCCCCTCAATTGTCTAGAAACTGCAAGTACTAAGACAAAAAAGTTATGGAATTTCTGTTATCATCATATGTAGGAGAAAATTTTGAAATTTGACTTTATTTTTCATATAAAAATTGAATTACGTAAATAAATAGAAAAAGGATTCCACATGCTTTTCTTAATATTGAAATAACAATTGATGCGGAAAAATGCAAATTATACTACATAAATTTTCAATGTTTCCAAATTGAATGAAACCCATTTCCAAAGTGGATGAAACTTCTTGAGAGAGATGAGGTTGAGTCTGAAATATTTTTATATGTATCAGTGACAAATGTACTTTTGCGTTAAGTGTACCTCGGTTAACCGGGACAACTTTGTCAGTTTTTGAAAAAGATGATGTTGGTTTACAATAAGTAAATTTTTTTTTTGAGGATTTTTACTGATTTTTTCCCCGTTGCCAAAGTTGCCCCGTTCCCTGGGTGATTCCGAAATGATTTAACTTGGCAGTTGGAAGAAAAAAAGTAGCAAAGTTGTCCCAGTTGACTGTGTATTTATAATATTCATAGCTGATTTATTGTTTGTGTACATTATATGCAAAAAACAAAAAAAAGTTAGATAAAACTATGTCACCTTGGGCTATGTCACTACAATGTCCTGTAGCGAAATCCTCAAGAACGAAATTGGATGCATGAAGCATTGAATTGACTTGAAGTGGATTTCCATCCGCCCATACCAGCTCTATATCTTTGGTTGTATAGCCATCTTGCAACAGAAAAATCACATATTTAAAACGATTTTTGCAGGATTCACTTATTCACATTTAAAAGTTTCAAAAGCTGATACATGAACGTGAAGAAAACAGTATGGCCATTAAAATCTGATCATGTTTCATCATTGTACCAGTGATTTATTTCATAAAAAATATTTGTTGGATAATAAAAAAAACACAAAATATATAAAATATATGAAAGTTTCGGAAAGGTCGTTTTCTTTGTCTCGATCGATACCGAGTATGAATTGCGTGCGTAAAATATACGATATCCTCCCGGTTTTGTTCCAGCGATATAATTTCAAATCATTTCAAGTGACTGAAATGAGAATACTTACGTCTAAATTATACATAAAAAATGAATGAACCCCCTCAGAATGTAAAAATTTAAATTAACATGAAAGGAATAATTTTAATACGAAATGATGACGCCCCAAAGAAAAACTAGAATATTTCATATCCTTTTATCAAAATAAATTTTTGTTTCATCCGGAAAGAATTACAAGAGTTTTCCCGGATAGTAAATTCGTGATCCTTACGAATTATCTAGCGAAGAAAAAGGATTTTTGATGACGACTCACACTGAATATGATTCATTGAGAGTTATCACGAAATCTCTGAATTTTCTTTCCGTTATTTTTGATACTCTCATCTCCGATAGTTTAATTTCGAGATATCGTGTTGCCCTGATGTTTCTCTCTCGAATTAATAAAACGCTCTCTCTTTTCAGATAAAACTGATTCCACATAACTAATTGCTCTAACTCAGACAAATTCTTACAATGTTTTTATTCGCAGTTCGTATGTTTCCCAGACATCACATGAAGAAAATAGATTTCATAATAAATAGCTTCGTATTCTTTCTTTTAATCCGTTAATTTATGACTATTTATCCATCTTAACATCTAGATTTTTATACAGTTGTTAACTTAATACGAAATATAAGTAAAAAATATATCCAATTTCTCTTTTAGTTAACTATCAATGACCCACAGTAGATAATTAACTATTTTTAGTCCAATAGAAATTTATTCAACTCTCGAATGCGTAGCTTTGCGTCAATGCTAAACGTTTTATAGACGTTTACTTTGAATTGACTGGTAGATGTCCCAATTAAAACGATTTGTTTGTTGCAGAGCATATGCGACATGAAATTTCGCTAATTTGTTAGAGAATGTGTTTTGTTTGCATTTCTTTTTCTTTTACCTTAAAGTTAGCAACCTGATATTTTTTTGCTTACGATAGTTTGAGGCGCAAAGAAGGTAAGGTTTGGAATGTAATATAACTTCAATACATCTGTTTTATGGGTGATTTTTGAGGCTCTATACGATAGCTTTAAAGCCCTGTATAAGTAAAATATGAGATATATCTTTTTAATGAATTTTCAGGTTTTTTTATATACGTGTCCTAATCTATGAAAAAAATTATCAGCTCAAAAAAAAAAAGGAGTATTTAGTGGAAAAAACGTGTTACCTGACGGTGTGGAAAGTGACATCATTCTCGGATAAGTCGCCATCTGGTGGCAGTGCCTAACTCTGGCGTAAGTTAGGTCCGATCGTCCATGTACGGTCCCGTTCAGTGCACACGAGTTCCAAGGAAAGATTGAGATATCCGTTGCCTTTGTAGTCTAGTTGTCTACTGCGTTCACCCGGAAAGTGAAAGGACGTGGGTTCGATTCCTCGCAAGGGCAGTTGGATTTTATCTCTTTCCTAAATATATCTTCGCATCAGCCAACTGTTAGAAACCTTACGGATGTGTAACAGGTCCTACTAACTGTATGATGAGATGCCAAGGCAACGGCAAATATAGTTCATGTTATTTGTGAGGTTATATAATTCGAAAAAACTCACAATATAATACCAAAACTAACGACTCTTCCTAAAAGAGACGTGCTAAAGAGAAAAGATGTCACTCTCCTCTAATATGAGCGAAATGATAAGTCGCGAGACAGACATGGTACGCTAAGCGGATTCGTAAGAGTATGTCTAAATATCATTATTCAGTTTTTCCGAGGGATAATAAATAAATGCACCTGCCTGACTTTTGCTTTTCTTCTTTTTTCTCTGCTCAAGAACAAACCGGTTGTGACGGCAGTACAACAGGCTTCCACTATACAAAATCCAAAAGACACAACGCACGTCTCTTTGATGTACTGGTGGATTTTTGCAAAAACGAATTTCATTTCACGTCTCAAAAATCATTGCAATCTACCATTCCATTCACATCATATGAGAGCTCAGCGAATTGTTCAAGGACAATAATGCATGTGGCGCGACTTAGTAGACGTACCATGGTGATCCACCAATCGTTGATACATCAAAGGAGACTGCGTTATGTGGACGGCACGCAGCATTGATAAAATATTTCACTTTTCATATCTTTTCGAGCCAGAGCCGCACAAACAAAAACCAGATTAGTCCTATGATGTGTGCGAGCCTGATGAACATTGGTTACGGAATAACAGACACGTAACAAAAAAAAGCCATTTCACTATTGCTAATGTTAATTTATTTTTTTCATATATGATAAAATATAACGATATATATCGTGCAGTTAATTGTATAACCTTATATTAGCACGCATTAACTTATCATATTTCTTCATGAATTCATAAAATCCCAGTGACTCGATTCTTCACCGCAAATAGTAGTTGTCATCCTTCCAAAAATAAAAGTAGTAGCATCCTTCCAAAAATAAAAGTAGTAGCATCCTTGAAAAAATTCGAAACACTTCAATTTTATTTTGACCTATTTTCTCGTATATCAGAGTTGTGCTTGAATAAATGAATATATATTTTAGTTTCCATCTTAAAAAGAATAGTTGTATGTACCTTTTCGCGTTCAGAAATATCAATTACGATTAATTTCATATATTTTTAATTAATTCCGTTTTATGTAAATGATTTATACATGTTCACAAATTAATGACATTTAATTTAGTGAATTCACGCAAATGTTAAAAATTAATTAAAAATAGGTGCACGTGTCGTAACGAAAAAAAAATTTACTATTTTAGTGTTGGATTAGGTTTACCTTTCACAAGGGCAAACGTAGAAGGATAACATTTAAAAGAGCTCACTTTGATCAAAGTGCCACCTGGTTTATCAATAATAAAGTAAATCCCAATAATCTTAGAACAATGAACAATCAGATGCCAAATATTAAAATATTTGATAGGTTTTAAATTCAAAATCATCCCCGGTTATTTGCCATATCGTCAATGATATTGTCAATAATGCTCTGTAGTGCTATCAAAAACCTTATTCAGAAAATATTAATTTTCCTTTTTGGACTTATATTTTAATATTCGGCTGTGTGTGTGTTTTTTTCAAATGTAAGTCAATGATCGTCATGAAAGACTCAACAGAAATTCAAGCAAATTTGGAAAACATTCCACTGAGGACTAGCACTTTTACATTTTTGTAAATGATTTGATTACTTCTTCAAATGATTATTAGATATATACAAGAAATTATACAACTTAAATTAGATATAAAATTGAATACGGGTGATAGTAGAACTAGGTCGTGGGGTCTGGACCTCAAAAGGAATTTAGGTAAATCGTTCCTGCAGGTAGTCACAAGCCTACAGTTCGACAATTTTAACACCCTCCTCCCAAAAAAAAACCAATCTTCTGACCATGGTAGGGGTTTGGAGTATATTACATACTTCATATTAATTTAATAGCTTAGCGGGAAAATATTGACCGCATATAATTAAAGTTTTGGATATTTCACATTTAAAATGCACACAATTCGGAATCCAAATATACCGTAGTTTACATCGTCTATTGAGAGAGTGCTGAATATCCTCTTTTTGTTGTATAAAAGGCGTTTACCTATTCAACGAACCTGATATTTTCATGGAAAGAAAAATTCGAATTGGGTTGTGTGTGCCTCGTGATTACTTAGTCTGATTAAATGTCTAGTCAAAGAACCGAATTAGGAAGGAACGAGGGAGAAGCATACAATATTCAAAGGTTTGCGAGAAAGGGCCTCCTCCACCGAAGCAAATGAAATCAGAGCAAAATAAATTAGAAACTGCCGAGCACACACTGAGATTGGTGCTCTGGCATTTGATTGTTGTACCACTAAAGAGTTAGAGGTCAGTCACGAAACAGAAGGGAGCGAAATGAGAAATCTAATGAGTGCTTTTACGGCTTGGTTTTGCCAAATACACGAGAATTATCAATGTACTAAGATGAACTGCCGCTGAACCGAAAAAAAGTTTTTGGATCAGTTCTTCAATGTATAGACAGTGAGCGGAATGAATTGAAAATACCTAGTTCTTTTATCTACTACTATGTATATTCCAACGCATTCACGGATAACACAGGTAGAAGTGGTAGTATAAGAATGGGTACCGTAGAATTCAGCTATAGCTTCTTATAAATTTGATATCTTTTCAATACTCATACCAAATGAGTCGAACAAAAGAAGTTTCACATTCCTGAGAGAAAAAGTTGCTGAGATATATTTTTTTTTTAAAATTATGATTTTTATCACTTTCAGCACGTTTTCCGATGAAAGAATGTAAATTTCAGTAGAACAGAAATGGCAAACAAATTAAATAAAGATGTCGCATGTTTCAGATTTTCAACACCTTAAAATAAAGATAAAAAATTAAACATTAGAGATCAGTAAACTATTCATCTTTTGAGATTAGTTAACTTAACCCTTTGAGCTGCATTGAAGAAATCCACAAACCCCCTGTAAAATGTCATATCTTTTATAATTAAGTAGGGTTTCTTCAAATTTTCAGCAGGTGCAAAGTAAGGGGTATAGGAAAAAAGTGCTTCATTGAGAGAACAACTTTAAAAAATATGCGGGCTTGCTAATGCTAAAGTAAGAGAGTTTTCAGGAAGTGAAATATCTCGTTAATGCCGCTCAAATAAAAGATTAATTAAATAAAGTATTATTTTTGCCAGTTGAGACTCTACTGAGAGCTTGCGTATATTTATCATACCACTGCACCTCTTTCGTGAATTCTAACACAATTGACACGTTTAGCATGCGTGCTAATCGTGTTTATATATGAAAGCTATCCATATTTAAAATAACACAATCATAATCATTTTTCAATTATTAGTCTTTTCGTGATATGTGTCTTTATATTCGGATGCCGTATTTTAGTTATATTTGAAATATATATTTTTGTATATACCTCGTTTGGCAATTTGCCTGTTGTGGACTTTGTGTTTGCATTTGCATTATTTTGAAACTGGACTTCAGAAAGGGAAACCACATGTTTCCTGTATTTGTATTTCTGATAAATATATAAAGAACCATGTCTTTGAGCATGACAGCTTAGACTATTTTTCATTTTATATAATTTATGCATTTTCTATGATATGAAATTCCATGTCTTTTTCCTGAATTCATGCACTATTTTTCTTCCAAAATTCACTTTCTTGTTCACAGAAAGTCGAAAACAACACAATATAATAGTCAGATGTAAGTGCATGAAACAGAACATAAAATTTGCGAAGAAGTAAAATGTAAACACGTGCTCGCGAAATAGACACATAGTGACAACATATGACGACAAAATGAATGTTTTTCAGAAAACTCGAAGACATCAAAGGGAAGTTCCGTGTGAGGACGAATTCAAATCAATTTAAAGTTTATACTCACAACTTTCCAGTTCAAAAGAGCAAGTCTGTCTATCGAATGGGAAATATTTGAAATTCATAGGACAGTGCAACTTCAAAGTCAATCTGAAAGGCGAATGACTAATGTTATTTTATCCGAAGAAAATACTTCGCAACATTGCAAGCAAACAAAAATGAATTGTAATCAAAACACGGGGAGAAATATGGAAATAATGATGGTGTTTATTATAGGCTACTACAAATGAATCGAAATTTATATATACGTACAAGAATTGTGGAACAGATACTAAAATTTTCCAATGTCTTAAAGTGATACAAATAACAATAAAATACTATAAAAATTAATTTATTATAAAGAAGTACTTGCAAGCAAACATTGAAAATGCCATGTCATGTTAGCAGAACTATCTAAGTTCAAATGTTTTGTTTCTAACAAATTCTAAGATGATTTAAAGGTTAATAATACAAAATTGCAGTCATGGATAAAATGTTTCAGACAAAAAAAAAATTCGTTTTAAATAAGTTTTAAAATTAAATGATATATGAGTAGAGTCATAAAAAAAATAACTTACGAATGAATCGTCATCGTTCTTTCATGTGGTAATTTAATATTTTTCGGCATATCTTTGTAGATAAAGACGGGTATTGATATGTCGAAAATATTTTTGCATGGTATAAACAACTTTTAAAAGAATATACACCCTCAATATTTTAGAAATGATGATCTTCAAAAAATTTTTTACAAATTTGAACTGGGGGAACAAAGAAATTATATAAATGTGTCGAAAAAGTCAAAGCTAACTTTTTAAAAAAAACACTACTGATGTAGTATAAAGAACCATCGCTACGCAGATTAAGTCTAATGAAATGATATGGTAGAAAAACGATAAATATATGAAAAGTATTATAGGAAAATAAAAGGCTTTAATTAATTTCGATTGCATCAAAAACATATTGACGCATTTTTTCTTTTAAATTAGTATTTTGCGATATAAGAATTTTTAAATATGTAAGATGATAATGAGTAAATGGTGCAGAGTCATTGTAGTGAAATTTTGTTAAAACTCAAAATATATTTTTTCTGGAATAAAGAAATGCAAGATACAAATATTATATGTGTTGTAAAAAGCCAAAAAGTCAAGCAAAGACAAAGTCTTTGTGCATAAAAAATTTGAAGTCATAACAATTTAGTAAACTGTGTGCATATTTGCAGTTTGAAGGAAATAGAATAACTCTTATTTTATTATAATAATACGAAATAAAGTAAAAGAGCATCAGCACTTGAGATGCGTAGTTTACAAACATTTTATTTGCGATGGTTCACCGTTAGGTGTTGTTTTCCTCATCATTCTCAAAACAACGGTGAACTTTTACAAACGCATCCCAATGCAATTTACGAGAGTGTATCTGAATAGTTCCTTTAAAATTTGACTCTATAAAATGCCTTGATGTGATAAAAATAAAGAGTTAAGAGTTACAAAAGAAAGTTTAAAAAAGTTTTTCTTCAAAAATATACAAATAATACATAAAAGTTTTTTTAGAAAATTGCAAATACGTAAAATATAATACTCAGTTTGAAAAAAAGTTACTAGAGAAACAGTAAAAAAAAAGAGTTTATCTCTTGAATTTTAAAAAATAATGCTTTATAGGTTGAATTATTTTCTGTGTTATAGAGAGCAATCCTCAATTGCATTGGCTAGAAATGGCTAGAGAATGTAATTACTATCTTCGTTTCAGGCGTATGTAAAATGTTCTCTGGGAGGAACTCTTACATCTCTCTCCATTATTTTTTTATATTTTTCGAATAAGTTTGTGCATGGCAGCAGACTCTGAAAGTTGTAAGTCAAACTAGAATTTAATTCTTGTATTTCATATATGAACGTAAATTCTTAAATGGAGCTAAAAGGAACACGATTTGTCCACATCATCGGTTGTCCTCAAGGGAGGGGATCGAGCTGTCCACGGTAGCACTGTTGAGCCGGATAATTAAGATCCGATCGGGTGTTAAACCTTCCGGGTACAGGTTTGGAGCTTCACTCGGATACCTCTTCAGCTTCACTGGTTTATTCTAGAGCGCGCCTCGTAAATTAAAACTTCAGGATATTTACCCTCAAAATTTCCGTTACTAATTCATCCCAACCTTTACGGTGGAACAAACTATCGTTTCGCGGGTAGTACTATTTGTCTCCAGGTGACGGCAGAAATCTTAGACAAGAAGATCGATGTTAATAGGTTGGCGAAGAAAATGTTCTCACATGCATTTTACCATATCAAGGATTTGTGGAAAATGTTTTCTAATTTAGTGTTTCGTGTGAGAATTTTCGAATACGCTCCAATTTATTAGTCTCGACGCAGATATGAGCTTGAAAAATATACGAATATACATGTTCACAGACACATATTTTACTTTCAGATGAATCACTATTTCTTTTCCAATGCTGATAGATTGCAATCCAGTACAAAATCTTAGGCCTAACGAAAGAATGAATTACCAATCAATACTTCTCTATTAATAAGTAATACGACAGCATCAGCTGATTTTCGGCTAATCGCATTGAAGTTGGTATTGAACGGAAATAAAAAAGATTAGACACACAAAATAACTTTTAATGAAGTCAATTCTATTAATTAAGATTCTCGATATTGAGAAGAGGAGTCGCCTTATTTTTTTAGTTTTAGAAATAGTTCGTATGTATTTCTTTCTGGACTGTTTGGTTATTGGTGTGATGAATGTCAATCCGCAAAAGACTATCGAGCAGCCAATTATATTCGCGGTAGTTTATTGTTGTTACATTTTTCATATAGCCTGTTCGTCGGTTGGCTGACGTTTGTCTAGTAAATGCGACTTAATTCACGTTTAGAAAGTTTGCGAAAGCGTATTCTTTTTTTTCATTATCACTCTTTCTCGAACGAGATGACTTTTGAAAGTAGATAAATTACTTTGTCTCGCGGTTGACTTTTCAGTCATTCGTTATTCATTTTCATTCAAAGTTATGATTTGCACGTTCTCTCTTGTTGGGGAATGTTACAAAGCAATAATACACAAAAAATAGATATTCATAAAATACCTTTGGAAGGTAACCTTTTGGTTCGTTCGTATAAATGTATGAATTTAACTCTATAAGCTCTACTCAATGTGTAATTCCTATGTGTTTTTTCTAATATCTTTGGTTAAAGTACAGTATTATATAAGATATAAGATCTTAAAATGTTAGACTAATGACAAGAAAGTGTTTCTGACATTGAATAAAATGTTGTGTGCCGGTAATAAATCTGAAGAAACTTACCTGGTACTGAAGAACACCATGCCATGTGGATATATGCGAACGAACACATTCGGCCTTTGTACGTAGTGGTATTTTCCTTCCCTCTCGTTGAAAAATAGATCTGGAGTCCAAATTTTATTCACTACCGGTAATGGAATGCTTTTCACTATTCCTTCTGGATCTGGGTATCGTAGCCGTGGATCAATCCAGGTCTGTCTTAAGTACATTTGTACACTGAATTCCTAGAACACATTATTGTCATGCATGAAAAAGAACGTTGAACATACATAAGGGGTCATTCAAGTATTACGTCAGCATCGATGGGGGAGAGGGGGTTTCCGATTTGCTGACTTTTGAGACAAGGGGGAGTGGGGGGGGGTTGAATGATGCTTACGTCATCAACCACCCTTTATGAAGATGTGATATATTCTTAATGGCATCTTATTCGGTGCGCCAAAAACGGAAAAAAAACCTTTCGATAGTTATTGGGCAACTGAACTAACATTCTCCCTATTGATAAGTCCCCTACTTTAGTGATCTCTAAATGTTTCACAGATCTTTCAAGTGCTCAGGAAATGTGTCCGGGCCGCTTAAGTGCTCTGGAAACGGGTCTGGGTAGCTTAAGTGCTCTGAAACTGTGCCACATGTTACTCAAGGGATCTCTAAATGTGCCAAAGATCATTTAAGTGTTCTGAAAAAAAAATGTGCTACGGGTTCATTTTTACAAAATTAGGTTTGGGGGGGGGGGCAAGCCACATTAGATCCAGGGCCACATTTGGTCTGCGGGTCAAAAGTTTACCATAAAAGTTTACCTTAAAGGGCGGGTCGCAATGAATTTTTTAAAGAGAAATTTTGAGTTCTTACCCTTCCCAGATAGCATTGAAATCAACAGAAATACATTATAATAATATGTAAAGGTATTTTTTTTTCGTTTTTCGAAATTTTAATTTAAAAAAGTAAAACATATTTTTTGCATTAAAAATTTTTTTTTTTCGTCTGGGGGGAGAGGCGCCCCCTAAGCCCCCCTCCCGCGTAGGTTTCTGATCCCACCAACATGCGTTAGGAGGTAGGGAGCAGTGCTAACGAAATTTTTCTGACAAGGGGGAGGGGGTCAGTGTTTTGCTGACCTTTGCTGACAAGAGGGTAGGGGGTCAAAAATGGCTAAAAAATTGCTGACGCAATACTTGAACGATCCCTAAAGAACAAAAGAGATACATGAAAAACAAAACTTTTTTTTTTGAAATATCATGCTCACCATCTTGAAATCGTTGATATCATAGATATCAGAGATGAATATATTCACTCTAACCCGAGTAGGGGAATCTAGCGAAGGAAAGAAATATATCAGGCAGTGTGGTTAAAATTTTAACATCCACGCAATAACTATGTAGATAATTTCGAAAATGTTATTGAGTATTATAAAAGACATTTTCATTTTCAAAAAGAACTTATGAAAATTTACCGTAGTTACTTCATGTGTGGTAAATGCGATTCATTACAATAGTCTAAAATATTTGTTTTTTAAGGATCGATTTCCTTATCTCTCATTACGTGCTCACACATAATAATTTATTTTTATTTACATTTATTTACTATCACTATACAAAATAATGCGGATTGGATATAAATATGGTTGTGTTTATTTATATATTTTATTCAAGAATACATCAAAGTTAAAACTCCTCTTTCGAACATATTTTCATCTTTTTTTCACAAGATCAGGCACATAATTTCTAGTTAAGGTGGATTTGAATGATTGTGCTAAATTTTTTTGGATATTTAAAATCGAAGTCTATTGAATTCGTCCTCAGATGAGATATAATGAAAGTATACTAAATAATCTTAATTCGGAGAGATAAAATCACTTGATCTTATCGTTTTCATACATGAAGATGATTTTTATTATTCGTACAAATATAGTTATTCATATTCACAGAACTTGTTTCAGTTTCAGGTGTGTAACATAAAAGATTTTCCGAATGGCGAACAAATTTACATGCTTGAAAAAGTATGAATACAAATAGCAAAATAACAAAAGAATTCTAAAAGTTATTTTGTTTTATCACATATTTTTGGCAGTTTTACTCGCAAAGTATTTTAACTGTCTACTGTCCTAGCGCTGGTATGATCGATGGTGAGAATGATGTAGTTTTCTCATTCCAAATTCAGTCACAGGCTTATTTACTTCGCTCCTGTGTTTAAGAACGTGCTTCGAATTTACCATGAAAATTTGTCTTCTTTGGATATCTTTTTTTCTCACAGTCACCTATATTCATATGTTTTTGGCAATGTTCCAAAAGACAAGTGAGCAAATTTGAAAAAAAAAATTCCTTGAGCAACTTATGTCAGAGATTTTCCTCTACGGCGTCACTTTGTATAATATAGAGATGAAGATTTAGAAAAAAAAATAGTATATCGCGTGGAAGAACCACAATTTCTTTACATTAGGAACTGATTTCAACATGGTAATGAAAACTTATATGCACTTGATTTATCATACCATTTTATGTCTCTTATGTATAAGTGTTTTCATTTTATCTAAATGACAGCGAATGGCAACGAAAATATATATATTATTTCCAGAATAATTATTCACTGTAATCTAAAGCTAGCTTTTCTAAATAAACATAAGAAATTACTTCATAAAAAGCAATGGACTTGGTCGTGAACCGAGAAATGATTGTGCTGCAATTTATAGTGAAATCAACACCAAAAACCGAAAAATCGATACTGTAATCAACTTGGCGAGAAAGAGCCGGTGGGAAATCAATATCGTAGAGTAAGAATCGATTGAGAAAAGGCATCCTAGGTCCGAAAATAGAATAATGCTGTTTATTTTATCTTCCAAAGATTCACATTCTCACACAATTTTTGTTTTTTATAACCTACACAAAAGATACGAAACTAACTTTCTTGAACGCATGCTTCATCCACGGGAGACATTAATCAGAGAAATTGTGAATTATTTGGTATCATAAATTTCGCTCAAATTGATAGATAAAAAACTACAAATGGAAATGGTAAAACGATTTGAAGTTTTTTAGCAAAGTCTCATATTTACCAGCACTGCCTATAAGATGTGGCCTCAAGTTTGGGTCGTACGCTCTGAGTAACTTTTCTGTAATACTTTTTTCTAGTTGAACCATACTTCCACTAACTCTGTAATAAAGAAAAAAAAAACATTTAGGAAATAATAACACAATTATGGGAATCGTATTAAGCAAATCATATTTAATCAAGTAATAACTCTGGTGAACAAAAACTTTTTTTGCTATTTTAATAAACAGATTAAGGTTTTGAAACACTTTTTCAACGTGAGTGGAAACGGGTGATATCAATAAAAAAAGTAAGTACCATTTTGAGATATAATAACTTTTTTATTAGATCAGGGATGACCAACCAACGGCACGCGTACCACAGTGCTACGCGAACGCTTTTCAAAAATTAACGAAGTTCTATTCCATTTTTCAATCGAAAAGAAATTCTCTTAAAATTTTAAACAATCCTTTTTTTATGAATGATGGTCTTGTAATATGACAAACTTTGGATAACTCGCATTCGCAAGAAATACGACAGAGGAAGGAAAATTGAGCACAGATAGATTCGGCCTCCCATAAGAAAATAATTGAGAAAAGTACAAAAATTAAAATTAGGTGTTATAAATTAAAAAGACAATTTATTGGCAATAAAGACAATTAAAGACAATTGGTAAAATGAAACATACCAATTTTCAGTAGATTACATGAAAATAAAAAAAAAATGTTCGGTTGTATGAAATAAAATGTACGTTGCCAAATCGATAGATGCAACACAGTTTACAGAGCAACGTTCAAAAGATGTTTGTATGCGATCAGTTTATAATATGAAATATATGTAACAGTAAAACTTCACATCAGGTCTATATCTAAATGTTTTTTTTTCACCAAATTCCCACCAACGAACTTATACAAAAGCTGAACGCTATTCTTCTTAAAAAAGTACTTTAACGTTGTTGAGAATAAGTAATGCTTTCTCTCTCTCTTGACTTGTAGGTTTCTATAGGGATGTAGTCAATATTTATCTCGAGTGGTGTAATTAGGATGTGACTGTCTAATGTTTCTCCGTGGACTTGGATTTTCCCAATGAAGATTTGTTAGGGCCTACATGTTAACATTTCCAACCATAACAGAAGACGCTTCGGATGAGTCACTTGGGATTTTCTACTATATATTAACTAATTATACCACAATGTATGTTAGTGGGCAGTAGCCTACTTGTGTTTTGCAAGGAAATTAGGTGTACTGTATACCGTATATTCTCTCATACTACATTATTGATAGGTGAGATTAGAGTTTGAAACGGAGAAACCCCGTTTTCATTTCAACGTAACAGATTCACCAAATTTATTTTTGCCATTTCTGAGGAAGAAAATCAGAACAGAGTTTTGGTAAATTCTATCATTAGTAGAGAATGCAAACCATCTGTAGATAAGTATAATTACAGATCACACAACCTTATATATAGTTATCAGAAATATTTAGATACAATTTAAAAAAAGCTGGATAAACTTGATTACAGACTCGAGAAAATATTTGCTGCAAATTTCTATTTTTTATGAGTTATATTATAAATTTACTTGAAAACTTAGGACAAACTTTCCACTTAGTTGAAAAAATAGTTATTTACTACAATGGGTTTTGTAAATGATAATCCTAATAAAAGGTAGCCTCTCCAATTTTCATGCAAGTATTGCATGATAACAGTCATGTACATATTACATAGCTAAACAAGTTAGAAAAAGCATACCATGTTTTTCTCTTGTTCCATTTTCAAATATAACTTTGATTTTTGTAATATTTCATGCACGTATGTAGATGTATTCCACGCGGCAAAAAAAGGAAAAAGAAATCGTGCTATCTATGTAAAACGACGGTGTCTCACATATTGCAACGAGCAAGAATTTGTAACTCCTTTAATCCAAAGCATACTATCAAAGAAGGATGTAAAGGATCGAAGCAAATTCATTAAAACTGGTGTCCTACTTAGCATGTAGGCTTAAATTCTTTTAATGAGATCGTTAGCAAAAACTGCAGCCGCTTATTCTTCGGAACTTAAGTTAAAGATCCTTGTTTAGAGTACAAATAACAACATTGGCAAAGAGCACAATTTCTTCCAATGCAGAGCTTTCAAGATATTTCAAGTTAATGCGAATTCTTAAGTGAAAGTTACAAAAGTAAAAAGATGCAGTGAAACAGAGAATGAGAGGATTTACGGTTCGGTACATGGGTATTTTTTTAAATAAGGGAGTTCAATCAACAAAAGTATAAAAAAAAACTATCTTGATATTCTAATTTTAAGCATCAGAACCTCTAGTTTAACAGCTCTGCGAACAGGGAAAATACTCGCTATGCATGATAAGACAAGCAGGAACAAATTTCAATTCCAGCAACAGCGAATATGCTTTGATTATCTTTTTTCATTTTAGAAGATCAGCAAAAATTGTGAAAAATGAAACCATATTTTTCTTCGTTAAGAATTTCAGCTCATGACAATGGTCTTTTTCATTCATGTTGAAAAATAGAAAACATATCATAGTTAGTGTAGTTAATTCTGTTATATAAAAGGAGCCGAAATAAAAGTTTATATATCTGCAGGTACATAACGCATAAAGGATGATCGTAAAATAATTTTGCCTATATCAGAGCCCCAATAGCCGCAAAATTCAAACAATGCGAATGAAATTGGAGATATATGTGTTTCAGAGTATGCGCTGGATAATGAGCAGAGAGACAAAGACCTAGCTTTCGTGGTTACGGTTACAACACAAAAATTCGAAAAATTCAAGTCACTTTTAAACATTGCAAAGTGATCGACGAAGTAAAAACCAGAAATTGCGTTGAAATGGTACTTAAAGTGCCAGCTGTAGACGCAGACAAATAAACGCGTGCGAATAAACAATGCAGATCTTATTCCTGCCGCCGGAAATTTCCCTCCCTGTGGTTAGCGCACCAACCTCTCGGTTAGATTTCTTCCTTTCTTTGTCTGCGTCCGGTGCCGCCGCTTATGGTGCTATAACCTACAGGGATACAGTTTAGGTACCACTCCAATGCCATTCACGGTTTTACATCGAACTTTGCAATGCACAAATGTGAGTATTAAAGTTTTCGAAACTTTGTTGCTGTGATCGTAACCGCAAGGGTTTTGTTAGTTTTTCTCTTTATTCTCGAGCTCATAGTTTGAAACACACATACAGTCTATCTCGAATGTTGTTCGCATTCATTGATTCTTGCTACTGCTGGGAGCTCTTGTAACTGCAAAGTTTTTTTCTATGACTACCCTGTATATCTGCGGAAGTATATGTGTGTTATAACACAATGGACTAATATAATACAGAGATATCTCACAAATCAACGTTCAAATTTGTCAGGATTGCGTACGAGTATGAATTATCAGGTACACTTATGTGGAAAATATTCTCCCGTTCCATTAAATTTTCGAAGATATGCATTTATAACGTCGATGCTCATATTTTTCAGAAATCATATATTGCATGTCCATACCATAAGGCATTATTGTAGAATGTCTTCTTGCCATATTATTACTCTAACATGATCTGAGCTCATTTTGCATGGGCATTCTTGATAAATCATGTAAAGTTTATGCAACGTTATGTTGCGTATTTCGTTTTTAATGAAAGGACAGTGTAACGGAAAGTATATGCGATGAACATCAATCAAATTTGAACATCAATCACAGAGACATTCATTCAGACAAAAGGTAGCAGGCAGTTCCAATTTCTCATCTAAACGGATCTTACATCGGTGTCATGAACCCTCGGAAACGAAATGAACATTTCCTCGCATTCTGTGCTCTACGCTACGTAGCTTAAACTAAATTTACTTTGGCACGAAATAGAGCCATTTCGAATCGATACCAGCTTCCTTTCGATCATAGTCCAGAATACGAGAAATAATTTTGAAGGAGATGGTATTCATTTTCAGTCTCGAATGGGCACTCAAAATACTTAGAGACTTTCATTGATGCTGTATGTCATGTATATGCAAATGCCGCAGTTTTCACACACGAAGTCTATTTTAACGATAAAAATAAATAACTACAGTCACACCACTTTTTATTGCTACGTTTCTTTATTTTCAGTTTCTGAGCATCATTTTTATATGGTAGCTCGACGACATGCAATAGAAGTTCATATGATTTAAAGTATACTCATACGTTGAAAGGGGATTCAAAAAAGATGAAAAAAAAACTTTACGAGGAGGCAGTACTTACTAAACCAAATATTTATCGTCATAATTTACTGCTTTGACAACGAAACGTAAAATTGCAGCCGGACACTTACTATTTGGACAATGGCCACTCCGCAAACTTGAAAACGTCATTCTTTTTTGTGATTTTATGATTGAAGAAGACAACCGCGTATGCAAATTTTCTCTGGGAAAGACAAACCCTTAGATGAAGTTTCTTAACGCCGAATGTGTACGGCTTAATAAAAGGTTCGTTCAGTTTGCAGAGAGAAAGAGAGACAGTTTGAAAGAGTTCGTCAATCTCTTCCTCCACTGCTAGACGTGCATTAAGCTCGTATTCGATCTTTTGAGCCATTTTCATAATTATTTTTTTATAAAATGTCATTTTATAACTTCTAAATATCATTCTTGTGCTTTCACTTCACCTCTTCGATCGATTTCACCAGTAAGCACCTGTAGCGCAGGGCCGCAACTAGGGTGGTGCAGGTGGGTCTGGTGCCGCCGCACTAGAGGGGCCGCGAATTTCACTCTTTAACCTCTCTTTCAACATTATGGGGGGGGGGGGTTGCCAGGCATCTAGTTGCGGCCCTGCTGTAGCGTCATCACTTTTCATCTCTGACCCGGCAATCCATGACGTTAAACATTGGGTTTGGTGAGCATCTCGTGAAGTTTGGACACTATTTTTGAATCATCCTAAATGTATTAGTTATAATTAAGTTTTTTCTACTCTTGAAATGATCTTAGTTAATAAATAAACGCTCCATTAGTGAAGTTCCTGAAGACGAATTAAAAGTAAACTTCAATAAACTGAATAGTTATAGATCATGATAGTTTGAAATCTACATAACCTTCAACGATAAGGGTAGATTGCATTCCCTTCTATAGATTTTGGATTAAGTAGCACGTTTTGGTAGTGATAGTGTCACAATTATTACTGCAGTTGCGATCAGTGCATGTAACGTCATAGCTTATAGCATCTGCGAGTATAATAGCCTTATAATATTATCAATCTGCTTAGTAATGTTGGAATAAATCTCACAAGGTGTCACACTTTGTGCTAGTTATAGCGCGATATTACGTCGATTCATCTGTGCCCTGAACTACAACGTGTGATTCCTAGTCGATGCGATATAACTCAAACGATTCCCACTGATTCCACATGCCTTTCACACACTAACACCTTTAATCTTTCTCAGCAACTATTGTATAGATATAATATAACAATCATATAACTATAAATATCCTATTTTCTTCACACTTTCGACTTCTGCACCCCACAAACGTCTTGTATATTTTACCCAAAAAATTATTATCAAATAATGAATGTCTTCCAGGAATGTGTGTGGTGTTGAAATATCAATTAAAAATTCTGCATTTTTTAACATGTTTATTATTATATTATTTACACATACACACGTAAAATCTCCCTATTGAAATCTGTGTCGCCCCAATAATACCACACATTAATTTCCCCATCAAAAAAATGTACCCCACACTGATGAACACCACATATACTACTCATTAATAGAATTTTCTGTAATTTTCAAAATGCAGTTCTCTGCACATTGAAACTTGCACGTATAATAATAATAATAATACACGCCATCTTTGGGTGTTCTTTTTTTCTCTTTTCCTCCTTCCCATAAATGACTCATGTTTGACCTTGACGAGGAAGGCAGTTTGTACTTTTCTGTACAGAACTGTACACATCATTTCTAACTAATCTCTCTCAGCACGAACTCTCTCTTTTCCCCTGATTTCTCCAGCTTTGGAGCGTCCTTGTCTCAGTCAACTTGTATTTTTGGTTTTGGTGAAATGTAGTCGCATGATTTAATAGCTCCCTTTGGGTGCCGGCTAATAGACGCCCTTAAATTTTTATTTTATTGATAATATTATTTATATTGTTGTCTTTGTATTATTTGGTTACGAGAACGTGAGCTAAATAGTTGGGGGGTAGCGTGGGTGCCCCGAACCCAAAAATTGAAAGAGGCCTTCACCTCTGGCGAACTCGACGGATCCTGTGCCTATTCAGTGAAAAATAATGTTCATTACCGAACGGCTGATATTCGAGAATGCCTCCACCAGACCACTTAGATCATCAAGGTAGCCCACAACCAGTGCCTGACAGTGTCAATGTCGTCTTGTACTTGCCAACGCTCGTCCTCTCCAACGTTAAAGACAATCTGGGTGGACCGCAACATCATCACCGCGGCGTTCTCTGGTGGCGTTCTCACCCTCACATAGTCGGCGACGCTCGCTCTCACCTCGATCATCCGAACTGTCTGTAACTTTTCATTTTCTGTCGTATCCGCTTATTATTGCCCTTAGGCACGAGTAGCTTACTTGAATTTTGCAGTTCTACGCTATGCGAAAACTAATTTTTATGTCAGTATAATATTTTGTCGCAGGGCCCGATATTTATGGTATAGTTAAAAGGAATTTTCTATATTGAAAATAGGTTTTTTTATGTGGTCTAATCGTGTCTGACTACCTTGTTTCTGTAATTTCATAAATTAAGGAACCTGGGTTGAACTTTCGTGTACCCGCGTCCCTATTTCATCACGGCTACTCCTTAACGTGAATTACAAAATTAATCATTAATTTAGTTAATCTAATCAAAATAACCTTATAACAAGTGTCTACATAAATAAATGATAAAAATTTCATTTACAGTGGCTAAACGTTGTTGAAAGAATACAGATATAGCGTTTTGCAGGCTGAAGAATCTGATCAAGTTTGTGTTCAATTTTGTTACTAGTTAGGTTACATTGTCTCTTTGTTTTTGATTGCATAAATATTTTATTTTTAATTTTCTAATGTCATTTATTCACGGTAAATAAATGAACATTTAGAAATTGACAATAAGCTTATATGTGAAAGGCTTGAATTCGCCTTTTACAATTCGCACTGGTGCCATTTGTTTATAAATAAGTCCGTGCATAACATAGCGGGTTCAATCCGGGGGAAGAAAAAATATAACAAGTTTTCCCTATCAAACTGAGATGACCATCGATAGATGGCGCCTTAATTTCCAATCAAGCTCTATCGGTATTAAATTGATGTTCGGCGATGACCGGAGCGTAGTTGATGTACGGTAACGAAGCTGGGGGTGACTTGGGTACGTACACTATTTTCTAATTTTAGATGACGCCATAGCTACAGTAAATGAAATAAGTGATTCCAAGTTCAGCCGCCAGAGTGAGCCTTCATGATTAAAAATGTTGCCCAAATCTCCCATAACTATCCCGTTTTTTTCCCGCATGCTTTTATCACAACCTGTCTTTTAAGGTTTCATGAAAACATTGCAAAACTTTGTCCACATTGCTTAGTGGTTACATCCTACAGTCTTGATAGAAGTTTACTTTGATAGCCATACTTATTGGATTAACTATGGATGAGATAATTAATCAAATTAAATCAGTTTATTAAATACTGGTTGTTTTATTAGTGAAATGTTTAATATAGGCGGAGTGACTTGTGTGTGTGTGTGTGTGAGGGCAATATTTTATATTCGTTACAGGCACACACAGTTATGCAGATGCCACGAACATATAAGAAATTGTTAGGTTCCTGGCCCTGTATAAATTACACAGAAGATCAGTTTAACTTTTTAATTAATTCAAGAGATTAACATCACATTCTCAAGATTCTGAACATCAAAGCAGGCATTTACGATTAGGCAGATTTATATTGTAGACATAAAAAAATAATTATTTGTATTTATATTTGTAATAAAAATAAAATTTATACATTTTTACATTTTTTTTATTTGTACCTAATTATTTCTAGTTTGGTGAGATGGAAACATACTTTTCGAAAAGCTAAATATTAAGGCAATAGTGTAATTAACCCAGCTGGAAAGGTGACTTGGGGGCACAACATTGCATTAATTTTTCTACATTATAAAATAAGATGCAAAATAATTATCCTTGCATTAACAAATAACTAAAAACTTCTCCTTGTCTTGTGGTGCAAATTTAGTAAAAAATGTTAATTCATAAGGAAGATCATGGAAAAAGTGCTAGAAATTTGCACCCAAATCACCCCAGTTTACCCTGGTAGTAGTGAATTAACATAAAAAAAACATAGCTTTTATTTATTTTTTATTTTTTTGGAAATAGGGTGAAATTTTGGAAAATAAGATTAAATGATTAAGTGATTTTATTTTACTTTACGATTTCCAATTCTAGTTCCTAATAATCTCTTTTGTTTTCCACCGTATGAAACAAAACTGCTTAAGTGCTTGCCTATTCTTGGTCTCAGGTGTAGATCTAACCATGTTTATAGCATCTTTTTCGAACTCGTTTTTCGTACATCGCTGGTAGGCTCACTGACCGCCGTCTGCATCTTTTGAAGCGTGGGCCATGCGCCAGATCTTGGTCAGCCGGGGACTATTAATCAAGAGATTTTTTTTCCCAATGGCTTCGTTCCAAAATTCTAGCAAATGGCAAAGAATTCTTACTTTGTGTTCGCGCCGCAACAGGGACACAGCAAAATAAACGAATAGTGGATGGGAAAATAGAAGAGAAATTTTTTTTCTATTTTATCATTGAGTCTGGTGGGTGCAACGACTCTTCCCCCTTCATGCTCCACTTCTACGCAAAAAACCCTGAATGAATATTTTGATAAATGTTTTAAATGCGGGAATAGAATTTTTTTCATTTTTAGTGGGCGCCAGTGCGTTTTGGCATTGAATTAGATAGTATACATGAGATCGACGGCCTATCTAAACGATTACAAAAAGTGTTTGGGACAAAAAGCTCCAACAAGCACTAACATATGCACAGATGTATACAAAAAAAAAACAAAAAAATAACAAATTGGTAAGAACATTTACAAAATGTAAAGAAATTGAAACCATGACTGAGAAACAATAAATATATGAAGCTCTTTGTGCGAAATAATATTTTCCAGAAAACCATTTCTTTGCTTATTTTCCACTAATTACCCTAGTCATTAGTTTAACTACTTTATTCTCTGGTGTAAACTCAGATTTTTGGCATTTGGTAGGTTTAACAATTCGTGTCATGACATAGTCTATTTTTCTACATGAAGTTTTAGTAGTTATTCTAATTGTAGTGGACTCTATATACAGGATAATCTCCTCTCATAAAAACTCCACGTACAAACTTTTAGGGGAGGTAAAAAACACAAAACGGAATCACATAGGAATGTATCACCGGAAACCCCAACCTGATCAGCTGGAGGATAAACGAAGATGCAGAAATGACAAGCCAATAATGGGTGGAAAAACTCTTTATTTAACGATACTTTACAAGGAAAGAGTACCTGGAGGACCCTGAAAGAAATGGTCTACGAGACGCCCGTTGACTCCGACACCGAACTCGTCGCAGCTGCAAATATCCGCGAAATGCCGGGTATTTTTGAAAGGGTTCAACAATCAATGCTTCGCCGTTGTGAAGCATGCATAACAGTGGATGGTATGAATTTTGTGCACTTGCTGTGTGTGAAACTTAACGTGTACAGGTACTGATCTCGTGTAAAGTACCGCTAAATAAAGAGTTTTTCCACCCATTATTGGCTTTTCATTTCTGCATCTTCGTTTATCCTCCAGCTGATCAGGTTGGGGTTTCCGGTCATATATTTCTATATGATTCTGTTTTGTTTTTGTGTTTTCTACCTCAATTAAAAGTTTTACGTTGAGGTTTGAATCACCCTGTATAGAGGCTTTTGGTTGATACCTAAGCATCCGCTTTTATCACTGAGTCAATAATTGAACATTTAAACTGTCCGCACAGACTAATGTAGGGGTTCTGAACGTTTTTCAGCTGTGGAATAAAATCAACGGGATCAACTTCGTGACTCGTGGACTGTTTTTTTTTTAATAAGTGAAACAGGTGACGCAATAAACACACTTATAACAGGACTGTAAGTGGGTCTGTGTGACTTATCTATATAGGTCTCGCGAATCAAGTTTGGGTCGTGACCTATAGCTCAAAAATCTCTGGCCGTAAGTGGATTTTAGCGACCCATCTCAAAAGCCCTGGGTCGCGACCAGAGGATTAGAACCCCTTAACGGAAAGTGTGACAGTAGAAGAGTGTTTGAATTGGTTAACTAAGAAAAAAGATCAAGTCATACTTTCACACCACTGAAAACCGATGTTTAGAATTTTTACTGTTTATTTAATGATTAATTAGCCTATGCTGAGAGATATCATGAGCTCAATACCTCGCTGATACTTCATACATATTAATCGCAATAAGCTTAAAGAAAAAATATGACAAAAATGATAAAATCTTTAATGTGTGAAAAATTGATGTTTTTGGTTTTTCATCAAACAAAATTTTTTATCTTATTATAATAGACAATATGTGGCATATCATCCTTTTTAGGGATAAAAGCAATACGGAGTAAAATTTCTCGTTTCATTAAAACGAATTGCAGCACTTGAAGTCAGTAAATTTCTTTTTCACTTAATTTGGGGCCCAGTTTAATGACAATCGGAAACATTCCGAACATTTTAATGACGTCTGAATTAATGACGACAATTACGCAGTCTCTTTTCATCAAGAGTGCCGTTTCCTGCTGCTAGCATTACAGAGAACAGAGCCTCGCAGCTTCTGTTTCAAAAATCTCATTTGGAAATAATTTTTTCCCGCATCCAGCGTTAATTGTCTTCGAAATAACGTAATTATGCATACAAAGTTTAAGAAACGGTGTGAAAACATTGCAAATCATTGTTTAGGGGTCGTAGAAATAAGTACAGAGTTTACGGCACCCTTCCTTTTATAATGTAAAAACGAAAGTCGGCGTAAAAGAGCACAGAGAAAAATGTATAAAGAATTTGTGTATTCTACCTAGGTGTATAAATAGGAAAAAGCTTTTTTGAAACCACATTTTTTGTGAAATTTCATGAAAAGTAGAAGCCGTAAGGTCACTATAAAAAAACTATAGAGAACATATACTTTCCTAAGGCCGGCATTACACTATAAAAGTTCATTTATAAAACTTGCAAGATTCATTATTTATACAGCTTTTACAGCTTTATGCAGCTTATGGAAAAACTGATGAATCGATGTGTGGTGGGTTTTGCTGAGTATTTCAACTCCTCCAAACATTGCACCGAATGCAGCCCTCGGACCAGTTGTTGGCTACTTCGGTATATATCATTGGCTACTTCGGTATATATCATTGGCTACTTCGGTATATATCATTGGCTACTTCGGTATATATCATTGGCTACTTCGGTATATATCATTGGCTACTTCGGTATATATCATTGGCTACTTCGGTATATATCATTGGCTACTTCGGTATATATCATTGGCTACTTCGGTATATATCATTGGCTACTTCGGCATTCTTTTCACACATCATCGTTGGCATTAGCAGATTCAGCTTTCATCATCAGCAATGTTATTTTTGTTTCACAATGGAACCTATCTGTGACGCGCCCCGACATTGAATTAATTTTCAAGAGCATGAACTCCCATTTTATTTTCACTGTATTTGATGACATCAATTTTATTCGCTTCGGAATCTCCTCTGTTAGTGATAAGGAGCGACAATTACAAAAGCTGCCCATACTAAACAGCACGAAATCATGTAAAATCTACGAGCACAACTAGCAAACTGATATATATATATAATAAGGGTTTTTTACCAAACATTAACAAACTTCAAGCCAAAATTTCATTGAAAAGTAGCCAAAAAGTGAATCAAATATGCTGGCATCTAGTGAGCATAATTTGAACCAAAGTTGCAACTATTGGTACCCGTATAAGGGTTTTATTACAGGAGGAACGAGAGAGAATGAGTGAAATGTCCGTATCTGAGGGTGAACGTTAAGCAATGCATTATCTGAATAGGCTTTTTGCCGGGATATCTTTATTTTGCCGTAAAACGGGGGTGATCGCATCTGGGGGGGGGGAGGGGGGTTTGACCGTTGAGAGAGGTTTTAATATATACGCATTATTGTTTGAGAGGCATACACTTTATTATCAGCTTTACACAATTTCAAAGACTGCCGCATACTGAAAATACTTTATATAAAGTCACAAAATATAATTAAGTTAAAACATTCACTAAACTGCGCTAATAAATGAAAAGATTGTCATAAATATGAATGTTCTTGTATGAAATTCGTATCATATTCGGACGTCAAAAATTTTTGACAGTGTTTAATGTGCGAAATACAATATAACGCAAGAACACTTGGTCGTAAATTAAAGCGTTCAAACAAAATTATGTCGTTTATTATTTCATGTAAATTAATGTAAATTTATCCGAACTTTTAAAAGAGATATTTAAAGTAAAACCGATGTGTATAAATGAAGCGTGAACACGGATAATAACATCGGAGCTTGATATGTAACTGTTTGATTGTACTGTACTTGTATTGCCAATCTACTCATACATTATCAGAAAAAAAAATTGTTATCAATAGAGACATATATGCCAAAGCTAATGAAGGTAAATTATTGATAAAAAATGTCACTATTTGACTTATAATTTTTTTCGAAAAGATTATACTCACAAGTGTAAGTATGTACTGGTGATGAAAAGCAGATTTTTCCACATGCTGATCATTCCACCAGATCACTTTATCACTTGACTTGAAAAGCTTTAAAAAAAAAAAAAGAAATATAATATATATATATATATATATATATATAATCATGAAAAAAACCGAATATTTTCGTACGTGTTTGTGGGCATTAAAAATATATTGCACATGGAATTATACTAATAAATTATTTTTTATTATCTCAAATTACATTTATAATACAGTAATCTCACTGAGCTAATGACATAAAAACTTTATTCGCTTCATTTACCCTTTATTTGGCCGTGTTGCTCTCAAAAACACAACATGGTTTTCTTATATTTTATATTTCGAGCTCGTTTCGGCATTTGATGCTTCCTAAACATTCGATGATGAGCTGCTCAAGAAGTTTCTATTATTACCAGCAGAATGGCTCGAAGGTACACATGTCTCTTATTTCTTGACAAGTCAAAAAGCAAAAACAATTTTCAACCCTTGCATTTTGGAAGGACATCAACGCGAAGCTTGTGGCCTTCTATAGGTGGTGTTGCCTTTAGCCGATTACAATGCAACATAAATAAACAGTTGAATTTTAAAATTTAGTTCCGATGTCTTTTCCACTCTAAACATACAGTGGTATGTTTTTTTATGGAGTCAACCATTATGGCTTGTTGTAAAAATCTGCCTGTCGAAAATATTTAATGATTCAATGAAATAAAAGTTTTCGAAAATGCATTTAGAGAAATTTATTCAAAGCTTTCAAGAGTGTCAACATGACACTTTGAAAAAAAAAATATGCGTGAGTGAAAAAGTTTCATTTCCATCTTATATTTTTCCTAGTTTTATCTTTGGTTCTTTCCTTGTCTTTTGAAATTGTTTGAAAGTGTTGCACTGGTTATATAATCTGCTCAATCTATGTACGGCATAATTTCTTTCACGCGATATCAAACCGCGTATTGATATTAAGCGGGCCGCGAGTATCGAAGTCATCTATGGCCACTCTCTCGTCAGTTTTCCCGGATCATCTGCTATCGCGGCCACCACACAACTAGCATGCAATAATATACTTATTTCGGTAACTCTGACCAAATCTCAAAGGCTCCGTTATACTAAAGGCTTTCGTCCAGGTACTTTGCGAAAGAAAGTAATCTACGCCGCTTCGGCGTAGCTACTTCGCTAATACGGCGAAGAACGTGTAGGATTGATTTTTTGTAAAAAAAAGCGAAATTTACTCTCCCGCTCATGTATATGTACGGTAGTATATATGTATGGAACGTTCATAATGGACACTTTTGGAGAACTTAGCACAGGGCGTCAATGTGGTTTACTATGCAGGGTGCATAAGAAAGTCCCGTTATCCTAGAATAATTCACAAACCGTTGATTCTAGAGACGCATACTTTTGGTTAAAAAAATTATCCAAATATCGCGTAAACCTAAGATACGTCTTTCATATTTTAAGAGGTCATATAGTTATTAGAATTTAAAAAAAAACACTTTTCATTTGGTCACCCTGTCCTAAAATACCAAATTGAAAAGTGGTTGCCGTGTCTCTTCGAAGCCCAACAGAAAACATTCCATGTTTTCAAATGCAATATTTGCTCACATACTTGGATTCAAAACTCACAGAAAATTTAGGGAGAATAAACAGCATATGAAGCATCGAATGCAGCTCGCCCGTGAGTTTATGCGGTTCCTCCCCGTATTTTCTCAGATTTTTGAATTCATATAACTCAGTGAATATTGCACTTGGAGACATGGACAATTTTTTGTTGGACTAAGGAAGGACAGGGCAAAAACTTTCTAACTGCGTGTTTTAGGACAGGGTGACCAGGTAAAAATTTATTTTTTTAAATAACTAAACAACCCCTTGGAGTATGAATGAGTATGTGAGGCATACACGTTATTTTTATATTTTTTTCACACATTATTTTTATATTTTTTTCACACATTATTTTTATATTTTTTTCACACATTATTTTTATATTTTTTTCACACATTATTTTTATATTTTTTTCACACATTATTTTTATATTTTTTTCATACATTATTTGGATATTTGGTTAGTGAGTTATTCCAGGATAAAGGGACTTTGCTATGCATTCCGTATATTAACAAACATTTTCCTTCAGTGAACAAAAATTGCGGTCCCATGGAAGTCCGTTACCGAGAGATTCTGCTGCATGTACGTATAAAGGATGAAAACTTAAGTCAGTCTCACGCGGGACATTAACAAATGCGGAAAATTTACAGATCAAAGATCACAGTGAAAAATATGACCAATACACGCCATTGTCTACCAAAAATAGTTACAGAATTCTGAAGCAAAGTCATGAAGGACAGTATTGTGCTGTATGGGGTTTTTAATGTATTGCTACCTGCATGAGTGTGTTAGTTAGCCATTGACTGTATGAATGTATTAGTATACAACTACTAGGGATTCGGTTTGGGGCAAACAGAAGTTTGACCTAATATAATCATACCTACATTTCAGTACTATATTCACCTCTTTCTCGAAATTTTATGTCTTGCGCGGAAATTTTCAGCTTCAGTATAATATACGCGTACTTCATCAAATTTCATTTTTCACTCTTTCTGGCGTGGCTAACATTTTTCCCTAAAACTGTATATAGTTAGATCAAGATATATAAGAACCTCACACAAAATAGATTTCAAGCGTTTGTACACATAGACATCCGTATCCAAATCTAGATATATACATAAGTGATTAAGAAATCTTAAATTTTCATTAAATACAATTAGAAGCTTTTTGGATTTTTCAAAGTGTGACAGTAATATATTTTTTTCAGTCGTGAAAGAAACATTGGATTTTACATCATTTATACAAGCATATTTATAAGTGTAGTACTGCTTAAAATTAGTCCAACAGATGAGTATGAATTAGTAATTATCAAATAGTACTGCTTAAAATTAGTCCAACAGATGAGTATGAATTAGTAATTATCAAATGTTTATAACATCTGGAACTAATTTTGAGGTCTCTATGAGCAAGCATTTCATTCAACTAGGTGGACCTTTTCTTTTAAAGTGCTGTCTAGTACCTGCCACACACGACACTGGGACTGAGGAGTATATGGCAACATAAAAGTTGTTGTTTATTTTTTGAGGTAAATAAATTAGGGTAAGAATGTTGCTTTAATCTAAACTTTTTTCAATATTTGTTCCTTCTATTTTATATAAACTATTCCTAAAATATATATAATAACTGATTGATAACAATGGTGTTGGTGCGATAATTTTATTTTTATGCCCATGCATAATTTATTAAAAAAACATAAGAATAGTTTGGTTTGATGTTAGGAAAGAAACAACTTTGTAAGTTGATATGCTTCAAATCCTCTTATGTGAGAAAAGTATTATCTTTCGGTGAATTATTATATTTTAAATTCACTTTTATTGTATATACAAAGTTATTTTGCTTTACCGTGAAATGAGTTTCATCAAAGCTGAAGGAGAGGGATTTATATGAATAAAAAATGTGTTCTTTTTAAACTGTTATTATTTTTAAGAGAAAGAGCTATTTATCTTCAGGGGTCAAAAACTATAAAATCCACTTCCTTCAAAGTTTGCTTCATTTTCAAGGAATAATTATTTTAGATATTTTATAAAGTTTACCATGTTTTGTTGTTCAAAGTATCGCTCAACCAATAAATATTCTAGTTAATACCTCACGAAAAAGTATATTTTTGAAGTAACTTCTCGTTATTTAATTACTTCTTCCAAAGCATTACGTGCGGTGAATGTAATAGATTAAAGGTTATTCAGGGATTTACATTCAGAGCTCTTTTAATGTTGTATCAATTGATTGGGTAAAAGAGCATGTGGTTATTTATTATCTTGAACATGCAAATTGTGAGATTAAATTTTTTTTACATACTAAATAATGATTATGAGAGTAGCATGTATACATGTAAGTGTTTGAAATGATTTAATCAGAAGTTGTAACGTTTCAATAGCAAATAGCATTCTTTTCGGTAATATACATAGCATATTAAATTAAGGATTTGCTTTGATTTTTCAAGAAAAAGACGAAAAAGTGCTTTGGGTTTTTCTGTTATCGATATTTTTTGTAAGTATATTCTTAATCATCTAACACTTTCAAGCAAGAATAGATCATTTAAATTATTTTCACTCAATTACTCTCACAACACACACATACAATAATTTCAATAATTTATTCTTAGGAATTCAGTGCAATCAAAATACCTTTCGAAAGCTAGCTTCTATTCGGTTCTCATAGGTTTGATGGAGACATCCACTGTTAGTCATTTGATTTCACATAATTATGTTCACAGACTAATATGCGCTTATATGACTAGAATTATGATTTGCTTGAAAAATGCCGACAACCCTCTGAATCTCTGGCTATATGTAAGTATCTATATAAATTTGGGCATGGGTGTCTTGCGGGCAACGATGTTGTGTAAACTCTCGAAATCTGTTTTGAAGGACGCATAATATCCTGATCTAATTGTATAGTTTTAGAGGAAATTGTTATTAGTCTTGCCTGGAAGTGAAAAATGAAATTTAATGAAGCCTTATACTGAAGCCGAATATTTCCGAAGAAGGCATTCAGTGACACTAACGGTGTCACGATTTTACCGAGAAAGAGGTACAGGGTGATCAGCGAATAAGCCCTTATTTCAAAATTAAATATCTCTACAACAAACGGTACGTTTATTAGCAAAACTGTAAGAATGTTGTACAGAAATTTCGAAAATTTAGTTTTTCTTTAATTTTTTTATATTTAAAAAAAAAAAAACCTTTAAATTTTGGGGTTCCGAAAATCCTCATTTGTGTGAAGAGAAACCACTGCATTCACCTGCATGGGCTGCGGTATGCGCCATGTGTGCTGACAAATTGTTCCAAAATTGTAACGTAACGTTCAGTAGTAACCGTTCCTCGCACGAAGAAGGGGCCGATAATGCCTCTGGCGCATACCGCAGCCCATGCAGTAACTTTAGGCGAATGCAGTGGTTTCTCTTCACACAAATGAGGATTTTCGGAACCCCAAAATCTCCAGTTTTGCTTTTTTTTTTAAATTTTAAAAAATTAAAAAAAACTAAATCTTCGAAATTTCTGTACAACATTCTTACAGTTTTGCTAATAAACGTACCGTTTACCGCATAATTCTATTGATCTTTGTTGTAGAGATATTTAATTTTTAAATAAGGGCTTATTCGCTGATCACCCTGTACTTGAGTGAAAATAAATACAATTTTATGAATGCGAAGTTCCAGACACACACAAGCATTAACTAGTGAGTTTCCTATAGACGTCATCAAGATGTTGTTTACTTGAAATATTTTCACAGATGCGAGAAAACGATGAAGAATTGATAAATGTTCGTCAGTAGAAAAATATGCTGTATAGACGACACGTAAAAGAAGTTTTTGCAAAAATGTAAACAGTGCGACTAAATGTGCATATTTCATTTATAAATATGTAGAAATTATTGCTCAATGAGATGATACCAGAAAATTCCCTCGATTTTGTTTCTTTTTTTTTTTATTCCACAGGAAGCACTTGATAAGATGCATCGTGGTGATGACAGCTTCTTCAGCTGAGGGAAAGAGAAAAAATCTTCTACTAAAGTTAATATGAGTGTATTCTCAGGCGATGAGCTCAGCTTGTAAATGTCTCTTTGTGGGAAGACGGGAATTTCCATCGCGTGTAAGATTCGAAAATTTGTATTGTTACCAAAAACATTGCTATTACACAAAAAAAAAAAAATAAATAAATAAAAATAAATAAAAGAAAACAATTGAGTTCTTTCTTATTGTTGAGTCTGTAGAGGAATATAGTAATTTTCACTGTATGCATTACTATATGGTACCTCTCTCCCTTCCAAAACAAACTTGAAAAAATTGCGCGAATGAAATCCGTCGTGTGGCAGAAGAATAAAACAGCTATATACAGACAGCATGCTTTGTTATTTCTTAAAACTGTCATCCTATTGATAATAGAGATGAGTATATACAGGGCGTCCATAATTAAAAGACCATATTTTAAAGTAGCCTACAGGCGAAATCAGTCATCAGAAAAGTGTGAAATTTTCTGGAGGACTTCATGAAATAATAGGAATTTGTTTCGGGCGGGGGGGGGGGCATTACTTGCACATGTCGCCACCAGAGGGCGTTTCACTTTGGATACCTGTAGTAAACATGTATATTTCGTAAAAATGTTTACGAGATCGCGCTTTCTTGGTCAAATTGTTTTATCAAAACAGCAATTCCGCAGTAACTGCTCTACGGAAATATCGGACTTGGCAGAGGATTCGAAAAGGTACAATTCATGTTAAAAACCTTCGGAATATATATGCTAACAAAATTTGAAGCCACAGGATCGTTGGCTGTTCGTCCTGGAAAAGGAAGAAAATCTGTATCTATGGACGCAGTACAGGAGGTGGAAGAGGACAGTAGTAGTGTCAGGCGTGTAGCACAGGCGATGGATAGGCCACGTTCAACTGTTCATAAGATCATGGGGAATATCCTACGTAATTACCCATACAAACTATCACTTGTGCAGCGGTTGCTTCCACGTGATTATGACGCTCGACTCCGGTTCTCACTGCAGTTTCTAACTCGCGTTGAGGTCGATTCAGAATGACCTTGGAATATCCTCTGGACTGACGAAGAGCATTTTCACTTGGATGGTGCAGTCAACACTCATAACTGCCGAATTTGGGAACCAGAAAATCCGCACGCTATCTTAGAGGTTCTGTTGCATTCATCAGAAGTGACGGTATGGTGTGGGTTCACTGCATCATTTCTACGAGGAGTTACGTTCTACAGGTCCAGTGACATGTTCGATCACCGTTAAGCGATATGCATTGCTGTTACAGAACGAAATTGTTCCGGCTCTGCAAGCACGTCATTGCCTTGCAGACACAATCTTTATGCAAGACGGAGCTCTTCCACACATTGCAGTGTGTGTTAAGAATGTGCTTAAAACACATTTTGCAGAAGAACGTGTCATCAGCCGGCACTTCCATAATCTATGGCCTCCCTGATCTATGGACCTTAATTTATGCGAGTTTTGGCTTTCGGGGCATATGAAACGTCTGATAAGTCGTGACAAGAACTTTACCTGACCTTGAAGACAGCATTTCAGGCCACATTTCGGTCAATTGTGGAACAAGCCATCTTTCGATTTCACATAGTATCTGAAAATGATGGCCATCACGAGGAACATGTTTTGTTGCAGTAACAATTGTAAACGGATTTAACGGGTTATTGTTAAAATTATAAACGTTTGCGTAAATGTGTCATTTCTTTATAAAACGTCCTCTGGTGGCGACATGTAGAACTAATTTTTCCCTCTGAAACTAATTCCCATCACTTCATGAAGTCCTCTACAAAATTTTACACTTTTCTGATGACTGGTTTTACCTCTAAGCTACTTTAAAATAGGGTCTTTTAATTATGGACGCCCTGTACATTACATATAATAAAAATTATTAATATGATTGATGTAAAATATTCAGAAGGTATTTAAGACTTAACAAATGAATCAACCTAATCTGTAGCGTGCGGATTTTCACGACAGGGGAGGGGGGTTCGTTTTTTACTGCAAAAATACATCATAATTACTGCTCCCCGTCCTCCACCCCACATATGCATATGATTGTATTTTCTTGCGTATAATCCGCAGATGTGAATTTCGCTACTTCGAGAAAAAATGGCATCGTGTAATACTCATAATGCAGATTTTTATTCATCAATAATGTAATCTTTCAGGAATGAAATGCGTTGCTTTTTACGCTTTTGTAAAAAATATCTCAAGTTTTCTATTGACGTTTTTAAAAATCATAAAAAATTGCTTTTTCACCAATCAAGTTTTGAAAAATGTTTATTTCTATGTGAACCTCTCAAGAAAAAGATGCAGATAAGACGCGACGGCATAGAACCTGCACTAAGCAATTCCTATGGTTTTCATTCCGTATTATTTTGCGGAGGAAAATACATTATAAAGTTTCTAAACGACTATTCACTTAAAAAGTGCGTGAAATCGGGTGTTAATGAAGTATTGTATTTTTCGAAATAAGGGGGATAATCATATGTGTTCGGGATTTTTTTCGAATTTTTTTCTTTTTTTTTTCTTTGGTTTATGCCATAAAGATTTCTGATCCTTCTTCGAAAAATACTCTTTCATTTTTAACTCTAATACTAAAAATCTGATTCTTTTTAAAGTTCTTGTATTTTGTAGTTAGACATTATTTGAAAAATCAGCACTGAAAACTGAGCCACGGTTAACGGAAAATGCCTTTCAGATCCTCATGAATATTTCTATACTTTAATTTTCGTGATATTATTTAGTGGAAATTATTTATCAACAGAAAATCGAAACATCAGCAAATTTTTCATGCACCACAATATAGCGTTCTCACAAGGTATTGCTTTGAATATTACTATATTTTAAGTTATTTTTTCTCAAATATGCACATTTTCTGACAGAAAATAATATGACTGATATGAAACCACGATGAAATTCAAACAAGTCGGCATATTTTGTTATTTTAGACTTTTAAGACCTAACCGCTAAGCGTAGAAATTGAGCAGGGCTCGAAAGTAATTAGTTAAGAAAAAGATTTAATAAAAAAGTTGCCTACTCATCACATTCAACGATAATGATGTTCTGTTTTGTATACAGGGTATCCTGTAGGTGCTAATACGGCCTTTATCTCATAGACGTCCGGCGTAGAGGTATAATTCCATTGTAAAAAATGCTCAAAAAGTGTTCAAAAATTACCCCGTACCAGTTTTCAGAAGTAGAATACAATGTGCCACAAAATAAAAAGTATAAATTTTCATACGGTCCCCTTGTCTTCTAACTTCCGATTAGAAAGTTATTGCTCTGTCATTTCTTGGCCCAGAAAAAGAATTCCATGATTTTAACTGCAATATTCACTGAGATATTTTAATTCAAAAATCGGAGGAAAGTTATGAAAGAACAGCAGAAACTAACGAACAATACCCCTTTCCCTCATTTTTATGGTGTCCTTTTTCAAATGTTCTCAGATTTTTGAATTCGAATATCTCAGCGAATACTGCAGTTAAAAACATAGGATCTCTTTTGTTGGACTCAGAAAAGACTTTGAAACAACTTTTTAATTGGAAATTAGAGAACAGGGGCACCGTAAAAAAATTTAGATTTATTAATTTGCAACACTTTATTTTCTCTCTCAAAACTGTTACAGGGTAACTTTTGAACACATTGTGAGCATTTTTCAAGTTGGAACCATATCTAAACGACAAACGTTTGATGAGATAAACGCCGCATTAGCATTTACAGGGAACCCTGTATAATGAGGACGGAAAATTTGGGAAAATTTTCGCTTAGTATCAAAATTTCGAGGCATTTATTTACACCACAATTTATCCAAATAACAAAAACTATCGACCTAAAATTCTTCCTTGAGAAAAATTGGAGAATTATCATTTTCAGTAAACTTCAAAGAAAGCAATCAACATTAAGTTGTTCGAACTGGAAGAAAGGGAACCTATCCAAATATGTTGAGACAATAAATTTATGAAAAGACATTATTCATTGTGGAAAAATCTCAATTTAATTAACATCGCCGGAAATTACCATGAATTTTGTTTGACTGATTAAACCTTCGACTAAATTTCTTTCAATCAAACAGAAGACAATATATAATAGTCAAGCTAATTATCCTCCTTGTTTCAATACAAGAATGGCCGTGCTTTTTTTTCAGTAACTACGGAACATTTTCATGACATCCCATTTACAAACAAACTTATTGAAATAGTCTGCGCATTGAATAAAATAAAAATCAATTATGATATCATAGACGTAATCAAATAAGTAATGTTGACTGGTATCGTCTCAGAGAATCAAAAGCGAAAGTGATTAAATTCTGAATAGATAGAACTCCGCGACAGAAATGATTGGCAGATCATCATTACAAAAGAATTAAATTAAATAATTCTCATCCTTTTGTTATCACTGATGAGTCTTTGATAGGAAACTCTTTCGAAAACAAAACAATAGTTCGTTAATTTCAATACAATGGCTAAATAGCTAACATTTTCAATTAATCATACTAGAACTGAGTTTTGCTTCTCAAGAATATTCAACAATTGAATGGACGTGAGCAAATGTGTGGAAATATAAACAAGTGTAATGCAAAATTAAAATTTAGTAACGATTGTAAAAATAAAACAATGGCTCCTTCTGTTCTTTTGCATATTTTTATATTTCATTTAATGAGAAAGGATATGGAGTGATGATGATGAGATATGAGTCAATTTGGAGTTAAAATTGGAAAAGACCGTACTCTTAAAAAATTAAAAAATGTTAAATTAAACAAATAAATTAGGTGAAAGAAAATTGATGTCATTATGAAAAATGGTTAAGACTATAGAAATGAAGAATTCTAAGAGAATAAAACGTGTGTTAAACATCAACAATTTCAAATGTTGATGCTTTCAAATAACTATGTAATAAAATCAGTAGCCATAGACCAAGGCCTATCAATGCCCAGCTATCTAAGGAAAAAAAAAAATCATGGGTAAATTGATAAGAAGGTGCTATTGGAAGTCCGATGTAGCGATCCTGATGTGTTCCTTCAACATTTTTGTTCGACCGATTCTCGAGTACGTATTCCCAGCGTAGAATTTGATTGGTGACATTGAACTAATTGAAAAAAACCCAAATTAGCGTTTGACGAATTGACTGGCAAACCTCCGGGGGATCTTTACATCCCGAACGATGGCATTGTGGTCCGCAAGCTGTGCGCCGCGGAACGCCGGCCCTTACAAAGGTTGTTTGAAGCTATTCTTTGTTAAACTGCTTCGGGGAGCCGCTGATAAGCGTTGATTAGAGGAGCGCCCGGGTAAGAAAAGTTTGAGAACCCCCTTTTTTAACCTCCACATCGACTCTTTTACCGAACATAAAATTCATGAACTTAGCACCAGAGGTCAGCAGCTATGCATACCATTTGCAAGAAGGAATCGCTTACACATTCATTTTTATGGCGGACTGGCAGAGCTTGGAATCGCCTTCCATCCGATCTAGTTGGTATACCGACGTACGCATTTTGCAAAGGATTATCATGCTATGACGTTTTCAAGTTTCTTGATGAGCTACCCATTTTAATTAATTGCGCTCATGTATGTACAGTATGTTATTATTTGTTCCTTTTATTTTTTTTCTTTCTCGCAATATAAATGTAATCAGCCTTTTGTGGATGTAAATAAATAAATAACAATACTCACAACAGTCTCCCATGTTACGGTATACAGGAGATCCAGTTCAAATGTCGCCATTTTTTTAACATTTTCTACAAATTACAAGAAGTTGGGAAGGATATACGGAACGTATATATTATATATAGAAAGAAACCCTCAAGAAATTGGTAAACCCCGGTTAGACTAAAAAAAAAGCTCACTTCTACATGAGCTATTAGCGTATTTTTCATCTGTCGATAACGGACACCCATGGGACCGAAAATTTTGTCCGCTAACGAGGAGTGGCCGTTAATGGATAGTAAGATACACTGAGTCGTGGTAATTCAAAATTGTGTCCGTTAGTGGAGGTGTCCGTTAGTGGAGGTGTCCGCTAACGGGAGTGTCTGTTATGGGAGGTTACACTGTAGAATGACCGTGTTTCTTATGTTAATGACGAGAGGCAGTAAGGGTACCTTCCTGGGCTATTTAAAACCTTCTGGAATAAACAGATGACGTAGAAATTTCCAATTTTTCAGACTTGACCAGTTCAAATTTTAATCAAATGGTAAAATTCCCACAAATTTTCTTTCAAAACGGAACATTTCCAAAATTCAAATTCGCATAACTCTCTTGAATGTTGATCAAGAAACACGGTATTTAAATGTTCTTATACCACTCTCGTATGCTACCTGTTGGACTATTTTCTACTTTTGTAAAACTAGGGATAAGGCTAAATTTACTTCTACTGTAAATTTAGCAAAAGTTGAAATGTTCCATTTTGAAAATGAGCGCCTCATTCGATCTGGGCATTTTATATATTTGCCGGTCAGAAAGTTTTATTATACGATATTGATGTTAAACTCGAACAATAAAATGTTATGCTCGATAAATGAAATTTATATAGAACTTTTACTTTTCATCGCGTGTAATTTATAGTTACTTCTTTTTCCTTCACTTCATTTGATAACTAGTCTCTTGACCTAGTGCAAAGTTGGTAGCGGCCGGAAAGTTAAAAAATAAAAATAAAATGCATTTAACAGTCCGCGAATGAGTTTGTGGCATAAGGCAAGTAACCTAAAACTGCACTATTCGTCTTATTTCATAGATAACATAATGTCTGATCCCTAACCTCTCTTATCACTCGCATACTCTCTCAATGTGGATTGCTCGAGATTCCGACAAAGAAGTGAGAACGTCTCAAAAACGAGCGCTCAACCACTTGTATACATATTTTGAAGATAATGATAGCTAGTGATTTTTTTTTCCAACTAAAGCGGTACTTTTAATATATTCTTGCAAAAAGAGCACCATTGTTAGAAAAAGCACAACAATTTCAGCTTTTCGGTGAAGGGCCTCGAACACTATGTGTTAGGCCACTTATTGTGGCGACTCGACTGTCTTGAAAAGCAAGAGTTGGCGGCAATCCAAATTCTCTAGTTTGTTTTTCTAACCCCCGTCCTTCGACTTCTGATTTTGTTCGTCTGCCCGAACTTTCATTGACGATCTCGCAGTCACGTATTCCCCATTATGTCATCGTAAGATTTATTATCATATCTATTTATTGACTCTGAAATCTTAACTCTAATCAAAATCTCAAGTAGGCAGTTGATGAATATGCAGAAATGCGTAATTTACTTTTTAAGGTCAGACATGCACCAATTAATCATCATATATAATTTTTATCCTGTCTGTGGTCGATGGTTATTATTATTTTTTCAAACACAATAACCGTCAAATGATTTTTCCTTTGTTTTTATGTGGAATCTATCGTACGTCTGTCCGATGCAAAGATTTGATTTAATAAAAACATATACACAAAAAAACTTATTTTTCTCACAGAAATTTCTCCTTATCTAAAGAAAGAACTAACCCTGAATCACAACATTCAAAACATTCATATAAAAAAATTCATTTTCTCCCAGGTTGAAAATGTTTTTAGCAAATGTTTTTCATGAAACTGTATTTTCAAACAATGAAAATTTCTTCATTTGAAATAAAAGTGATTTTGGAATTGGAGAAAACTTCCAATTAAGAAAACTATACGTTCTACACAGTGAAACCTGGATATAACGATATTCTGCGGACACAGAAAAAATACCGTTGTAGAGGGATTATCATTATAAGGTAACAGGTATTAATTACCATCATGTGATACGAAATTTATGCTCTTCTTGGCATCTCTTCCAAGTCAACATTATTAGTACCATCAGAAAATGCTTTTATACGTATTCAATTTCAACAAAAAATTGCAACTAATTAGTTAATTAATAAAGTTCGGTTAGATGTTCTGCCCCTGTAGATGTTTACGGTATCACACTTTTGTGTACTACTCAATTGAGTAGCTTCGCGACAACTGAATTAACTTTTAAAGGGGCATGTTGAGCAAAATAATAATGTTATTAGACACCCTCAAAAAAAATCCGCCAATATTGTTATTTCCTTTTGTGCAATATAATGTTTTATATGCCTTTTTCTAATACATATTTCAATATGTATGTTTGTTTGTGACGTATATGAATAAATTTGAATTTGAGTTAGAGAATTCTACATCACGTAAAAGATATGTGTGGGATAACTGTGATTTCTAATATATTCATATCTCTCTTGTACATTATTGAGGCTGAACCGAAGCAAATTAATAAACTCTTCAATACACGTATTCTTTTCTTTCTTTCGTCTTTAAGAAATTCAAAACATTTTTACTTGATATAGTCCAAATCTTTAGCTTCCTGAAAATTATTTCGTGTTTCCATATAAACTATAAGTATTAGTTCACTAGAAATCATTTATTCATTCAAGTCAAAGTGTATCAACTTCAGCCATGACAGTGCAAGTTGATAAAAATGGCTCTTTGATGAAGGTGGTTGGCAAAGTTTATAAAAGAGGTTGGAAAAGTTGATAAGGATGATGGATGAACCGAAAACTGACGTGACAAAGGTTGATACTAGCAGGAAACACGAGAAACTCATATTTATCCTTAAAAATTATATACAGTCGGACCCTATTATAGTGACCCCCGATGTTGCGCCAGAAATTTTCGGTGAACAAATCTTCCATTTATATTGATTACATGGGTTAATTTGTGATTCGATGTAAAGCAGAACTTGTTATAGCGTCAGGATTCTGCAAAAAAATGGTGACGTTAAATCGGAGTTTGAATGTATATGAAAGTGACTCGTGCATTATTAATGATGGTGTTATAAATATTTGTTTTGTTCTGCAAATTTCGGATTTTTTTGTGCATTTCGTTATCAAAGCAATTTTGATGTCTCTCGGTGTATCTACAATTTCAACTTTTTTAAACTACTGCAAGCTCATACATTCCTCTACGTAGTATCAATCTACTCCAATCAATCTGTATCAACAAGCCCTTAACAATGACGTTTTGATGAAAGCCCTGTGCGTAATACAGAAAACTTTGAAAAGAACTGAGTTCTATTACTTTTTACCTCACTTGACATTTGAAGACAAAGAAACGAATCTTAGAAAATAATTTAGTCCTAACCTCCCCTCCCAATCACTTCAAAATCCAGTCTATTTACATACATAAAAAACAAATTTTTGTAACAAAATTCCATAATGTTTTTTTTTCAGTTGATTACTATCCATGGTGAGTTTTGCCATTTTCTGACGTATCGCATCTGTATAATCCCTCAAATCCATTGAAACAACGTGCGATGATCCATCCTATAACTCAGAATATTGCTGTACAATATTGTCGGTTCTTCAGGTAAGAAAGACAATTGTAGTTTAACCCTCTCGACAGCATTGATGTCGTATATAGCCTCCTCAAAAGCCTCTTATTTTAACATTGACAAGCCCAGATATTTTGTTAAGTTGATTTCTCTATGGAACATTTTTCCCTATGACCCAATCTGCAAAAATAGCATCTGCTAAAAATCCGTAGGAAGCCTACTTCATTGAAAAAAAATATGGCCTTTTAAAGGAGGTTTAGTGATTTCTACTAATATGCCGCAGAAAGGGGTGAAGGATTTAATTATACATGACATGGTTTTTTTGTCTTTTGTTCGTTTATACGCAATATATTTTTGGAAACAGTTAACGTTCTCATGCTGCTAATTAAATTATTTAAAGTTTTGCTGTCATGCAGCCAATCAATATTTTACGATGAATAAAATAACAGGTTTCGATGCATAATCTAAAAAGCACTGACATTTACTGAAATGAATTTCACTGAATAAATAGGAATTTGAAATTATGACATCCACACTTCGATGACGGGGTAATCACGGCTACCGGGTCTCTTTGCTTGCGTGAGAGGTATTGCTGATGAAATAGATCTTAGCTTATGGGATATCAGTTGTCAGTCATCAGAGAATTGTAATTTACTATGAATATTAAAATAAAATAGTCACATTGTTTACACAGAACTTCCTTGGAACTTTCTTCATCTTATACTCATTATTCGGAAGTGACCTCGAAGAACTCGGCTCCTAATTGCCTACCAGTATCCAGATTTTTCAATCTACATGTCAAGTAAAATTTCATGTTGAAATATGAAATGTCACAGAATATCCAAAATTTACCGAAGTGTAAAATGTATTGCACAGGAATACAAAAGTGTATGTGTTACTTGATATAGAACTCGCGTACATCCTCAAAATAAATATTGCCGTAAACAGATGAAGCCGAACAATGATCTGCATAGCTAAAATATGTTGAATATAGAATATATATTATCATGTGGGAAAGTAAGACAAATTCTTATCTTACCATTCATTGGAAACCTTCCGTAATCCTAGAAAAAGAGAAAGTTGATCACTCATGCTAGTCAAACTGGAACCACAACAGCATTCCCATTCTGTTATGTTAACACTCCGTTATGAACTCGTATCTTCCATCTCTTCTTTGGTCAGTGGTTGGTGACGTCACTAGATAAGCATAGGCATTTCGACCGCTCGGTATGGGCTAAGAGTGAACGGCTCTAAATAAAGATCTTTCAAGTACGCCATGTTGCGTATCAGGTTTCCTTGGGGACTTTCTACAAATGATTCGCTCTTCAGCAATAAATTAGGAAATGGTGTTCACTGAAAGCGTCATTCAAGGGCTAAATATATGTAGCGGTATTTGACCCACACAAGAAATTCGATAATCATGCATTTCACGGGAAATGTGAGATTTCTGGGTGTTTTTCTCCTTGCATTCATTATTTGTAGGCTTCTTTTTACGATTTTTTTTTCTTTTGATTCATTCATTTTAGATGTTTATATACATACTTGCGTAGTGTGATAAGTGATAAACTATTTCTTTTTACTTGTTGAATTGTTTTTTTTTAAGAAAATGCAAAGCTAGGGTTATACATTATATGAAAATTCTTCAGCTAAATGTTTGACCTTACCAAAAATAATTTGTTGAAAATGATTATTTTAATTGTGATTTCAGCTTCATGTCGCAGCGGTTATGCGATTCGGTATAACTTTGAATAAGAAAAACATGATATACACTGACGCCATTAGAATTTTATGCTATAAGATCTTCTGTCACTACTAACTTTTCAGCTAAACTTGATATGTGTGTGCTATGTGCATACAATGTATACAATCCACCAACTGACACAAAGTTTTGAAAATACTTTTGCAAACCTCTCCGGAATTGCCATTTCCCTCGTCAGAGATGTCATTTCCATTGAAAATGTTATCAGTAACACTTCAAGCACAGTGTGTTGGAATATGTTTGATGAAAACTGGGTCCGACATTGGCGAATAGGGAAATTGCGAGATCAAAGGAATTTGTCCTTCAAACCCGCGGTTAGAAAACGGGGAGTTTGTTCAAATGAGATGCGGAGCAGTTAGAATTTTCGATATTGTTGCATGAAGCATAAATCAGACGATTTCAATTCTGTTGACAGAATTGAATCAAGTTACGAGTGTAAATGAAGTATTGTGTTCTTAGTTTGGTTATGTTCACCAAACATTTCATAGCATAATATGCATGAAATTTTGATCGCTCTACATACCAGCTCTTTTATGTATGATGGAATTCAAACTTGAACTAAGTTAATTGTAGTAAACCGGAACGACGTAATCATTCGAGAATATTTTTCTTAATCATGATACTTTCAAATGCAAATGATAGATAAAATATGAAATTTCTGTGACAAGGAAATACTTGAAGCGATTGCTCGAATAATGGTTAAACGAAACGATTAGAGAATAAATGGTAAGAATGTGCATGGCCAACAATGAATAGTAGGTGATATATAACACGTGTCAATAACAATTTTTTTATTGATGCTTCCAATAAGAATTAAGATCCCTAGAGGGAATAGAAGAACATGATTTAGTGAATAAAACAGTTCCACGTTGTATTTTAAATGATGTACGTGATCCTGTTAATTAAGAAGACACCAACGAATAAGGCAAATACACGAAAATAAAAAGTCCTAATGCATTTCAACACCAATGGGTGCCGTCTTCAGAGGAAAATTTAACCACTAGTCACGCTGACCGAGTTTCCCACTTGGGTTGAATACCAAATCTTAACGCTTGAAGTTGCTCAGCGGAAGAAGTACGTCTGTTCACTTCAAACGTCGTGGTCAGAATGAAGCTGTGAGCCTGCGTGAGATACTAATGCAGCGTCCTGATTGGACACTTGCGATCGGGGGTGTAGATTTATTATCGTTAACTAGTGTATTTTTGAAGGCCCGAATATATGTGCCTTCGTAGAAATCTGAATCAACTGTGGACTTGACTTTGTGAAAAACTGTCGCTTCTTGAAATTTGAATCTATGGCCTTCTTGCCAACAGTGAGCGGTGATGGTCGATTTTTCACATTCCTGATTCTTAACACATCGAACGTGTTCATTTAATCTTGCTTTTATGGGTCTCCTTGTCTGTCCAAGGATTAAATGCCCTTTTTCTCTCTCCCTCTTTAAAAGAAAGAGCTCCTGGGAAGGGATCATCATCATCATCATTCCCTTACATTTTACACCTCCGGTCATTTTCTCTATTATCCTCCTCCTCTACTATGTGTGGGCATCTCTTCCTCCTATGTGCGCTACTTATATATTATCGGCCCCCGAAGCCTATATGATGAAGTATGCGTTGCACTGCCCATATACAAACTATCCCCATTGTGTTTCTCATTCAGCTAAGTGGTAATCTGTTTTAAATATCTGCCCTCTGCCAATCCAACTGAACGGGCACCGCTAGCGATGGAGGCTATATCATCCATATCTCCCAAGGCTAACTGTGCTGCTCTGTAGTTTTCCCACTTGATCCTTCTACTCTCACCCTAGACTTGCTACTGTCTGCTAAAATTACTGTAACTTTAAGAGAACTGGGCATCCTTGTTTAAATCGAAACGCATACTCATAGCAAATATCGAAACCAATGTTTGTTGCGCACAGCTGGAGCGTTACTCCTGGTGTTCTTGTGAACGTGTCTCCATGATGAAATTTTCTCGTAAAAAGTACTTCGTTACTTGAAAGTTTGGGAATCACTGCCGCTGTGGTGGTCGAGTGGTCATAGTGACGGACTGCCATCGCAAAAACCCGGGTTCGAACCCTGCTTTTGCCACAGTGATGGTCGGCTGAAGTTGGTATTCTTTGGTTCACAACTTGAAGGCGCGAATGTTAGCCGATGTTCCCGTCATAGACTGCAACAGGCCTACAGCGACACAATTATTCGATCATTAGTTTACACTGACAGTTTTAAAAATTGATAAGAGATGGCAGCACTGTAACAAGCATTACACAGAAACTTACTTCGTGTTAAGTTCACAATACATAAACACACATATTCCAGCATGGCCCCGGTCTTCTTCGCCCACCTGCTAAAAAATCTCTTCATTCAGACAGAGCAGCGGACCATAATCTGGTTAGGAGAAGGAACGCAGAGTATGCGCTCGACGATGTAAAAAATACTCCTGTTGCGGTTACAGCCACAACAAAAAATTTTGAAAAATTCAAATATTAACATCCACTTTTACGCATTGTAAAATAATCAGCGTGTCAAAAAAAAAATCTCACTAGGAGTTGGTGCCTAGACGCTCGGTCAGGGACTTCCGCAGATTTGAAAAACTTATTGACCGAGCGTCTAGTGCACCAACCCCTTAATGAGATCATTATTTGTCTGCGTCCTGCTCCCGTATTTATGGTTTACGGTGCTACAGGTACCGTTCCAACGCCTTTTAGGTTTCTTTGGTAGCTGATCATTTTGCAATGCATAAAAGTGGATGCTGTTATTCGAATTTTTCGAAATATTTTTGTTGTGGCCGTAACCACAAAAACATTAGGGTTTCTGTTTCTTTCCCACATTCTCGAGAATATCTCATACTCTGAAACACCTATATCTCGAATTTCATGCATACTCGTTGATTTTTCCGGCCGCTAGGGGCTCGTATACCAGCAAAGTTATTTTATGGCTACCCTATACATGGCTTGCAACGAAGATAACATACATAAAACACTTAAAATCATTTTCAAAAGGCTAGTAAATCAGCTCTTCCTGCTCATAGTTACTGAAGAATTGATGTCATTATAAACTCACAAACTATATAATTTATGTTAGAGACAAATTTTTTGTTGATCTAGACTTATATGATATGGTAGCGCCCCATATTTTTCACATAATCGTGTTTACAAAAGAATCAAAAATTCTTAGAGCTGTGAGTCATCATGCTACTATCCATAACACTAACTATGAGGGGACTACTGACATAGAAGTAATAGTGGCCTATACGGTGTTCACCGTCTTGGTTGTACGGAATGCGCGTAAATTAGTAATTTTTGAACGATTTCGCCAATTAGTGAAATCGTATTTTTTTTTTTTTTATTCTTTGACAAAATGTTTTTTGGGACCAATGTATTTTAAAAGTGGTTTTATTCCGATTTTGATGAATAGAACTTTTTATTTTGACGATTACCGGTTGTTGGTTTAAAATATTTTTAATGAATGTTGTTTTAACGCAAATCACATTTTATGAATAAACGTTATGAATGAAATTAGTGAATGAATTTAAGAAAAGACAATCTGATCTGAGAGAATTTATATCAATCTATAAAAATAATTTAAATATTTATTGTTAAAAATACAGAAATTTCAAAAAGTCTATGCCACGGAAAGATTTAAATAGTTATTGTTAAAATTTTGAAATTTAAAAATACCTAATGCTACAAAATTTTATCATTTTATATTAAAATATCATTTTATACATAAACACAGGTTTATTCAGGACTGAAGAAAAAGTCTTACTTTATCTAACAAAAGTTAACTACGTATTTACGTTTTCTAAAGCACTATCATCTCCGCCTAATGTATTTGAAGGATCAATAGGATCATAGTAGAGTTGATCAACTTCGCCCAAGAATATTAAGAAGACACCAACGAATAAGGCAAATACACGAAAATAAAAAGTCCTAATGCATTTCAACACCAATGGGTGCCGTCTTCACTTGCGGAATAGTGCTATCCGATTGGTGTATTCGAATTTGCACTGCTGAAAATAATGATGGAGCCCGTAAAAACTATGATCGACATGACAGATTGAAATCGTGAAAGTTCATCATGATTCGATTGTGGTATGATTCAGACCCGTCTTAATGCGTGGGCTCAACCCGGGAAGATATAACTCCGGAAAGTTTTCGCGCCAGATGGTTGGATAAATCAAGTCCAATTCAAAAACGAAATATCCAATTTTTTGATACATTTTATCATATTAAAAACAATATAATGCTTTCGTTGATTCAAAACGAAAATATCTGCCAGCTTTAACCTGGTATAAATGTAAATATTTGAAACACTTGAGAAAATTATTTATTTATTTTCCAATCTCTTTGCGGAGGCTAAGACATCTTTGGCGGAGCACAGTTTGGGAACGCTTGTCCTAGGCTAACTGAAAAATCTGTCTTAAGTATATGAACTCATCAAAATAAACCTAAAAAATATCAGGCTGATTAGAACGTGCTAGATAATTTTCCAATTACCGGCCGTAATTCAATTCACCCAAGGCATATTACACAAACCGATCAGTCTCGCGCGTGATATTTATTTTATAGTCAAGAGATCACACCAGTATCTCTTAGTACAAGATGGTTGTAAATAAACTGACACTACTCAGACGTATGTAGCGTCCATTCTAATGAAGGTATTTTGATGAAACATGGTGTATAGGATGCATGTACAATAGCTCTAAACGACAGCTTATTCCCCAATGCAAAATTCATCAATATTCTTTCATTCTCAAGCTGTTAGAAATTTTCCTCTACCCATTATAAAAAACACGTGAAATTAAATTCGAGACAAAAAACTACGCAGTTGCCGATACAATAAAACGGACCTTTTTAATTCTCCTCTAGTCTAGCAGCAAAGACTCACTGCGCAAACGCGGTGAAATTCGCATAACGGTACGACAAACCTAAGTGGCTCTATAAGTTTAGAACAATTTTCTTTCAGAGAGAATATTCGATAATTTTTATCCTTTGAAATTTCAACAAAAAAATTTTCTGAAATGATTTATTATAAGCTAGGTATGGGTGTTATATAGCAGCTCTTATCATGATAAACTTATGTTTAGGAAAAACCAAAAAATACAGGTAGCTCTATCATTTTGGGACACACCTTAGCTCAATTTTTGACCACTAGGTAAAACAGTGGCGCTTTTTTAGCTGAGTAGTGTCAGTTTAATTATACGAACACTACTCCGACCTATGTAGAGCCCGTTGTGGTAGACGCATTTCATTGAAACTTGATATATATCTTATTTGCACGTGGATAAAGATGACTGCGATAAAAAGCGCAAATGTTTCACCTGGTGGTTGAAAATGTAACTATTTTTATTGATACTTTCTTTTCCCCAAAATTTATATTCCCATGGTTAAAATACCCCCATCGGAATGGGCGTCTGATATCGACAGTTTATTTCTAACCAGCATGCATCTTGGATATTTACAATTATAATGAAAAATATTTTCACTTGTACGTTAAATTTCCCATAATCGAAAAATTGTATACAAATACAAAGGCCCCAACATTCCAGATACCCAACGAGGTGGCTGAAAAAAATTTCCATAAAAAACATAAATGTCAGATATATCTGGAATACAGCAACCCCCCAAAAAAGACAGTTATCCCGTACACGTATATTTTTGTTACCATTTATTTTTTTATTATTATCATTATTTTTAACACGTATATATTATCACGTTATTTATTTCATCGTAAACATAATTAACATTTTTTCCTAACTTTTTATTATAGAAAATAAACATTAAATGTTTCTTTTGGTATTGATTTTGTTATTCTCAAAAAATTGCCATCTATCAGATTTTTACCACAAATCTACATATGTGAATGGTCCCTTGATACGGAGTCCATCAAGCAGAGTATGTGTATGGAGGAGAGTCAGCTGTTGAAAAGCTCTTGAATTACACGGCATAGAATATTTCGCTGTTCGGGGAAAAGAGGAAAAAGAGATGAGGCAGTAAAAATATAAAGGATAAAATAGTAATAATAATAATAATAATAAATGAAAAAATGTAACTCCTCCGAAGTGCGGTGCGTATTTCAAGAAATCAAGTAAGCGACAGGAAGAACAGTACAGCAACAACTAATAGGTGGAGCTCATCAATCAAAGCAAAAAAAAAAAAAATTATATTTCGTAGCTTCTTCAGGAATGAATAGGGTGGGGATTTACAGGGAGTAGTCGCTAGAGCGCTTTTATGAAAACTTTTATAAGCAAAGAGAGTAGCGTGTGTACGCAGCACATCATGGCGAATAAAGAAGGTAAAAGTGTCGCACACACATATATGTCTCTCATTTGAACGCTGTGTGTGTGTGTGTGTTTTTTCCATCTCAACGTTCCTTTTTCTTTCATTTCCACAGTTGTTTGTCGAGGGTCAGAGGAATTCGAATTTATTGCAGAAAGTTCGGAGAACTGGAAGAGTACTTGAAGGACCAGCTGCTTTAAAATAGCTTTTTTGATATATGAACTCGGAAATGAAATCGTATACAACATTTAAAAAGACAGGGTGGAAACACATATGTGTGTGGTGAATATCATACTTGAAGTCTTCCACTAGGGTTTCCACTTGAAGAAATATTGTTGGATGCGTTTAGCTTGTGTTAGTAATACAGTAGGATCCCGATTATCCGAATTTCGGGTTATCTGAGACACATTTCTATAAATTTATTTTGAAAATTGGGTGTAGTAAAATTCAAATTTAAATTTTATTGATTAGCTCGTGAGCCATGAATCAAGGTGGCAAAGATACGCCATTACATCCAAAAATAGTAAATAAAATACAGTGTGGCGGAGCGGATGGAAATCTGCAAACTCCCACTCCGGCAAGACTCCATACTCCCAGCAGGTTTTTTTACGTGCTTGAGGATCGCATCAAATGCAGGAGATGAAACTCTATTGATATATATGACTATTTATTAATAACAATTAACTAACATAATTGGTTAACGATTAAAACAAAGTTAAAAAATTTTAGGTTGTAGTTATAAAAACGTGCTATAGTAACATCCGACCAGTGGGAAGGTTAGGTGTAGAAGGCCATCTAGAACCAGAACCAGAATGGAAATTTTAAGGGGATGCCTGGCCCTTTGCGGGCCATCTATCACCATAAGGTCTTGGGGCTCGTCGCGTCCCCCTGATGAAGGAAAAGACAAGGGGGTAATGTATGTGTTGGTGTGAAAGTGCATGTATATATGAATTTCGAAATTATTTTTTTTTTGTCACATTCGGGAAAAAATTCTCGATTAAATTTAATGGTTCTTGGCATTGAAATTTAAAATTTCTGCAGGTAAGATGACGGCACAACCTCAGGAGGCCATCTAGAATCGTGACGATCTCCTTTTATAGCCGAAGGTCGAGGTAGTGCATGCGCCGCTACAACAGGGATGTTAGAACAAAACGCGTGCTAGGGTAAAAATAAATAAATACATTTCCACAATTATACAAACACACACAGAGAGAGTGTATCCAAATACAGGGTGATCAGCGAATAAGCCCTTATTTCAAAATTAAATATCTCTACAACAAAGATCAATAGAATTATGCGGTAAACGGTACGTTTATTAGCAAAACTGTAAAAATGCTGTACAGAAATTTCGAAGATTTAGTTTTTTTTTAATTTTTTAAAATTAAAAAAAAAAAACTGGAGATTTTGGGGTTCCGAAAATCCTCATTTGTGTGAAGAGAAACCACTGCATTCGCCTAAACTTACTGCATGGGCTGCGGTATGCGCCATGTGTGCTGACAAATTGTTCCAAAATTGTAACGTAACGTGCAGTAGTAATCGTTTCTCGCACGAAGAAGGGGCCGACAATGCCTCTGGCGCATACCGCAGCCCATGCAGTAACTTTAGGCGAATGCAGTGGTTTCTCTTCACACAAATGAGGATTTTCGGAACCCCAAAATCTCCAGTTTTGTTTATTTTTTTTAAATTTTTAAAAATTAAAAAAAAAACAACTAAATGTTCGAAATTTCTGTACTACATTCTTACAGTTTTGCTAATAAACGTACCGTTTACCGCATAATTCTATTGATCTTTGTTGTAGAGATATTTAATTTTGATATAAGGGCTTATTCGCTGATCACCCTGTATATTGCAACACGCAAATATATACAGTCAACCCTCGGTTTACGAACTTTATTCTTTCCTGAAGTTCGTTCGAAACTCGAAATGTTCGTAAACTCAAACAATTTTTCCCATAAGAATCAATGTAAAATGAAATAATACGTTCCTATCACCCCCACGTTTTCTAGTGTGAATTTTTGAAGCAGCTCCTGTGCATTACTTGAAACTAATCAAAAATTGTTAAAATAATAAGTTACTGAAGAAAAATAACAACAATATGAAAGAGATGAAATGAAAACAACGCTAGGGCCGTATTCGGTTTCATTAATATCACCTAAAGTGTATAATACCGCTGTTAAAGCCTTCAAAGTGTGTATGCCTGCAACACAATTTCGCTAAAATATCCTCCAAGCTAAATTCGAGGTCTCTAAAATATTTGCTGCTAAGGTTCGTCAATGAGATAACAAATGCAATATGCAATTTTCAATTTTTAATGTAGAATATTAAAATAATGTTTTGAGATATTGAGAATGTTAGTTTTAAATGGCAAAAAATATTGTAAAAAGTACTTGAAAATTAAAGTAAAAATTATTTGAAAAGTACTCTGATGTAGAGCTTCTTGAAGTTTGAAATGATCTGTTGATCCATGGATTATAGAGTGGATACTAGGAGTCGTACTTGGGGGTGTGAACACATTACTCAAACGAAATCAAATTCTTGAACTAATAACTCTTATCTCTCTCTCTCAAAAAAAAAAAGAAAAAAAAAAGAAAAAAAGAAACAGTCACGTGACCATAGACTTCTGAAATATCCCTCCCTCGAGATTCAGTCCTCTTTGCGTGTTCATAAACCAAGAATAGTTCGTAAACCGAATTTCTCACAAACCAAGCCGTTCGTAATATGAGGGGTGACTATATATAATCCACGTGCGCATGTGCATTGCGGTACGATACAGTGCAACGATCTCGAATACATCTGATTTCAGATTCATAAATCCTTTGGTTACATCTCTTCTTTTCCTCAAAAATCGCAAAGCTCTGTATAATAAATAACTTTTGACATAAATTTGTATACAGGAAAAATAAATTTTGTACTTAAGTCCAGTAACAATGTCAAATTATCAACTTGATCTTTGAAATATAATATTGTCTTATATCTAGATAATACTGGCAACGAAAAAGGTCCAAGGAGTGGTCTTGAGAGTTTTGTCTTCAACAAATAGAATATATGTTCGAGTTCGCAACCGTAAGAATATACGTTTAAGTGGTCACATACCCTTTAAAATGGGGAAAAGGTAAAATATCTTTAAAATACTATTTAACCATTGATTTATTAGAAAATCCCCCCCCCCACAGTTCTAATACTTAATTTTTTTTTTAATTTTCAAAAAAATACATTAAAACACCTTGGGTGCATGATAAAATGACATGGCATCGATGTAACCATACAATATTGAAATTAGTATAATGAAGAAAACGATTCATTTCATAAAATTAACAAAAAGATTGAAATTTCATTGACTCATTCTTATTTAAAATTAAGTTTTCAAAAATTTAAAAAAAAATAATTTACATTTTTTTTATAAATCAAATATTTTTACAAATACAAATACAACGCCACAGCCTGCAAAATGGCAACGAGGTGGCTGAGAAAAGATGCTCATAACAAATATGAATGTCTATGGATATATGGATCTGAAATCTAAAATCAGATGATGAAGTGGTACTACAAAACCAGACATGCACCTCGTCCATATTACTCTGTGGAACGTCTAACCCATTGTACAAAGTACATATTGGAATGTGTGTGTGTGTGTAGTGAACCTTCCGTGAAGTTTGTTTCTGTGTAATGTTTGTTATGTGTAGTGCTGCAAAGAGGATGTGGTAATACAATCCCAGGTTGGAAGGTGAATTTTCTTCCGTATTTTTCCTCGTTAAATGCATTTGATTCACTTCATCTTATATTTTATGACAATGGGACTTATTTTTGGTCAGGTTATACCGTGAACACAGTCGGTTTCAATGCTTAAACTAAGACGTTCATACTCAAACTTAAAGTAAAAATTATTATATACGTTTTACGGTAAATGTGATAAATCGGTTATATTACACGTAATAACCACTATTATGCATACTTACTAATCGTCTTAGTAAGTTTGATAAATTTATTACTTTCGCCGGTAAATTTGATAAATACTAAAACAATTGTCACTTTCATTGGAAATTATGCATAATACCGAGGCGTCCTTGGTAAATTTGATTAATACTAAAAACGTTATCACTTTTACCAGTGATTAGGCATAATAACCAAGTGTTGGTAAATTTGATAAATACTTGCAATTTATTACCTTTGTCTGTGATCATTCATAATATCCTAGTGTAGCTGGAGAGTTTGATAAAAATGATAATTCATACTTGTATCATTATATGGGGGTCTGACTATATTCATATGACATGCTGGACTCATTTGGAATTTTTTCACATTTATTTACCAAATTGATAAATTATCATGTATAGTATATAATATAATACGGTGTATCATGCTTCCAAACGAAGCGACGCGACGCTTGGATATAGTCGCCGATAAAATTGATACTTTTTTTAGAGCTTATCAAATTTATCAACGATGCTTGGGGCTATGCATAATCACCGGTAAAAGTAATACATTTAAGAAAACTTACCAAAATGCTCTACGATTATGCATAATAACCGGTTATTATATGTGTAATAACCGCATTTATCATATTTAACGTAACATATGCATGGCAAAGGATCGCAGGACATGATCTTTAGTAACAAAATTCGTAGTTGTTGTTCGCAGCCGATAACAAGTCTCATTCGGCGTTTGCATTTTCATCCACATTAGAATATGCTATTCGAAAATTGTGATGGCAAAGCCAGATAGATAAACATTTGAAATGGAGGGCGCCGAGAAGCGAAGCATTCCTTCCTAGTGCTATAGACTCTGTTAATGCATTGCAAAAGAGCTTGCCGAAATTTTTCCAAAGTATTTTGCATAAAATAATTTTTTTTTCTCGCAAAACGAAACGAGAGAAAAGAAAGCTGAAACGCTATGTGAAAGAATTACTTCGCATGACCTGTTTTCTACTCAACCTAGGCGAATAGGATTGGAAAGAAATATAACCTAAACTGCTTAGAATTCATGGGAAGCTGGAAATTCAATGATATACGGTAGTAGCGCGTGGAATTTCTGCCTTGTTTGAGAGAGAAATACTCGGTGGTTCTGTTTTTAGCGCTGGTTTTCTTTTTTTGCTTTCTTTTATAGAACGAAAACACAATAGAAGTGCACAAGTAAAGTGATGCGCACTTAGATAAATCGAATGGAAACATGAGAATGAAATGATTTTTGTGCAATCGATTTTTTTCATCGATTAATGGATACGAATGGCACGAAATTCAACATGCATCGATCTAATCGATTTCACGCACAGCCAGACAGTTTTTGAGGGACAGTCTATCTATTAATTATGCAAATGCAAGAGTGTTTACAGAACCATGCAAAGAAAAATGTTATCAACTTGCAAAATGCTTATTAAAAAACAGTTTTTCAGTAACCAGTCTTGATGATATGCAAACCATAATTAAAAAAGCCGAAAACCTGTACGATTATACCTTAAAATACATTACATACAATTACATTTAATAGGATTTTAATATGTGTGAGAATTTCACGAAGTCAAGGATTTATGAGTTGACGTTCCGTATGTGCTGCTCACTACTTGAAGTAGGCATTGTACTATGGTTTCTTTTATACTCCGATGTTTAAGATAGATCATTTCAGAGTCGCATGCTTCACATTTTATACTGCTTGATACGCTTGGTTAAAAATATAATCGAAACATTATTTACCGAGTGTCTAAACTTTTCTTTCAGTTGTGTGTGGTTTCAGTGGGATTCTCTCAGAACGAGAACCATTTAATGGAAGTTGATACCTTTAACATGGTGAAAAACTATACCCTAATAGAAATATCTTTAAAAATACTATTTAACCATTGATTTTTTTCTAATTTGAAATGCTTTTGATTGTATGTGCTATCTTGATATAAAGTATCTTGGGTACTTAAATTTTGTAAACTTTCAAAAATGCATGAAAAACATGATCAAATGCCATAATATTAATATAATTGAATAAAAATTTATTTAAGATAAAAGAAACTGTTTAGTTCATGAAATGAAGCAAAAGGTTCAAATATCATTGACACAATCTTATTTAAAATTAAATTTAAAAAAATTAATTTCAATTTTTTTAAATTTCAAATTTTTTTTAAATCAACAATTTAATTTTAAATAAGATTGATTAAGTCAATGAAATCTCAACTTTTTGCTTCATTTCATGAACTGAATAGTTTCCTTTAGTTTGAAACAATTTTTATTCAATTATTTATTACCATATTATTATTTACCATTATTATTTACCATAGTATTGATATACCATAGTATTTTATTTGCATTTCAGTTGTCAAGCTGTTTTAATGCATTTTTTCCAATTTACAAAAAATTAGGTATATAAGATATGCAAAACTTTATACCAGAGCATAGGATAGCACATATAATCAAGAAAAAAGTGCAAAATATTTGAAATAAATCAATGGTTAAATAGTAATTATATATATATATAATGATATTTATAATAGTTTTTCACCATGTTAATCCTTTCCGGCACAGTGTCCACATAGTGGGCTCACCTGTTTACACTATTTTCTATGCGTTTTGGAAAAACGTCTGCCCTTCACAGGGTTAAAGATATCAACTCCCCTTAAACATAAATATGTTGATTAGGGTTTCCGTTCGAGAATTCTTGCCGTTCTTGGGATTTCCCGTTCCGTAAATCAGGAAAATTACTCTTGTGACACATTAATGCTGAAAATACATCATAAAAGATTTTTTAAAAAAATCAATCGGAATGTTCGTTGAAAATTTACTTAATCTTCTATACATATAGCATAGCGTTGCTTGAGAAAGAGATAGTGGGGATGTGTGGACAAGAATAGATTGAAGAAAAAACGTGGAGGGTAGGGTTCTTCTCCAGTTTCTGTAAACCGTACTAGCAACCCTGCCTTTTATGAAATTTTAATGCTGGTTTGGGGAAGTGGAAACACGAGAGATGAACGAAGGAGGAAAAAAACGACATGGTGTTACGATTCCGAGCCTGTTGTGAATTCTAAATGTGTTACAGCGCGTCAATAGTTATCTCAATTATACTATGTGTGAGGTCCGTCCATTTCTGAAAAAGACGGAAGCTCTCTTCTATTCTAAAGTCAAACATGCATAATACCTAATATACTGTTTTTTCCTCACTCATCAGCACCCATTACTTTACGGTCCATTTTTCTATAGAGTTCTGTTCTGTTAATGGGTATGTATGTATTATTATATTTATCAGTAGAGTGATTAAGAGTGATGTGTAAGCATGTGATCAGCATAATTGGAATGAAGCCATCTTAGTGGTGCATAGGCGAGTTGTAATTCAAACTATGCAAAAGGTAAGGCATTCTTTATTTCCTTTGATAACTGTGGGAAAATTAGAGAAAATAAAATCTTATGTTGCGTTTATTTAATCTAATCTGCAACAGGAAAAATATGAGATCGCATAATTTTTTCGGAGCCTGGACAAACTGCAATGAAATTTTGGACCTGGTGACATGGCCGCCACTATGAATAAAGTACACAAGCACGAGTTCCAATTCACCTTTTAATGCAAAGATTTGTAAACCTACGTTTAACTGCACGAATCACTAATATTATAATAATATAAATATGTAATAAAATAATAATATAATATTAATCCACTAATTATAAAATTTATTATTCGTGTGGTGAAAGCGTCGTGTAAATGAAGTTGTGTGGTGCATAAATGAAATATTTCAACTTGTAACATATAATATAACATGTGATATTTCAACAAAAGTATAAACAGTAATCAAGGCCGAAAATAACGTCGTATGAAAGAGGAGATTCGTGTAAACAACGTTTCACTGTAAATAAGTGATTTTGGGAATTCTCGGGAAATATGATTTCCCGTTCCCGATTCCCAAAGGCTTCAGAATGTCGGGACTTTGGAAACCCTTATGTTGATATTGGAACTATAAAAATGTTGATATCTTTGCGTTTTAGATACCATGTATAAGTAATATTACATGATTTTTAAAATAACCTTCATGATATTTCCCGCGATATCCCCATTCTTTTTATTTACGAATTTTTATCACAAGTCATTGTAATGACTAGAAAATTTATAATTAATACTATAATAAATTGATGTATAGTAGTGTTGTGTGAAGCATACGTGAGAACTTTCAACAGACAGCGAAGTTCAAAATCTCTTGGTGAGGTGTGAAGTTAAGAAGTATATCAATTATCCAACTAAATATAATAATTAAATAATCATCATCCATTTCAGAAGAAATATTCTCAGATGCAATCAGACATTTCTCTTAAATGCTATAAGTTTTCGTAATTTCAGTGAACAAGAGAAAATTTGTTTACTTTAACTATGCTAGAGAACTGTCATCTGCATAAGTTATGGAATTATTTTATTATGTTTTTGAAGACATGACAAATTTCGAAAATGATATAGTATGCTCCATGGAATGTTCGAGAAATCCTTGAGGTATATTTATTTCACAGTGCAGCCGTCTTTTGCTCCTGAAGTAATTTTATTTTTGTTATATCCTTTCTGAAATCTCTTCTTATGGAAACTTAAGAACGGGGAACTGTCATCTGCATGAGATTTTGATGATTCCTCTTAACATTTCAGCGGATTACATTAAGGGCAATTAACCATGAACATAATCAGTTTCGATTTCTGTTAATGTGCTTATGTACTTCTATTTTTGTTTTGTGCATTTTGTGGACGAATATTTAATTTAGTTTCCACTAATAAGACGGAAAAAATAGTTTCACGTCCTTCTGAATTATTAGACTGTCATAAACATTCATATAACTATGCTGCAACGGAAGAATATGATAATTGAGGTTTCAATTTGATCTATCAAGCAGAGCATGGCCTGGTATTTTTTCTTGAAAATAAGTGATTTCTTTTTCAAATGAAGCATTAAGCAAACATAGCTGAGCAAATGCATTCTAAAACTGCATTGATAATGGAAATGAATTAAAAATTAATTTAATTCTTCGAACTATTTTTTACTAAAATTATTTTTAAATTGAATCATTTATGATGAAATATTGCACGATAAGAGATCAAACGCGACTTGATTTGATACCTAATTCTAACACGCCAATAGTCTCTATACAATTAATGAATGATGGCATGTATGTAAAACATGTATAAAATAATAAATATAAATTACTAATAATTGAAATTGCTGGTTTCTAATGATACACATGTGCTTTTGCAATAAACAATATTTCAAACCTCAACTTTCATGTCCATTTAGTTCGACGCAAAGAATGTAAACTAAATAAACTGAATAAAAATTGCAATTACTGTTATACTGCATATCTTGAGAATCACAATAACACAAGAACTCAGATCATCCAACTAAGAGATTCCCAAAAATATTACGTGCGCGGCACTAGTGATGTAACACACTTGTTAAGAGTCCCATCTCTATCTATTATACCATATATATATACCATGACATATTTTTCTATATTGTACCATGTACCTTTCGAGCTAATCATAGATGAGATATTCCAACATCTTGAATGCCAAAACTGAAATGAAAACGAAATTGAGGCGCTTTTTTTTTTTCCAGAAGGGAACATTTCTACTTTTTTTTTTAAATGCGTTTTTTGACATTTTCTGAATCTTTAGAATGAGCTCTGTTGGATTATGCAACAGGGTTTATTTGAACGGGAATATTTTTGGGTAGAAATTACAATGTAAATTTAGTTTATGTGGTGTTCGCCGCTGTGGTGGTCGAGTGGTTATACTGCCGGACTCGTGATGCGAGGATCCGGGTTCGAACCCCACAGTGGTGGTCGGCTGAAGTTGGTTTTCTGTGGGTCCCAACTTCAAGGCGCAAATGCGAGCCGATCTCCCCTTTAAAAAGTCTCGCCACAGAGAGCAACAGTCCTACAACGGTAAATCATTTCAACCATAACACTTCACTCATAGTTAGTAAAACTGGGGGCAGATGACAGCATTACACAGAAACAAACTTTACGTCAGGTTGCACTACACGTACACGCACATTCCCGCATGTACCGATTCGTTGGGGGGTTCCGCATGTGTGGTGTAGCAGTAGTAGGTAGGGGCTCGGGGATACATGATGTCCTTAAGTCAGCCACCTCGTTGGGCAATTTGCCTGTTGTGGCGTTGTATTTGTATTGTATTGTATTGTTGTATAGTCGTTCCTACTAAAAGCGAACATACCAACTTGTTCATTCATTTCGGTATTTTTCGTTCATTTTACGGTAAACCTCCCAATAACAGACACCCATGGGACCGGAAATTTTGTTCACTAACGAGGAGTGTCTGTTAATGTATAGTAAAATCCATTGAATCCCGTCAATGTATTTCGAAATGTGTCCGTTTGTGGATGTTTCTGCTAACGGGAGTGTTCGTTATGGGAGGTTTCACTGTAAAATAATCGCGTTTCCTATGTTACTCACGAGAGATTAGTATGGTGACCTTCCTTGGCTAAGTGAAACCTTTTGGAATCAACAGATGGCGTAGAAATTTCAAATTTTTCAGACTTAACCAGCTGCAATTTTAATTGAAAAAGGTAACATTTCCATTAATTTTCTTTTAAAACATAAAATTTTCAAAATTTAAATGCAGATAACTCCCTTGAATATTAATCAAGAAACATAATATTTAAATATTCTTATACCACTGCCATATGCTGCCTCTTGGGCTATTTTCCACTTTTGGGAAGCAGCCCATTCCAGAGAAAGAACGTTTTAACTTCTACTGCAAATTTAGTAATTGAAGAATTGTTCCTTTTTTAAAATAAGCTCCTTAATTAAAGATACAAAATTTCAGAGCCATATAGGCCTAATGTGGCTCTTTTTTTCCATGGAACAAAGATATAAATGAGAAGATAGTGTTCTGATAAAGAGCAAGCCGCTCGCTTTTTATCAATTTATTATGCTTATGTTCAATATATATTTGTCCCCAAAATATCTCGTGGTATTCCATGACCGATCTGAGAGAAGCATAGTGTGCCGCGGTGCGCCGTTTGGGTACCACTGGTGTATAGCAATCGCTGAGCGCTTCTTCTCCCATCACCCCTTTTTCTCTCTATAATTTGTGCTGAAATCGGGTCTCTAAACTTTCGAAAACATTTTCAGGTTCTGTATTCCACATTCCTTTTACCTAATATTAAGTCGATTTCTACCTTGGAGAAAGGTAATTGCTTTCATTACTTTTTATACAAAATTGAAGCGGATGAAATTTATGCTGTATTCGTGCAAATTTCCCAACACCCCGACTGCTTTTATATCTTCTACGTAATTTTTGTGATCCTACGAAATCCTTGAAACGTCAAAAATTTACTTTTTATGTGAACTCGTCTTACGGTAACAATGCTAAAGAAGCTGTTGATATTTCAAAAAAAAATTAGTTATTATAATCTGGATAAAACAACCTCTAAATTTTATTTAAAGGATCTAAAAAAATTGGGGTAGACTGTGTCATAGACATGGCCGACAGGTTTGACGTGAATACGTTTTTGTGTCTAACCTCGCGTGGCAGGTACTGACTTCATGCCCCCTCAAGGGTCTGACAGAGCTCCAGCCCGGACGCCCGGGACAATTTTTGAATTTCTTTTCACACTATAAATTACGAAACAAGGCAACGAAGCTGGTGCCCAGACGGGAAGAGATATTGAAACCGGAGTGATATCATTGAATGCACCTGTACAATGTGCATCTGGCGATAATATTGCTTTTGACTTGCGTTGCGTACTTTTTGAGATATAGTGGAAAACAGATTTGTTACGAATCAAGGTGGCGAGCTTGGTGCCCAGACGAGAAGAGATATTGAAACCCTAGCGAGATATTATTAGATTTTTCTTTGCGATGTTCATCTGGCGATACCATTGTTTTTGACTTGCGTTGCGTACTTCCTGATATTATTAGCATTTAAATAATTTCACCACACAATTTTTTGTGAAAGCTCTCAGTATCGTCAGATTTATAAGACGTAGTATTCATGTCAAAAATAATAAATTACTTAAGAAACAATTGCCAAGAAATTTTGTCTGTTAAATCTTTATTCTGTAGAATAGGTCTCCGTAAAATCGAGAGTGAGAAGCAAGAAAAAATAATTTTAATACATGTTGATACACTCCCTATTCTATTTTTTAATACTGCTTATAAAAGACGTCAATATCACGTCACAAATAAATTACACATAGACTACGCTCCAATATATTATTAGGCTTCCGCATGTTTTGCATATTTCAAAGCTATTAAATAATTCCTAAATTTCGTTATATTTTAGGAAACCAGAAATATACAACTTAGTAATTTCCGATGTATATTTCAGTCAGATTGAAATAAACTAGATTTAAACTTTCAGATTTAAATAAACTATATTTCTTCGTTTCGACATAAGGAGTGTTTTAAAAATGTTACCAATTATTTTTAATTATTGATGTATCAATTTTGTTCGTTCAACTGTTTAAAAAACATGCTTGAAACTTTGGAGTTGTCCCCTCGAGAAACGTATGGAAACAGACAAAAGCTCTCCTTCGATACATTGTTAATTTAAAAGGGAACAAAAAAATATGCTAAATGAATAAATTGAGATAATTAAGTGCATGAAGTTTTTATATTAATTACTTTGAACTTAGAATTTTTAATTGTTCTAACTATTCTAAAAACTTCAATCCTAGAGTTTCAATTATAAAAGGTATCTAACGGCGAATTCGGTGACTTGCTGAAATTAACTAAAAGGATTGAAACAAAAGGAGAGCATTGAATTGACTATTTCATTCATAGCAGTTTCTTCAAACTTTCTTAAACAAAAGGCACAAAGTTCTTCAACTTCAGTTTTGAAAACTGAAACAACGCGAAAGATTGTTAAAAGGAAGCATTTGTTACTCATTTATATTTCATTCCTTTTTCGCAAATGAATTGAATTTTCAAGTTATTATATTATCTACGTCACAAACTTCATAAATTTTGCAAATGGAGATATTAACTGCACGAAAAATTGTTTCAGCCTCTCAGTAACGTAAAAATTTGGATTTATCCGTTTCGAGAAATGCTATTGAAAAATTTTGCTTTAATAAGAAACTGATCATTTGATGCATCCATGAACGATAACCATTTACATTCTTAAAAAGAATAAAAACTCAAGTAAAATTTTGAAATTCGTAACAAATGTCGTTTGTATTCAGGAAGTTATACTTGTTTCTTAATTTTTGAGAACTACTTATGTTTAACCCTTAAATGCGTATCTTTGCATATATGCAAAAGTAGGCTTCTTCCAACGCTCATTACTGCAGACAATTTAAAGATAAAAATTCAAAATCACTTTTGAGAACATAAACTATACATATAAGGTAATTTTTTTTCAATTTTATATTTTGTATTTGCTGGTAGATGTTCCAGTCAACAACATCGGCTCTTTGTTTGTTGCAGAGCACGAATGGCTGATTTCGCTAATTTGTGAAAATGTTTTGTTTGCATTTCTTTTTTCTTGAAGTTTGCAACTCTAATTTTTCTCTTTCTATGGCTTGAATCACAAAGAAGGTAGTTATATATTTTGGAGTGTAACATTACTTCAATGCATTTATTTTATGGGCGAATTTTAAGGCTCCATATGGCCTTTTTAAAGCCCTGTATATATGTTTTAATGATTTCAAGGCGTGATATACGTTTCGTCAACTATGGAAAAAATTATGAGCTCTAAAAGAAAATTGAGTATTTAATGGATAAAATATCGATTTAAAATTTCATTCAGGTATACTGTAAATGGGACCATATCGATTATGCATGAGTACTACTGGAGAACATATTTCACGAGGACCATCACCTTAAATTGCTAGTTCTACTCATGTCTATGTTTTTTTCCCTCCAACCAAAGTTATAAAAACACCGTCACCCTGCAATTAACATTTTATTTTATTCTGAAGATGAAATGTGGTCATGTGTATATGTGCATTTAAAACGCATTTTTTATTAGTATAATTAACCAAGAAAAAATGTTTTTGTGATCATTCAAAACTTGAGAAGCAAAAGAAAAACTTTTTTCTTTACTTTATAATGGGGAGAACATTTTTTTTCTTTTTATCGTTGGTGGTTAGACTCTCCCAACAATTATAATCGCATTAGACTCCCTGCAACTTATGGAGCATCGTTCGTAAACATGCAAAAAATATGAAACAGAAAGCTGCATTCTTTTACTTTTAAACTTTTTTATAGTGTACATGTAGTGTTCGTTAAAAAATATTATCTAATATTCAAATGTTCCTCCTACGCAGCGATGAGCCGATTCCCCGAAAAATTCACCATCTGCAAAATACATAGAAAAGCATTCGATGATTGGCCATTTTTCAAGCTTCGCTGGCAAGAAGCAACGCGACGTGAAGCGGAACCTAAAGCTGTCCGTTATGATCAAGAATGTGGTTCATCTTCAAAGAAGGATCAATTCTACCGCAAGAATTTCATATGAACGTTTCTCCCTTCGTAGATTTGCTATTCTAAAGGAAAAGAGACCATTATACGTAAGCTGTTCTGAAAAATTTCAGCAATACATTTTCTAAACTCTTTATTTTCACTACACGAAGATAGATATTTTCAAGATCCACAGTTTTCTTTAAACAAAGTTATAAGAAAAGCATGGAACTTAAAAAATGGAGAGAAATGATACGTGGGGTACTTTCTTCTTTTTACTAAAATTTGTCTGATTGAACATTTTTTATATTTCGATATCGGGGGTAGGGGGGGGGGAGCTCGAGCTTACCTGCCACCCATAGAGGCAGCCCTGGAGGGAGGCTGACAGGGCTCTAGTTTTGGGAAACCTCGAAATAAACCTATTTGTTTTTCCAGAAGAAAGCCGCACACCATTTTTTATCGCGCAAAATGTTCGTGACCATACGTCCTGCTTTTGCATCAGATTTTTTCTGCTTTTTGGTTCAGTAATTATTTTATCGTTCTTAATACTGCCGGATAACTTAGTCTTCTAAACAGCACTCATTGGTAAACCATCATCACTTGCATTTATCCTTTAAAGATGTTGTATAACGTGGTTGATTTTTATTTAGAAATGTATTTCAAAGGTGTTTCTGGTGCTCCAGGGACCGGGAAACTGAGAAATTTTCCTTTGCTTTTATTTGACCGTTCTGGAAAAAATACTAGATGAAGAAACCAAATCGCATGCTTTTCCCCTTGATGTAGAATAAAGGGACAGTTCTTGGCCCATGCAATCCTTTGCGACAGCACGCGGCACCACGTTTTCCTAACAAAAAAATTTTTTTTCTATCTGCTTTTTTAATGAATACAAATAAAAAAGTTTTTTTTTGTTAGGAATTCTTGGGTTATGTTGTGAGGGTAGGGTTGACAGGGATCCAGACTGGGACTATTCTTATCATTTTTTCACACTATAAATATACTGTAGAAGTGGCCCCCCCATGAAAAATTTGGTTTGGGGGCCTGAGAAAGATCCCAGCCTAGGACGCCCTGACGCAGGATGTGTGTGCCATGAGGGAGGAGGAAGAGGGAAAAATGAATTCTGTCTCGAACCACCCCTGATAAATTACTTTCTGGTTTCTGGTATCACTGTCAAACGCCTGGTCTATTCCCTCAAGTTTTCTCAATATCTCCGTTGTCGAGGTATGGGTCAAAAGTGCGATGTGAATTTTTACTGTGAAATATTTAAAACTTTTGAACTAAACTGAAGTCTGGTGGGTTGTAAGGGCTGCCGCGCTTTACAACCCACACGGGTGTACCGCATCCCTTGTACCTTCGCTTAAGCCACCTGTTTGATATTTTACGTGCGTTTTTATGATTTCTTATAAATACTGTACTCTAATGAATCGAAAATAAAATAAGTACGACTTACAACACAACAAGGAAAGCTATCGGTATATCGCACAAAAATTGGATAGTTTATGCATGTTTTGAGAGAAATACATATTAACAGAATAGTACATCTTTTATAAGGCTATATTTAATTTGAATCCCATCCCTCATGTCCTCGATTTTGCATATTCCCTTGAGGGAAAGCAGATATTTTCCAAATTTACTTGGTGAAAGCATATCACCAGAGACCTTTGGATTATGAGTTATCGTAGAAAACTGCTATTATCACACCGTTTTTTCAAATACCTGTACATGTGTTTTGTCTTTCGAATGCGGCACAAACGTTTTAACGTTTCATTCATAACGTTTTAAGAGATATGAATTAGTTTGCTTATTTGGATGATGTACAAGTTCTGAACAAGAACATCTGCAGGCTCTTGAGACAGAATTTGAGCGCTACAATAGTTTTGGCACAGTCCTTAACCCGGAAAAACGCATTTTTGTCAAAGATCAAATAGAACTTTTAGGTTACCTAGTCACTAGTAAAGGCATTTCCCTCTTCCAAAAAAAAATTGATCTCCTTCGTGAACATCCAAGACCTGAAACGATCATTGAACTGCGAAGATTTGTGGCAATCTTGAATTTTTAACATTGCTGCTTGGAAAACGCTACTCATTACACAAATTGTGTAAAGTCAAGAACAAAAAGTAACATGGCAATTCTTCAATTATTTGATAAAATGAAACTATTGCAACTTTTGAAGCTTGTAAAAATTCTATTGCCAATGCAGTGACATTAGTTCATCTTACACTTGATTCTCATCCCTGATGGTAGATGCATCAGATTTCGCTATATGTGTAGTGCAACAGATGTCAAATAATGTTGTGCAGCCTCTTTCATTTTTTATCTGGAAAATTGACATCCACAGAAAAAATGACAGCACTTATGATCACGACTTGATTGCCATTTACAGTGACATCAGACATTTCCGCCATAGGGTAAAAGACAGGCCATTTCTTGCCTACACGGATCATAGACCCCCCTCAAGTTTGTCTTCCATAAGATTAACAACAACAGTTCCCCCAGACAGCGCTACCATTTCCAATACATTTCACAATTCACCTCAGATTCATCGACGGAGATAGAAACATTGTTGTCGATGCGATGTCTAGAGCGTCTGAAATTGAGTTTCCCAATAAATTTAATTATGAAGACATGGCACGCGCACAGTCTGTTGATGAGAAATTGAAATCGCTCTTGCATTCGGGTGGTGTACTTAAACTACAGCCGATTACACTGAATTCGTCCAGTATGGAAATGTTTACAGGCGTCACACGACCGTATGTTCCACCAGACTATCGTTTCCAGGTTTTCAAGCTAATCCATAGTATTGCACATCCTGGTGTCAAGGTGACGGTTGACTTGGTACGTCGACGTTACGTGTGGCCATCTTTGTGGAAAGACGTGACTAAATGGGCTTGAGCTTGTGTGGAATGTCAACTATCCAAGGTGAATAGTCATATTCGATCTCCAGTTGGAACATATCCTCTACCATAGTGTCGATTTGCTCATGTGAATATCGACATTGTTGGTCCTCTGCCACCGTCTCGTGAATATACCTACTGCTTGACATGCGTTGACAGGTATACCAGATGAGCAGAAGTTTTTCCTATGAAGAATCAGACGGCCGAAACACCCATAGAAATGCTCAAGGGTGCCATTCGCTTCCATGCCACGGAGAGCTAAACAGAAGTCTTGCCCACCATCCTTGTCGGCATTCGGGCAAGTGTCAAGCCATATATCCAGGCATTCTCCGCTGAACTTGTCTATGGTACTCCAATACAACTTCCGGGTGATTTCTTTCATCGTTCCAGTACCACGGTGCCATATCCTGAATTTCTGCGTATGATCCGTGAGCAGATGGATTCGTTGCGTCCAGTTCCGGCATCACGTCATGGACAACAGGATGTGTTTGTTCATAACAGCTTGGTTTCTTACCCATGTTTTTGTGGCAAGATTGCGTGCTTAAACCGCTGCAGCAGCCTTATCCAGGACCGTTTGAAGTGTTTCAACGAACGGATAAGGTTTACACGTTGAACATTAAGAGTTAAAAATGTAGCTGTTACTTGTCGATCGTTTCGCAAAACATCATTTATCATAGACATAGACTGTCAAGAAACTCAACTCAAATCAGAACCACTGGCCAATAGTTATGTTACAAGATCTGGTCGAGATGTAAGATTTTTATTTTTTTCTTATGGCGAGCAATTCTATACTATTGAATTTTTTGTATTAATTAATTTGTTATAACTAGTTTTTTTGCATTTGTTTCAACGAATTTTTAGTAACCATGCCAAGAATGTAACTTCGTTTCAGACTGGTAGGGGAGTGATGTGGCGCTGTTAATTTTAGAACCGATATTATATTATTACAGAAGTTTATTTTTGGTGGCAACAGCATTATTTTCAATTTGTATAAATACTCGTGCCGTGATCTCACGACTGTTTTTTTTTTTTGTCATACCTGCGATATCTGTTATCTAGTCGGTCATTCTGCTGGCAGCGCTATGCCACGTCAGCTATGTAAATTTTTGTTTCCAATTGAATAATTAGTTATATGATTTTAACCAAGTAATAAATGTTAAGTTTCAAATGAATTTTTAATAGACCTTCAATTTTTTAAGCAGATCAGTTCATATTTTATCAACCACGTCTATAAGTACCAGTTATGCAGAAAATATAAAAATACCTTCTGATTAAAAATAAATATATAAATGTATTTGGGAAAAATATACCGGTCGTAGTTTCCCAAAAGGCTAAATTCATTAGCAAAAATTTGATCTTAGCGCCCAGTCTTGAGTTTTAAATATTAGAAACACCGAATCCAGCATACATAATGACGGGAGCACAAATGCATGTAGAATATTATAGATTTAAAATTCAAGTCAATCATTTATAGCTTATTTCAGGAGTAGCTTGTTTTTTTAGTCTCACAGATGCTTTTGTGGTTTTTGTCTTTTTTAAACAGTTCGTGATACATCTAGGAGAAATTTAAAAAAAACCTTTCACGAAATGTACTACGGATAGCGTCCGCAGAAAACAGTATAGTTAAACATCACGGCTATCCAGCTGATATTTCATGAACAAATATTGATACCTGGAAGGTCTTTTATTTTCAGTATTAGGAAGTGCGAATCTATGTATTGACATAAGTACTAGATCAAGAAATATTGTGTTGACCTGCCAAAGCTCAAAGGTCTCTCTCATGAGCAGAAGAGGAATGGCAGGAACGACAACGTGAAAGGAACATGGAAACATAAATATAGCTACTGAAGAATGATGGTTTGATGTCATTCCAGCTTCCAATGCGAGCAGTTGCACGTAGAAGTGAAAAAAAAAATGACGTAAGCAGAGCAATAACTCTTTTCTCTGTTATTTTCTTGCAAAAAGAAATGTGCAAAATGAGAAATGGAATTTGATTCTCATTAAGAAAAAAAAAAACAGCTGCCCTCATTAGACGGCACCTCGAGAATGGGGTTGATTCCTGCTGTAGACAAGAAAAGCACTAAACTTAGTACTCCGGACGTTGTCATTCCTGATGAGAGACAGTGCTATTAAATCACAAATTATTTGTTATGTGCGTAGGGGGAAATTACATTGTCACTGAAACTTATCTGCACTGACAAAAATTTCTGATAAAGACGTTTCGTGAATAAAATGCTCAAAATATACTTTATAATGGCTAAATAATTAATCAAAGTGATAATCACGTAATGGTAATGCAAACAAACCGACCGATGCCCCCTCTCTGTCTACTTGGGCCACGGTGGAGGGGATAGTGCCGATGTAGAAAATAATTGCAAAAAAAAGTCAGAATCCATCTTAGCCTGCACAAACACCAGTTTTATTTTCGTTCTAAAAACACAAACGTTGTTAACGGGGTTAAAGAAAAGTGATATCAAGTCGTTATGAAAGAAATGACCTTGGTCATCAAAGTTCTTTTACAAGGACTAAAAATGTCTTTTAAAAAGCTTGAATTTAATTTTGTAAACAAGTTTATGACACGAATCTGCTGAAGATACGAACTGCTTAACAGTGATAAAACTACGATTTTGCAGAGTATTTACACTAAATCCTTATCAGCTTGTTAGGATTAATATTATAAGGAAATATTTATCTAGGAGAATTTTTGTTTATCACGTATTTCCCGCTCTAATTTTTTCAATCATTCGTGTGCAAGATTTTGGTAATTCATTGCAGGATTTAGTATAGAGTATATAAAGTATGTTTTTTTTCTCATGAGATAATTAACAACACATTTTTTAATAAATAATTCGTACATTGAAACATTAACGATCATAAAATGAGTTATAGAATTTCGTAGTCAAAATGCTTGTTGAATTCAAGCTTGTCTTCTTGAGCGTGCGTGTTCACTAGAGAAGAACATTTTCGAAAACGATTCACGTCAGGGCGAAAAGTGATCAGTATATGAAAGTGAGGACTTAGAATTGAAAACTGGACGAATTTTCGGTTCACACATTGATAGATCTGGTATAGCGTCGCACAAAACTCTGTAAACATCTGAAAAAATATAGCAAAACGTCATTTCTTTGATAACAAAATTGAAGAGATATAAACATATTTATTTGAATCAAAAAAAAAAAATAAGGAAAGAGAGCAATGTAATTAAACAAACGTCTTTAAATATTGATGAATATCAACAATTTTATTTAATTTTCTATATTTATATTATTAACAAATGCACAAATTTATGGCCACAACGAGGTGGCTGATGCATATATGTGGGCAAATCGACAACTACGGGTATGAATTATAATTACAGCAAATAAAATAGAAAGGAGAACGCGGGAACAAAATAAATTTGAGAAACTTAAACTAGAAAAAAAAAAAACTAAACAAAATGCAAAATTTGAGAATCCATGAAGTATAGAAATATAGCTTTTTTTTTGTGTTGGCAAACTTTGTTAAAGAGAATTGTATTTCTGACAAACCATCTGATCCCTATAAATCTCTATTATTTTTTCGCGTGCATATTTTCTGTACGAATCCATTATTTAGAAAACTTCACGTACCAATAACGACGGTTTTGTATGCAAATTTTGTCATAATCCCAATGGCATATGCGGTTATTATAGATGTTGTTGTTATTGAAATATGAACCACTTGAATAAATAAAAATTCTAGCTTCACCTATATTTTCAATAAACCTTTTTACATATCTCTATATATGTAATACACGTAGATTTAGGTGACGATATTGTCTTGTATGTTTTTACTGAAAGAAAGAGCAAAACGTAGTGAAAGTCTTGCTAGAGTATAGTGTGAGTCTAAGTCACGCAAAGTAGCGAAGCAAGTCCCTTAGTCGAACAAGAATCGATTTTTAGCTCATTGACGGAAACTTGTTTTCTCCACACGCAAATCGTAATGAAAACGACAGACACAGAAATTTCATTTCGAGCAAACTATCTAATACACACGTATTTATTGTTTGGTAAACTGTATTTTGTGATAATGAGAGATCTCTTATGTTCAACAAAAATTTAATCGCAGATATGCGATATTATATGAACTCAGTTTTTAAGAAAGATTTTGAGCATCGTGTCATTCGATAGTACTATAAAATGACCATTATTCAAGAATGTTGAAAATTTATAAGATCCTGGAAAAGGATGTAAAACCATTTGAAAACTTGGATGAGTCGAAATATTCTATCAACGACTTTTTCTTAAGTGGCATCTCTCATTTCCAGGTGAAATATTTTTATTTTATTTTTCCTACTTTAGGTCTCTCTCTCTCTTAAGTCTCTTCCTTGAATTTTAGTTTCTTTTGTTCTAAAAAAATTGGGATAGGCTGTGTCATAGACACGGCTGCAAGTCTTGAATCGCTTGGTAGGTTGATATAATAAATTGGTATCATCGGATTTGTCCTTTGAATATCTAACAGAGGACACCATTGACTTCTATTTACGTTGCGAACCTCTCAAGATAAATTTCGTAAAACAACTCCGTTACGAACGTGGGCTGCGAACCTAGTTTCCAGACGGGTAGAGGTATGAAAACTAAAGTAGCATCATTGGTTTTGTCTTAACCAGATCTACCCGCAGACATCAAACACACAGATGTATTCTGAATACTTCCTGAGATGTGAGCGTTTTAAACATTTCATCAAGCAACTTTTTGTGAATGCATCCAGTATCGCCAGATAATTTAAAAGACGTATTCACGTCAAAAAGTAAGATATAAAATTCTGAAAAGAATTTACGCACCACGTCTGCAAATCTGCTACCATCAATATCTTTTTTTTAAATATACGTGTTGTCGATGTTATTTATTCTTTATCCGACACATTCAAATATAATTTATTTTGTTACTACGAGAAAAAAAAAATACGGTAAAAGTTCTATTTATTCCTCTGCTACGAAAGGCTTATATGTGTAACGATGCTCAAGGGACCAAGGAAAAGTATCATTACACAGGATTTATCGTTATAGAGAGAATATATTAACGCAATGAGAAGTGTACAGGGACCGGGAAATAATATCGTTATATAGGGGATTATCGTTATACAGGATTTTCACTGTAATAATGAACAAAAAATAATTATACATTCAGCGTTCAGCTGGCTAAATTATAAATTTCAAAAAGTAAGAGTAATATATGTGCAGGGTCCTTATACACCATTTAGCTTTTGATCTTAGAAGTCCTTAAATATGCAGGGTGATTATAAAAAAACTATCCCGACATATGGGCCCCTAACTATCATACCATTCACAGAAACTGAATGAAATTTTGGCATAAGGTATTTTGATGTATGCGCTCAAGAAATGATATGGAAAACAACAGTGTCACTCTAACAGTTACGGTTACAGTGAGAAAATTTCGAAAATATCAAATGGCAACACCAAGTTTTTTGTATTGGAATGTGATCTCCATTGTGAAAAACCCTAAATAGCGTTCGAACGGCAACTGTAGTAAGAAAATCACCGGTGGTAGATAGACTAAAAGTGAGGACAACCAATAAGGACAGAGAAGCAGCATAAAATAAAGCATTTTATTGTGTTTCACAAATTTTGCACATGACCTTGTGGAGGACTAATCAGGCTGGGATCTCAGCCGAAGAAACGGTGTGACGAATGAAACGAACATTAATGCTCTGGTGCACGGCAAAGTCCTTTTTACTTTTTCCTTGCCTAGCTCCGGGGATTTTCGTGCTACAGGTGCCATTCTAACGCTATTTAGTGTTTTTCAGTATGGAGATCGCATTCCAATACAAAAAACTTGGTGTTGCCATTTGATATTTTCGAAATTTTCTCACTGTAACCGTAACTGCTAGAGTGACACTGTTGTTTTCCATATCATTCTTGAGCGCATACATCAAAATACCTTATGCCAAAATTCCATTCAGTTTCTGTGAATGGTATGATAGTTAGGGGCCCATATGTCGGGATAGTTTTTTTATAATCACCCCGTATATAAAACTTGGGGGAAGAAGGAGAGACTGATAAAAAAGGCGTTTGCGAGATAGAAATGCATAGTTAATTTTTCACCTTTATTCATTGCTCCGTTCGGACGCACCCTGGGGTCATATCGCTCACTGGATAAAAGGGAATCCAAAATTTTCTTTTCTATATATTGTCTCGAGTCATATTGCCTGGACAGTATAACAGAAAATTAATACATTATTATAGAATACGGTTTTTTATAAACTGTTTATATTAAAAATATGAGCTTTCACCAATCATCAGAAAAATTGATTGCTACGCATTTACTTGATGATATAAGTTTACCCTTTTTTTTATATTATCAAGTGCGTTTTTATCGATAAGAGTTCAGCCAGTACGTAAATAAACATCATAAGTATTCATAATATTTAAGAAATGAAGCGCAATACCTTCAAAAATCAAGCACTCTTAAACTGCCAAGTTAATATCAGGATTTTCAGATAAGTTTTGCATGTTTTGACGTTGAGCTCCAGTGACAACAAGAATTAATGTGAAATTACAGTGATGTGCAAGTAGATGAATATACATAAGCTTAATATTAGTTATTCATGCTCAATACTCGGGATATTCTTGAAATTACTAGTATCATAAGTTGGCCTATGTGTAAATTTCTGAAGCATTCAGTCACAAAAAGGAAGTAACAGCATCTCAAAAATTGAAACATCATTGCAGTTTTTATGATGAACTATTTATGGGCGAGTTTCTTTTTCTTAAATAAAAACTGGATAAATGCAACAAGAACACAACCACTTCCGAATCATTTTGTCTAAGGTCAAGTTGGAAGGGTTCTAATATAAATATTGTTATCTGGCGAATGAGCACCAGGGTGTTTGTTAAGTGGGATTTAAGTATCGTGTGTATTGATTTCAGACATTTCTCTTACAAGGGAAAGCGCTCTTCCTACGGCTGTTGGCCATTTTTCATTGTCTGTCTGTGAAGTGATGAGAAATAAATGGCTGCACATTCATATTCATGTTCTTCAACTAATCTTTGTTGAAATTAACATTCATCCAATTAATTCGTGAATGATCAATTATTTTCGAGCTGATAATTTTTTCATAGTTGATGACACGTATTTTAAAACCGGAAAAATCTTTTTAAAAAATCTATTTGAATTCTACTGCTTATACAGGTGCTTATTGAAGAAGTACAATGCCTCAAAAATTGCACATAAAATAAATGCATCGCATTAATATTACTTTCACAATATATAACCATATAACCACCTTTTTTGTGATTCAAACTATAGTAAGAAAAAAAACCAAATTGCAAACATCAAGGAAAAGAAAAGAACTTCAAACATATATTTAACAAATTAGCAAAATCACAGCCACACATGCACTGTAATAAACAAAGAGTTGTTGTGATTAATTGGGACATCTAACAGAAAATTGAAAATGTAAAATAGAAAGAATATGACCTCACCTTATGTGTGTAGATAATTCTGAATTTCTGAATCAATCTTTAAACTGACTGCAGTAATCAACGTTTAAAGAACACTTTTCACATGCGTAAAGCAATGCATTTGTGGGTGTAACTTCAAACGAGGTATGTGATTTTTCATGCTATTTTATACTTCGATGGCTGTAGATTATTGGCCCACCATGGCGGTGATCAGCCGTTGGTTGGCATTTTAGTCTTTGTGAGATTTCACAAATAATGCTAAACATAAACCAATGCCAGACTCTTTTTTTCTCTTTTTGTAATAACTGAGTTCAACTATATGTGAACTTACTTGTGTTTTTAATCAAATTAATATTATATTTGTTTGAGAATCATATTCATCAGAAATTAATCATTCGGAGCCATGTACGACGAACACTAAAAACGAAGTAGATGCATTGCCACGTGCTGTAAATACAAGATACGGTATTGATCTGGTTTTCGTCCTGTCAAAACCACAGATTACGTGTTCCGTCTTTTCCTGATAAATGGCGAACACAATGCTGCTCTCCTTGACAGGTGCTATCCAACGGATCTGTGGAGCGCTAACCCAACGCTAAGATTATGTTCACTGACGGGTGAAAGCTCCCAACAGTGACGAAAGGAAGACTAGTCTTGCTGCAATTAATGCCTAACAATCCAGGAAGCAATCGACGATTTCTCTGATGTTGGAGAAAATAGGATTCTAAGTAAACAATCCTTAACTATGATGTAATTTGGTTACACACGTGTCTCATAGGATGCAGAAGATTGGTGGCTATAGCTTTCGCACTCTTCATCTATTAACAATAGAGCAGAAAAGTTTTTCCTTAAGTTTTATGTTTTGTTACGGATGTCTTCTTAATTCTCACGATAAAGAAGGTCTGGAACGTAGCCAAAGATTTCGTTTACTGATTTACGGCCATTGTCGTCGTACCAAAAAAATTATGGCTGATTTCTCTTGGCAATTGGAATGTATGACCACGCGGAAGGAGAGAAATAAAATTATTTATTTTCTTTTTTTTTCTTACGGCCATCTTACAATCTGCTGCTACACCAGCATAAAACAAGCAGAATATTAGATGTAACCTTTTAGCAAGACGCTTTCTGATTAAAATATATTATATGTACGTACCAAACCATAAAAAATAATTTTAATACCTTTTCATTGCAAAATGGCCACGCTACACATAACAGTTACTTAAATCAAATGGGATTTCAATAAATAATTTTCAATCGACGTAAGTACAAATTTATTTGTCTTTTGAAATTAATTTGAATGAACGAATAGACATAAATGTAAAGGAAAAATTAAGGCCATAAAATTTGATATTCGTCAATTCAAATTTTTGGGCAAATTTAATCCAATTCAATTAATACTTTTATCAGGTATTACGCCAGTTCAAGTTGTGACATATTTCTTTGAGGGTTATTCATCGTAAAAAAAAATTGGTTATGAACGCTCTCACATGCTTCGTGCATTGCATATATAATGCAATTTTAACGAAAAGAAACGATTAAAAAAAATAAAATATGATGACAAGGCGTATTCTTAGTCGTATTCATATATGCAATTCCCAGAAGCGATAAATAGAGGGAAAAAAAGAGAGCGAATGTTCTTGATTTCTCGTGAGAATGCAAAAGAAAAGCAGCAGTATTTTTTTCCCGAATGGGAAAGTACGAATTTATAAGCTTATCAGCATGCCTTTTTTTGCGTAGCTGTCGGCACAAGACAAAAGAAAATCAAATTTAAAAGCAGCTAAGCCCCTGGCAACATTGAAATTTGATTTGTTCAATTGAATTATGTCAGGGTTTTTCTCCACTGAGTGGGAAAAAGCCTTATGCAGCCGCTAAAAAGAATTGTAAATGGGTAAATAATTTCGAGAAATATTGAAATATTCTATAGGATAGCTTATTACATACTGTTCTACCAAGTTGGGGTAAATGGATTTCTGCGTACTATCAAAACTAGATTAAAAAAAAACTAGCACACGTAAAATGATCATTTTCTTACATTGGTCATCAGCATTTATATAATTTTTATCAGATATAATCCCGGATTTTATAATTTTGTACATGGATGTAGTCATAGAATATGATGGTATGTATCGTGTTGGTCATTCAAAACGTAATAAACGCAATTCTTCGCACAAAAATAAAATGTAATCGATACGATGAAGATATCGCGTAGTAATTTGGTATATCGCTTTCGTAATAAATTATTTTTACACTGAAATTCAAAGTTTGTGACTGTTGATATGCAAATTCAAAAATAATAGTTCTATGAATACTTATTTCTTATAGAACATTCGAGAATGAAAAACCTCTGAAAGAGAAGTGATATAAATATTATGAGCTTAACACCACATTTAAATTACTCCAGAGAAGCATCGGTAATTATAAGTTGCGTATGGAAAAAATTCATCACCTTGTTTTTTCAGCGAATCTGTAATTTGTGCTTATTTCATCAGAGAAACCGAAAGAACTAGTTTCCACTGGTTTTCGTATCACCGTACTATTTAGAAAGAGGAAAAATGAGCGAAATAACAGTATTATATGATTACACTGGCACTAGAAAAAAATATAATAGTAAATGAAGCTCGAATTATACAGGGTGATTACTTAATTCCCCTTGCCGCATTTTACTGGTGAGTCATTGATCCTAGAGAGAGAACAATACTTCCAATTGGAAAAGTTATCCAAATAACGTGCAGAACTCAGATACATAATTCATGTTTAAAGGAGTTGTATAGTTATGAAAATAACAAAAAACAATTTTCTATACGGACACCCTGTCCTCAAAAAACCAATTAGAAAGTTGTGGCCCTGTTTCTCCTGAATGTTAAAAAAACTACCACGTTCCTAAGGGCAATATTCTCAGAGATATTAGAATTCAAAAATCGGAGGAATGTTGGGAAAGAACAGCATACATAAGGGAAAGAAGTGCTGGCCGTTAGTTTTGCTGTTCTTTCCCAACACTCCTCCGATTTCTGAAATCAAATATCTCAGTGGATATTGCACATAGGAACGTGAAAATACAGTGAAACTCCTCAAAGACAGCCACTCGGTGTTTTGCAAAAAAAGGTCCCAGTTTGCGGAGGTGACCGCCGAATAGAGGTTGTGTGACAGGAAAAACACATTTCAGAGAGGAGGCGTATCAAAATAACGGTTTTCAATGTCACAGATGCATATACAGTGCAGTGAAAAATACTCGATATAACGATAAATCCCTCTGCAACAGTATCTTTTTCAAATCTTATTTGGAATAACCTATAATCTGTAACGTTAAACTTCTCTCGATACAACGATATCCTTTACTGTGATAGACCCCGGTATTTCAATATTTTTAGGAGGATATGGAAACCACCACAACATTTATTTTTTTTTTCTCTGGAAATATCCTTTGGTACATTTTTTAACTCATCTCACATGTTTCAGTTGCTCCGAGGACGTCTTGTAATATCGGTATTAGGCATCACCTAATCACCGAAAGTGTTCTGTATCGCTACTTTTTGTGTGATACACCAAAGTGTATTATGATAAACCCCTTTACAGGGACAATACAAACATATGAGTTTCTTTTATCAGCTAATCAATTAAAATGTTTTGCAGCGAATAAATACTCGAAAGCGCATTTTTTGGTGAAAGTTGCCAACGGCAGCATAAATTTCATGGCACGTGATGATAATGTTGTCTCTCGATATAACGATGATTCCTCTACAAAGATACTTTTTTCTAGGTAAGGCATCGTTACGTATATCGAAGTTTCACTGTACGATCAATTTCTTAATCGGTGTTATTCGGGATCTGTTCTTTCTTTATAACAAGTAGCCTACTTGTGTGTGTGTACATGTTCTTTCCTCACATTTCTTTTATTCCCAATGTCACTGTTGTTCTATTGAATCTCTGCGTCCTAAAATTGAAGAAAATTTCCACATAGCCAAATCTTCCACATCCTTCACCTATTCAGTGAAGCTCATATAGATTATTTGTCTGGTATACCCTGTCAAACCGGGAGCAAATTTTTAATCTTGCTTATTGGTCCTGCATCCTTGCATCAGGTAGCGGCAACCCATATCGTATCAGCCTTTGTCATCCTACATACAAATGTTTCCAAACTGATAGTGTCACACATGGCCTAAAGATTCGATTGATCCGGAAAGGTATTTATGCTGACGTGTAAAGAATATAAGGTTATGTATGGCCTGGCAGTATTATGATAACTACCAGGCTTGAATGCATTAGGAAGAAAAAACGCAAAAAAAAATTGTTTTTTTAAACTCTCATCTATAAGGAAGTGGCCGCTGACCGCACACAGAGGTGGCCGCGGAATAGGGGAGATTTGTGTATTATGTCTATGGAGCCTGTTTTCCGTTCTGAGAAAAACTGGCAGTAAAAGGGAAGTTGGCCGGAGAACAGAAGTGGCCGCCTATGGAAGTTTCACTGTATTTTTGTTGACCTCAGGAAAGACAAGACAACAACTTTCCAATTTGGTTTTTGAGGACAGAGTGTCCATATGAAAAGTTAATATTATTATTTTCATAATTATATATATATACAACCCCTTGCAACATGAATGGCGTATCTGATCTGATTTCTTCACGTTATTTGGATAATTTTTCTAATTGGAAGTATGTTTCTAGGATCAACGATTCGCCAGTAAAATGCGGCAAGGGTAATTAAGTATTCACCCTGTATATACTGATCAATACAATATTTTAGAAGTTAATAATAATATTGATATGAAGATTAGAATACATGAAATAATTTTCGTAATTACTCTGAAAAATTCTTGTAACACTTATATATTCCGATCCACGAATTTTTACACTCGTGTGATGGCATTTCGTTATCGTGAATCATTATTAGTGAAGTAAAACATTAACGTCTGTATCATTTTATATACAATCAGTACTTCAAAAACCCAGAGAATTTTATCAGCGTTGTAAAATAATTTTTTTCGCTTTCACTTAATCTCGTAATTGGATGTAAATGACATGAGTGGAATTACATTGGAAAGTGAAACTAGCCATCGTTGATAATAGGAAAGCCCCATGTGGTTACTTCGAGAAAATAAATAAATAAAACGGGACAGTGTGCGGAAATCGCTTAGAGTAGGCGGCAAACCTCAGTACACAATGAAAGAAATTATCATCACCCTTTAATTGAGTGTCGTATCGGATGTCTCATTACGAAAATAACTAAAATGCCTAACAAGAGGAAAACAACTCGAAGTTCTCCGTTAATTCATTTCCAGTCTGTCTAACATCTCGGCACGCATGTAATTCTTGATGGCTCTGATTAGTTACGAAAAGATTAAATGTTAGAGAGCGGGCAAATTATTTCCCACTAACTCAAATGAACGAGAGGTAAGGTAAAAAGAACAGAATATTCATCATCTTAACCATACAACCTCAAGGAGATTTTACGTCAGGGAATTAATTGCATAATTAAAACACACTAATATGCAAATTATAGACATCTTGAAATTTCTACTAGAAGACATAATCATAGCTTGATATTATTTTTACTTTTACCAGTAAGCAAACGTTTCGTTTGTGAGTTTTTGTGAAGAATTTCTCTCATGGTGTGTATGTCAAATATCTTACTCATTGCGCATAGTAAAAGAAGCGCGGGGATTATGATATATCATTTTTATTTCTTTTATTACCCAAGTTTAAGAGATTATGGAACCTGAAACCTAAATTTTTATAAAATTTGAATTCCTGTCATTCCATTGACAAATGTATCGTATTTAAAATAAGTATCATGTCTGGGGAAAAAAGGTGTGTAAAAAAAATTATCATGGTTTTAATATGGAATGGGGTGCAGGGTTCAAAATAAAAATAAAACATAAAAAAACTAAAATTGATAGAAAACAAGATTTTATGCACATACAAATATTAAGTCCACAGCAGGCAAATTGCCCAACGAGGTGGCTGAAGAAAATATGGGTGTCAAATATAACTAAAATACATCAGCTCAATATAAAATCATATATCACAAAAGAAAAATACTAATAAGTAATACTATATAATAAATGTACTGCCCATAAAAAAATTATGGTTTCCTTAATCGAAGTATGGATATCTTCTCGATTTATCCCAGTATGACTTCTTTTTAAACGTGTCAATTGCGCTAGAATTCACGACTCCCAGGAGGTAAGCTATTTCATTTATTAACAACCCTATTAAAGAAAATGTGACACGAAAAACTGGAATTGTCCCTCATTAAAAAATACAGATGTCACCTTCTCGAAGCAGTTGATTGATGGTATATTACTAACTCGCGGTCCATCCTATCCATCAAGTTTAAAGTTAAAATTTTAAACACCTTCGATAATACCCCCCCCCCCCACACATCTGCATTCTGCCAATGTAAACATATTCAAGAAATGACAATAAAAATAAGAAAATCCCATAGTCTGTTTTAATAATTTACTGCGATGATGATGGTCCATTTGCAAAAGTCAAAGATGCAATTTTCGTTCTTTGTTCGAGAACACTCTAGGTGACCCACAGAAACCAGGTTACATACATACCAGGATACATATTCCCAGACCTCTTTTTTTCTATCTCTCGAAAACTTTCAGTCTGAAGAAATATTCTGTATTGTATTTATATGATACAGTCGATGGTACAAAACTCAACTCAGATAGTACTTATAGTAATCCATATTGTGCCCATCTTTGAAAACATAGCGTCCTATGTAACCGGAAAGTGTCGTTAGCTAAAAAAATTAGCACAGCATAATAAAATGCGACTTTTTGATGTGCGATGCTCAGATCCAAAATTTTTAGGCACTGTTCCAATAATCAATAAACACTTGTCTGAGTAAACTTCTAGAAATTGAGAAACAAACCTTCTCTTATAAGACATAATGATGGTGATAATCGAGCGACACTGACAGTAAAGCATCGTGCGAGCATTTTGAAGTAGTTTCTCAGTTGGGCCATACACGATGGTAGAGTAAACCTGGTAGTGCATATTACAAGACTATTGCATAATACCTGCACTTTTTATATATATTCAAGAGTTTGAAATCGAGAATGTATATTATCTTAGGATATCGGAATAATTACATCTGAACACAGAATTTTAATTCAATGTTTTTAAATCACATCTACAATTCTTCACCAAGTGCACCAAAACTAAAATATTTTTCTACTTCTAAACGCAATGCATAATAGCTTCTTAATCTTATAATTCCTTTTATTTCAACGTAAAGAATTTCTCGTATCAATTCGTGAATTTTCATTACACTAATATTCTAATGGAATAACAAAAATTAACTTGAAAATAAAAATGAAAATATTCATAAAAGATTGACCAATGCTGCTAAGTTAAACCGTTATAAAAATGTAGGAATTGGGGAAAAAATGAAATCTAAATTTTAAAAATTCTAAAGCAAAATTAATTTGCTTAACCCATTAAAGCTACAATTAATCAGCTCTTTCAAATTCTTGCTTCACTATTGGACTTTTAAATAATATTTTTTTGAAACTTGCTTTTGCAGTTTTATGAAATCTCGTGATTAATGAGATTTCTTTATAAAACGCAAATGGTTGAAAGGCAACTTTTTGGAAAGAAAAAAAAAAAACATTTGAAAAGTCTGCCAGGACGAATAACGTCTAATGGATGAAAAAATGACGTAATTTTCTTAAAATGATAAAAGCATTTGGTGATTCAAGTACTAAAACTAGGAAAAATGAATTATACTGTACAGGGCAGAACCCTCATCAATTGAATTTACCTATTTTGGTGAAATGTTGCGCTATTTTTTCCTGATCTGACATTCTTTTAGCTTTTTTTTGTTACGTTCTTTTTATATTTCTTCTTTATTCTCACTTTTCGTTTGTATCCCTTTTTTAAAAATTTGAAATAATGCTTTATTACTAGTGGAAGTTGAAAACTGACATCATGGCAATCACGTAGTCAGCAATCTCAACTCCAGTTTGACAGACCAGCAATTTATATTCTATAAAAGAGAAAAGTACCTGTACCGTATCTTTAAATCATGAAGAACATAATGATGTGCAAGGATATGACTTGGAAGATAAATTTAATGAAACTGTAGGTTGAATATCTTCTTCCGAAATCGTTAGCTACAATAGTAACAATTCTTCATGGCTCATCACATCCTAGGAGGTTTTGCATGATAGGTATAATTATTAATACTTATTCATAAGAAGATCGCAATAGTGAGCCAAGACGAACGCTCCAAGCAATTCTTCTCATGGACAATGTAAATTGAAACGAATATAATATAAATACTTCCCTTTAAAAAATATAATACCAACATTTGTTCTTGTGTTAGTTCGGGGCTCTAAACAATAACCCTAAAGCGCACGCAGGAGATCCCATTTTATGCATTGAAGGAAATATAACGCATTAAAACTGGTAATTTCTATACGTGCTAGTTCTCGGTTCGTTTTCGAGCTATATATATTCTCAAAGTTGAAGCATTTGCGAAAATTCACAACGTTCAAAATTACAATCATTAATTCCTGTAGCCGAGAAAACCGATCGCTAAACTCATTTCCGACTGTTTTAACGTTTTCAGAACTTCAAAATCAATCCCAGGTATATCGTTGAGAGAATACAATTTTTATCTTTCTCTACATATTAGCATGATCAGCAAAAATATTTTCTGAATTTATCCTGAAAGTCGCAAGAACTGCCCTAGCTGTTCGTACGCAGGTTGCGTTTAGGTAGCATCAAATGGGTAAGACAGTTATCGCACTCCTGACCCAACCCTAAAGCTATATAGGCAGCATCAAATTGGTAAAATAAACATGTTACCATGCGAACTGCATTCTTAACAGAAATTTATACTTGCCTTGAGCTGCAGAAATAGATGCTGTACATCACCATAAGAATTTTGATCCCCATTTTTTTGAAACTAAAAATAATAAAAGCACAAAAAAATGAAAATGATTAATTTTGAAACTTGAGTCCAAAAGATATCGCGTTTACTATAGTTACCAAAGCATAAAAAAAGTAAACGGGGGGGGGGGGGGAATCAGCTTATGATAAATAAGCTTACAATTTCATGGTACAATGATGATACTAAGATAGGTTATGATAAATAATGATAATATATAAAAATATAAACATATTCCGATATTGGTTCAGATTGATACATCAGTTTGTTCAACAAAATATTTTGCATAATTTGGTAAGACATTAGAAACACACCTATAGAAAGTGTCATTGATGATTTCTTTTCCCACGAAGACACGCATCTTTCCATTCTTTAATCATATATTTTAAACGGCTCGTATATTTTTAAAAAATGTAGATGGCCTGCCAGTACTAATAACTTTCTCGTTCATACAGGTCAAAAAATATTATTTCTCATCATTTGATAATTTTTATCGCACCACGATCATTTTCTGCACACGAGGGCCAATTAGACCAGGACTTACAATTTAATGCAGATTCCGAATGGCAGGCTTGTTATTTTTCTATACTCATCGAGAGGTTGGTGCGCTAACCCCTCGATGGGGGACTTCCTGCGGTAGCAAATTTTTGTGAGGTCATGTCGTTGTTTCTGTTGTACCCCTGTATCAGGAAAGTTTTCTGACCAAGGACGAATCGCTTATCGAACTCTGGACACCTCTAAGCATCCTTTGGCACTTTGGGCGAGTATCTTATTGACCAGGGCTATCGCGCCCAAAATACAATTTATAGCTTCTTCAATCTATCTTCGATTTTTGGATGCTTCTAAACATGTAACAGAACGTGATATAAAGTTACAAACATATCTTTGCCGTATTTTCCAATATAAGTGGTTTGACTTTCTCTCGTACGTATTTTACATTTCGAAAATGTCACTAGTGTATCTTTTATTTCTCATATTTTTAAACTTCTAAGTGTACATAAAAAACATGTTTTCTCATTTTTTACTAAAGTCATGTCATCTAATTTAGCAACAACAGACCATGTTTCTTATCTTCTTTATTTATTAATCAAACAAAATTCTTACCTTCAATGGTATTAATTTTTTTTAACGTTACATGAGTTTCACGCGTCAAACTGTCATATTACGTTACTGAATCCTTTATTAAATTTTTTCATTTGAATTTTGGGTTCTCATTTATATATTTTCGTGTTATTCACAAATTTAAATAATATGCCAATAATTTTTCCGAATTTTTATTACGATATATTGTATTTAAAAAATGCAAACTTCGTAATTTCTTGGCTTATGCTTCATTATTATAAAGTTACTGCGAAAAATATCTCGAATAGAAATGAAATAGAGGAATTTTCTGCTGCTATCTTTTATTTGCACCAATCAAATCTTGTCGATCTTTAATTTTCTACATTTTGCTTCTTTTCTCAACGTTTTTGATTTTTTTTTACTTCGTTTTCAAAAATAATCCATAACTACCGAAACACCAGTGCTTATTTTTCAACTTGAAAAATTACGAGTTGTCTCTGATTATATCTTGCACCATCGAACCAAAATTTGAAAATAATAAAGCTACACTTTCATGATTAGAAAGTATAAGATCAGAAAAAAAGTCAACATATGCGTCATCTCATTCTTTAATCCTTGAACCTGAAAAAAATATTTCAAATCTAAAACAAAGACGAGTTTTCAGCAAATATTCTGAATGAAAAAAATAGCTTTAAATTTTGAAAAATATTTTTTTTAGGATATAACATCTTTCGTTATGTACAGTAGGTATATTCATATCATTGCTTTCAAGTCGAGAATCAATATGTGCAAGTTTAAATTTGAAACTCAAATACTTACATTTATGTTGCATGCATGTACTGATTATTGAGATTTATGTGGTGCGTAAGATCACCGTTAGGCTCAGGAGAGCTGTCAAGTAGTTTTCATACATACACGATGAAAAAAAAATCATACCCGTTAAGTGATGCACTGAATACTAGCATAGCTTGAACTGCAGCAAAAAAGAGAGAAGCAACATCCTCATCATCTCAAATGATTTCATCCATCTAAATCAGCCCAATAATATTCTAGGCAGTTGGTGACTGCTTTAACGCTTCATGCCACATACATCAGGATGTTGCTACTTGTGATTGATTGTCTTGGAAAATAAATTAAAACAAAACTATTGTATATATATTCAAACAAGCAAAGAAAAAAAGCTTGTGGATATTCGGGAAAAATGTGTCGCATTGAAATTGACGGCGGAGTCCTAAAATATATAAATCACGATTCCTTTTTTTTTTGAATGAAGTAAAAAAACTTGTTTGCTTCAACTAATAATATATTTGCACCGTTCAGATTAATACGATTTTGTATAGCTGGGATCAGAGTTGGTATATTCAATTCTAATAGTAGGTTCTATAGTTGGTTGAAATTTTTTTATAGGATAGATGATAATAGATAACATACATGGTGGTTCCGAGCTCATGGGGAAAACTTTATAAAGTGATAGAACAAAAACAAGCAATATTCATATCGTTGCAAGCAATTAGTGTCGCAACGCAAGCGTTGAACTGCTAGACGGCGGTGTCATTAAATGAATGAAGCGCTAGTTTTGCCACTTCTTAGGAGTAGAATTTCTGCGCTGATTGGTTAAAAACTTGAAATTCAGGTTTTTTTTACCAATCAGTGTTTTCACGCTGCACGCACTGTAGAAACCGGCTTCCAGGAAAACCTGGCTTTATCGTCCTTTCTATCGCAAATTTTGGAAGTGATGATAGACCAGAACAAGGTGTACATGCTTTTTATCAATGGTGATGCGTTCTCTGGAAGTTCAAAGACTGCGCCGGGAGTTTCTTCCGACAGAACGCATGGAAAATTGAAAAACTTTGCGTGATTGAACTCAGTAGCCTGTGCGAAATGGGCTTGCTGCGGCGTCCTCACACTCTTAGAATGCCCTGCATCCTGCATGCCACTGACAGGAGAGCCAATTTTACGTAGACGCCGCTGCAATTGCTCAAAAAGTTTTAGATCTGTCATGTGTCTTGTCGGAAAACACTCCTGGAGCTATCTTTGATCTTCCAAAGTCCTCATCACCATACATGAAATATATGCCCATCCCTGTATTGATCACGAAACCAGCTATGCCTTATGCAATCGACGATAGAACTGACGATATGTGGCAAACCAGCGCTTGATGCTTTTAATGACAGTGCCGTGAGCGTTTCACCACCTGCGTTGGGAACTGATATTTCATTGATAATTGTGTTGTATAACGAAAACTGCTTGTTTGAATGTGTCGTGTCACTCCTCAATGTTTTTCCCATGAGTTCTGAATCACCTCGTATAACTAAATTTTTACGTACGAAACCTGCGTTCAATAACCTTGCGTCAAAAGAAAATCCGCCATGTTAGATCTAGAACTTTTTTTTCGGAATTTTTAGTTTTTTATTTTTTCAAATTAAAAATATGTCTAACATATCATCTGTATATTATTCAGTAGTAATTTTTATATGTATATATGTTACTGCTAAAGCCCGAAGTGCGAATTGGTCGAGGGTTTTCACTAAAATACGATTTTCAGAAATGATTCGAGCTGTGGCCGGCCAATTTCAGAAGTGGCCAGAGATCCCTTGCCAAAGTTCTCGATCTGCTATTCTACCAGTGAAATTAATAATTATAGAAAAAACAAAAGAATAAAAATATTAAAGCCAAAAAAAAATTGTTGTCCAGACAAATACTATAAACAAGGATTGCAGTCAAAATATAAAATTCAAATAACAACTGTGTTAGATGCAGAAGGTGAAAGTACACATCATGTGATTAGTCTTAGTTCTGTTTTTTTCGCGATCAATTTTTGAAGTTAACGGTTATTGGTGATATGTACTTTCACCTTCTGCATATGCTGTTATTTTAATTTTATATTTTGACTGCAATCCTTGCTTATAGTATTTATCTCGACAACAATTTTTTTCTCTTTAATATTTTTATTCCTTTGTTTTTTCTATAATTATATTAATTTCACTGGTACAATAGCAGATCGAGCATTCATTTAGGCTTTCGGGCTCAAATGCTCTCAGCAACGTTTTTTTTAAGCTAATCTCAGGGTTCCCCCTTCCCCCCCCCCCCCAGTCATTGACTAAGATTAATTTCATTTTTCAATTTTTCAATTTTTCATATACTGCTTCCAATTTTCATATAATGCTTCCGAATTCCATTTCTTCTCATCATCAATTTTATTTGTAGTAGGATAAAATACATATATGCAAAAAAATATTTTTTTACATATATATATATATATATACATTGTGATTATAAAAAAACTATCCCGACATATGGGCCCCTAACTATCATACCATTCACAGCAACTGAATGCAATTTTGGCATAAGGTATTTTGATGTATGCGCTCAAGAATGATATGGAAAACAACAGTGTCACTCTAACAGTTACGGTTACAGTGAGAAAATTTCGGAAATATCAAATGGCAACACCAAGTTTTTTGTATTGGAATGCGATCTCCATTGTGAAAAACCCTAAATAGCGTTCGAACGGCAACTGTAGCATGAAAATCGGCGGTAGATAGGCTAAAAGTGAGGACAACCAATAAGGACAGAGAAGCAGCATAAAATAAAGCATTTTATTGTGTTTCACAAATTTTCCACATGACCTTGTGGAGGACTAATCAGGCTGGGATCTCAGCCGAAGAAACGGTGTGACGAATGAAACGAACATTAATGCTCTGGTGCACGGCAAAGTCCTTTTTACTTTTTCCTTGCCTAGCTCCGGGGATTTTCGTGCTACAGGTGCCATTCCAACGCTATTTAGTGTTTTTCAGTATGGAGATCGCATTCCAATACAAAAAACTTGGTGTTGCCGTTTGATATTTTCGAAATTTTCTCACTGTAACCGTAACTGTTGGAGTGACACTGTTGTTTTCCATATCATTCTTGAGCGCATACCTCAAAATATCTAATGTCAAAATTTCATTTAGTTTCTGTGAATGGTATGATAGTTAGGGGCCCATATGTCGGGATAGTTTTTTTATAATCACCCCGTATATATAAGATGTCATGCGTGCCTATATTTCTCATCGTCCATAATGGAGATAATCGGTTACTTGATTTCTGTATTAATCAACCTTCACTGTTTCTTTTTTTTCTTCTGACATGGGTGTCTTACCAAAAAAAAAAAGGTCCCCATTAATACCCATCGGCTACTCAAGTGCTCTTACCAATCTCTTTCTCTTCGAACAAAAATCCAAACTGCAATACAGTTTTATTGGCTTTCGTTACATTGATGATCTCATCATCTTCGCTACGTTTCACCCGCACTTAACACTGTTTTTTTCCAACTTAGCTCCGTTTTTTGAATTCGAATATCTTTGAATATTGCACTTATAAACGTGGAATGTTTTTGTTGGCATCAAAAGGGACAGGGCAACGCCTTTCTAATTTGGTTTTTTAGCATACGAGAATTGTATTGCCATTCCAACGCTATTTAGTGTTTTTCAGTATGGAGATCGCATTCCAATACAAAAAACTTGGTGTTGCCATTTGATATTTTCGAAATTTTCTCACTGTAACTGTAACTGTTAGAGTGACACTGTTGTTTTCCATATCATTCTTGAACGCATACCTCAAAATACCTTATGCCAAAATTTCATTCAGTTTCTGTGAATGGTATGATAGTTAGGGGCCCATATGTCGGGATAGTTTTTTTATAATCACCCCGTATATAGCTGAAGTGGACATAATTATCAAGAGAAAATACGCCAACTTGATGATGCCTCCGAGTCATGTTTTTTGTTATCGGAGTTTGGCCAGGTATTTCCCGCCACTTCGCGAACTGGCTGGCCACGGCCCGAGATTCGAAAATTGGCCAACTAGCGAAGTGGCCAATTTCGGGCTTTCGCAGTAACGTATATTTAAGAGACGCGTGTATATAAGATTATTTTTCGTTAGATAAAATAACTCTACAATATAAGTGATGGTATATTTATTATTTCTCATGAATTGCTTTGACGATAACCTCATGAAAAATGCAAATGAGAAATTTCGAAATAGAAATATCGAATTTCTTTCTACATTATTATAACAAATTGTATCGGGACTATTCCAGTTACGCCTAACTTTCCTGAAGCAAACGGATAGCATCTCGAATATTACGAGGAAAATGTGTCGCAACATGACGTAGCACTTGAAAATAGGATCAAGAAAATTTCATCTTCACCCCATTTCCACTAATGAGCATTCACTGTACTAGTTCAAGATGTGACTTTTTTCTTGAGTTCCCTATCAAAAGAGAGCTCAACTAATTGCTTTTAAGGATAACGCATTCATTTGTATTTCATTAATGATAATTCTCTAGTGCAGTAGAAAACAAATAAATTGAAAGGCACTTCTAGATTGTTTGCCGATTTTACAAGTCATCTCTCGGGACACAAGAAGCGACAGAAGCGCAAGTTGTTTCAAACTTCTGAACAAAAGCCGAGCAAGTATTGAGAATATAATTCTCAATTACTGTGGCATTTTTGGCTAATTGGTAAGTAATTACCCGAGAAAATTATCAGTGGTAAATTAGCTTTAGAAAATGGGTAAAAAAGAACTATCTAGAAATATTTGTATTTGGAACTTACAAAACTTACGTCACCACGCATTAAGTAAAATGCATTTCTGCGAAGGCCCCTTGTGAATAAAGCATACTGGATTAGTGAGGATATTTCTGACTTTCACATAATATATTTTCGGAAAACAAACACCTATCTAATTCGATAAGGCTTTTATTTTTTATTTCTACCCCTAATGGCAGATATTTGGTTTTAAATAATGTCAAAATCTTAATGTCTGAGACTGCGTTTATCGGATCTCATAATTTTTTTTTCCTGAATTTGAATATGCTTCATAACGTATAAAATGTGTATGTAATGGTCTTTTATAGACAGTGAGAAAGAATTTGTTCCCTTTTTTTCTCGATGTTTCCATTCTCTGTAGATAGGCTATAGCAGTCGGGAAAAGCGTTTCACATTTTTTTTCAAGCGCAAAAAAAGGTAAACGGGGTTGGACGGATAGTTTACCACCGCTTTATAACCTAACCGCAATACGATGGGATATATAAACACATTTTTTTATTAATCAAATAAAATAACGAGGGATATGAAGGTGGACGCGATGCTCCAATTTTTCAGTGTTGTATAGGCCTATTAAAAATGTGCAGGAATCGATTAGTTTTACAACTCATTGTGTACAAGAAAATAACGGAATGTAAAATTTTTCTTGTCACCCATACATTTCGCATACATCATCATCATTTCTTTCCTGAATTTTTAGAATGATGTGTTGGAATATACGAATAAAAAATATTCATCGGCGCTTGCATCTCGCACCATCATGAAATAAATACCCTGTGATATCGCTCAACCCGATTTATTCGACATTTTGAAAAGTAGAATAAGAAGAAAATTATAATAAATTAAAAGTATAAATGTAATGATTATAATAAACAATTATCATGCAAATTATTTGGTAGATCATTTTAGTTACAATTAAAGCAAAAACAATGTTTTTGAAACAATTAGTTCGAAACAAATTATCTAACCTGGTACTTTAATGTACCATCAGGCTATAAAGGGAAAACAAGAATAAAAAAAATTGCTTCAATGATAATAATTTTGAGAGAATTTAAAATTTCAGTCTCTTAAAGTAGGAAATAAAAGCTGATACTTTGCACAACCTACATCATCGCTGGATGCATAATTGTTTTAAGCATGATTTATGCTGACTTTCGTAATTGTACGTTCGACTATCAACTTTATATTTTCTGATATCGCTTATTTTCTTGAGTTTCAGAAGGAATTTCTGACATCACAGCAAAAGGAATGCGAATACCAAAATTACATAACTTTTAAGCATTTAATAAAATTATAGATGGAAGGATCTAGCAACTCTCTTACAGATATTCCAACTTGAAGAAATTTGGTATATTCATTTTTGAGCATGTATCACTGATTTGGTGCTACATGATGCGACACTAACATGATTTGTTAAAAGGGTGACTTACATGTCATTTCAAATTATTTAATGAGTACTGTTGATTACAAATCCTTGAAAATATGTTATTTTATTTGTAAAGTCCTAGTGGAATACGATAAGAATATTCTTAATCTGATCGCTTCGACATTTCACAGAAAAAAGTCACTTTTATGCAAAAGATAGATTTTAATAAATAACAAAAAAATATAAATGAATATATTGTTTCGCCCTGATACAACTTTCTGGAATGGATGGATGATCAATCAATTGAATAATCAGTTGAATTGTTTCGGCTAAATATTATAGCTCATTTTATTTACTTTTGCTTTAATTGGAATATCTGCACCAATCCAGCCAGATTACTTAAGTATTTCTACTGAAACGACGTTGTAACAGAATAGTAGATCGATACAGTAACAGAGCAACGCGCTGTACTTATCTCAAATTGGGGAGTGCACGAAGTACATATTACAGATTTTCTCTCTGATGTTTGTAGCATATCATCACAATCTATATACATATAAAGTTCAACGTCAAAGGGTATTTGCAAGTGACAGAATATTGTTAAAGTCTAAATACCGGTGCGTTGCTCAGTTCTAAATAGAGAAGGAGAGTTGTTCTAAGAGCAAATAATGTTTGTCGGTTAACACGTACTGTCCTGCATTCCCTTTCACCGCGTTCAATTAGACGCTCAAACCTAGGACGCTGTTTCTCACAGCTTTAATCATGAAGCGTCAGTTATGAATATGCATAGGCTACATCAGTGAATAGGTGATATACTATTTTGGGTCTTTTCATTGGCATCATATGCATCCTTTGGCCATCGTTTGAGAGGATGCTTCTTGATGCATAGCCGAGAGGAGAGAAAAAAACTCCTTAAATACGTCATTACTATAATTTCCATGTCATTTTCATACAATAAATTAAAGTTATCAAGCATATTCTTTTATTTACATTCTAATTAAGCCAACTGTTGTTCCCAGATGAAGAAAAGGATAAAAATAAACCAAAGAAAAAAATGCTATCTATAGAACCATCTATACCATCAATCTTCTCCTTTTTTAGCTCAAGACAGGGTATAGTTTCTTTTCTAACGTTATTTGAAGAAAAATCAAAAGCATTTGTCCATGAAGAAAGATAAGTGGAAGTAAATATGACAAAGAGATCATTGCTGAATCTGAGCTTCCAGTGATTTATTACATGGGGTTCTGGGCAATTGCATAGAGCGTTGTTCTACTTTACTTTTCCATATAGTATATATGAAATAGTCGGATTCTTTATTTAAAAGTAAAATAAAAATATACACTGGAAAAGAATTCTCTGGAAAGAAAAGAATTCACTGGAAAAGAATTCAAAAATGCAGTAATAGTGTTTATAAAAAATCCATTTATCATTCACATTTGTCTGCAGGTATCAATAATACAAATATCATTTTTTTATCATCAGAGATTGTTTCACTCCTATTGTTTGATGTGCACTCTATGTTGTAGAGGACAGCTATCTGCTTCGTTTCAATTAGCTGTCAATATCGTTGATCTTGACATCTTCTGATTCTGAAAGGAAAGTCATGTGCTCTCCGCTGGAACTCGAACCTTGGCCCTCTTGCATTCCGGGCAAGCATGCTGCCATTTACACTACTGGAAATACGACCCTGCCTTCTTTATTTCACGCACTGTGGCGTGAGGTACTGAAGTAGAGACATTAGTAGCCTCTCTTAACTTCAGCAAATGACCCTCGGGGGGGGGGGGGACGTTCACTAAGTAAAAAATAAATCGATTGATCTAAGCAAACGAAAATTAACTGATGCAACTGAAGAAAGCTCCACTCGAAACGAGTCCGATAAATCCTGTATATTTTCTTTTGTGAAACAAAGATTTAAAAGTGGAGATTAGAAGTGAAACTTATATATATGGATTAATTGACTGAGTTCTTTGCACGTTTTATATTGTCAAGTTTGACCCAAACATTAAATATGTGTGTGGGTCATGTTCGTCTAATATTTTTGACATTTTTAAATCGCGAGAGATGAATATAGTTTATAGATTCGATTTGTTTTGAACATGTGCTTGGATGTTGAAATTGTGTATGGGATTTGAGGAGCTGCGTGTTTGACTGCATCAAAGTATTCTCTTAATTTTAGAGTGCTCTTCGATATTCGCATTAATACATATCGGGGACAGGTGATTACAAAAAACCTCGACATCCGATTTTTATTTATACATGGCCTGACATCAATGAGTTCTGCATCCATTCCTCTAACTAAAGATACCTCCTGGAAAATTACAAAACTTTTCACCGCGGATACTCAAGAAATCCATAAACGTAAAACGAAGAATAAGTGAAATGTTTTGCTTGCGCGCAGTTTCATTCATGACTGTCTCTTGGAATGAAACGATACAAATATTTTATATTTTCTATATAAAATATTTCATATTTCTTTTATTGTTGAGAAATAGAGATGCAAAATCAATCCTACGAATCAATTCCAAATTATTATATGACATAATAGCTTAGAGATAAAAATGTGTATACAGTATACCACGAAAAATGTTGCATTTGCTGTCTCTATGAAAGAGATTTTTGTTTTCCATTCAAGTATATCGTTCGTATTTCATCTAACTCTTCTAGAAAATTGAATGAAGACGGAAAAAGATGGAGATATCTGAGATGCACAACCACGAAATTTGTGGATATTTGTCCTCACGTAAAAAAAACATAACTTGGGAGGTGCTTGTTCTATTCTTCACTTTTTTCGCCTCACTGTTCCAGTTCTTTTTATCTTCCGGGACAACGGACAATAAATCAGCAGAATACGCAGCAGGGGACAAACAAATAGAACTTTTCTGCCTGCATAACGCTGCTCAGAACTCTTGGGGCACGTAAGGAAAAAACTCCGCAACGTTTAATTCCCGTTCCAGCTGATGGAAAAGGATTGCAGTACTTCTCACTGTTGCCATTCCTATCTCTCCTACGAAATGTAAAGAAAATATCGCGCCGTTTTTCTTTTCCTTTCAACCTTTATAGTTTTAAGGCTCTCGGTACATTTTTCTTTTCGAAAATAGAGCTCGAAAGAAACCTAAAATTTTCATTCTCTAACTTACGATACGAGAAACACAATTAGAAAGAAGCTCTATCATTCCCGAACTACAAACAAGAGTGCAATTTATTTTTTTCCTTTTCGTTCCCTAAACTTTCTACTTTTTTCAAGAGATTAAACCAAACATTTGATGGTAAATAAAATACACGCTTGAAGTGCATCACGCCAGACATTTGAGTTTGGTTTAACTATGAACATTCATATCCATCTCTGTTTTCAATACAAAGAAGCATAAAATTTTAATGAATCTGGAGGCCATACCTGCAGTATTCGATGTTTCTTTCAGATAGCACCCATTCGAATATTACTATTCCCATTGTTAAATAAGAATGTACTGGATTTTTCTAATTTATATAGTTAAAAATCAGTCCGAAAAAATTAATTTTGTCCTAGGTATTTTGGCTTCTTAATTAGAATTCCTTGTACAAATCAATGCATCAATAACGATATGAGTGTGATACGATTTTTCAGATTACAACAGTTTTCTCATGTTCTTTCAGTCAGTAAATTATGCAGCTTTAATTGTCAATGATTTTCTTGAAAATGTAATCACTTACAGATGCGAGTTGCAGGAAAATGCTCATTTTGTGTGTGTGTGATGGAGAAACGTATTTCGTGTATGAAGGTGAAACACAGAAGTTTTGTATTCGTTCTCTTACTATAAGTATTTTTTTACTAAACACAATTACGTGGATGAAATACGTGTTTTGGAAAACAATTACGTGAATTCAACAATTACGTAATTTAAAACAATTACGTAATTTAAAACAATTACGTGTTTTAGAAAAATATAAATAAATGATAAATTACTGTATCATACTGAATGTGGTGAAATAACAGGCTATCTTTGCGCTGACAATAACAGAAAGTATTTTTCAATGCTGTATATGAGTATATTTTAAATTTATATTGGGAGAGTACTATATATACCTCACATGCTCGAATGGAATGCCATGATAGGGATGATAAGATATGCTAAAATATAGAATGTCATTATATTCAGTCAGTCAGTGGGAGCACTATACCGCAATTAAATCATTTCCAGTCGCTAGATAACGTCACATTAAAAATAATGTTCTTTGTTCTCCGTTTTTTTTTTTTTTATTTATCTTAACATATCGCAAGCTGTGGATGAGTTTGGACCAAAATCTCAGTCCAAACTCATCTGACTGGAATATAAAATTCGTTCGTAGCTTCAGAAAAGTTACTGAGTGTAGAATCCTTTATCATATTTTCGAAACGAGGAGACAAAAATGGTGTTCGATCTTTTTTCGTTTCCTTCTATTTGTCTATAATTCAAGTTTCTAAAAAAATATAAAATAAGGCAAAAAATCAAAACGAGATGAGGGTGAGATGACAGGATTGCAATATCGTGCCAATATTGCGGCTAGAAGAAAGCGTAAAACACTTTTACAGTTACATCCGAAAATCGCCCGTAAGAAGTGTAGAATTTTTTTAGTTTTTCCCTTAAAACACAAGTGACAGAAAATATTTTAATGTTTTAAGCGGCAATGACGAGATATCTCACTTCTCATTTCACCATTGACGAGCCTACATATTTTCTCTCTCTCTCTACTGATTTTTCATTTTCATGGAAATATTTTCCTTACAGCCTATACAGGGTATCCCATAAATAGAGTCACAAACTTCAAGTTGAGGTAGATAATGTCAAAAGGAATGAGAAATGCATAAGAACCAATGACTGGAAACCTCATTGTGCGTCGCTAGGTGGCGCTGGAAATATGTTTTTCTCTCTTTTTGCCAGCTCTCTGTTCGTATACCATTGCATCTCCTCCTATAGCAACTACCCCTGAAACAGTGATGGTAACCTCGTCGAGTAAAATTTCCCTTTTGAGTAATTTTTTTCCCGAAAACTGTGCTTCCATCTCTCGGTAAAAATATGTAATATGTATAAGTATTTGGCACTAGAAAAGTATTGCACTATTAAACCATGCATACAACTCGTCCATATTATTCTGCGGATCTTCTAACGAGTTAGTCTGCACGCTTCAAAGCAAGCTTCTTGATTTCCAGCAATGTAAACATTATTCGGAAAATGCCAAGTCTTGATTAGAACCAAATAATGACGTTATTAGTATGAATTTAGTAAAAATTGAAGAATTTTTGATAGAATGCCTATGTGACTTCTTCAATTCAATGGCAATTTATAACTATAAACTAAAATATTGGACTTTGAAAATCATATTTAAAAAGAAGGGAAACGAAGAAAAAAAAATTGTTTCTTTCCTTTCCAATATATAGTCTAGATTTTATTTTTTTTCCCCCGGTAGCGCTTTCATCATCGACGCGGAAAAGTGAGATTTCCTTGATGAGAAAGAAATAATGTGTCATGGGTACGTGTTCGTTTTATCTTTAAAAAGAAAATGGGAAAGAAAAAAAAAGTACGTGAGCTTTTTTAATAGATTCCGTTGGATTTGTTAGCTAAAGAAATCCCAAAGCGTCTAGTGAAACCACCTGCTATTTTTAACCAGATCGATTCGCTCTCTTCTCATTTTTCACCTCCGGGAAGCTTCCAAGTAAGATCGAATTAATAAATCAAATATTCTTTTTGAATTATCACTTTTTTTAATAACGGTGAAGAAAACTGCTGCAATATTAGGAGGTACTACCTCAACTACCGACTTTAATTTAAGCTTCTACTTCGAAACTTCTATATTGTATAACCAACGTCGAATGAATTATCTCGTTTTTAATATTCATTATTGGGATGGACTACTTTTTCTCAGCCCGATATATCAAGGAAACAGATATTTTCTGTATTTTATGCCGAGGTGAACTGGGAAAGAAAAGTCATCAGGTCTCCGTCGGCACACGAACCCAGGTCTTCCTGCATTCCTGGCAAGTAGATTAGATAGATTAGATAAGATTTATTAATCTTGTCTTTCCGGGTTCACCTCGGTATAAAATCCAGAAAAAATATATTATGAAAAAATCGTTACAAATTGATTCTTTTACAATGGGGTAACATAAAATAGTCTTTATTTTAGCCCATTATTTGCTTATCAGAATATGAACAGTTAAAAGCTTACATCGTAGCGTGAGATTTCAATTTAATGTTGTGTTATGAACTTTTCATGGAATCTCAAGAAAAGCTTGAACGACGAAAAAATAGCGATTTTTATAAAATTCTCTATATTTTCCATGCATTCGAAAGTGTAAATAATTAATTTCTAGCTGTTATACGCCTGAACTACTTAGTAGTTACATAATGAAATATATACTGAAACCTTGATATGCCGATAATTTCTTCAGATCAAAATATCATTGTTAGAGGGATTATCGTTATATTGAGAGGTGCATTAGCATGACGTGCTATCAAATTTATGTTGCTGTTACCTTCTTTTTTAAATCGGCATTGTTGGTACCACCAAAAAATGTGCTTTTGAGTATTTATTCACAGCAAAAAATTTAATTGATTAGTTAATAACCAAAATCCGGTCAGAAATATTGCTCATGTATACAAGTAGCGATATATCGTACACTTCATCAACCCTTTCGGAGATCAGATGGTGACAAATACTGATGTTATATGGGTGGATTAAAATGAAATTGGAACAGTTTTTATAACTTGGTTTATTTTCGTATGAGTGTGGCGAAACTACGTAGAGGTAGAGCGGAAGAAGTAAGAAAGGCAATCCCTACTGCGGAATGGACTTGTCCTAGGTAGTCGCGTGGAATAACGTGATATGCGCTGGTGGTCGGCCGACAGTAGCGTAACATGTTATCAGCTGGCTTTTCATCTGCGTCTGCGTAATGTTTGCGAATAAAGAAGAGCAACGTGGTTTTATTAGTTTTGGTGGCAGAAGGAGTTGGAGTTCAAGAAGTGCATCGACGAAAGCAGACAGTGTCATTGACTCGTGTGCAGGACTGGCACAAGCGTTCTCACTGTACACTCACTTTCATGTAGTGGAGTTTCTCCGTAATGGTAGCATGAACGGAGCCGACACGCACTCCCACCTTGTTGCTGGTGTCCTTTATTGCGCGTCGTCTGTTTGGTTGGATAATCTTGTCGACTTCTTTCACCAAAGCGTCCATGATGACGAGGTGACATTGACCAGGTCGCGTATTCCAAATTCCTGTCCCTTTTTGGAAATGTTGGTGCAAGTCCTGCATACGAGTCAATAAGAGTGTATGTTGACCGTACACTGCCTTCATTCACACTTAGTAAACTCCAACTCCTTCTGCTAATGAAAAACGAATAACACCACGTTGCTCCTCTTTATTCACGAGCATTCCGCAGACGCAGATGAAAAACAACCAATAACCTGTTTGACGATACTGTCGGCCGACCGCCAGCACTTATCACGTGATTCCGCGTGACTGCCTAGTGCAAGTACATTCCGCAGTTGCCTTTCTTACCTCTCCCGCTCTACCTGAAGTTTCGCCACACGTATATACGAAAATAAAACAAATTATAACACCTGTTCCATTTTAATTTTGATCCACCTTTATATCAGACGTCCTGGGAAGAGCTAAAATATGTGACGAGTTGGAAAAGAAGGATATTTTTGTTGGATATATTTTTCGAGCAAAATGTAAAAAAAAATATCGTTGTAGCAGTTTCATAATATCTTCAAAAATATCGTTATAGAGGGGGTTTATCGTAGTAAAGGCTATTGTTGTATCGAGAGGAGTTTAGCATTACACTATAGGAGCGGTTCCAAACAAGTTTTGTTTTGAAAAAATATCGTTGAAGAGAGATTTATCGTTATATCGAGTACTGTTGTAGCATGGTTTCACTGTATTGCGCTTTTTTATTTCCCAAGAACAACGTAAAACAAAGGTATTCGTTCATGAAATTATATCCCATAATAATTTCATGACGAAACCAAAGATTAATATTATCAGATCCAATACAACTTCCTATCTCTCAATTTCACCGTATATTGGACTGTATTCTTTGTGTTTGGTAATATTTTATGTCTATGACATGACCTCGAAGTATTTCCATTTCTGTGTTACCAAAAGCGTACAAAATTGAATTCCTCGGGAGTTAAAGATCAGTAACAAGATTCCTCCCTCGCCAAAAAAGCATCTGGAGCCATTTGCATAAATATCTTATTCGTCCTCCTCTTTCTTCTGTATGCTGGTGTTCCAGAAAAAGGCTTCGTCATCAGTCGCTGTCAGAAACATGCACAAGAAGTTCTTAGAGGATATCGCTCTTTTTTGTTCTTTAGCATCGCAATTCATATATCTTGTCTTGACTTCTGCGCTATTATCCAATTTGCGTGGACATCTACTTGTCCGAAACAAGGGAAAATCTTCCACTGAGAGTTTGTAATTTTTAGGTTGAAAATCGAATGTTTTTGTGATGTGTAAAAAACAAATAGTATATTTATAAATAAATAAATAAAATATATATATATATATACATATATTTGAAATTTTACCTTTTATATTATGTTTCTAGGTTTCAATACAGTAAAACCTCTCTTCTGCGGACACCAACGGAACAAAAAAATTCGTCCATAAAAGAGGGGTGACCGTTTATCAGGGATTTGGAATGCATACATTTATTATACGGGGGAAATTATTATTTGGCCGTAAAATAGGAGTGATCACATCTCGGGTGTCCGCTAAGAGGGGTTTCACTGTATTTCATCACTTCGAATATTATGAGAATTCATTTTTAAATAAAAATTTGCCCTCGTTAAATAATTTTTATTTTACACTCGCAGTGTAGACAAAAAACAAGAATTACAATTTTTTACAACAATTTTACCCTGTCACTATGACACTATGTATATAAAGCAATATCATTTTAGAAAAATAATATGTGATTACCCTTTCTCTCTCTCTCTCTCTCTCTCCCCCTAAATAATACCCATTATTTTCTCACCGATGTTAAATTTTTTTAAGCAGTATACACAGTCGAGTCACATAACTTTATCCATCTTCTATTTTTGACATCAATGCGTATAGCTAATAAGAGTCACGATCTGGCTTGGGTATGGTAATACGTTATGATAAAGCAACATATCATGTGGACTTGAAATGTTTGAAAATTTTTCATAACTAAGATTCTTATAAGTATTTTTTTGGTCCCGCAATTCTACCGACTAAATACGGATGACGCCTGACTTCTAACGCCTAAATGTGACTATCGAATACATTTGGGTCCAACTCGATCATCATGTTCGTTCTATAACACTCACACTACGTACTTTCCAGCAGCCATTAAATGGATTAAATGGACTGTTTAATCTTCGATAGATATAACAGCCCTCCAGCATCTTATTGCGTCACTTGCAGAACATTCCGCTGCTGCCGAGGTTACAAAAAAATTTTTTTCTATGTACGCTTGTGCACATATTGATGTGACTAAACTCTATACGTCTGTATCAGGTTTTATTGCATTGGATCGCATTTTGGAAATTTGGAGTTTGGATTTTGGGACGATCCCTTATTCTTTAAATTGATATTTTCCTGTCCTGGAAATAAGAGTGGAGATGTAATCATATATTACATAAAAATAGGGATCTAATTCTTGCGTTACGACGCAATCATTACGAATGCATGAGTTCTTGCATTAATTATACAAATACTTAAGATTGCAATAAAAGCTCACACACACAACGAAGAAAAATATCAATTTCCAGAATCAACTTGCTTATTTGTATCAGCGAAAATAACTTGGTTTCGCGGAGAAAAGAATAAAAGACATTTGTAAGTGGAGTAAATGTAGAAAAAAAACATTATTATTTTTTATAAATATATATTATTTTAAGATGGTAGTTTTTCTAATCAGACACAATAATATATAATACAGCAGCTATAGAATACTATACTACATTTTATTTCTATCGATTACAATGGTTAACATTAATGCATTTTAGGAATAATGAAACATCTGATTGGTGTTTTTTTTTCGATCGTAAATTCGATGGCTGGTCTAATTAGCCCCCCTTGTGCATAAAATTACTTTGATGACGAGCATTCATAGCTCGTGATGAAGAGCACGATAGAGAAAAGTCATCGCTGGTTCCAATGTAATTGTATAAAATCACGAGTTTGTGTTTTAACTCGCCATCCTGTAGCAGCGCCAGTAGGCTGAGATCATTGATGCTATGATTTCCGACGAGCCTCTCTACAGTAAATTTGTAGTGTAAAATAACCAAAAATTAAGGTATTTATCTTAGATTCTCGTACTGGAGCCCTGTCAGCCCGTCCTACGTGTGAGCCATGGCAACAGGACGCAACCTTAGCTTAACAAGAGTTTTTTCTTCCAGGTTGATTGGTTGATGAACAACACCGCATAACAACATCTACTGCAGTGACGACAGACATCCTAACAACAAAGAAAACCCCTCTGAGATGGTTTTGCACTTTTCTTCAATTTTTGTAATTAAATATGTCAAAAAGGTGTCTTTTCCCGTTCTCCTGCAGCGATCCGTTCACTTTTCACTAGTTCGTCATGGACCTCTGGAGCATGTCGTAAGCCGTAAGGTTTTGGAGACCATACCTACAGAGGGACTGGTTGAGGAGGTACAGAGAAGAGGCACGTGCACTCTTGTTGGTACACTAGGCTTGAGCTATGAAGAGAAACTTGATTTTCTGAATATGTTTACATTGGAAGACCTCGGGAGTCGGAGGGGGGATAAGATTGTGAAGTTTTTAAATTTTCAACAGAATGAATAGGATGGACGATGAATAAGTAATTAATACACAGTTAATCGAACGACTAAGGTACACCAGTATCGTTTAGTAAGGGACAACTCCAAGTTGTGGTGTCGCAGAGAATTTTTCTCTAATAGAGTTATGAATACAGTGGAACCTCCCATAACGGACACGCCCCGTTAACGGACAGTTTCCTGATCCCCAGTCCTGTGGAATATGGCTTTAATGTATTTCATTCCCCGTTAGCGGACACCCTTAACAGCGGACATAAAATCAGGCAAAATTCTAATTTATTAATTTTTGTTCATAAACCTAGAATTTATCATATTCAATGGTGATTATGTATAATCCCAAGCTCGTATTGGTAAATATGATAATCCATCAATTAATTACTTGATTAACTGAACATAACTATGGTCCAGGTTGGTGAATGGTAATGTTGGTTTTCTTTACTCCTACAGGTGAAGAAAGCCAACATTACAAGACTAATAAAGGTTTTTATGGTTTTATACTTTTCACATTTATTTTAATTTTTATTGCAAAATAAGTGTAGTGCACGTATCACGTACGGGTGAAAATAAGTAATTTGTTTAATGAAGAGAAGAGAAATAAAATATAATATATATATACATATAATTTTTTACATATCAGACTCTCCAACTTCATTTCTGAATTATGCACAATCGTTATGGAGCGATTGGGGATTATACATAACCACCGGTGTATCACTTTTGCGCACACACAGTAACATATACACTTTAACATTAACATGTATGGGAGCCAATTGAGTGAGGCAATTTGTTTTCGAAGAGAAACGTCGTACAAATGTGAAAGTCGTATAAACGAGATTCCACTGTATATCGTACCTCCCCATTAGCGGACAAAATTTTTGGTCTCATGGGTGTGCACTATCAAGAGGTTCTCCTGTAAATGGAATAGCTTACCTCCGGGGGTCATGAAATAAAACACAGTTGGCATATTTAAAAAGAAATAGATGTTTATAATGGGATAAAAATTGAGAAACTCTGTCTATACTTAGATAAGGCAACTATAATTTTTTTATGGGCGGTGTATTTTCTTTTATCATAATCGTTTGTTTTTAATGATTTATTTAATGTGTATCAGCTTTTTCGTGACAATTGCTGTTATTTTGGAGTTGCTGTATTCTAGTTATATTTGACATTCATATTTTCATGGGTATCTTTTTTTTCAGACACCTCATTGGAAATTTTGCCTGTTGATTCCTTTGTATTTATATTTGTATGTTATCAAATGATTTAAATGATCTCAATGAAAGTTGTCGAAATTTAGATTGTATGCCAAATAATAAATTAGAATTTGTGAAATTAATGGTGATAAAAACATTTCAAATAAAAATCGTGTTCGAAAACGAGAATGTCCTCTTTTTCCTCTAGTGTTGATACTATTCTCACGATTCTCCGGGATGTTCACGGAAATTCAATGTAATATATCATATTTATCGACAGACGAAGAAGAGAAGTTCCTAGTACTTCCTATGCACATGTATATATGGTTCTAGATGTACGTTTCGTTCAAGGCTTCTTTTGAGAAAATTCCCCAATAGATAAACAAATGCAAAAGACTATGTCAACAAGCTTTGTGCTTGTTTGCCTGTCAAGTTTTTGTAGTCGTTTATCGGTTTTTCTTCTTCGAGTCCAATTCCTTTGATTTCCAGGCACCGGAAAGATATGGGATGTGAAAAAAGAAATTCATGCGATGTTCAGAATTGTCAGTCCCATTTTCAACGAGAAAAAAAATAGATGAGATGTTCGCTTTTCAGAGTTTCCATAAAACCTTAAAAATTTTTTTTGGCAAACAAGCTTATATTTTGATTCATGTACGTCACCGAATGAACAAATCTTGAGTATTTTTATAGAACATGTTCATTATATTTGACGTGTTTTTTTTTTGTAATTCATTTGAAAATTAACCGCGACGTGTGTTTGGATAAATGTGCACATTTGGTTTTCAAAAATTTCCTGAAAATCACGTTATTTGTGTTATTTTAGCCTCTTAACATGGGGAATAAGTATTGCAATTTATTTGACAAATTATTACTTTTTTGTACGCTCTCTTGATTTCAGTATACATTTTCTTCAACGTTTCTGATAAAAATAAATTAAATGATAGCTAGTTGATAATTCAATTGAATTTTATTGGCTTCATTGCTATATTGTCCGTCGGGTACAGTGTGGTCATGCAAAACAGTACTATCAGACCCCCGGCAGGAAATTTTAGCAACTAAAATCGCTGAAAAAGCGAGGTTTGTATTCACATGAAGCTAAATTTCGGTGTCTGAACTTTCAATATTTTCATGAACTCGTCATATTGAAGATATTTAATCGTTAATTCTCTATTAAAAACCCTTTAGAAACATTTTGTTACATGCTACTACTACGTGTTTTGGTATATGTACGATAATACACTGGCTTTCAAAAGGAACGCGAGTGCTTACATAACATAACGGCATCACTTTAATCGCGTCTCTCTGGATTGTACGATTAGTGGAACACAAACACATGGGCTAGTCCCTTGGTGTGAAGCTTTCTACACCCAGCACTCATAGTGCTGCAGATATTGTAATCGAGTGACGCTGCAACTATGGATATAACATTTGTGGAGGTCACCTGTCGATACCGCTTGGCTACAACAGCAATTTACCGATTATGGAAACAGTTCCAAACAAGTCGAACACCTGACCAAAGACCTGTGTCCGGTCGACCAAGGACGGCTCTTGGGCAGTGTGACACGGGCAATCGCATGGGGTGCATTCTGGAAGACGCGCCGAAAAAAGCTTTGTTGACCAAAAAAAAAAAAAAAAACGTTAGCAGGGGTGTATCAAAAATAGGTCTAGGTTTGTAGAGATTTTTTTTCCTGAGCTACCCTGTGGTCGACCAATAATGTGAGTTACCACCCCCCCCCCTTCTGATGATCGGTATATGATATTAATATAAGTAGCTAAGCGGAATCGACGAGCGACCTTCACAACTGCCACATGCATAGTTGCAGTGACCATGATAAGACAGTATCAGCTAGTTTTGTGCACCGAAGTCTCCACATGAAGGAACTGTAATCCCGAGTACCACGTGTTCGTGTTGCACTAACCGTCCAATCCAGAAGAGGCACGATTAAAGTGGTGTCGTCATGTTATATAAGCCGTCGCGTACTCAACTTTTGGAAACCAGTATATATATTGTTATTTTTTACTGACATTTTTATCACGACGGTTGCTTTATTCAACGACTAAAAATTGTTTTTCAACGTCCATTTCCTACTACGTTCATACATTTATCCACAGAGTAATAATTATATTTTAAGTCTATGCATTTATCCTACAAAGAGTTTAATGCTGGGAAAGCTTTGGCGTAGAGCGATTTGTTAGTAGTCTAAAATAGCCTTGAACAGAATGATTCTCTTCATCGTCGGTGTAGAAATTGAAAATTGGAGGAATTTATTTAGTGGTTGAAATAGGAGTAAATCACTCAAAGTGGATCCGGGCATCAAAGGATTTGTGTAAATACTTCCCATTGGTGAGTTGCTGAGATGTGCATGCAGTGACTAGTAAGAGATCGTGAGTTGCCTGGAGAAACAAGACGGTCTTCGTGGTCAAATCAAGCTGACTTAAGTTCCCATGAAAAAAACAGATTTCTTCGATAACTAATTTCACGCTGTTTTTCCAAGACAACGAACAAACTCACAGGGCTCACCGTGCGTGATACGTGCACATTTCAGCAACTTGGCAGAAAGGGCATTAAACCATCCTTCTCCAAAATTTCCTATATTATTCAAAGTGGTATAACAAAAAGAAATGATAATCCATGTACATCTCGAATGCAACCTGCCAGTCCGTAACTCATCAAAACTTTTATAAAGTAAAGACGAAGAGGCATTTTTAATTGCACAGCAAAAATGTATTTCAAAGCTGCATTTCTTGGTTATAGTATATAGTTGCAATAAGATATATAAAATTTAAAAATAATGCATATTTGGTGGTTGAATATTCAGGAAATAATTCAACCACAATCAACTACTTTCGGTAATTTAAAATATGAATATTTATATTGAATATTTTTGACGTTGCATCAGCGGTTGTTGAAAACTTTATCTGGTAGAGATTGTAGCATAGAGATTGTAAAAGATTTTTTGAATAAATATATTTTTGATTCTCAATACAAGCGATTGTTTGATTGTTCTTGAAATATCACTGTAATAACGATGAATAGGAAAGTGTTATAATTTGAAGACTCGATAGAGCAAGGTCATTCCAGATTTACTTAACAAAGGCCATTATGCAAGGGCGTCTCCACACCGGCGCTATACAAAAAGACAAGAGCGGCAGTCTTAAAACTCAATCAATTGGAATGCTCTTTTTGGCGAGGCGGCAACTGGCAGTTAGCCAAAATTTGTCCAGTCCGTTTATTGTAGTAGAATCTGAGAGGGTGCTTTTCTCTCTCTCGACAGGAAAGATCTATGACGGCATAAAGTGATCCCGAAAAATGTTTAAGGGGGAAAAATGCGGATTTATAAAACAAAATTCATTGTTCGATTTTCAAACAGAAACTATAAATATATATATCTACATGAAATTCTCCGATTTTTAACCTTTGTGGTAAACAAGTTTTTCAAGATGCCTACCATCCTACGCAGTATTTTGCTAAGCTATCGTTATGCTCATGAGAATACGCATACATTTGAAAACTCCATTTCCATTGCGATATCCCAGAATGCAAAAAAAGAAAAAAAAATTAACACGATATCCCATCCGTGATTTTCCAACCTACGATGAAACAGAAGTCGAAACTCCTATAACAGGGGTGACTAAAACCGAAATCGTTATTAACTTTATCAAAAATTTTATTTCAACTACACAATGATTATTAAAGCTGTTTCGTGGTTACTTCTGACAGTTAAACAACCCTAACATAGTGACAGTTCATGATTTTTAAAAAAATGCATATTGTTTAGCAAAGTTTCGGGAGCCGCATTGGCAATTTGTATAGTAAAAATAGTTCAACATACATTAGTCACAGTGGCAAGCATGTTATTACAACATGATAGGAACGTGCTCTTATACAAATCAGTGATACTGTTGCTCCAATCAGTGAATTTTGTCGGGCTAAGAAATTATGACAGTGACCGATGCCATATGCGGAGAAAATCTTTAGGTGTTTAATTCGTCGAATGAAAGAGTATGAGTTATCACGTTATTGAAGACATTAGTAATTTTCGAAAATTAGTAAGACGTTAGTAATTTTCGAATTCGTTGGCTAACAATTTGTACTACTTTCCCAGCGGATAGAGTGGATAGAAACGGAGTCGCATCAGGACAGTTATATTTGCTCAGTATTAAGCATATCCCGCGAAACAAGATTAGCCCCAGACAAGTACTGCTTACAACCAATAACAAGAAAAGTGAAGTCCTATCGAGAATGTAGGATAATGAAGCAGTGTGAAACAGATGTGCATTTAAATGCCACTCTAAAAACCCCCAAAATGGACGCGAATTTATGCCAAAAGGAAAAAATCAACTAATTTTTCCAAAACAAAATTCCTCTGCATTCACATAAAAAAAAACAGTCTGATATGGGGACTTACACCTTGGACTTACTTCCTCCTCACACCAATAACTATAACTGCTCACTCTGAACACAACCCGCCACACCGCACGTAGAACTAACGCATGGTATGTACTTGGACCTTCAGCATCTATTTTATATATTTTTATATTGACTGCTACTTTGCTTCCTTTCTGCTTGACAAAAAACATTTGTTTTTGCTTCTATTTGACTTTGATTTGATCTATTTTGATTTTTGAATTGAATTGTACTTCAGCAGAACGTCGGGAGATCAAGCATCTATTTAGGCTATGAATGTCAGGATATGCTCTCAGAAGCGTTCTGTGTTAAGCCAATGTCAGGGTGTGCCCCCCCCCCCGATGAGAGAAGAGCCCTAGACATTGGCTATGACTTTTTTCATTTTTGAAATTTTCATTGTTCATATATTTTTTTGCTTTCCAGTTCACATAATTTTTGTTTTCTGTTTTCATATAAAAAGAATTGATATTTTAACTATGTTTTTTCACTACACGGTATATTACAGCTGCCTATGGCGTTGGCATTGGTGAGAGAGAGTTTCGACAAATACTAAATTTTCGCAATGTTCATTTTGTACATTTTTCTATATATATATATATATATATATACTTTAGAAATAAAATAATTATAGAATAATTAATTAAGTTAAAAATAAATACATAAATATAGTCAAAAAACAAAAATTTTGATTTTTTTTATTTTGTGTCATACTGTATTTTTACTCTCAAAACTGGTACAGAGCAATTTTTAAACGTCTTTTGAGTATTTTTTAAACCGGATCAATACCTCTACTAGAGGTATGACTAGCATAAATATCTAAATTTTTATAGTCACCTTTGTCCTCTAACTTCCAGTTAGAAAGTTGCAGCACTGTCTCCTGAGGTCAACTAAAACAACACATCAAGTTTCTAAGTGTATTCGCTGAGATATTTGAATTCAAGAACCATAGAAAAAAGTTATGAAAGAACGGCAAAAACTAACGGACAACGCTCCTTTCGTTTATTTATGCTGTGTTTCCCAAACTTTTCGCCGGTTTTCGAATTCAAATATATCAGCGAATATTGCACTTAGAAACTTGTAGTTTCTCTGTTGGCCTCAGGAGAGACAATGCAACAACTTTAACTTTGTAATTAGAAGTTAGAGGACAAGGGGACCGTATAAAACTTATATTTTTTTCATTTGTTACACCTTGCATTTTCACTCTCAAAACTGTTACAGACTGATTTTTGAACGCGTTTTGAGCATTTTTTAAATTGAAACTATACCTCTACGACGGACGGTAGGTAAGATAAAAGTTCGTATCAACACGTACAGGACACCCTGTATGTTACTGCGTTATCTTGCGACGGACTGAAGGAAATCAATATCAAGGAAAATATCGCAATATAAAAATTTTGATACCCTAAGCAAAGAAATAAGGAGCCCCCACAACGAGCAAGGGAAAAAGACTAAACATTTCATTAAAAGCCTTGGATAAAAATATGCATATATTAGTCAGGAAATGAATTTTTTCTATGCATCTTATTTTTCATCTTTTCCGACAAAAATAAAAAGCGAAACTTTCTTTAAAGAAATATTATAATTAATATATTGACAAGCCAGAAAATCTTTTTTTTTTCCTTTCCTTTTTTGATTCCACGTACGTTGGACATTATTTTCCTGAAATATACGGAGAAAACGGAAGAAAAAAATATTAAAATATATATATATATCCTAGTAAAAGCATATTAAGCAATTTGACGTAAGAAAATTCTTGTTTCTCTGATGGTGACAGAGAATAGAACGAAAAAAAAAAAATTGTGCATCGTTCAACGCGTCCATACGATGAAAAAAAAAAAAAAAAAAAAAAAATATATATATATATATATATATATATATATATTTAAGCGGATAAAAAAGGACGCTTATGAAGTACTTTGTAATTAGAATTAAATTTTTCGAAATTAAGAAGAAATCAATTTCCTTCTGGTGATTAACATTTTTTTTTAACCTTCTATCGTGTTCGATCTCCGATAATGCTAATTGATGGAAAATTTCTCGAGTCTAATCACAAGTCTATATTCCAACTTAATGTCAAACCACTGGTTTTTTTTTTACCATAAACTAATAAAATATAATAATTTTTTTTTATTAAAAATGCATTAACAGACTCTGCATGATAAATATCTCTCTTCTGTATTTGAGCATTCTGTGTTGACTGTTGACTTACAACATACCTACTCAAACAATGGCTCGCGAACGAAGTCTTAGCCGTCGGATTCATGTGATATGGGCCGAGACCTCAAACCTGATCTAGTAAAAATGAACTGAGCAGCGCGATTTATATATGATTAAGTGGTCCGCTGTGTAGTTCCACATCACTTATGTTGCCCGTGGCACAGATTCGGATCAGAATCTACGGCGTACTCACAGATCATTTCAGTGATCCGCGGCATAATCACAGAGTACTTAGGGGGCCCGCAACACATTTACAGCTCACTTGAATGATCCATGGTGCAGCTTTATATTAATTGAGTAGCCCGCGGCGCAGTTACAGACCACTTGAGTATCCCGTGGTTCAGTGCATAACTCAAGCAGCTGGCGAAATGTTTACAGATCACTTAAATGGCCCTGAACTGCGGCCCTACAACCTGGATCTTTGGCGTGGTCTCGGTCAGACTCTGCAGTGAAAAACAAAAAAGCATTAAGAATCGTCCCGGACCCGAGGGCTGGAGCACTGTCAGCCCCACACCTATGAAGGCCATGCTCGCATCATAAAGCGGATCCCGCTTAGACGTTTTCCACACAAAAATTGTCATGAAAAAACCGTTGTAGGCGGGAAAACTCTCTAAACGAATGTTAGTAAAAGTCAGGACCACTAAAATAAGTCGTACTAAGCGAGAGAACGTCATAAGCGGGATCTGCTGTATTCAGATTACTTAAAATATAGTATTTAAGCGGCCCTCTGTGCACTTCTACATATTATGTTACCCGCGGCACATTTACAGATTACAGAGACCTGCGGTGCTGTTACAGATCACTTAAGCTGCCCGCAACACGTTTTCAAACCAATGAAGTGGCCCGCACTCTCCTAAAAGTTGAGCACTCTTAACTTGCATTAAATGACTGAGAATAATCGCTACTTATGTGAGAATGGTATTGCGACAGAGTATCTGATCAGTTTATGATTACATTAAGATACAAAAAGACCAATTTTCTGAATATTTAGCTCCTACCTATGGCACATAAAGGAGCTTCAAACAGTGTGTGTGTGTGTGGTTGTGTATATATATATACACACACACACTGATATATACATATATATACAGTATATACTTGACTTGAGGGGTCGTACTTGAGAAAGGATTTAAAACTGACTACACTGCGTTATGAAATTAGAAATGTTATCAAGTACAATATTCAAAAACACGAAGTCATTGAAAATACAGTCGAATCCCGTTATAACGAACTCCAAGAGGCCGGAGAAATTACTTCGTTGTAACGAAATTTCATTATAAAGGAATTCCATGTTTTTGCATTGTTCCTATATAAACTTATCTGGGGGATTAGAAAAGTGTTCGTTAAAACGAGATTCCACTGTACTGGAAGGGCTAAAATATATTGTGGAGCGCGGGGTTGGAGAATGCGCTAATCCCAATGTTTTTATAGATGCTGTGGAGATGGTGGCAATTATTGAGTGGGCTTGGGCTCATGGACCAGATACAAGTGTACACCGACGATAATCCAGCATTATATAGTTCGCTAGCAGTTTATTTGCTATTATATGTTATCCGTCCATTATATATATAATACCCGAAAGCTCTTTTTCGATAATATATTACGCTAGAGAATTATTTGTTAATTTTTTTATTTGATACACATCAAATGCTGTTGACACCTCTAGTAACCGCGTCGCTCACACTACATTCGAGCAAATGTAACCAATATGCTAATTGGTTGCTTTTTTTGAAGTTTTGTTAGAAACTTTTTATCACACATTCATAGTGTAATCTCAGTTTTGGACCTGTGGGTGCTCATGTTTTAATATGATGCGAAAATTATATTTATAAATCCCTTCTGGATATGATCGGCATGGGGCTACAAAATACTATGTTTGCTTGTACATTCATAGCACCCTTGACTCCGAGATGCCACAGTTACTTATACCTACAAAGGTATATAAATAGTCCCTATTACGTACCAGGAATCGTTATGAATATTAAACTGTACTGAGAGATCTTTGGTTTTAATTTCAAACCTCTCGTTCAAAAGGGAAAAAAAGCCACGTTTATTTTAGAATGAGAACAAATACCCGTTTTTCGGCTGAACATCCCTACTTTCTATAATTGCGAATATCCAATCATATACGTCACCCCCCCCCCACTCCCGAATATACGAGAACTTGCTCCGAAAAAAAGAATATATTTGCAAAAAAAATCGAACTGAAATAATTTTTTTTTATTCCGATTCTTTGATGACAATGTATTGAATTTTCCACTTTTGGTGAATATTTACTTAGGAAAATAAAAAATCTCTCTCTCCTCTCACTGAAAATAAAGAAACATTCTAGGGATTAACTCGAAAAGGAGGGTGACTGTGTGTTGCGTTGGTCTGCCATAGTCTAGAAACAGGCTTCTCGAACTGGAGGGGACAGCCAATCATCGAGGGTGTGTATGGTAAACGTGGAAAGTCAATTGCATGAATTGAATTTCAGTGGAATTCAAAGTGCATTTTTGAACAGCCGAATGGTTCAAAATAGATACTGAAAGCAGCAAACTCCCCTATAACACCCTATTCCCCTAATATTATTGTTTGCATACAGCCTCTCGGTATCAGAATGATTCGTGATCCTCACCATTAATAGCTTTAGGCTAGAGATTTGATGAGTAGGTAACAACTATTCACAGAATACGTGGTGCTGGTCTAATTAGCTCATATTATTAGTACTGAGTAGCCAGCGTGATGCGAGGGATATAAACAACTAATTCTCTACCGTTCATGCACCTCGAAAACATTCCTCTCAGGAAATTCTAAAGTAGTGGTGCAGGCCGGAATGTATCATGTATTTGTTGTGTACATAACGTTAAGCTTGTTTATGAGGAATACTTGTTATGTGTTGAAAGCCGCAACTCGGCAAAATATTTTGCCCGTTCTTATCATGTGTGAAATAGGAGATCGTCTCGCATTCGTACCTCGAAGTTGGAAAACTACAGAAATCCAACACCAGCCGGACACCACTGTACCGCGTTCGAGGATCGGATCCGTTTCTCCATGTTGCGAGTCCATCACGATGCCCATAACGACCTCACAGCAGCAAGTTGTATAAAATAAAACCACATTTTATCAGGAAAACACACTAAGCCAATTGTAATTTATTCATTAGTTTATTTAATTTTATTATATAAAGACATGCGCAGGCACCCTAATATGAAATGTACCATGCAGCAAATTTTTGCGGGAAGTATAAAATGTCCGAAATAAATATGCCGAAGTAATTTGAAGGGTTTCTAATCAGAATTTTCCCCGCAGACGATTTCTTTCAAGGTGGAGATTTAGTAATTGTCACAAGAGCCTAAGATGAAAGAAAGCTTTTTCCTCTGGGACGCAAGTCTGTTACTAAAAGTCCAGGGACAGCTAAATTGTGGAAAGAAACACTTCTTAAGAGCTCCTTATTCATTTCTTTTTTTTCTTCATTTCTTTTGTATTAACCGGCAGAAGCCAAAGAAAAGACTGCAAGAGAAGCCACAAAAAATAACTGACTTTTATTTAACTTTTGTTCTTTGGGGTACTGAGATTATCACTCCGGTGGCTAAGGAGAGGAGAGTCCAGAAAGTGAAAGGATAATTTACGGCTCTGAGACTTGCGCAGTCAGAAAGAAGAACAAATATATATATATATATATAAAAGAATGTGTAGCACGTCGTAATGTTCTTCACTTTTTATTATTATTATTATTATAAGTTCTTTTTCTGTGTCGGAATCTCTTTTTCTTCATATTCTGGCACTCACAGAAGTATGAACTAGACGATCCCGAAGCAGACGAAATTATTTTTCGCTCACATACATTTTCTTCGCAAAGTGGAAAGCGTCGAAATTCATCAGCCGTGTCACTACTATTTCTTATTTTTATTCTTAACGATCATAAATTTCTGTCTTTCTACATGATGTTGTTTTGTCATATTTATCGTTTTCTTTAGTTGCCGCATTTATTTATTTGTGAGGCTGGGTGGTTTTATTTTCAACAAGTGCTTTTGATTTGGTAGATTTAGTTTATGTCGCTCTCTTTTCTTTTCTTTTTTATCAAACGTTTTTTTTTCCTTTTTTCTGCTTCACATAGAATGTACTACGAAATCTGATGAAGCGCTTCGTGGTACAGTCCACACTGATTAATGTGATCACATCGGAACTGGGGGTTTCTGATAACAATGACCGAATGATAACTATATCCGAAAAAGTCCCGTTCGCAAGAACGGTGGCCATGCATCCCATTTGGTTGAACGGGACATATGGAAGGCGGGCATTGTTAAAACGGGACAACTAGTTCTCACATAATTGGTCGCAAAATGTTCAATCGTTTCAGTTTTTTAAAATTTTATTCTAAAACGGGAATGAAACTGTCTAATTAATGTACATCACAAATTACGATATTACGATTTTAATGTACACAATACGTTTTATAGATCCCTTGAAAATGTCTCTCTGAAAAAGAAATTTAAATCGGGTCAACTGAAAGAAACTGATTAAGAAATGAATGAAAGTACCTTTTTTCGTCATACATTTGCCTTCACTATAGGAAAGCTATTGCAAAAGCAGCTCTACAAGTACATGAATCACAACAAATGGACTGATTACGACATTAATTACGCAAATATTAAACAAAGAATGGCGAGAGAACACCTTCCAGCCTCCAGCATAGTCTTGCAGCCTGATAACGATAACCTACAGGAAAAAAATAAGTTCGGTTCAACCGTAGCTTCAGAATGTGCGAAAAGAAAATTTCGACGGAAAGAAATTTGATAGCATTATCTAAAGTCCTGATAAGTGTAAACTAATTTTTTCCCATGTTATACAGATCCATTCCTTGCAAAAGTGATAACAGTACCCGAATGATAAAATTATTCATGATCCTAATAAACGGCGCCCACTGTATTTTCAAAAATATTCGATTTCTTTGTTCATTCTTTTGTATCGAAGGAAACAATAAGATATATTTTTCAGAAAGTTTTGGGACATCTACAACGATCTCAATATTTTGTTCTTTTAAAGCGTATATTTCGTTTTAACTACTTGCGGTATTGTCTGTATGTGTGTGTATAGTAATACCTCTATTTAAGCAAATTTGGAGTTAAGCAATTTTCGATGAAAGATGCACGTTCTTCAAACTCAGAGGATTATTGCAAATATGCTAGTGATTATCAAGTGATAAGCAAGTGAAAGAAGCGTTTGGTCGATCAGAATACCATGCGTAACAAAACAACGCTGATTTATGAGAGTAGTGTAACCGAAGTAGCTGTCAAAGATGGAAATTTAACGTGATTTAGAAATCGAACTAAAAAAGTTTGTCAAAGGCTTCTGTCATTTTTGCAGACTGTTTATCAGTTCCATACCCATCCAACGTTATTGTCAGTCTTAAAAAATTAATTTGTGGTGATGCTCATACACTGACAATGTATGGAGACATGTGCTCTGAATCAATTTCTATCCACGGGTAAATATTCTTTTCTTGTGTCCAAATCCAAGCAAATTTTTTAATCCCCCTTTCGCTGGAAGGAGTTATCAAAATATTCTAAGGGTACTACACATAACGTTTATTTCATCGAATATAGTCTTTTTTAAAGACTGGATTGCAGTCACAAGGGGCAAATCTAATTTTATGAAGTCGTAGAGGAGTATCATCTTAGAGCGGCATAGCAGAAATGACTCCCTATAAAATGCCGTATCTTTTTTAATTAAGTAGGCTTTCTTCCGATTTTAGCAGGTGCAAAGTAAAGGGTATATGGAAAGCGTTCTATTGAGAAATCAACTTTACAAAATATCTGGACTTCTCAATGCTAAAATTAGAGGCTTTTAAGGAGGCGAGATATCACGTCTATATTAGAGAGTTAAGAAAGAAAAAGAGGGTACTTTTACTAATTTTTGGTGCAAATTTACTGATATTTATTTGTATTTTGTATGTAAAATTATATCCCGACTTTTACCAAGTTATCGTCGGTCTTACTTATCGCGTAATTTTCAGGTATTGCTGCTTACATATTTTTAACTCACAAAATGTGTAACAATAGTTTCATATTTTAAGTACGTATACCGGACGTTTTAAATGTAAGTGTTCGAAGAATATGCAGGGTGTTCTCTTAATTGACCGACAAACTCAGAGGGTTGTTAGTAGGCATCAAGCGGAACAAAAATTGCAATGGAACATGGGGTCGTAAACGACGTTGAGAAGGTGAAAATTGCGAAAAACGCAAATCGATGTCACATTCCCAAGGAGGTGGATTGGACGCGCGGGACCCATTGCTTGGCCTCCACGTTCGCCGGACCTCAATCCGCTTGACTATGATCCTATTGGGATCACCTTAAATCACTCGTTTATGTGACGTCTGTAGACACACCGGAGGATCTCATAGCGTGTATTGTCGTCGCTGCAGCAGGTATCAAAAGCATACCTTGTACCTTCGAGCGCGTCCGGGAATTCGTTTTACGTCATTGTAGACTGTGCAATGACGTCAGCGGCCGCCACTTCCAACAACTCTTGTAATAATTAATCAATTAAATATTTTTGTAGTTATTATTGAACGTTTATACGTACTTTTTGTCTTTTCAGCGTGACGTCGAAACCTGCATGCCGTTTTCGCGATTTTCACCCTCTCAACGTGGTTTGCGACACCATGTTCCATTGCAACTTTTGTTCCTCTTGATGTCTACTAACAACCCTCTCAGTTTGTCGGTCCATTAACAGAACACCCTGTATACATGCTACGGTTCATTTTAAAATGCAAGTAAATATGAAAAATGTTGAGTAAAGAGAAAAAAATTGTTTTCTGTGATAGCTGAACTCCTCCCCATAAAAGTAGTAATTAGGGAGAATACAAAAATGTAACTTTTATACGAACTTCTATCAAACAAATGTCAATCAATAGAATTTCTGCCTTTTCCTATTATTCCTGAAAACTTACTCTGTAATAAATCAATGAAACATCGCTGGAATATCGGTTATTAAAATGTTTCATGTTTGCAACTTTTATGTGCTAAGGTAGGCAACCAAAAATTTTAGGACAGTGAAAAGCGATGAAAATCAACAATTTCATTCACCCATATATCTGAAGAAATTGAAAGAAAAAAAATCCGCAAAAAGAGAGAAATTCCGCTTTTATTGTGCTTCACCCGTGAAATGATATTTAGCTTTTTTTTAAAGATTTTAATTTTTGTATGACCAAGAATGAAAAAAATTATTTATATAATAAAATTTACGAATCTTTCTGTCATCCTGAAAGAGCTTTACCATAATATTTGAATGGAAATTCGTCGTGGCATTTAAAATTCTCGATTGTTACATTTCAAAATGGCAGATTTCAAAAAATCAAGATCCGTAAATTTCATCTATCGATGCATCGAGAAATTGCCGTTCAAATGTTTGTGGTGTAATTTTTTTCGGTACATTAGAAAGAGGAGCAAATTCTACAAATTGATTTATATTTTACTTAACCCTTGAAGTGGCAATTAGAAATCACTAACCATCCTCCCCTTCGAAATGCCATATTTTTTTTAATGAAGTAGGCTAAGGGGCATAGGGAAAAGATTTCCATCCATAAATCACAAACGATCTGGGCTTATCAATGCTAAAATAAGAGGCTTTTATAGAGACGAGATATCTCTCCATTGCTGCTTAAAGGGTTAATTATGACTTTACGGGAGAAAATTTATTTTAGCTGAATTTCTCCTCTTTTTTCTGATACTTTTTTAATTGTTTACTTTAATTTTCAGAATCAGACGAGTTTCATTCTTTTCGAGCACTCTTGGTGAAACACCCCGTACAATATACATTGATCTAAACAAACCTGGACTAATACTTTTCAATTATTTATGAATAATAGAAAGGAAAAATATTACATTCAGAAAAATAAATGAATTTTTTTTCTGTATGTGAGTCTACGTTGAAAATAAAATTCAAAAAAACTATTTTATATGAATCATTTCCCATTCGAAATGTTGGAATAATTTCCATTTTCTAAAACAATTTAGATAGGGTATTGACTTACGTTTATATTTTTCCCGGGCTTCATAAAAGATTTTGTGTCTCTAATACTGCTTTGTTATTCCTATTACTGATATGTAAAATATAGGAAAAAGACGAAATAACAAAATAATGTCTCTGCATCAACACAAAACTTTCACTTGATTGAACATTGATGCAGAAAATACATTTTCGTGTATTCTTCCCGAGAGAATTTATAAATCCAAATACTATTTCTCTTTTTTTACCAAACATTTGATATATATTCTTAAATTTTTTTTGTTCAAAACACAGGCATGTATATGAAAGTAAATAGAATGCATTGTACAATATTGCTACCAAGATAATCAGTTTTATGTAGTGTTTATGGTTTCCTGCATGCATTTTGTAAAAAAGAATGCATTTTGGGGAAAAGAATCCATAGAGGCATCAGTACGGATGTTTTTAAGATGTGGGAATGTTAAACAGTTGGAATTTTTTACTTCGACTATGAAAACATTTTACTGCCATTTTTTTCAATAAATAAATAAATAAATAAATAAATAAATATATATATATATATATATGTATATATATATTTAATTTGTTATTCTATTCATTTGCGCATTCTAATGAATTGCATTAAGTTGAATTTGTTGTATCTATTAATTATTTTGTTCTTCGTGAGATTTATAAGTTATAAATGCAATAAAAATCCCATTAATACAATTTCTGAAATTAATGAAAGCAAATGTCAATTTAATGTTCATCATAGATTTAATCTTTGAAACTTGTTAGAGGAAACTACGATTTAAAGAATATCGGAATTAAAATCTTCTAAAAACGAAATACACTAGCATGCATAACTAGATTAGGCCATCAAAACAGTTATGTAGTTTCAAGAAATGAATCTCACTGGATTAAAAAAAAATTGAGTGAAATCCCTCTTGACAGTCTTCCAGCAAATGCCGTCATCCCGCTTTCATAGCTAAATAATAAATACGTTAACTTTTAAACTTTTCAATTTAATTTTGAGTTAAACTTTTCAACCCCGTTTATTACGATCATCCCTCATTTAGGTACGGGGTTTTTTTTTCCTGGCAGTGTCCGCAAAAGAAGAGTTTTACTGTATTTATGTAAATAAAAAAAAGGTAGGGAACCTCAATTTTAAACTTTTAAAATCATTTTCTGTGCTCATTTATACAATGTTTGGACATTTTGTCACATCATGCTTATTTTTATGAATACGGGAGCTAAGTAAAATGGATTTAGGGTTTATTATAGATTCTGAGTTATCTCTTATATGTATTTCACATTGAGATAGATTGATGTTTTAAACACTAGGCGTGGAGTTATTTTTGAGGTAGGTCATATGCTTGTGTGCTGCCGTCTTTTGGTATCACTTAATTTTCCAAAAAATAAGAAAAGAGAAGTATTCTTCCGGATCAATAAAAAAAAATTATTGACACAGACCAAAAAGATTCAACAGAAATTACTTTTCAAAATGGTTCATGGTCGAAAACATAAATAAAGATTATAATGTTATTTGACATTTTATTTCTCTTGCATTTTCGTAAATTTTAAGTACGTACGTATCATCCACTTTCAGAGATCAATATGAGAAATATTTTCTTTAGTTGGTGCTCGATAATTTCTTGTATCAGCAGGTGCAAGACGCTACTAGGGGTACTTATATTTTGGATTTGATTCTCAATAGTTCCGAGGATATTGTTGAACATGTTTCGGTTGGGGACAACTTTTCTTCTAGTGATAATCGGGTTATTAACTTTTTTGTAGCTTCTTCGCGGATGTATCGAACACTAAAGGAATGTTTCCTTGTTTTCGAAAAGTCAACTTCGAACTTTTGAGAGAAACGTGAGGGTTAATTTTCAAAGACCTAGAAGTATTGACTTTTGGAAAAATCAGTGGGAAGAATTCAAAACAAAACTTTCCTCTGTTTTGTAAGATGTCATACCCTCTGTTCGTAAAAAGTGGGTTTGTTCATCGCACCCCCCTCTGGTTCACGGATAATGTGTGTAATTTTTATCTTGAAAAGAGAAGGGCATTTAGAGAATACAAGAATGGAAAAGGTGACCTGCTTCACCATCATTTACTGAAATGGGCGTTGAAGAAAGCAATTAGGGGTAGTAAAAAGGAAGTTGGATCTATGTTGGCAGATAAGCACAAAGTCTTCAACGAAATTCAAGTGGAAGAAGTCCTGAATCTTCCAAAAAAATTATGTGCAAGCAAAGCAGCAACACTAGATGATATCTATCATAGTCTTCAAGGAATGTGCTAATGAATTGTTGGAGCCAGTCGCACAGATTTACAGGACTACTGTTGCTAAGGGTATCGTCCTAAAGGATTGGATGCTGGCTAATGTGGTTCCAAAGTTTAAAATGGGTAGTAGAGAAGCCGTGTCCAATTATCGTCCAGTGAGTTTGACGAGCTCCCTGTCGAAAATTTCGGAAATTTATATCAAAAGGCAATTGGTTAAGTGAATATACGAGAATAAAAATCAACCAAACCGCCTTGCTTCTATGATCACGCGACTAGATTTTTGGACAGGGGCAAAAATGTTGACGTTGTTCATTTTGATTTCAAGAACGCATTCTATTCAGTTCAACATGGTAAACTCTTGAAGCGTTTACACGAGATTGGGATTGGGGCAACTTGTTGAATTGGATAGAAGAGCGAGCCCTTTAGTCCTTCAAGGAAGTGTCCTTGGCACCATAATTTTTTCACATTTTATTGATAAATTCGGTCAGGGTATCGATGGGATTGTTAGCAAATTCGCAGATGTCGTGAAGCTAATGGGAGTAGTCCGGAATCAAAGCGATAGAGGGTTGCTCCAAATCAACCTAAACAACGTCGCAGCGTGGGAAAGGGGATACCAGAGCATGTCGTTTAGCGCTACATGTGCATGGCCGCTCATTTTGGTTCTAACAACTCACGTTTCACTCGCGAGTTGAATAGTGTTCTTATTCCGGATGCAACTAGGATATCCGATTTGAGTATTCTTATTAATGAGCGGCTTAGGTTTTCTGAACATTGTTCAGCGGTGATCAAAAAATCGAAATCGAAAAATCGGTGAAATTGACTGATCTAATGTATATATGCATATGTGAATTGACATCATCATAATCGTGCCCCCCCCCATAAATAATGACATTGCCCCCCCCCCCCGACTTCCAAGTCTATCTCCGCCTATGCTTTTCGCATTCTCCGAAACTGCTCATTCCACTTTTTTGGGGCTTAGTTCGTCCTGGATTGCAGTATGCCGTCCAGTTTTGGAGACCATATTTATAGAGGGACACTGACTTAGTCGAGGGATTGCAGAGAAAAGTCACGCGTGCTTTTGATGGCATACGGGGCTTAAGCTGTGCAAACACCAAACATGGCCCCCGCTCTGTCCCTTGTGGGATATCAGCAGGCTACCTTGCGGCTGGGCCATGCTGGGGCTATGGAGAGAAACTTGATTTTTTGAAAATGTTTACATTTCTACAGCGCAGGTGTTGGGGGGATATGGTTGAAGTACTTAAAAAATTTTCAACGGGATGGGAGAGGATGACCATAAATTACTAATACGCCATCAATCGACTGCTTTGACAGGGGGACACCAGTATCGATTGGCATGACCACAACTAGAAGGGAGCAGGTGGGTCTGGTGACACAGGACATCACTACATTTTGCCAAAAATAGTACTTTATTGTTTTAAGTGCAATTTGCTAATTACTGTTGAAATTTCAGAAGGATGTGAAAATAAAGGGCTGCTGGAAATCGCAGTGAAAAAAATTATTTCACGAAAAAATATTCAAATTATTTGACGACCATATTTCATTCAGCAACATTTTCATTTTTTTCTAATGCAAGGAAACTCATGAAGATCACATGCTCCAAAAATGCAAAAATGCGGTCCTGTTTAATTTTTGTGTATTTTCAGTTGGTTTTTTTACTTTATTTATGTAAATACGCACGAGCGCGAGTGTGCACACACACGGATTCTCAACAAATGTACGTGTCGACACTTGCGAGTCTTTGGAAAGCTTTTCTAGAAAAACAAAAAAAAAAAGTTTTATACTTGTTGCTATCAGAAATGATAACAAAATTTCTTGATTTTGATTAAAAATGATCGCTGAAAATGAACCATTTAAACTAGTGGTGCACAAACTTTTGTCCGCCGCGTCTCTCTTGCCCAATTTATGGTACATTCGCGGCTCTCCAGAATGGTTTAGTTCATATTTTCACTTATAAAAGCATAAATAGCATAAATAGGCACACAAATCAATATCTTCATCTCGCAGCGACTCCGCGGACAGAGGTTGGTGACGCCCCTAGGAGTAGCCACGCACACTTTGGGAAATATTGAATTAAACTGATTTTACTTAATATATAAAATACAATATGAAGATTTAAAAAAATATATGGACATTTGTTTTGGCGCAGCTTGACCTAGATGGTCCTTACGCCAATGGAATCAAATTCAAATCAAATAAAAAATGTATGTATATATTTGCAACCAATTCACAATCACTTTGATGCTTCTAAGAAACTGATTAAAAAGGTAAATAATTAGCATCAATGACTGACTTAATTAATGAATTAATATAATAAATACTCTATTTTGCAAGGCCGTAACTATGATATTTGCTGCCCCCACAACAGTCAAATTCGATAATTTTACAACACGGTGTTCTTTATTCCTATCTAAAATTGCCACCCCAGGGCAGTGCCCCCCTGCCCCTTCTAGTATGACCCTGCTCTGTTGTGTAAAAGTATTTTTAATTGTGATAGCGGCTATTGGAAAAATATTTCTTTTCCTCAAATTCATCAGAGAAATCAAAAATGAATACATAATTCTCGTAACATCAAATTCGAAATTCATTAAGTGGCAATTTGCTTACTAATAATTTATTGTTGCTTAATTAATGCCAATACTTCAGAAAGTGGGCTCAGTAATGTTTGTTCAAATAGTTGTGAAATTCATTTTATAGATGGCAGCATAATCAAGTCTCCGAATTCGGACTAGAACCTTTAAAAATGGCAAAATTCGAAAATGTATAAACTTTGCTGTATTAATGTTTTTTGATTTGCTGAATTAAGTTTTAACTCAGCTTTGGTGGATATTTATATTGAAGCCGAGCTTACAGGTGTGCGACGGGTGTGGTCGCACCGGGCCCCGCGCTTTGAGGGGTCCCGCACTCATGGTAAACTATTAAAGGCTTTCGTCAATATTCTGAAATGATTACTTCCGTTTATTCTGAATCTTTATCCATTCTGGAATTATCACTTCCAATTGTTCTCAATTTTCATCAATCCTGGAGTAATTACTTTCATTTAACCTGAATTTTCATTAATTTTTGAATTTTTTATTTAATTAATTTTGAATTGAGAATGGTGAGGAAATATTTTTTCAATTATTTTTAATTTACCAAGTCTAAAATTATCATTAGTTTTGAGGATTTCTTCTCTCATTAGTTTAAAATTAACTTCAGAGATTAATTTTCATGAATTTTTGAGTTATTTAACATTTAATTGTGTGTTTAAAAAGTTTTTGTATGAAATTTTGATGCCGACATGGCCCCCCACAAGGGCGTTGCTGATAGGGCTCTAGTCTCGCGGTATCTGGGACAATTCTCATCATAATTTTTTGCTTTTTCAAGCTATAAATTAACTATAGAATGGCCTGTGAAAATTCTGACCGTAACCCGCAAAAGATTCAACCTGGGAGCCCTGCTGCAAGATGTGGGGGCCATGCATGCCGATTCCCCCTTCCCAAAAAAATATATAAAATCGGGACAAAGGTGGTTCCGTCTTAAGAGCATTATGGGTCCCCGGGCCAAGTCATTTTTCTGAGGCTCTCTCTACCTGGCGAATTCTCGAAAATTTGAACCGGTTCTCATTTTTGTGAGGGAGTGAGGCCCCTCTCTTCTTGAGGCTTCCGGGACGTGCCCTAGTGGGTCCAGATGTTAGACGACACTATCTTACGTTCTTTTTTTGGTGCACCGAAATTGTTAAGACGCAGTAGACCTCACTATTATTTTAGCACCTAGCCCCGCGTCTGGTAAGGGTGGCCCTGATTTATGTACGTTAATATTTGATTGTAGATATGAAATAAAACGATTGGCAAGGTTATAAAGAAAATGAAAATGACATTTGTAATAATGAGTCGTCTCAAGGCTGAAACACTACACTTGACGTGACGTGATAGTCAGAGACGTTGTGAATTATGTGATGTGGAATTCCCACGTCACCGAATTTCTACTAATCAGAATTCATAACGCCTCTGACGTTGACACACAAAATCAGTGTAGTGTGTTTCGGCCTTTAGTGTTCGATAGTGAACCACAGAAATTTCAAAACAAAAAAAATATTTGAAGAGCAGCATATACCTATCGGTATAAAACGAAAAATATTTTTATTAAAAACTAATTTTAATGCTTTTTTTTTTCACTGTGCATTATTTCTTCTACAATTTAGCATTCATATAAACACGTTGCAAGGATATGCCAAAAATACATTTTTTTTAAACTTTTTACAGCTTCCATTTGAATTTCTTTGAAGCGATAACTCTTAACCACATTAGGAAGCGTATGCACACCAGTATATGAGATTAAAAACAGCAAACAGCAATGGATATAAATAGCGGAAAACTATATCAATATGAATGTTCCATTGATAACTTTGACACAATGTACGAGCCACATATTTTGTTGCTTTTACTTCGATATCACAATTCTAAAAAAAATCAAAAACGAAATATTTATGTGAAATTATCGTGGAAAAAATATCAAAATCACACAAATTTAATACAGGATGATTTGTATGCAGAGCCTAATACATACATATACACTTCCGGAAATTAAAAATTGGAACGCGTTGTGCTATATATTTGAAGCGTTTACCAGGGATAGTGCACATCTAGATAAGTACTATAAATGATAACTAAAGCCGGAAGAGTTCAAGTGAAATGTCATAAATGCCTATTTTAACATCATTTTAAGTTTATCCGAGAATCTCAGAGGCCATATTTTGTAGAACTTAGACATTTTGAGCCCTGAGATCACAAGAATTGCTTCTTTTACAACTCTTTGTACTAATTTACAAAATAGCGGAAACCCATCGGAAACCCAAAGTTGTTGTAATTTAGGCCGTTTGAAAAACAGTGTTAAATACGGGTAAACCTTTTCAACCGCATTTAATGCAATTTTTTCCCAACTTTCCTCCGTTTTTCGAATTCGGGTACCTCAGCGAATATTGCACCTAGAAACGTGAAATTTGTTTTTGTTGGCATCAGAAGAGACAGGCCAACAACTTTGTAATTGTGTTTTTGTTCACACGGGGACAGTATAAAAACGCATTTTTTTATTTCAATAAATACACAACCCCTTGCATTATGAATGTCATATCTGAGTACAACACGTTATTTCACAGAAAATAATGAACACGTTCTTAAGACAAATGCATTTTTTCTTTTTACAGGTTTTACGCGTTTCAGCTGTACAATGGAGAGCCGTCATCAGAACCTCGTGCTCAGAAACTACACACAAGTACGAAGTACAGACGGACTGGATACCAAGCGAAGATAATTGGGAAGAAAAGTCACATTCCTTTGTGAGGAATCGAACCACCAAGCACTTTCCGGGCGCGTGATCTACCATTAAACTACAGTGTTCTTAGGAAAGAAAATGTCTGTTCTCTGTAGTTTAATGGTAGAGCAGGCGCCCAGAAAGTGCGAAGTGGGTGGTTCGATTCCCCACAGAGGAGAGAATGTGACTTTTCTTTCCAATTATTTTCACTTGGTATCCAATCGTTTGTACTTCTTATAATTATCGGTTCATCTCGTTTCGTTCTACACACAAGTAATAAAACCGGTGGGGATATGATGTTCATTTTTAGTAGTTTGGAGAGTTCGCCTTTGTATTTGCTGAACCTGAGTGGTCTTTGAATGCGAATTGGGTTGCCATCTGTTGCAAAGTGTTAAACACCCAGTCTCGGCCGAAATCTATAAAGCTTGCCCAAGCTGGAGTGTTCCTTCCATCATTAATGAGAAAATCCTGGCAAGTTCTGATGAAGTATCGCTCAAAAAATGCAGTTCGGAATTTTTTGTGTCTTTTTTTTTTTAAAAACAGACGCTTTCTCAAGAAATCGAAATTATAAGAAAGTTGCCAACAATGTTCGGCGATAGCGGAACTGTTGGTTTGTATCTTTTCGACATGCTTTCGATGTTTGGTTACCCGAATATTTAGATTTCTCTTAGTTTGGCCGATACAGCCTTTTTCGCAATTCCTGTATGAAAAAAAAGGCTAATTAAGAACGCGTTAATTATTTTCTGTGAATTAAAACCTGGCAAAGTTTCTATTTTTGGATAATACACGTTACTTGGATACTTTTTCTAATTGGAAGTATGCCACTAGGATCAACGGTTCTCTAGTGAAATGTCTTACGTCCTGTTACATATACACCCTGTATAACACCTTTAATTATTCAACAACAATATATGAATGACCAACACTAAAAAGTATTGGATTCGAATATTAGATATACGTTTGTGCTCTTTAAAGGCAGCAGGTTGCCATATACGGGGTGAAAATTTATAAACCCCTTTTAAGATCTAATAACTCGTAACTTGAGTTACTTGTAAAGAGAGAAACATACTTTTTAATTAGAAAAAATATTCAAATAACGTGTCCATCTTAAGCATGAACTTATTTTGATGAGGACCATATACAGTCAAACTCCTTAATAACAACATCGAAGATTCTGCGAAATCTTGTCGTTATAACCGAGGTTGCGTTTTCAGGACCTTTTTTGACGGAAAATATGTATAATCAGAAACGATGAAATAGTATTTTGCACGAAGTTTTTATTTCTTTATGATATGGTGACCATATTTGATGATGGAAAATGGCATAATTACTACTTGACATCGCCGATTCTCACCAAATATGTCGCCGAACTTTGGCAAAATTGCCGAATATTGCTTATAAGTAACTTTCGGGGATGAATACAGAACTAGAATGAGTCTGCTAAAATGTATTTCATAGGAAAAAATGAAATTTAGCAAGTATATGAGACGAATATTTATAACCATATTCATTATGGTCCAATTTAGGCTACATAAACAATGCAAATTACATTCATTCCTGATTCTTGTCAAGATTGGAAATTAAAGCAGGCTTCTCGTAGGACAAAATGGGATACTTTTATAAAAAAAAATATTCAGGAAAGAAAGAATACGGAAAAGAGTTTCGTATAGTGAGTGAGTCATGTCAATTTACAAGTCGGAACGTCAAACAATGCAACAAATCTTTCTTTTTTTTCAACGTTAGGTATAAATAGAACAACAGACGAACATTCCCTGGATTTAGCTCTGATGTTGGGATTTTCTTGGGGATAACGTCATTGAAACGCAAACAAAAGTGGCGAAAAATTTGTCGTTATATCCGAAGTAGTAGTTATAAGCAAAAAGTTCATTAACATTATTCTCTATGGGAATCAGTCCGTACCGCCAATTATTGAAAGTATAGCCAAGGTGTCGTTACAAACGAATTGTAATCGACTGCATGAATTGCGGTACAGAATATAATGGTTTGTACGCTCCCTCCGTCCTCTAATTTCCAATTAGAAAGTTATTTCCCTCTTTCTTTACGGAGCATAAAACAAAGATTTTCACTTTTCATGTTTCTGTTTTAAACATTTATATTGAATAAATAACGAACGGTGTTGACTCACCTTCTCCATTTTAAAATTATCTTCTTCTTTATCTATTATAATCCGCATTTCATTTTCCCCTTTGTTTTTCGCTGAATTTTTGTGTTGTTTTGCAATATAACATATGAAAGCATACTCCAAAAACGCAGCAAATGTAGAGGTGAGGCAATATCCAACCCATACATCTATCGCTTTCGTATATGAAGTCACAGGAGTGTAAAAATCGATTTGGAAAGCCAGACTCATCATGATCATCAATACGGTCAGCAATATACCTAATCTTACTGATACTAGCTTAGGATCAATCCAAAACGTAAGTCCAGTAATTAGAACTAAGACAATATATGGCAAGTAGAGCTTCGTGAGGAAAAAACCGATTCTTCTTTCGAAACTCATGGTAATGACGAGTCTTGTGTAGTTTCCTATAATGAAATTGTTAAACAAGTTATTTTAAAATATACAGGGTGTCTTGTAAGTCCGAATTCGGTCTTTCTCATCAATCATTTGTCGAAGAGGCACGGCTTTAAATCAAAACATGCTAAAATGTGTTAAGAAATCACCCTGTACCAGTTTCGAGAATAAAAATACATTATGTCGCAAAATAAAAAAAATCTAAATGTTTATACGGTCTCTATGTCCTCTAATTTCCAATTGGAAAGTTGTTATTTGTCTCTTCTGAGCACAACAAAAAAAAATTCCATGTCATTAGAGGAAGCTGTAATATTCGCCAAGATATCTGAATTCAAAAATCGGTGAAAAGTTCGGAAAGAATAGCGTAAAAATCAGGGAAAGAAGCGTTGACCGTTTTTTTATGCTGTTCTTTAACAACGTTTTCTGATTTTTTTAAATTCAAATATCGCAGCGAATATGACACTTAAAAACGTGGGAATTTCTTGTTGGACTCAGGAGATACAAGGCAGCAACGTTCTAATTCGAAGTTACAGCACAAAGAGGCCGTATAGAAATTTAGATTTTTTATTTCGTGACACACTGTATTCTCACTCTTAAAACTGGTACAGGATAATTTTTGAACGCCCTTTGAGCATTTTTTAAATTGAAATGTTAACTCTGCGACAGGTGGTTGGTTAATGAGATAAAGACCGCATTAGCACTCTTACAGGACACCCTGCATAATCGTATAATCAGAATAAAAATCGTGAATTTCTATACACTTTTTGTACGTTTCGAATTCATGTGAGTATATGTGACAATCGTGATAATCCATATTTAGGTATATAATCGGCCGGTTATTGTGTATAACCATCAATAAAATCGGTGAGTTTGATAAAATTTTTCTCCCCATTTCTCTGCATTTATCCGTTTTGCCATGATTATACATAATTCCCAAGTTTTTTTTTTGTGTTTGTGAAATTGATAAATTTGGGAGAAAAATATAGAAATACCACTTTTTCATTTAACTTTTCAGCAGTTCTGCCCAAACGTTATACGCGCAATACACGCAATTTTTTGCCATAAAAATTAAATGAAGATAATTGAGAAAAAAATTTTTTTTTTTTATAAGTCTTGTTATCATTAGCTTTCTTCATATCCCTCAACATATGCAAACATAACCACCATTACCGATCGAATACATCACACATCCTACACAGAAGTTTGTGTAAAATGTCCGGTAAATTTAAGTAATCCATTGCGATGTATCACCAATGCGAGCTGGAGATTATACATAATCACCAATAAATGTGATAAATTCAGGATATTTATCACTCTTATCAAAATGGTCGGTGATTATGCCTGATAACAGACGATAATCACCGGATTATCACATTCATTGTAACCCGTATATACATATATGTACATATATATCTCACGGAAAAGTTCACTACATTTTGACTTGAATATCATAAGCCAATCAGAGAAGATGGAGTAATACAATTATTTTTTTATCACGTAATGGAGGCAAGAATGGAGTGATTGATAACGGGTGATTAATAACCGATTTCGCACAATTAACCCTTTACGTGGCGATATTGCTCTCAAAAGCAACATAAATTTCTCATATTTCTCAAATAAAGGCATTTTATATTTTGAGCTCATTTCGGCATTGATGCTCTTAACCCTATAATCAACAGTGGTGCGATATCTCCCCTTCATAAAAGTAGTAGCTCTTATTTTAGTATTGAAAAGTCCGGATATTTTGTGAAGTTTAATTTCTCAATGGGAAACTTTTCTCTACACCCATTAGTTTGCACCTGCTCAAAATCGGAAGAAATCCTGCTTTATTAAAAAAGAAATGGAATTTCTAAGGAGGGTTTAGAGAGAGTGGATTCTAATTTGCCGCTTTATTAAAGGGTTAAGCAACTCCTAAATATTCCATTTTTCATCCGAGGATGATGTCGCTCTAATCATACGAAGGTTTTTAACAATTGGCTATTACTAAAATGAATTTAGGAAAGGAAGAAAATTCAACTGCTCTTGCGGGGACTCTCTCTGACTTACTGGGTGAGCGCCCTATTTGACTAGACTACAAAGACAACGGATCTCAACCTTTTTTTTATTGCTCGTGTGCACTGAACGGGAGCGTACATGGACGGTCGGACCTAACTCGCGCCAAAGCTTACAATTGCTAACACTGCCATCAGATTGCTACTTATCCAAGGATAACGTCGTTCCCCGCTAGAAGATGAATTTAGGAAGCAATTGTAAGCTTTGGCCTGATTTAGGTCCGACCGTCCATATACGGCCTTGTTCAGTGCACACGAGCTCTAATGAAAGATAGAGATTCGTTGCCTTTGTAGTCTGTGCACTGACCCAGTTAGTTAGAGAACGTGGATTCGATTCCCTGCATGTGAAGTTGAATTTTCTTTCCTAAATTCCTCTTCGTATCAGCCAGCCGTTAAAAACTTTCGTATTCGATTTTTACTTGTGAGCTGTTTATGAAGTTTCTATGATCGCCAGCAGAGAATGACTCGGATGTTCACTTGTCTCCTATTTCTTGACAAGCCAAACCAAAAACGATTGGACCTTTGCCTTTTCGATGGAAATACTATGTGTGGAGGAGACATATGGACAGACTGATTGGTGAGGGCCTTGGGTCCATGTGTTATGATAACACTCATATACACATGTATGTACGTCAGAAATGCAAAATTAGACAAGAGCATACGCAATTAGAAATTGCTATACTGACCACATGGTTGTAGACGGCATAGGTGCTTCGATTTGACGATTTGGTGTTACATCTTAAAAAACTAAAGATATGTCACTGTCATGATCGCACCTCCCCCCCCCCCCCACCTCTTTAACGTATTTAGAAACCACACGTTTTACACCAAGAAACAATACGTTGGTTTCTTTCCTTTCATGGCTCAGGAATTCTTATGATTATGACGAACACCTTTTTTGTATAGGAACTACATACAAGAGTTGCAACGCACTCACATTTTTCTTATCACCTTCCACACACAAAGAAAGATCACACTACTATAACGTGTCCGTTGGGCCAATGAAAATGTTGTTGGTTGTCAAGTGATGGTATACAACCAATGAGAGGAGTTTTCAACCGATTGAGAGTTAGCACTAACCGTGTTTTTTGTCAGAGAGATTTTAGGCGGTGATCGGGAAACATGTCACGTGAAAAAAAATTTGTGAACTCTCTCATTCGCTCGAGCAGGCAAGACGGTAGCGAGATGATTGACTGGCAAATCATCTATGGGTCTACCTGGGATTGAATGGAGTCACTGAGGACGGTTAGGGTGAGTGATCCATAGGTATCTTATTTTTGTTTGATTGATTGGTATTGTTTATTTGACCATGCTTTAAAAAGTGTTACTGTCCGTCTTATATAACGTGGTGTAAAATTGAGACAAAAATAAAATTAGTTTAAAGTTTAACATAAAACAGCCTGTGACACCACTAGTAATTCCGCGACAGCTTATAAACATTGAATAAATTTTACAAAGCAAAAATAACCAACAAAAAATAGAATAACCAACAAGAAATAGAATTTAAATATATATTATTTGTTCACAAATCACATACACCAGTCGCATGATGTCAATGGTATTACTAATATTGAAAATTGCTGCAAAAATAAGTTTAATTAAAATTTCAACTTACCAGATGACAAAGATTCGTGGCTTCTACCTATCGTCATTGGTAACACAATGTAATCAGGAACTGATGCATTTGCAAAATCAGACATTCCTATACTCCCTGATCCTTTTTCCCATTTCAAATTCAGCTGATCTGAAGTGAAGCCATCTGAGTTAAAAGAAATATCCGTTAAAAAGAAATGCAAACACAAAATGAATTTTTAAAATCTTGCATATTTGAATTGCCTTTACACATAGGCTCTTCCGAAATCAGTCCAATTCTTTAAAACTATTGTGTGATTACACAGATATACATTGGAAATAGAGATGGCAGAAGATTATGATGTCGAAGTAAAATCACCATGGAACCTAATCGGTATAAAGATTAAAATTAATAAAGCCAAAATTAAACAAATTAAGCAATTGTGAAGACTTTTTCATTTTCTGAATTGCTTTGAAATTTTGCTAAAAGAACTAACTTGGACAGTTAAAATTCTTCAAAAGCGTTAGATGCTTTAACAATAGTTTTTTTCATATCACTTCAATTATGCTTTCATAAATTTGAACCGTTTTTTGGGCAAAACGCCGTCAGGCATTTGTTTTTCGGAAGTTTCTAAAATTTTTTCATTCGAATAACATCAAGAAAAAGCTTCAGTTGATGATGGCTCTCTCACCCGAAAACCGCTTCATCGAAAATCATCAGGGAAAAACTAATCAGATAATTTGATAGCATTTACATTGAATAGTTGGGATTTCAACTGCATAGGCTCGCTACAAAAATACTCGGAAAACTTTCGAACAAAGAATGACTATATATAATAAAACCAAATGTTAAATGTGCTTACAGCTTTCAATGCTGATATTGCAATGTTGTCTATCATGTGGAAAAGCATGAAAATACATAGGACATCCCAAAGTCAGAGTAACTCTATAAAGACAAAAAACTAGATTATCCTTCACTTACATCATAGTAACAATCATATATACAGTATACTAATTTGCCTGCAATAGATATTTCGTAGCAAAACTATACATTTCATGAAATTAATATGCAGTGTGTATATTTTTCTTTTATAAATTAAAACGCAGGAAAATGGTACTACTTTCCTGTATAAAAGAACTATAATATTTCCTGTAATATGAACTATTTCATAACATTTTGTAAGAACAAAAATATTTTTCTAAATACTTATGGTTTGCTCAAGTGATATCTAAAGCCGTGTTCTGACTGACCGTGCAGACCGAAGTCGAACCAAACAAAAGCTAATATGTGTGAGTGGCTCAGCATAGCACGAGAAAATGAATCAATTTCTTTGATACACCGGCACGGTGGAACTCGTTCCTTAAGAGCGATGAACATTGCCATCGCTTGATGCGATGACCATTGTGATGAACATTGTCATAGAATAACACTCGCTATGCTGAGCCTTTCTTCTTAACCAGTTTTCATCTTGTTCAGCGCAAGCTGTCGGTCTCTTTTCGGATGTAGAAATTTTCGGTCGATACAATATTAGAAAAATATGAATAAGAATCGCAATTCATTGCTTTAAGAATAAGCACTAGAAACGTGCTGTAATTCTACCAATTCCACTCTAAGATATATTATTGCCACCAAATATGTGAGTTATTATTCGCATGACTCCAATTAAGAGAAGTCAGGAACATTTATCAATAATTTTTGGTTTCCCACACATTTTAGAATAAAAGGCTACACATTTAGAGAAAAATATGTAAAAAGTCCATACTTTTTACTCTGCATGATATCTCCTTTCTCTTTTATTCTCAAAAAGTTATTAGGAAGCATTAAATCATGATCTGTGGCACGTCTTTCTTCGATGAAAAATAAGTCGGGTTTCCAGATAGTATCCAAATCATTCAATATCCATGCCTTTCCGTTACCAAGTTTAACATGTTCTCTTTTCAATTCCCCTTCCAAGTACGGAGGGAGTCGTTGATCTACCCATATTTGACGAAAATACATCTGGATTGTATATTCCTAAAAAAAAACAAAAAAACTTACAAATTTATTGACTACAAATTATAGACATAATAGAGACAGAGAGAGAAATAAATACGTACCAATAATTAGAAAAACTTATGAATATTGCAAAGTTTTAAGTATATTTTTCATTTTTCTCATGTTTTTTTACAGCATTTTGTACTAAAAATATGTTCAAAACTTATTATCTTATACTTATATGAAGATTCAATTTAATACAATAAATAACTGAAATCTAACTAACCAAATTGTATTGCAACTCATAACACATGTGTATATATCTCACAGTATATCTATAATGTGAGTATATATATATTTTATTTTTTTCTGAGCCGCCTAGTTGGACAGTTTGCAAGTTGTGTTTTTAGATTTTGTTTTTTGTACATTTACTTATTCTCATCAGTTATGACGAATAAAGTTTAATATATGTTATCTGCTATTAAAGTTAATTTTTTCAAGGTGGTTTTTTTCAGTTTTCTGCTGAGTAGTCATGAATGAATATCGCAGAAAGACAAGACATATATTTACCATTTTATGTATATCGATATCACTAACATCAAGAACATACAACGTGATGCCAATGTCAAGAGGGCCTAGAAAAGAAGAAACATGTATCAATTCCTTTCAGATTTTCATCAAAAGATGTAGAATAGAAACTTACTTAACATGTACGTCAAGAAGAAATAGCTTACGATTTGCCAGTATTGGAGCAGACGCTACTGTTGAGTTTTTTGTATCTCTTCTCTCAAACATTCTCATTACGTCATTGCTATTAAAAATTCAATCACAGCAATGAAAATTATTAAAATAAACATTTTAAATGTCATTTTGTATGAATAAAAAATAAATAAAAACCGATATGTAGCATCTCTCTCTCTCTCTCTCTACTAATTCATGTATGAGAAAATTGAAAAATGAAGTTTTGATTTACGAAATGCAAACTCTTGCTACAACATTCTGTTTAATCCTAATATAGGGATATTTAAAAAAAAAACCCATCTTGCACTGATTGTCGAAAGCAAATACAGTTAACAAATTTTGTACGTATTCATACATGCCAACTAAATGTAGAACATATATAGTTTCATTTGACATTGGATTGCATTGGTTATTTATGAAAGATCTTTAATTCTATTAATGTTTTTGACTTGTCTTTCAAATGTAAGCATACGCATGATTCAAAAATAGATGTAAAAGTTAGATTACCTCTCTGCTAGACAACCAATTGTCAGGAAAGAAAACAAAATTCCAAGAGATTTCATGATGAATCTTGTAAACAGCAGCGAAATTCTGTTAAAATATTTACATAAGAAGACATTCAGCATTTTGACTTTCATCTGGCAGCATTAGAAACGAAAATATTCCCGAATATTCGAATATTGGTAAAATTTCAACTGCAGACCAAAAATACTACTAAAGTTCTACAAATATATATATATATATATATATATATATACACGGGGGGGGGGGAAGTAAACAGGAGGTATGACATTTTACTCGTGAACCGTTCATCCTAAAGTTATACTTCCAATTAGATAACGTGTCGTACTCAGGTATGTCATTCATGTTTCAAGGGATGGTTTAGTTATTGAAATAAAAAAAACTTTTTATACACAGTCAGCGCGTGCTCCGAAACCCAATGAAAAAGTTGTCCTGTCTTTCCCGATGCCAACAAAAATAATGCATCTTTCCAAGTGCAATATTATTCACTGAGATATTCGAATTCGAAATTTGTTAAAAAATTTAAATAGCATTAAATAGCGTTAAATGCGGAAAAACCGTTTCACCAGCATTTAAAAAGCTGGTTTTTTTTTGTTTTTCAAATTTCCTCCGTTTTCGGAACTCGAATATCTCAGTGAATATTACACTTAGAAACATGGAATATTTTTTGTTAGCATCAGGATAGACAGGATAACACCTTTGTAATTGGGTTTTGGGCCACACGCGGACTGTATAAAAAGTATTTTTTTCTTATTCATGTGTGTGTTTCAAGGTATCGTATAGTTATTAAAATGACATATCTGAGTACTACTACACGTTATTTGGAAACTTTTTCTAATTGGAAATATACCTGTAGAATCAACGATTCGCCAATAAAATGTCATAACCCCTGTTTGCTATGCACCCTGAATATATGAAAATTCCTATTTCCTTCAGTATCCACTATATTAAAAAATATATATAGAAATTGATAATATATAAAGACTGTCCTCTGAATATCTCGATCGGTTTTAAATCGGTTATAAATAAAAATGAACATGGAACAAAAAACAAATCTATTTTACTGTTCTATTTCGCAAGATAATTTGCAAATAAAAAAAAAAATTCGAATTATCCAGAAATAAATATTTCGGTATATAATCTAGCGCATAAATTGTTTGCTGTTAAGAAGCTGAGAATATAAAACTTACTTATTTTGAGAAAAACAAAGCAATCTTTCATAGAGCGTGGTTTGCTGGATTATTTCCTTCGATAACGTCGAAACTTTGTCCGAATTGACATTATATATCCATTGGAGCGGATGCACGTTTCTCTATTAGCATTTTTTTTCCTATTTCATCCGGTAGCCTTAACTTGATAAATCTTTTCAAACATTGATCTCGTGACCTATTTAAGCATCAATAAGACCGTTTACGAAGAGCAAAAAATACACATCGCAGATAAAATTGGCTAAGTTTTCAAGAGCAATCTGTTTCTTCCTTGATTCGCAATAAACGTTGCATACTGACGTAGATTATCCGTCATGAAGAATTGCAACGAAAGAAAAACACAACGTTATAAAATAGGAAAAAAGCAAAGAAACAAAATATACTGAGAAACACTGAAATTTCTGAATGTTATGCCGAATCGAATATTTGGAAAGAAAAGCGATTTTTTTTCCTCCGGAAATTGAACTTGGGTCCCCATGCATGCCGGTAAAATGTGCTAACCAACACACCAGAGACACAGTGCATAATTCCTTATATCATGAATGAATGAACGCCAGAACTTTGTCACTGGACTTATCCCGTTGCCGAGATCTGTTCCAGCGCAGCTCCTTATAACACACATTATTAGCGTGAAGGGCTGAATGGAGACTGCAGCCTCCCTTAACTGCAGCAATTTTCGAACCACGTTTCATTGCATATTAGGAAATGATGTTAGTATCTTAATACAAAACGCCAACTGGGGTGAAAATTGTTGTAGTTAAGGGAGGCTTTGAAGACCAAACATACCCCGCTTCCTATCTCATTGAGATATCGAAACAGTTAAGGCAGGCACCGCTGTGGTGGTCGACACATCACTCACTTCACTTCTGAAATGTAGATGGCAGCACTGAAAATCAAACATAACGCTGCGTACGCATTCAGACTGTTAGGTGCACGCACAGTTACATTTCCGGCACAGCTCACTAGGTAGTAAATCGCACATAGATGGTGATAGACCTCAGTTGTGCTCGGTTTGAAAGGAAAGAAAAGTTAAGGCAGGCTGCTATATCTCCACTCAGTGCTTTTCTCTGTGTGTGTATTGGTTAGCGCACTTGCCCTGTATGCATTAGGGGGGGGGGCTGGGTTCATTTGCCAGAGAAGATAAATCACCTTTCTTTCCAAATATTCGTTTCGACATAACATCCAGAAAATTCAGTTTCTTAGTATTTGAGCCCGGTTTATATGTATTTGCATATCTTGGCCTGTTTTAGCGTTAATGTATACGAATGCATAGAATAAAAGAATTTTCAGAATAAATGCATATTTTGAAGGTTTATCTTAGCTTTCTCAATCACTTTTTTTTATACATTTTCAAATAAATATTGTTCATAACATTTTTTTTCCGGAGAGGGGATTTCGTGAATTAATAGAGGTGTTTGAAATACAGTATTTTCCAAATAATTGCAACACTATTTCTAGAGATATGTCAAAATTGTATTCAATGTTTTTTAGAAAATAGTACGAAATTCTTTTGTTACTGAGCAGCTACAATGAACTAGAAATGCCTAAATAAAAAATATGTAGATGTAATTTGCATACGCAGTATATACTGTACATACGTGGGGATATTTTTTTTAAATGAATATCCACTGTGTGTGTGTGTGTGTGTGTGTGTGTGAGAGAAATAGAAAATATGCATTTTAAAAACATATGGTTTTTGTTTGCATAGTGATTTTTTAATGCGTATTTTCTCATTTTTGGTACATATTTCATAATTTTTAACTTTTTAGGATTTTTAGTGCATATTTTCGGTTTTTTATGCACATTTTGACATTTTGAAGTGCATATTTTGGCATTTTTAAGAGCATATTTTGCATGTTTTTGGCTGCATATTTTTAGAGCATATTTCGCCTTTTAATAGTGCATATAATCTGGGCTCTACTAACACATATAGCAGAAAGCCTGCGCGCGAAGCTCGTGATGTAAACTAATCTGATCTCTCCCTTGCCCAGTGTGCAAGAGGGCCTGGGTTCGTGTTCTAGCGGAGACCAGATGACTTTTCTTTCCAAGTTCATCTCGGCATAATATCCAGAAAATATCTGTCTATTACAATCGCAGTAAGCATGTGCAAATATTCTTGCAAAACTACATATTTCTTTTTTTGTAAGCTTTTTTCTTCCCAAAATATTAATATTTCTGGAACTGCACTATACTTAATTACTTTTAACAAACTGGTAAACAATCTGAGTTTTGAAAAATGAACTATATAATATAAAAAATCTTCCATGAGAGTTGACGAAAAAAGTGTTGTATGGAAATTTAAAAACTTAGGTTGCTTTTTCTTAAAACAACACAGATACAAACTGTTTTGTTTCTCCTTCAAATTATGTTATTATTATTCATTTTGGAGGTTTTCAAAGTGTTTTTGCATTTGTGATACTCAAAAAATGCATTAAAAACATAAACGTCAGCAAACCTTTCGTTTTGATTTGTTTTTTTAATATTTTCAGTTTTTTATTTATTTGTTGTTGAGAAATAATTAATATCGTTCAAATTTTTAAGTCAAGGTTATGCAGTGTATATCATATTTACATAGTTTTTTTATATAACTTTATTTAAAAAAATTTGAAATTTTTGAAAAAAAAAGATTTGCTGACATTTATGTCTCTAATGTATTTTTCAAGCATCAAAAATGCAAAAACATCTTCAAAATTCCAAAAAAGTGAGTGCTTTTGCCTAAATGGAGAGTGGGAGATTATCTTAGGTAATTAAGGGTTATTAAGTGTTAGATGCTTTTCACTGAAGAAATCTAATTTCTAATCGTTTTTTTTTTTCTTCAATATCAGTGTGTTCAGTCAGTGTTGGAAAATTTACCCCACTAAATACAGGGTGAATCTGACCTATTCTGCTAAACGAAAGGGGGTGACGAGCCTAGTGGAACATGAAACATCTCACCAACTCCGTCCTATCTCAAACCGTTTTCGAGTTATGGCGCATAATCCATTATGGAAATGGTAGTAAATGAAAATACCCCGCTGACCCTTTTTAAGGTACTCACGGACCATACGTCGAAACACACTGGTATATGTGATTTTGCAGAAAAGGCCACTATTTCATACCATAAGTCCATCGTTATTGTTAATCTATCCCCGGTCCCGCTATTTCACGGGACCGGGGATCAGAAAAGTGTCTGTTAACGGGAGGTGTCCGTCAACGGGAGTGCCCGTTAGGGGAGGTTCCACTGTAACCGGATTCATCATATTCACCGTGCGTTACATATTAAAATAGTTTTGAAGTGTTCATGAAAAATATTTGTAAGAATTTTTTATGGAAGGTATTTCGATTTATGAGATTTTATTATCACCCTACTTCATTCTCTAAACACTGATTTTAGTTTTTTAATATTTTATTTCAAACAAAAACACGTAAGAAAAAATCAGGCTCATTTCAATATAATATTAAAATCGGTATAAATAAACCCCGTTTCTCTGATTTCTTTCGAACGTCTCATTTCTATCATCGTAAGAATAATTGGTTATTTTTGAAAGATCGCTCGAAGATTACATTCAATGCTGGTGATATCATCTCAAAAATCTGAAACGCCATTGCCTTGAAGTTAATAGACTTGTAGTAAATTATTGGCAAATAATTGAATACGAATAACATATAACATAAACTAAATAAATAAATGACGTGTGAATCTATGAACGTGATTATCTTTACATTCAAATGTGGACTTGCGAAAATATATAGATGAAATTTACTTTGCTAAAACAAGTGATATCGATATGGTTTCTTCACACATACTTCGTTAAAATTGTTAGGGAAGATATTGGAAAGTGTTTCATAAATCCATACGGTGTCGCCATCTACTATTGTTTTGTAAAAGTTCCCATAAAATGTTTACGAATCTTAATATACGTATAAGAAATTAGATATATAAATTCGGTGATTATGAAGAATCACCTGTTCTTGTGAATAATCTCACCGATTCTGGTAAGTTTGATAAATTTGTTGAATTTATCACATTTACCGGTGATGAGAACCCTTGGGGGGGGGTTGTGCGCCAAGTGCGGTCGCAACTGGCCCACCGTTTTAGGAAGCCCCGCATTTACGGTAACAATTATTTCTTTCATAAATTATGAATTTTCATCAATTCTGTGAATTTTTTTTCCTTGGGTGTTTGGCGCGTAACTGACCTTTATAAAACTGATATGTCACAATTTCATAAATATAATTCATACGATATTCGTTATAACTCTCACAATATTCGCCCAATGCTACAGAAGAAAATACTTTACCGCATTAGTTTTTCACAAGGAATCACATGTGTAATTATACACCATGTTTGCATGTTTTTTTTAAATACATTGCCAATTACAATCCTATATAGTAGATGTTTAACACCGGAACGCAACTACACCTACTCGTACATCACATTAAACAGCATTCTATCCACAGTTCCGTTTCTGTCATAATAAAGTAGTATGAGACATTTTTCTCGTTTATTAAAATTTTCAAACTTAGGATTGGTGATTTATTTTACACGAGATACTTTAACAACATTCGTTTTTATACAGGTTGATTCCATAATTCCCCCTTCCGGATTTCACTGGCAAACCGTTGATCTTAGAGGCATACTTCCAATCAAGAAAAGCATCCAGATAACGTGTAGAACTCAGATACGTCATTCATGTTACAAGGGGTTGTAAAGTTATTGAAATAAAAAAACAATTGTCATTTTATACCGACAGCCTTTTTTAAAAAACCCGATTACAATGTTGTTAGCCTATTTCTTCTGAGGCCAACAAAAAAACTCCATGTTTCTAAGACAAACTTGCTGAGATATTTGAATTCAAATATTGAGTTCAAAAGAACAGCATAAACAAACGTACAGCACTTCTTTCCCTTGTTTATGATTGTTGTTTCCCAACTTTGATCCGATTATTGAATTCAAATATCTTAGCGAATATTGCACTTGGAAACGTGCGAATTTTTTTGTTGGCTTCAGGAGAGACAGGACAAGACCTTTTTGATTTGGTTTTTTTAAGATAGGGAGATATGAAAAGTCAATTTTTATATTTTAATAACTATATAACTCCTTGTAATATGAATGGCGTATCATAGGTCTACACGTGATTTGGATATTTTTTCTAATTTGAAATATGTCATTAGAATCAACATCCAAGTATACTGTGATTGATAGTATAAAGTATAAAGAAAGACTGATAGTATAAATACACTGGCGAGCTAATTAGTAACAATTGGGACGTCGAAAATTTCAGTTTCTTCGGTTAAGAGAGGTAGAAGTACGTCAACTCGAATTAATTGAGAATAAACTAAAATTATATATCAAGAATAGTTACGAATAATTGAATGCCCAAAAGCATACCACCCCACAAGGGTGGGGTTGACAGGGCTCTAGCTCTGGGGCCAGGGAGAGAGACGATTACCAACCTTTTTTTTGCATGCATTTCTGTAGTGAAAAATTCACTACAGAAGGGCCAGTCGAACGTCTGGTTTGGGGGCTCCTCTAAAGATCCCAGCCTTGGGGTCCTTCTCCAGAATGAGGGGGCCATGCCTAAAAGTGGCGAAAACGTATGTTGAAATTTTAAAAATCTCTGGATATATTTTGAAAATTCAAATCTTTATAATTGTAATTCCCTAAAATTGTACACATGCAAACATTTAGCACAAGTTACCGGTCATTAAGAGCAGAAACCGACCATTTTGGTAAGTTTCCTGTACTTTTACTGGCGATTATGCATAACACCCACGTAGGGTTTTCTCGGGGGGGGGGGGGGGGTTTGAATTTTTTTCCCATCTGAAAAGAGGGGTGCTTTACATTTTTTCCTGAAAAATAACACTATAATTGCGTACGCTAATGTACCCAACCGTCATTGTCACCCATGATAAATCGTACTAAATACATCACATTCGCCGGTTATTATGTATACTTGACACTTCGTATTAGTAAATATGTTAAATCGGTCCTTTGTTGTTTTAAGATATATTATTTAGATGATCGTACCAGATCAGAGTCTGAACCGGATATAATGATTTCCTATTTAAAAAACTTTACGATTGTATCCCGATATAACGGACTATCACTCAACAAATTGTCTGACTTGACGAATTTTTGTGCGTGTGCAAACAGACCCGAATATAACGAACTCCTATTCAACAAATTTTACAATTTTACCCCGCTATAACCAACTCTCGATTAAAGAACCTTAAGTAAAACCTTAAGTGTACATAGGCGGAATAGACTTGGAAGTATGGGGGGGGGCACGATGATGATGATGCCAATTCATATATACATAAATACAGTGAAACCTCGTTAATGAGTCACTCTTGGGAGAGCAAAAAGATGACTTAGTAAGCGGAGTGACTCGTTAAACGGAGTAAGCCATAGCTGTGTCAATTCCTGCCTGAGGACACTTGGGACATCCAAAAAGTGACCCGGTAAGCGGAGTGACGTGTTAACCGGGTGACGCACTAACGAGGTTTGACTGTACATTAGATCACACACACACAGTCGAATCCACTTTTGACGGGGGGGGGGGTCCACGGCCTCCGTATCTCCACCTATGCGAGGGTCACATGTGTATCATATTATGTAGTTATGTGAGGGGCGTAGCCAGAAATTTCGTTCGGGGGGGGGGGAGCAAAGTGACAGAACAATGGATTTGGCCATCTTTTTCCCTTTTTTCGGTCATTTTCTCACATTTCGGGGGGGGGGGACCAGACCCCCAAGTCCCCCCCATCCTCGATACGCCCTTGAGTTATGTATATCAGTAAAAGTGATAAAATACTCTTTTTTAGTACGTATTTTTCAAATTAACAAACGACGCTTGTGTATTATGCCTAATCATCGGTAAAAGTGATAAATTTAACAAACTTCATGAGACATTCGGCGATTATGCATAATAACCAGTTATTATGAATAACTTCCGATTTATTTAGGATTCCGATACATTTAACGTTACGTACTTAATTTTTATAACTTTTTTGTGAGCCTGTTTTGCGAGAAGTATAAAATAGAAATTAGGCGTGGGTATCACACGCCATCTGTAGAGTATGAATGGAAACAGAGAAAATGTGGAAATCGATCATCGCATCCATCAATACCACTTGTGTATTTCATTCAAAATTTCTACATATAGAGATAATTATATTATAAAAAAGTTATTTGTGGGAAACTAACCTCCAATCCAATATTCTATCATACAATTATGTAGTGATCATGGTTGAGAAAAGATTTCATCTCTTTTCAAGGCGATTATTACCGTTGTTTCATCTTCCAGATGTAAGATTATAGAAACATTAATACATGTTTAAATTTTTTATTTATATCTTATTTCATGTTAAATATATATGATTATAAATATCTTGTATACTTTGAGAGAAGCGACTAAAGTTTACCTAAAATTTCTAAATCAGAACAAAACACCACTTTTATACTTTTTAATTAAAAAAATAGTTCGAATAGTTTTGATACTGTGAGCTGTCGAGTATTTGGAAGTTCTTATAGTAAATCATCAACTGGAAATTAATCGTTATCTATTTACGACTTATTCTATAATACATTGCAATAATTCAAAAAATCATGAGAATGGCCGTTTGAGAGAGAAAGAATTATGCAGGGTGAACGTGAGGTTGTAGCTGGGCCGAAGTGGAACATGAAACACTCTACCAATCCTGTCCAACGTCGAACCGTTTTCGAGTTATGGTGGATAATCAATTGTGGAAAAAAATGTGGCAAGTCTGAGGAAAAACCCCAATTCGTGAAGTTTCTGAGAAACCTACACGCAAATTAAGCTCATTTTTGGAAATAATGGAAAAAATCCTATAAAGTGGGGTAAAATTCATCGAAATATCTGGATTTACCGACGAGCTACAAGCGCTGGAAGATTAGCAAAGAGTACGAAATCGAATTGTCACCAAAAATTTTAATCGGAAATTCCACAAACACCCTTGTAGCTTCAATTAGTCATATTTACCAGAAACTTGTCCATTGCACCAGCTTTCGAAAGGGACTATAAAAACTATATCGGTGTTCTGGTTCAGGAGAAATGTAGTCTTTTGTTTGATGAAAAACCAGCGTTTGTCGAAGTAGATATTCGACGAAAACTCGGAATTGGCGGTTACAGAATTTGGTTACAATTTTAGTTAGAAGAAAAAATCCTATAAGGTGACACTACTTCTATCTACAGGATATCTGTGTGCAATGGTGAACTTCAACTGTTGAGAGATTGGTGAAATAAAAAATCAAATTGTCCCGAAAAACCTACTGAAATTACTTCGACGAACACAGATTTCAGTGATGTATTACAAATAAAAGACTAAATTTTTCCTGAAGTAGATCACCGATATAGAGTTCATTGCGAGCTCTTTGTGGAAAGCTGGTGCAATGGGAAATGTTTTCGTAAATTTCACCGACAAGGGTGTTTGCGTAATTGATGATGAAGAATTTTTTTGCGACAATTCAATTTTGAACTTCATTAATGTCTCAGCGCTTGTGGCTCGCCATTAAATCCAGATATTGTGATGAAAGTGGTGTCGCCTTATAGGATTTTCTTACTTCTTTCCAAATATGTACTTAGTTTGCGTGTAGGTCTAAACTTCACAAGTTCCGGTTTATTTAGGCTTGACGCATTTTTTACCCATAATCGATTATACACCATGACACGAAAACGGTTCAAAATAGGACAGGGTTGGTCCTGTGTTCCACGTTCCACGTGGACTCGTCTATCTCTTTCTTTCGTTTGACAGGATATGTCACGTTCACCCTCTATTGTTTTAGGTGCATAAAACCTATGTACATCAATTTTGTTTCAGAAACTTGATAAATATATTGTACCTTTTCTCAACTAACATTCCGTCAAATAAATGGACGAGACGCTGTCATGTCTCCTAATCACATTACATCAGTGAAAGTTCATAGTACGTATAGTATAGGTTTTTATTGAGTTTTACAAAAAGTTTGGATATTTCTATCGGAATCGTTTTTGCACTGTATAACTATCAAAAGTAAATCGTTCTCCATTAAACTGTGACTTACGAGTGAACCTTCTACTTTTGACATCAAAAACAACAGCTAATGAATTAAAGCGCATTAACTTGGTTATATACCGTTTATCTAAGTAAGGAGGTATATGAAATATTAAATTGTCAATAGTAAAACTGTCATAAATAAAATCAATTTGTCAGATTTTCAAATTAAATGATTGTCAGATTCCGAGTTAAAATATGCTGTATGAAATGTTCGAATGCTGCTGTGGTTTATGTGGACGAGTGCCACCACTGCGATTAATCAAAGTGGAAACAGTGGAGCATCAAGTTTTATTTATACAAGAGGTTATCACCGTCTACGAAAATGCTCGAGAAAGAAGTTGTCTATAATGAAAATAGCAGTTTTCTTGTATAGTGTTATAGTTCAGTAGTTTTTTGTATTTGAGATTCAAGGAAATATGGATGATAACGAGGAATTATGGATGATGATAAAATTTTGACGTCCCAGCAATACAATTTGCGGTTATTTGGCCCATTTCAGTGCGTTTAAGTATGTTTGTTTTTGGAGAAAGAATTCATGCCAGTTGACGTTAGTAACGTTGAATTAGTTTTTTAACGACTTGACCTGTTGTTGAAAGCAGTGCCCCCTCTTAACGCATAGCCAAGGAGGCCACAAATACAGAGGGGTCTCATGACAATGAAATTTGGTTGAAATTTTTTATAGCAAGCATGTAAATTGGGGAGCAGACATTTTTAAACAGATGGAGGGACTCAGCAAAAATTTTCTGCTCGTTAGCCCACGATGCTCTTAAGACGGCTCTGGTCGGCCCCATGTTTTATATTGGGATGTTTTATTTCCGTACTCGCGGTATCGTGCAATCCTCAAATAGTCGCACATGAACATCCTAAACACCGAACCAAACCTTCAATCTAAACATCGCTCGTAGCACGTAAATACTGTGGATAATCTGATAAGCTCTGAGTGTCCAACATTGGAGTTACTTTAATTAACCTGATATTTTTTCACATCTTGACAACTGTCTATCACTCTTATCACGGACTATTGGAAGCAACCGATGACGTGCGTAGGTGACGCTGCGTTGAAATCTAAATTGGATTATATGTATCAGTTCTTCTGTGACTTTGGTGTTTCGATAATTTTGTTTTTTAATTTTGAATTGTCGAAGTAGTTTTCGAGTAGTTTGAAGTAGTGTTCGAGTAATTGTAGAATTTTTTTTTTAGTATTTAAGCTTTGAAACCACAAACGTAGAATAATGAAATTAAACTTTAAAATCGAACCACAAGTCTATTTTCTGAACTTGATTAAAATTTAAAACTAATCAGTAGAAGTATGCAGCATGGATACATGTAAGCCCATCTTAAAAATTAGAATTCTGATATTTTTACCCTGAAAGTGACATTCTTTTGCAAAATATTTTATTAATATATATTTTATATATTAATTTACTCGTATTTGTAATTTGGTAAAATACATTTCGTTCTCTTTTGTCGTCAATATTCGCATATTTTTCCAGTTAATATCCGGCAAAACATTTATTAATTTTTTTACAGGGGTAGATTAACCGCTTGTCCTTCCGTGGGAGAGAAAATAAATTGAGAAGATGCAGCGCAATGGATATCCAACAGAGCCTTGTCACTGCCTTTATGAATAAGTATACTAATGCTTGTTTCATATCCGGGACCGTAATAACTTTATTGTCTTCTCGAACAATTTTGCAGTGAACATGACGTATAGGAACCAACTCTCTCCGACCTCTTCTGCTAACGATCTCTCCGGGTCAATTAAAGATGTCACATGTGTTTACCCTTAATGAGTTTAGCAAGTCCATTCATGCTGAGCTAATTGATCTAATACATGACGATATGTCGACGCTGAGAATTTGAAGACTATGAAGGGGTGCGTCTAAGTACACTGTCCTAAAACACATCCTTTCTAGCTCGGTGTAGCTGTTGAAAAATAATTTTAAACTGTTTTAAACAATGTTGCTTTCAAAATGAATTTTAATGAAGGACGGGTAAAAGTTTTTAGAAAAATTTTAACGCCCTTTCGGTAGACCTATACTGCATTTAAAGTATCTAGATCGCGCGCGCGCACAATTACTAAGCATTTTCTCTTATTATCCTAATGTAAGACAGAGATAGATGATAATCAGAACCTCTGACATATTAAGGGGAGGTATTTTCTTGACACAGTCTCGAGGTATTTCTATGTTGATGCAGTATATTAATGAGTAATTTAGTCAGCAGTATATTAATGACATAAAAATATCACATGGAAATATATCAATGAAAAATTCAGTGATTTGTGGGTAATTTGTATAAAATATAAAGACATGATAAATTAATGGCATGATATAAATCGGATAGCTGGTGCAATCGTTCGTCGATTAGCTAGCAAAACACAGAACAAGGTGTATTCATAATAAAAGTGTTATAGTCCTGTACGGATTTACAACCGGACAACGCAGTCGTATGTCACTGTGTTGCATGTTATCTGTTGCTAATTTTTCCCTATAAAGACGTAATGATAGAGTTTAAGGAATGCAGTTTTTCACGACCGGTTTCGTAAGAACTTTAGAGGCTTCAGAGACGTGGTGAAGGGGAAATTGAACTATACTTTTCGCTCACACCAACCGAAGCCATCTTAACTAACGACGAAATTATCTCTTTTTTTCAGAAAGCACCGAGTATCCTCGACGTTTTATCCCATAACTGAAGATTTGTACGACAGTTGCAGACGAAACGCTCAGTTTATTTTGCCTGACCTATTCAAGCACTGAAAGATTGGCGAAGAACAAAATTGAATTGTTGCCCAAATTTTTAATCGCCAATTCTGCAAACACCCACCCTTTTAGCTACAATCGGCCAAATTCACCAAAAACTTCCAGCTTCCGAAAGAGCTTAAAATAAACCATATCGGTGTTTCAGTTCAAAAGAAATTTAGCTCTTTGTTCGTCATCACTGGAATCTGCGTTCGTCGAAGTAAAAATACTGGAAGAAAATTTGTAATTTATGGTTACAGATTTTGGCAAATATTTGATTTTGCAGGGAAAACATAAGGTGACACCACTTCTATCAGCATATCTGGATTTAACGGCGAGCTACAAGCCCTGAAAGATTGGGAAAGTGTGAAATCGAATTTTCGCCGAAAATATTCTAAAACTTCGACAGACGCTGAATTCAATGACGTATTGAAAACGGAAGATGGAATCTTTCCTGAACTAGAACATCAATATGGTTTATTGTAGACTCTTTCTTGCTGTACAAGGATGACGTCACTCTCCGCTACCATACGAAGGTTTTAACAACTGGCAGTTGCGAAGATATATTTTGGAAAGACAGAAAATTCGGCGGCCCCTGCGGGGAATCGAACCCACGTCCTTTCACTTTCCGGGTGAACGCCCTAGACCACTAGACTACAGATGCGGAATCTCTCAATCTTTCCTTGGAGCCCGTGTACACTGAAAGGGACCCTACATGGACGGCCGGACCAGACTCAGGCCAAGCTCACAACTGCTGACGCCGCCACCAGATGGTGACTTATTATAAGTCGAAGTTATTATAAGTCGACTTATTATAAGTGAAAGGAAGTGGGTTCGATTCCCCGCAGGGGCCGCTGAATTTTCTCTCTTTCCAAAATATATCTTCGCAACAGCCGGTTGTTAAAACCTTCGTTCTTTGTTGCTGGTGGAATGGGCAAGAGTTTGCGGTAAGTTTGAATGATTGCAGCTAAAAGGGTGCTTGCGGAATTATGAAGATTACTGATTTAGGAGAAAGTTCGATTTTGCACTTCACCAACATTTCAGCGCCTGTAAGTCGCCATTAAAAATCCAAATATTCTGATGAAAATGACGTGAACTTATAGGGTGTTTTTACGTGGTTAGTTTGCGTGTAGGTTTTCAGACACGTCAAAAATTTGGATTTTTTAAGACTTAACGCATTTCCCTTCCATAATCCATTATCTACCATAACTCGAAAACGGTTAGAGATAGCACAGGGTCGCCATGGTGTATTGTGTTACACTTGGGCTCACCTTCTTTCATTTGGCAGATTAGTCGCAGTTCCCCTGCAGTTCACCCCGTGTATAGTAATAAATAGTATAAGTAAAAAAAAGTGTCGTTTGTATATATAAGTGACACTTATATCTATATCTATATCTATATATATATTTATACACACAAAAAAATAATATTTTAAGAAAAAGGAAAAAAATTGAATTTTTATATCAGAGTGAAATAAAACCTATGCAGTGGGTCTTTTTTCATCAGGGGAACCCCATGCATGGTTCGAAAAGTGTAGGCGTTTCTGTAGGGTGGCTATGCTTAATTTCATTAAAAATGCCAACCCTTATTCCGCTGTGTGTGTATATATACAGGGTGATTATAAAAAAACTATCCCGACATATGGGCCCCCCTAACTATCATACCATTCACAGAAACTGAATGAAATTTTGGCATAAGGTATTTTGATGTATGCGCTCAAGAATGATATGGAAAACAACAGTGCCACTCTAACAGTTACGGTTACAGTGAGAAAATTTCGAAAATATCAAATGGCAACACCAAGTTTTTTGTATTGGAATGTGATCTCCATTGTGAAAAACCCTAAATAGCGTTCGAACGGCAACTGTAGCATGAAAATCACCGGCGGTAGATAGGCTAAAAGTGAGGACAACCAATAAGGACAGAGAAGCAGCATAAAATAAAGCATTTTATTGTGTTTCACAAATTTTCCACGTGACCTTGTGGAGGACTAATCAGGCTGGGATCTCAGCCGAAGAAACGGTGTGACGAATGAAACGAACATTAATGCTCAGGTGCACGGCAAAGTCCTTTTTACTTTTTCCTTGACTAGCTCCGGGGATTTTCGTGCTACAGGTGCCATTCGAACGCTATTTAGTGTTTTTCAGTATGGAGATCGCATTCCAATACAAAAATCTTGGTGTTGCCATTTGATATTTTCGAAATTTTCTCACTGTAACCGTAACTGTTAGAGTGACACTGTTGTTTTCCATATCATTCTTGAGCGCATACCTCAAAATACCTTATGCCAAAATTTCATTCAGTTTCTGTGAATGGTATGATAGTTAGGGGCCGATATGTCGGGATAGTTTTTTTATAATCCCCCCGTATATACACAGTGGAACTTCGGTTAACGAGCTTAATTCGTTCTGCCAATGTGCTCGTTATCCGAATAGCTCGTCATTCGAACGCATGGCTACAATGCTACATCTAGTTTCGTATCGTAAACAGGAGCGGCTCGAGCTTACCTGCCGCCCGGGGGCGAAGCCTCATATGCCGCACCTAATGGCGACCCGAGTGGGAGGCTGACAGGGCTTCAGTGAAGAGGACTACGAGATAAACCTGATTTTTTTTCAGAAGAAAGCCGCACATTATTATTTACCGTGCGTGACCATACGTCCCAGTTTTAGAGTTTCCCGTTTTTTTGGTTCCAGAATTATTTTACCATTCTTAATAATGCCAGATAACTTAATCCTTTAAACAGCACTTATTTTTGTGAGCCATCATCACTTATCCTGTGAAAATGATATATAACGAGGTTACTTTTCACTTAAGAAATTTTTTCAAAGGTGTTTGTGGTACTCCAGAGACCGGACAAGTGAGAAGCCGAATTTGTCCTTTGTTTTCATTTCACTATTGTGAAACAAATTCTGGGTGAGGGCATGCCCCTCCCCTCCTCCTAGAATAGGGTCCCTTGACTGAGACCTTGACGAGGACCTGACGCCCTGAGTCAAACTGCTCACGGGCCCTTCTAAAGTTAATTTATAGCGTGAAAAAGCCAAAATAATATGAGAATTGCCCCGGGCCCTTGGGGGGGGGCATCCATGGGTCAGGGAACAAAAATACACACTTGCTCCTTGTGATAGAGTACACGGGTGGCACTTGGGAATGAGACCCATTGTGGCTGCCAGGGGCGCCACTCAAGAGGGGTGCTAAATCTGAGGTTGATGGGTAAAAAAAGTTCCATTGGCCGAAAAAAAAATCAAAGAAAATGTTTACTGTCAGAGGTCTGGAGGGGCGTAAAATCCGAGATGAAAGGGCGAAAAAATGTGTTTGTTGCGAATTGTTTGGATAAATTGTGAGGGAGGGGCATGGCCCCCCAAGGGTAAGGCTGGCTGGGTTCCAGCTTGGGGTCCGGGACTAAATCCTTATAATTTTTTCTTTTTTTTCTTTCTATAAATTAACTGCAGAAGGAGATCCATGGGAAATCTGGATTGGGCCCGACGAAAGATTCCAGTCTAGGGGCCCTGACGCAGGATGTACGGCTATGGGGGACAACAGGCAGGAGGCCCAAAAAATAAGTTCCGCATGGGTACAGATTTTGTCTCGAGAAACCCAATAGCTTACATTCTAGTTTCTAGTATTACGGTCAGAGGCTGTGTATATTTTCTCAACGTTTCCGTTGTCGAAGTATGACTCAAAAGCATAGACTAAAGATATACTATTATTACTCTATACTCAAAAGTGGGCAAATAGCAAAAGCAAAAGATCATGAGCTTAGTTGTGATAACGAGTAAATAAATGATTAAAGCGCAAAATTTTTGCTCGTAATGCGAATCATCGCTCGTTAACCAAGTCAAAATTTGTTCAAATTTTTACTCGTTATGCGAATTGCTCGTTAACCGAAGTTCCACTGATATATATGTATATATATAATGTGCCACTTATACCACACACACAGTGACAATATCACCTTACCAGGGACACCTATTTATGTAAGATTATTTTTTCATGTAGTGCCATCCTGTTTATATACTATTTGTTTAAAACTGCAGTTTTATATTAAACATGTCTGAAAAGAAAAAAAACCAAAAAAAAAAGTGATATCATTCATATTTTAATATTATCAGACAGTCATAAAATTCTCAATAAAGTTACGCTATGAGAGAAGTGTGAAAAAGGATTAAAGTGCTAGATAGATTGAAATAAATACGCATCATAATAACAATACAATGAATGTTTTTATTTTTTTCGTATGAACAATTAAGGCCACATCGTAATTTCGGTTGCAGTACTTCCCATCAATAAAAGATGGAGAGAGTGCAATGTGCAATTAGTTCTTCGCAAATACGTGAAGCGACCTTGGAATGATTCTCTTTGCTTCCTCGTTCGACTTGATGAATAAAACCCTAGCACCATCCCAACAGTTGTCTATTAGCAATTTAGTTCTCTGCCGAAGAGCTAATATACATTGCCTCTCTCGTGCCCATATTTCAACTCTTACCTGGATTGGGTTAGCGAAAAGCTGTCACAAACGCACATGCTGGAATAACATCGAATCACAAAGTACACAATAAGGTAGGTGCATATTTGGTATTTCCTTTTCAATGTGAAGAGATGAATCACCATCCGAAAAAAATAAAATAGTTTGAAATTTCGATGTTCAGTATTAACTGACCTACTGGTTCATTATTTACTATCATCGGGATCGTTACATTCATGAAATATATGTAAGTATGAGGATTAATTTCTTACTTTATACAATAGTGATGATTGTTTGAACGAGTAATCTTTCATCTATATTAAAAATTCTTATTCTATAGCTGTAGATACCTGTAAATTCTGTTCGATGCTAAACTGGAAAAGAATGAACGAATGTAAAAAAAAAGAGAACATCAAGTATATTTAAGTATATTTCTGAATTATATAATAAGCACATCATTTTGAACGCATGATTAAAAAAATGAAAAATACTTCCTGAATATGGTATAAGAAATATACTGCTTTGCTTATGAATATGATAATAATCATCTAATTTGACTCAAAATTATCGTAGCTAATGTGAAATATGCACTTTTAGTCTTCGTGAATTTTCTAGTCTGAATTGTTAGTCTAAAATATTTTTGGAACCCACTATTCATTCACTTGAATTCAGAGAAAATTTTGTTGGTATCGATTAGCAAATGTCAAAACAACGTCTTTAATGTTTTGAAATAACGAGTAATTGTGTGTGCATTTAGTCGAGCTGTAACTCCGGAATTCTCGAGCATCCTTCAAAATGGTAAGTACGCAGTAGCTAATCTACACAAGCTTGAGTGTTTCTACGCTGTAGAGATTCCTTAGTGTTCGTGAGTTCTTCAAAGTGTTTCCAAGAAGAAAACTGTAATGTACAACTGAAACATGAAAGCAATGGTTCTTTTGAACTAATGATAATACATTAAAAGTTTCCTAATGATTTTAATGCACGCACATCAAACGCAAAATAGCTAGTTCTGTGATCTGATTTTATATGCTTCAACATAATGATAAAAATATTTCATACAGAAATTATCCAGTCTGCTGCAATTAATTGCCGATAGCAGATATATAATCAGACAGATAAATTGTTTTCTTTGGATTTAGTTTAATCATAGAAAATAATTTCCCAAATATAACACAAAAAAGTGATTTTTACTTTCTTCGATATATCGATAATGTTTCAAAAATGAAATGAATATCATAATTTATTTTCTTCTGCAGTACAATTTACGTATAGAAAAAAGATTAAATGTAAACGTTAAAATATAGCAAATTGAACTAGTCTTCACACTTGAAAGTTTCTGTTTCCTATAAACAATTTCCGAGACAGCAAACGCCACATCTGAACAAAAAAGAAAAACCGCTGTATTTTTCATACTGAGTTTTTCACTTGAAATTCGATTCGTGAGTGGAATATACAATGCACTTCTTGTAAACAAGCAGCAGAGGAAAAAAAAGCAAATACCGTATTCAAAGAAAGAAAACTTGCAAAATTTTCGGCTTGACTGCTAGCAAAAGCAGAGATATCTTTCAAACGGGAAGTTATTCGATATAATTCTCATCTAAAATCCTAGCACGAGTGTTGTGCTAGAAATACTGAGTAGAGAATTCTATAGAAGAAACGATCAGTAGACGTATGGGTATCATAGAAAATGAGATGAAACAAAATATATAGTTTTTGAAGAGATGAACTACGATTTGTTCAGTATTTTTACTTCTCAATTTATGGAAATTAGAACAAAATTGCTATTGGCCGAGAAAAATCAATCAAAAGCATACGGAAAACTTTTTTAAGGCAATCGATTCATATACAGTGATAAAAAAAATTCTAATTTCATGTTGAATGCATGGAATTGAAATACGTATATTGTCTATCTAATATGTATGTATTAAGAAATTCATATACAGTATTTAAATTTGAGAAATTATTATATGCAGTCGAACTTGGTTAATTGGAATTTTAGAAATTCCCATTGAGAGTTCCTATTTAATTTGAGGTTGCAAATACTTATTTAATTCGATTTTTCCCTAATGTTTTTGATAATTCGAAGTTTGATCCAGATATGCCATTTGTAAAATGTCTCTCTTCCCGGAATTACTGGCTAACGTTTAGTCATCTTGTTCTTTATTCCGTAGTTTACTGATTTGTATCAGACTTATAACTAGTAACTTAATTTGTATTTACTTATAACATGTACAAAAATAGAACTACATTAAAATATTAAAAATTTACAATTGACAAAATTTTAATTTTTTTTGGCTTTAAGTCTTAAGAAGCAAAGATTACGCTACGAGTTCCACACACTGGCTTTTGTTTTTCCGTTGGCAGCTAGAGTTTTACCGGGTCTTAGATGACTTGATGACTAATTAGTACCTGTCAATGGCAGATGCAATGAAGAAACACTATTTAGGAAAACCCGTAAATTTATGTGTCTGATACTAAACTCCTCCACAAACGAAATGTTTAAAAGCTTGTGTGCTAAAATTATAGTTTATTGTCTGGTAAAATGTGTTGAGTATTCGTGCCTCTTTAGCATTGTTGTTCGTTTATTCTGGACTATCAATGTGGCCTAGTAGCTTACGTCCAAACGAGGATCTAAAGCTTGTTCACCCGTGGAATAAATTATGGTGGCTTACGGATACGGACGTTGGTGAAAAAGCAGAAAATAAAGTTACATTGACTCTTCTCAAGAAGATGATGTAAACAAATCTAAGAAAGCAACACGAAGTACCTATTCCAAAACTTAAAAATATTAAGACTGATGAAGTTCAAAACTCGCATCATTCATTCCCCTAAATAAACTTGAAGATTTTATTTAATGTTTGAAAGCATGAAAAAAGAAAACATTGAAAATCACAAATATACAAAGGAAATAGTTTTTGTGATCTCATTTACGTTTTATTCAAACACCAGTTGCAACGATGAGGAAACTGGCATAATAAGTGATAACATTCAATACATTTGTGTAATTATCGAGAGTTTTTGATTTTCCGTAAAAGTTTTTACATTATACTGTTGAATTAGATAATTCGAACTTGTTTGCTGAACTTCGAATTGTCCAAGTTCGACTGTATTTCTTGTAGACGATGCTATATCATATTGACAGTATTAAAATGCGGATAAAAATCAAACGCTTATAAATATCCTTAAAAGTCAGTTTGTTTTCGCAAATGTTTTCTGCCATCACAAAAAAGCAAAAAAAGCATTCATTCTTCAAAATATTTTTTAACTCATTATAGGAAATGCTCAGAATACGTCAATTTCTTCTTCTTGGGCTGTGTTTGTTCGTCCATCAATCATGGTAATTGCGATATTTACTTTACAATATGTTGAATAATTTATTATTTGGGATGTTTATTATTTTGTTCAGTACAGTACATAATTGTTTTCGCTATCAAATCATCGTTTGATATATCGAGTTTTAGGAGAATCGTGCACATGAGAAATAATTAAACGATTGAAATGCCAGATGCACGTGTATTCAAATTCGCGAATAACTGCCTTGGGTGGAGGTAAAAAACTTCCAGTATAGTTGAAAATTAAAATTAAAGATGTAGGCAAAAAATGAAGATAATATTTTGTTTATATACGAATGCTATGCTCAGAAAAAGTCTCAGTGGAAAGTAATTACGTCTCGAAGCGAAAACCAGGTTGTCAAATTAACAGAAATTTCTTTATTGAACAAAATGCATAATTCACCCATTAAATTCAAATTTATATCAAAAACTGTATTATAAATTTCATATGACAAACATGTTAATAACAATCACACTAATGAAACGGATTTGAAAATAACAGATATTTTTATTGTTCATTTACATAATTAGAATTGAAAGTTTTAAATAAATAAATAAATAAGATAAAAAAATGTGGAAAAAAAACCCCACAAATGTACGAATAAGTAAAATTAATGATATAGAAAGAAGAAAATCCGAAAATGGTTTTCGACAACATACTTGTATTTTTTTGATCGGTCGTTAATTTTATGGAACCGGTGCCACGGTCTCACAACTCGTGACATGCCTATTCTCTGTTGAGTATAAATCTCTTGAGTGATTTCGTCAAAGAAATTTTTTTCATGTAAAATATTGTTTATACTATGCTGAAAGGTTACGTTACATGAGTAAACTTGTTTGTAAAAGGATCTAAAAAATATTGTGGTGTGTGTGAGTAGCACACGTCCACTACTTATAGAAGTTTTACCGCCACAATGATGTGATAAAATCGCGAATTGCTCCGGGGAACTTAGATAAAGATTTTGTAATGATTATTAAGGAATTTTAAAAATTATCTTGAGCTGTTTTCAGTGAAATTTTGTGATAATGTGAACGATAAAAATAATAGTTTAATAAGATTAATGAAACATGAAATTCATGTGACCAGTCATAACACGTGGTGTCATTTGGGAATGACACAATTCTCAATAAAAATATTGTGCGTCCGATAAACGAACAGAAATTTTTTCTTGATTACCGCTATTATATTATGAGACTGCCTTTGATTATAGTATTTGTTTTTTGCATCTGTGCTGCTTTCGAATCCATATGATTAAGAGTTTGATGGTGGCTCACAACAATTGACCAAGCGCACGTTCATTTTTCTCATCTTCCTACACATATTTTATAATTCTCAATCAATCTACGTCCATTGATGATGTTATTCTTTAACTGAAGTTGATGAGGCTGTATTTTTCGAAACACTCGCATCCCAGCCATTTCGTTTTCTCATGTAATATGACGCAGTATCCTCAACACTACTTTTCAAATACGTATTTACATACAATTTGAAAAAAAAATACTATAATCAAAGGCAGTCTCATAATATAATAGCGGTAATCAAGAAAAAATTTCTGTTCGTTTATCTGACGCACAATATTTTTATTGAGAATTGCGTCATTCCCAAATGACACCACGTGTTATGACTGTGCACATGAATTTCAAGTTTCATTAATCTTATTAAACTATTATTTTTATCGTTCACATTATCACAAAATTTCACTGCAAACAGCTCAAGATAATTTTTAAAATTCCTTAATAATCATTACAAAATCTTTATCTAAGTTCTCCGGAGCAATTCGCCATTTTATCACATCATTGTGCCGTAAAACTTCTGTAAGTAGTAGACGTGTCTTACCCACACACACACACACACACTAGGTATATATGCTGCCTCATGACACGATGCGTTTCCAATTGCCGCTAATTTTTTTTAATACTGTGATCGTGTTTTTAAAATAATGCATTTCTGTTTTGAAGGGCTCTTGAACGTCTTCAACTGGAAAAACAAATTTTAGACGAAATAATCAATCCAAAAAAGTACGATAAGCACATAAGACCAGTAGGGTTGGACCCAGACGGGAAAGGTAAGTACAAAAAATTATCAAAAATAATAGCATATTGAATAAGTATAAATGATTTATTCTCGAGAAAAACTATGTGCAGTTTTGATACACATTTTCAAAGTAGTTAAGTGAGCAAAACTTTGATAAATACCTAACCCAAACATAGTAAAAATGAGAAATTCATTAGTACAATCCAGAATATTAATGTATTATAGTGCAAATGTGGTGTGGTCGGAGAATGTTTAAGACATTATCATTTATGCATAATACATAGTTTGAAAATTGTATTCATTACTGTACTTAATACATAAAGACATCTGCAAAAAAAAGAAGAGATTTTAGTCTAATTCCGTAAATAACTGTATAAACTGTCTAGTTATTGATATGAATGTGATTTATTTTTGCTTAAAGATAATGCATTGTCAAATCATAATCATTGCAATGGAAAAAATATACACAATTTCAATATGAAAACCATTGCTATGTAGTGCGTTCAAATCAATATGCGAATTTTCAAAATTATCTATCTAGTCAAATATTGCGAAATATATCAACAGATTTGAATAAATTTTATCATTTTAAATTTATCACATAAATTTAATAAATTATTAAGAACAAAATATATTTCAGGTCCGGTAATAACGAAAACAAACATTTTCCTCCGTAGTATTGGCAAAATTGATGACATCCACATGGTATGAACTTATATCTTCCAAGATTGATATGCTTTGTTAATTGAAAAAATAAAAATGACATGATTTAATTGTTAAGTGATAGTATTATAATATTTTTTTTTTCAAATAATAAAGTAACTAAGTATCTTTGTAAGAAAATGTTATTATATCAAATTAGATACATGTATTATATAGTCTTCAAAAGGGCAGACCTTATTATTTAGTTTTCATACTTAAACTCTACATTTCTTAAGAAAACAGGATGAAAAATTTGTGGATTGTATATACATATAGTATAAATCTTAAATTGAGAATAATTCCTTTCCATTGTGGTGCAGGAATATGACGTTCAGCTTACTTTCCGTCAAATATGGAGAGATATTAGGCTATCATATAATTCTAGCAGCATGCTTCCTTATGTAACTCTCACTCAACCACATAAAATATGGACTCCGGACGTTTTCTTTAGTAATGAAAAAAGAGGACATTTTCACAATATTGTCACACCAAATGTCTTGATGAGAATTGAACCTGATGGAACCATCCTATATAGCGTGAGGTGAGTTTTTATCATTGCATCCCCATAAACAAAATGCGTGACATTTTGTTATAATGTCTCACACGCAATTTTATATTATAATACAGTGATTCAAACAAATATAATTGCGCACATCATAAAAATATGCGCTAATGAATGAGATCGTGCTATATGGGAATTGAAATGTTTTCTATATCAAGAATTTCTATCTTCTGAAGCATCATACAATCGGTTCGACTCTCTTTGAAAATTGGAGGGCAAATATGAAAATCAGCTCCATTACTACGTCCCTAGCAACCAGAAGGGTCTTCACTTATTGCTATAACAGTTCGGCAGACATGTTGTTCGATGTGTACGCACTTGTGCACTTCATCATCTACTAGACCATAGTTACGAACTTAATTACGGAACACGCTTCTCAGTCACTATGCCGAGAAACTGTATGTTTTCAGGCATTTCAATCATGATGGTTACGATTTGACAATTGTTAGAGACGAATTTCAGATACACGTGTTGTGTGCATAGAACTCCTAGAACGTGTATACATATGTTCATTCCAGTCCAGGTTTTCATTGAAAATTGAAGGAATATAATTACAAAAGGAATTTATTCGATGCTTTGGGATTAAGTTATCAATTGCTAAGCTGGTAACGTTGAAATATTTCAGTGAATTATAGTTTTGGGGACGCAAAGCAGTGATCGTATGCTTTGAATAAGATCTATGTTTGCTCTCAACATGAACATACAAAAATGCTATTTAATCAGAAAAAAATTATTATTCAACCATTTCCAATCTAAATTTGAAGAAATATATAAAGTATCTTCTTAAATATTTAAATAGTTTTAGCATTATTAGATTTTTATGTGATTTTTTCTCGCATTCAAATGGACAGACCGCGTTCATTCTAGATTTAATAATTCGTGTTTCTTTGCACAGAAATAAAATTTCATTTATATAAACCGTTTCGTTTAACATTTTTGACATTTTATCCACCATAAGGATATCTCTCACTCTCTTCTGCTCTATGGACTTGACGAATTATCCTATGGACGTACAACACTGTTCCATCGTAATGGCAAGCTGTGAGTTTTTCTTTTTATTTTTTGTTTATATTTTCCTCATATATATCAATACAATACAATCATTATGGAAGATAATAATTTACTGCCGAATAACTAGCATGGGTTTAAGAAACTAAAGTCCTGTGTGATCAACCTCCCCTTTGCCTTTGTGATCATATAACTAAAGCATTGGATAGGAACAAAAACTTGGACGTCCTCCACATCGATTTACAAAAATATATGATCGGTTCCAACACGGTAAACTCTTGAAGCGTTTAAGAGTGAGCTTGTTGAGTTGAATAGATACGAGGTTGAGCGAAAGCCATGGCGAACAAGGAGTTTTTGATTTTATGGGTGTCAAAAATGGTGTCCCCTTAACTCAACGGCATAGCAGAAATCAATAAACCACCTACAAAATATCATATTATTTTTAATGGAAGTAAGTTTTGTTTCGATTTTCAGTAGGTGTAAAGTAAGAGGAATAGGAAAATGTGTTTCATTGAGAAACCAACTTTACGAAATTCTTGAGCTTGCCAATGCTAAAATAAGAGGCCTTTACTATGACGAGATATCACGTGGATGCCTACAAAATAGCAAAGGGGTTATCTAAGTCAGTTTACTCTATCGTGTTTACAAATATACGCAATCAAAACATCTTGGGATTGTCAGAAAAATTGCAGATGCCGGAATAATGGAATTAATGGATGTCGTTGGAAACACTGGTGATAGATAGCTGCTCCAGACTTACTTGAAGATAGTAGCAACACGGGCTGTTGAATTGACCATGATTTTCAGGGGTGACAAGAGCATGGTTGATAATTTGTGTTTCAATATTCCGCGTTTGACTTATGAGTAGAATATGGAAACTTTTCCGGATGGTATAAGCTTACTAATTTGGGAATTCTCGTTTATGATATGCGCTGTTTCCTAAACATCATTGTGTTTTAATCAAAAAAGCTTGTAAAATGATCGGTTTCACGCTTAAAAGATTTCTGCGTTCTCTTAAAGCCACCATTTCACTTTTTCATGGCCAAGTTCGTACTAGTTTAGAGTACACCGTATAGTTTTGGGGGCCGTGCCTACAGAAATATATAAACTTTGTCAGGTGGGTGTAGAAAAGAGCTACACGTGTTCGCGTTGGTGCAAGAAAACATGAGCACAGGATTTTTTCGATGTGTTTCCTGATGTTTTTGGATGTTTTCATAGAAAAAGTAGATGCTGTGTGTGAGATAGGGGACCAAAATTTTTCATATTCTCAATGAAATATGTAGGATCGACCTCAAGCTATTGATGTACCATTAATCAAGTGCTTCCACGAGCGGCTATCGGTATCGGTGGGTTAGGAGCAACTGCACGTTGTAGTGTCGCTGCACAGAATATCTTGCATTCTGTTGTCGCAAATTCAACCACTAATAAACGCGTTTGAAAGGAATAATATTCGTGGTGAGAGATTATTCATAATTAGATGATAATAAAGTAAAACCTCGATAACTCGACATACGGGTAACTCGAATACCCAGATAAATCGATAGTTATTATTCTTATCGTTGGCATAATACTAAATTCAATGGGAGAAACCTCTTTAACTCGACGTAAGACAGCTAAATCCCGCTTAAGTCGACTACAATTCGTATTGTTATCACAACTAATTTTTAGAAATTGTGATGGAGTGTAGAGTTCACTACATTTTCTGTCGTGTGTTTCACAACAATTCTTCACTTCAGTTTTTTTCTTTTTTTATCGCTTTGCGATCGAAAATATTTCCTCATACCCTATATAGGGGTAGGGCATTTTCCATTTCTTTTTGTGCCTGGAAACTCGACCTGTAGACTATGAAAGTCACTGATAAGAGCGGATAATATCTGAAATTTTTGAGCGAGAGATGATTGAATAAGCTAAAAAATTCAGTTTTTTTATCGGAATTTTCAAGTTTAAAAACTGAATGTTCCCCAACTTTCGGCAATCGCGTTGCTCATTCGCAAATAATAATTTTCGGTACATTTATGCTTTTTCTCACCATAATTTGAGATTATTCAGAAACTTTTCATAGAAAATTGCAGATAATTTTTTTATTACTTTAATTGATGATGGCATGGAATTGTTCAACTACACAGACTGTCTCAAATTGTTTGCACAGTGGATATCTCTGTGACCGTTGACTTTCGAAACATACTTTCAATTACGAAAAGTTTTCAAATGATGTGCAGTTACTTAAAATCTCAAAATTTGTTTGTGGGGTCGTATACATGAAAAAATAAAGAAATTAACTTTTCATATAGTCCCCGTGTGCTTAAAAACTTGTTTCCCTGTCTCTCTTGAGGCCAACAAAAACTTTCCAAGTACAATATTTTCTGAGATATTCGAATTCGAAAAACGGAGGGAATTTGAGGAAAAAAAAGAGTTAAATGCGGGTAAAATGTTTTTCCAAACAATTTGTTACAGCCTGCATATATAAGTATATGTATATTACATAAATTTTGTTTGAAAATTCAGAAAGGAAGCGATTAAATGTGTGTGTGAAACCTCGCTAATTTTGCCAACTCTACTCATCGATACATTTGGGGTTTCGAGTTATCGAGGCTCTACTGCATTTTCTAGAGTCTGTGTATTATTATGTTATTCTACCTATACATTTTTTGAGTTACTTTGTTACTCATGAATTTTGGGTTGCCGTATTTAGGTTCTATGAACATATACAGGGGTTGGACAAAATAATGTGAACACCAGTGCAAAAAACAACACCCGAGGGGACCTGTCGTATACGGCCGCCCTGTAGTGTGGAAGAGTTCCACTTAGGGGGCGATAGTGATAGCGTTCGCATGCGATGTATATTGGGGCGTTAAAACTTCGTTATGGCTGACTTGAAATGAAGTAATGACAGTAATGAAAACGGCCACCCTTGTTGGTGTCGGAAGAAGTACTGTGTCGATGGTAACGACAGCCTATAGCAAACAGGGAAAGACATCATTTACCAAGCATAACAGTGGCCGAAAGTCGAAGATGGCCGATAAACCCAGGAGGGTTTTGAAGCGGATTGTGTGTGTTGCCAGAAAGCACAAGACAACAGCATCCCAGATAACATGTGAGATGAACACACATCTACAGGAAGGTGTATCGACAAAAACTATCCGCCGTGAACTGCATGCAGTAAACATACAAGGTAGAGCGACTATTCCAAAATCATTGGTGACACCATGCAATGCCTTGGAACGACGAACATGGTGTCACGAACATAAGAGAATTGGAGACAACAGCAATGGTATAATGTCATCTGGTCAGACGAATCGTCCTTCACATTATTCCAGACTAACGGACGTGTTTACGTTTGGAGAACGCCAGCACAAGCTTATGACGTTGATTGTCTCCTGTGGGGGTGTGGGGTGCGATGTCTCATCGTGGTGTCGGCCCACTAGTTGTCTTGGACGGGCGGGTTAATGCAGCGGTTTATGTCAGTATTCTGGCCGACCATCTTCATCCAATGGTGCAATATTTGTTCCCTGATTCTCGACTTGTGTTCCAAGAAGATAATTCGTCCATTCACACTGCTGGAATTGTCGGAGACTGACTTGATGAACACCATGATGAACTGCAACACCTCGTCTGGACCTCTCGGTCCTCTTATTTTAATATAATTGAACCTTTGTGGGGTATTTTGCCGGCCAAAATGAGCAGTAGGTTTCCACCTCCAAAGACACGTTCTGAATTAGTGGCGTTTTTGCAGGAGGAGTGGCTACGTATCCCTGTGACTGTTGTGCATGACTTGTATTTGTCCATCCCACGACGAATACAAGCTGTAATTAATGAAAAAGGACGGCCAATAGCCTATTAATAAAGATTTTGTCTCATTGTACAGGTGTTGATATTATTTTGTCCAACCCCTGTGCATTGATTATGAATTTTTTTTCACAATAAAATTTATTTATGTTTTTTATCTTGTTTAATTATTGGTTTTTTACCCACCCAATTTGCCCGACAAATTGGATGGGCTATTTGCGCGTTGTGGGTTTGATTTTGTATTTCTATCTGTTTATAAAGACAACAGACACATTTTCGTTTCGATTTTTTTTAACTTAGATGGTTATACGGAGGATGATTTGGTTTTCTTGTGGAAAGACAAAGATCCCTTTCAAATTGCGAAAAATTTTCATCTGCCTCATTTCACGTTACAGAATTATAAAACAGATTACTGCACGAGCTCTACAAATACAGGTATTGCATTTATATATGTATCGGAGACGTTTTCACCCATTGATAATTCTACGATAAGTCTTGATGATTATCTTTACTCGAAATTTGTGTGTGTGCTTCAGCTTTTTTATCTTTATATCATTCACGTTTCCTTTTTTTTCCAAACTTTTTTGTTGATATTCACTCTGTCTAATAATCTGATATTGTCTCTGATATTCTGTCGATGTCTCTATTTCATTGTTTCATTTATATTTTCCATTCAACAAAAAAAAAAAAATTGGCATGCGTTGTAGAATGCAAGCACAGGCGTTCCAGAACGTGCTTTCGCATGCAAACTTATGAGCCATAGTAACTACATTTTTTTTGTGTCTATCATTACTGCAAAGACTTGCAACATTTTATAGTATTTTGAAAGTTCACATCATTACATTGAAATCTGAATTATTTTAGTGTTTTTTCTATTGCAGGAACGTACTCCTGTTTAAAAGTTGATTTAGAGTTCAAACGGGAGTTCGGCTACTACTTGGTCCATATTTATATTCCGTATATAGCCATGGTTATATTCTCTTGGATTCCCTTCTGGCTTGATTATCGTGCAACAACTGCAAGAGTGGCTATATGGATCACGATATTTTTGGCGATGATTATAACGACTACGAGCATGCAGGGCAATGTGCCGGAAGTGTCTTACACGAAAAGTGTGGATGTATGGACAGGCATTTGTTTGTCGTTTTTGTTTGCAGTTCTGATTGAGCTAGCATGTGTGACTCAGGCCTTCATGGAAGAAGAAAAGGTAAAATATTCATAGTTCCAAATATTTCATGTCTGAAGTTTCCCTGCATCATATCTATGACCTCAATAACTCCTACAGAAACAATGTAAGACAGTTTCAAAATATCTAATCAATAGACTGTCTGGATATTATGCCGATTTGAACTTGGACAAAAAATTCCGTTGTCTCTACCGGGATTGAACCCACGACCTCTTACAAACCGGGTGAGCCCTCTGACCATTGTGTCAAGAGACGAAATCTTCCTTTCTTTTAAAACTTTTTTTGGTCATTTGCTGAAGTTACGAGAGGATGCAAATGTGCTACTCAGCAAGTCACACTACTGTGCGCGTTTAAGGGGAAAAAATATCTCGTCTCCATGATATATGGTACATGGTCAGTTCACTTGTCCGGTATGCAAGTGGTATAATTCCTGGTAGAGACAACGGAACTTTTTTACCCAAGTTCACCTCGGCATAATACCCAGAAGGTCTATTGATTTGATGTATCGCGTGGCCGAGAAAAAAACCGGTTTAAAAATATTTTTCATCTCTAAATTCTAAAACTATGTTGACAATGCTAAGCTAAATTCTTCTATATCCTGCGTTCATGAGCTCTATACAGCAAATTTCACTTCAAATCTCTCAAGCAAACCATCTTCTTATTTTGAAGAATGAATAATTCACTATTGTATGTTTGTGTATGAAGGAGAGAAAGATGTAAAAATTATATTATTTTTTATTCAAGTCTAAGATGATGTAGCGGAACCATATTCAGACGCTTCCGAATTAGGGTTACAAGATTCACGCTTCAGAAACAGCAATTTTACGTAAATAGGGTTATAGATCTGTATGAATATATTTCTGAAACACGCAAGCGCTTCGGGAATTCCCGAAGCTATTTCAATTTATTCTAGGATCTAAGCTACACTATGCATCCGATTTGGAAGCGCTCTACCGTATCTCTCGCCAATTTATGATGTAAGGTTAATTAGTTTTGATTCAACAATAGCAGGCACAAAAATTGAATAGTGCAATTTCATGTACAAAGGTGCGAGCTTCCATGATCTGTTGGTGAGGTGAAAGTTGTGTTACGTGTTTAACTGAGAGCACGATTAAATTTCAAATTTATTTCACCTACACAAGTACAGGAATTGTTAATATTTACATGGATGTAGGTGGGGTAAGTGAGAAAAGATCATAGTATGATCTGGCGAGCTCCCCCCCCCCCCGAGTGATGGCAAAAACAATGGTAACAGCGCAATACATTAACTAAAAATTATCTAGACTCACTCACATACATGAGGCTAGTGTGTCAGTAATAAATGATTTTTGGATTTCTTCTTAAACATTATTTATGAGTGGAAAGGTTTGTGGTAGGCTATTCCAACTTCTGCGTCCAAGAGAATTTACATTATTGTAGAAAATATTAGTTCTATCGTGGGCTGGTATCAGATGAGTACGGGATCTAGTGCTATAATGATGAGAAACGAGTCTTGGATTGCAATGGGATTACTTGTGTGTGCATGGAATTTAATCGTTTTGAACATGGGAATGAAAATAAAATAAGCATATAGAAGCGAGACTGGTAGTATATTGTATTGGGAAAAGGATTGGTCAATTGAGATGGCTTGATTATGAGTTATTATACGTAAAAATACAGCAAATGAATGGAGCATGACGTTTAGCGTAGATAAGTGCATGGTCGCTCATTTTGGTTCGAACAACCCACGGTTCTCTTACGAGTTGAATGGTGTCACTATCCCGGATGCAACTAGAGTCACCGATTTGGGAATTCTCATTGACGAGCGACTTAAGTTTTCTGAACATTGTTCAGCGGTTGTCAAAAAAGCGAATAGAATGCTTGGTCTCATTTTCAAAAAGGTCTCTTCGCGTTCTCCTAAAGTCATTCTTCCGCTTTTTCGAGGCTTAGTTCGTCCTGGACTGGAGTATGCTGTAACGTTTTGGGGACCATACCTACAGAGGGACATAGACTTGGTTGAAGGGCTGCAGAGAAGAGCTACGCGTGTCGTTATTGGCACACAGGGTTTCAGTTATGAAGAGAGACTTTATTTTTTGAATATGTTTACATTGGATGAACGCAGGTGTCGAGGAGATATGATCGAAGTGTTCAAAATTTTCAATGGGATGGATAGGATGGACCATGAACTTTTAGTACACCGCCAATCGACTGCTTTTACAAGGGGACACCAGTATCGATTGGTGAGGGACAATGCAAGGTTATGGTGTCGCAGGGAATTTTTCTCCAATAGGGTTGTTAATAAATGGAATAGCTTACCCCCGGAGGTAGTAAATTGTAACACAATTGACACGTTTAAAAAGAAATACGATAAACATGTTGGGGTAAATCGAGAAGCTATCCATTCTTAGAATAAGACAACCATATGTATTCTTTATGGGCATTGTATAATATTTTATCACGTGTATATCTTGTTTGTAATTTGTGTTAATTGCATTTTTAATTGGGTTGCTGTATTTTTGAAACATATGACATCCATATTTTTATGGGCATCTTTTTATCAGCCACCTCGTTGGGCATTTTGCCTGTTGTGGCGTTGTATTTGTATTTGTATTTGTATAAAATCTCCTCTGCACGCGCACAACACGAAGTTTATTTATATTGCTATCAGTAATGACTAGCCAAGACTAGGTGACAGACACGGGAGAATCATGGTATTATAAAGGAGCAACTTGATTTTAAAAGAGAAAAGAAAGGAAATCTTCGTGATTATTCAAATTTTCTTGTTGACAGTTTTCTCAGCTGATTTATGTGTTCTTTCCATTTGTGGTGAGGTGTAAAATGCACTCCAATGAATTTAACAGAGATGAACTATATACTCAATACAAGTATTATTAATTTTGAGGGGTGGAAGATCTGAAGGAATTTTCTTATTAATTTGGCGGAATAGTAGAAATTTTGTTTTATTGCCGTTTGGGGATAAGCATGTTGCTATAGAACCAGTTGGAAATTTTTTTGAGCATAGTCATTTGCTATAGAAAAAAGATTAAGGGGATCTAAGCAAGATATGAGCAGATATATGGCATCAGCGTTAAAGAATGAGTTCATCGTCTGGGGCAGGATCATTTTTGAACATCATTTATGAAAATAGTGAGTAAAAGCGAACCCAAGCAACTTCCCTGAGGAACACCGAGGCAGCATTGAGGCAGTTCAGACCTGATATCATCTATTTGTACATACTGATATCTATTTCTCCGAGGTAATACTCTAGTGGCAAAGGAAGTCCGAAGAAATAGTATCAAATGCCCTGGAGAGGTAAAAAAGATTCCAATGCATATTCTGTTTTTGTCGAAATAAGACTAAGAAATTTAAAGCATGAACAAGTGCAGTTTCTGTGGAACATTTTTTTCGGAAACCATACTGAGATGGTAGGAGCAGATAAAAGTGGTCAAGATAAGCACTGAACTGTCTATGTAAAAGTTTTTCAAAAATCATATTAAAGTATGGCAAAACCGAGATTGAACGATAGCTCTCAACGTTTCGGCGATTTCCGGATTTATGGATTGGTGTATCTCTGGATATTTTTATAGCGTCCGGATAAACACCAGTGGTTAGTGATAAATTGAATCCGCGAGTCAACGGAGGGATTGATCAACCCCCCCCCCCCTTTATTACCGGAGTTGGTAATAAAGGGGGGGGGTAGCAATACCATCCAAACACCGACTTAATGGCAAGGCAGAAATTATGAATTCATCCTCAGATACGGTAATTCGATTAAGAAACATGGTAGAGGATTCAGATGTAAGAGAAAGTGAGTGGCAACTAGATTGACTGGAAAATTGGGGATTATGATTAGCTGCATATTCGACAAAATATTCATTAAAACAACTGCATATTTCTTTAGGAGTTATACAGCTTATGTTATTTATGTTAATGCGTTAAAGAATGTCTTTATCAGAGGTCGTACCAAGAAGTTTGTTTATTTGTTTTCAAGTATTTTTGGAATTTGAATTAGTGAATATTCAAGAGAAATAGACATTTTTTTTGTCTTTTTGAATGTCGTTATTTTGTGAATTACGATAGAATTTAAAACAATTCCAATATATACCGAATAAATATATACCAATATATATACCTATTCCAAATATAACCAAAATACAGCAACCCGATATAAAATCACATACCACGAAAGAAAAAACTAATAAATAAGTATATAATACAATACCATTAAAAAACGATTATGGTGGCCTTATCTAAGTACGAATAGCTTCTCGATTTATCTTAATATATCTATCGTGCTTCTTTTTAAACATATCAGTTGTGTTAAAATTCAAAACCCCCGGAGGTAAGCTATTCCATTTATTGACAATCCTTTACTAAACGATACCGATGTCCCCTTGTCGAAGCAGTTGATTGACGGTGGTGAACAATGGTCCACCTTATCTCTCTTTGTGAAATTTTTGAACACTTCGATCATATCCCCCCCCCCCCCGACACCTGCGTTCCTACAATGCAAACATATTTAAGAAATTGAGGCTTTTCTCTTTTCTCATAGACGAAGCCTTGTGCGCCAACAAGAGCACGCGAGGCTCTTCTCTGCACCCCCGAACCAAGTCTATGTCACTGTGTTAGGCATGGTCTTCAAAACCTTACGGCAGACTCCACTCCAGGACGAACTGAGCCTCGGAAAAGCGGAAGAATGACTTTAGCAGAACGCGAAGAGATCCTTTTAAGAATGAAACCGAGCATTCTATTCGCTTTTTGACCACTGCTGAACAATGTTCAGAAAACCTAAGCCGTTCGTCAATGAGAATTCCCAAATCGGTGACCTTACTTTCAAACGGGATAGTAATAATACCATTCAACTAGTAAGTGAAACGTGGGTTGCTCGAGCCAAAATGGACGACTATGTACTTATTCACACTGAAGGTCACGCTACATTTATTAGCCCATGCTGCAATTCACGTTTGTGTGGAGCATTTCCCTGTCTCTTGCATTCCCGACTACCCCCTTTAGCTTCACATCATCTGCGAATTCGATAACAATCTCATCGACGCCCTGATCGAGTTTATCGATAAAAAGTGAAAAAAAGTACGGCCCCAAGGACACTTTCTCTTCGTGGAGTCCCTCAAGGAAGTCGAGTATGAATTCAGTATAGTCGATAAATGCGTAATATTACAAAATAAAATGCGTTTTATAGTAGCTTGAATCGCGTTTTAATTTGAAATATGCGGATACATATTCTTGATGTCTGAAAAAATTGAATTTCACACGAACATATTCTGCATCTGGTTTCGCAAAAGTATAGGAAACTGTAATTTGCATACATTCCCTTTTGATTCCCCAATCATGGAAAAAAAACGCTGAAACTAATTGAGAGTCGGTGCAAATACGAAAAGCAAATATCCAATAATATATGCAGAAATAAAGAAGGAAGTGTACCTGTCTAATTAGCAGCTGATTAATCATGATAACTACAAAATATCTAAAAAAACCTTTCCTAACATAATGTTCTTACTGTTTTTCTCTTAATTTTATAGGAACATATGATGACTGTTGCTGATAACATGGAATCCAACCAAACTACAAAAGGTAAACTAGGTCGTCTAAGTAAATGGCTTCGCAAATACAAATCCCGTGCAATGAAAATTGACGTCATATCTCGCTTTGCTTTCCCATTGGCTTTCACCCTGTTCAATCTGTTTTACTGGTCTTCTTATCCTCGGAGCATGTGAAGATGGTTGAATAAAAGTCTATTCTGCAATAGGAATTGCTTGGAACTTATAATGTGACTTTTGAACCAGAAGCGAGAAACGATTTTTATGTTAATGGTAGTTATGTTATGTGTGAACGTATTATATCTTATATTTTTTCATACTCGAGTTGCAAAATGCAATTTGCATCAAATATTTTTCTAAGTATTGTGCATAGTTTTTTTCCTCATAATTTCATAATTTTCAAATACAGACTCTTTATTTACACAAATAAAATATGAGACACATATGAAACTGATATAAAAATAAATTCGAAAGCTCAGTTTTGAATTTTGTAAAATATTAAATAAAAATATTCTGACAAAAATGCATCATCAGTTCTGAACATATTGCAATTACCGACCTGTTACTATCATTATACAAACGTTTTTTCATTATAAATTAGTGTAATATTTAAGTTAAGTTACTTGTACATTAACTACTACATACAAAATTGAATTTTCTCTTAAACTGTCTATCATTTTTGGACGGATATTGGTGGCACCATGAACCACCCTAACCCGAAACGATGCTTCTGGTTATTGAAAACAAAATTCTGTTTTTGTCACTGAATATGCAATATAATAATTCGAGAGTAAAAACTCGCCTCATCAAATAAGATTCATATTTTTTTGCTTCCATCGTTACACGTATGAACATACGTATAGAAGTTCTAAATTCAACCAGAGAATTTTCTGGCAATATTTTATGATCTAGTTCTTCTTATTTTGGTATGAGTATTTTCAATAAAGACTTCAAAAAATGCAATGTTCATGCATAATTTCGAGTAAAAAACAAAATTTCAAACATAATTTTTTTGTTTTTTCTGAAATATTCGATCTCTTTCTGTTGGTCACAGATATTTCATAATTAGAGAAGCACATTAACATTCCTATACTTACTTGATACCTATTTCATGAAATATTAGAAATAATTAGTTTTTAACATACTGTATATTCATCATGAACTGAGAAAATTAGCTTCCTTTCCCGTGAGTTAATAGAATGACGATTCTCATGTTAAATACCAGTTATCACAAAATTAGCTTTTCTTTGGAGCTTCTATGTTCTATCGATAAAATATTGAACTAGTTTAAAAAATTTTGTTAAATTTTTTTATATATTTCTTTTAAAATCTTGTTTCAGATTTTTGTGCGTTGATAAGCACACAAAAATAATGAAACTTAATTTCTCACGCGCTTGAACTGTAAATGTATTTCACGCTATGATTACTAATTGTTTTGAAAATTATCAAATATTTATATTTTATTATAGATGATGTCATAATAAATTTTATTTTAATCACCTGTCTAGTATTTTTTATTTGATGTGGTTCGATACGCTAATATCTGTATTGTCATCAGAATTTCACTCAGAATATTCATTAAACATTCTTAGAACAATTTTCTGAATGGAAAAATGATCCTTGTACACGGATGTATAAGCCCATGACTTAATGCATACTTGGCACATTCGATGATCATAGTACGAGAAAAATGCCATTCTTCTATCAATTTTTCAGTTTTACTTAATAGACATTATAATTGAGATGCTTTTAATCTCTTTTTAAGGGAGAGAATAAAATGTATTGATTTTTCATTGATTCGAAAAATCCACTGAATTTAATTCACGTATTCACTAAATGTTTATTAAAAAGTAAATTGTACATAAATTAAACAGTATCATTGGCCTAACAAGTATATTTCCATCAATCAATTGTATGCATTTCAGTTTATGAACAATCATGTTAGTATATGAATAATTTACTCGCATATCATGATTATATCTTCGATAATATTTTCTTTGGAAATTTGAATGAAAGAAGTAAAAATAATTCATATAGAGATCTTATTATATATCGACGATGCAGCAGGTCGTATTTTAATGCCTTCCAAGGTGAAATCAAATCAGTATACACGCCATATTCACGTTTAAAAGTGTGTATATTGGCCTAAATACAGCTATCGACAGGTCAACTATTTTTGAGTTGCGAGGTACAAATCCTCACCTACCCTTTGTTAACACTTACTACTGTATAAAATTATAATCTAATGAACATCTGAAATAAAAAAAAAACTAAAACCGAACAGCAGAGAAGATGTGTAAGACGAAAATTTCGAGGCCAGAAACTTCAAGCAGTTGATAAACTGTTCTGTTATTTCAGAGATTCGAGATAGTTTAAGAAAAAAGTAATAATGATCTGTCTTACAAGATGTCACGTAATTCATTGACTAAAACAACTATTGTGTGAGGCATCATGATTTTAATTTATATTGCCAGCAAAATCGCATCCTTACTCATTTCCTGAAAGTTGACACTATCGAACCCTTCTGATAAGTTAGAGAGGAAACTACACGCACAGGAAGCAATTAAACCTTCGTCTGCTCTTGAGTATGAGATGGTGCAGCTACAAACGGACACCAGGCAAAATATGAAAATGTCTTTCAATTGTAAGTAAAAATATTTCGTTTCACTTAGTAACTTCCCTATACAAAAATATTATTTCACAATCATTACATAAACAATGGTCCCAAGATCGATGAAATGTAGAAAATTAAAAAAAAACTGTCCATAACTGAAAATGGTTGTCGTTTGAACAATATTAAATGCACGCAATATTTTCTTGGGGCACGTGTATTTTCACAAAATTTTTAGTCTTTTGATATTTTAATAGAGCTCGATGAGTAAGGCACGAGCCTGGAGACTCGGCGTACTCGTCTATTTTCCTATAAACTTTGCGAGAAGACCGCGTCCCCCTAAATAATTTAAAAATATATACAGGGTGATTCTAAATTCATGGGACAAACTTTAAGAGGTTATATAAAACTGATAAACAAGCATTTGTGATCATAAAATGTGCGGTTGAATCGCAATAGCAAAGGCGGTAGAGGGTGTTTTTGGAAAGTGTACAACAGCATTTGGCCAAAAGCAAATATAATATTTTTTTGACGGATTTTCTGCAATAATTGCAATCAACCATTCGAAGGTGCAGGGTATTGTAATGTGGTAGGCCTTTTCACGGTGCAACCTGGGTAACGCACAAGTCATTATACCGCTTGTTCATTGTTTGACGTAGGATAACCTCTATTGTCTTTGCACCAATAAAAAAAAAACCAATCCAATCCGAAAGTGCATATGCACCCTCGAATAGTTGATAGCCCATATGGCGGGAAATATATTAGAAATACATTATATTTATTTTTGATAAAGTGCTGTTGAGCACTCTCTAAACAAACTCTCTACCGCCTATGCTATTGCGATTCGACCGCATATTCTACGATCATGCTCATTTAGGTGTCTTATATCTTAAAGTCTGTCCCATGAATTTAAAATCACCCTGTATAATGTAACGCTGGGTCTCCTAACCTCACACATGTTCTTAAAACCCGTATACGGGCAACTTTTATTCCCCCTCCCACAGTTTTCATCTTGTTATTTCCCTGGTTACAAGTGTTTATCGAAATTAAAGGTGATTTTTAACGTTCTATAGAAAAGGAGAGTTTGACATCGCAGCAATTCAAGAGGTTGAAAACTGGTTGAAGAAAATACATGTTATTAAAATTTGAAGATGCGTTTTATTTATACTTGCTTCTACGATAATGGTATAATGGAAACTTAGTAAGAAATATATAACACCAAGTGAATAGTGTGTGTATTTTAATAAAATTTTCTAAATAATTTTCAGAAGATCTTCAATATTGTTTTCATAGACAGAGAAATTGGCACTTATGGACAGTTTGCTACTCATATATTATATATTTTCCTTCACAATTACGAGGTTAGTATTATTTTGCTTTTTAGACGTGAAAGAAAAATTTTAAAATATTTTTTTGCAAAACTAAAGTCAGCGTATTATAATTTCTATTGCTGTTTTACTGATTTTAAAGCACTCGATTTCGCTGTGTTAATTAAAAACAGAGTTACCCGACTTTTATTGGGTTCCTAAAATATTTAATTGAAAAGAAAGAAATGTCTTGACCAAAACTTGCAATACTAATAGTAATAATAGTTGGGGGGGGGGGATAAGCAAAAGTCGAGCAAAAATTACATCAAACCATAAAGTCAAGCTTGGTTTCTCACTCCCTGATCAGAGAAGACGTTTTATATCTATATATTCGGAATGGTATTAAAACTATTAGTGACTCATTTTTAATTAGGTTGCTGTATTTTTGAAATATATGACATCCATATTTTTATGGGCATCTTTTTCTCAGCCACCTCGTTGGGCATTTTGCCTGTTGTGGCGTTGTATTTGTATTTATTAATTTTATGTGAGTATATAATTTCTTGTTGAAAGTTGTCTTAGGCTAGGTTTTGGACACCTTTCATCAAGAGTTTCATAATTCATATTTTAGTCATATTTCAAGAAGCGAGTTTTAAAAGTAATCATGCGATTCCTTAATTTTTTAAATGATTTACAACACAGCCTAAGGTGTACAAAATAAAGTACAATAATAAGTATAAAGTAAGTACAAAAAAGTAAAATAAATAAGTCTAAAAAAATAAAATGAATAAGTATAAAAAAATAAAATGAATAAGTATAAAAAAATAAAATGAATAAGTATAAAAAAATAAAATGAATAAGTATAAAAAAATAAAATGAATAAGTATAAAAAAATAAAATGAATAAGTATAAAAAAATAAAATGAATAAGTATAAAAAAATAAAATGAATAAGTATAAAAAAATAAAATGAATAAGTATAAAAAAATAAAATGAATAAGTATAAAAAAATAAAATGAATAAGTACAAAATAAAAGTACAAAAAAATAAAATAGATGAATACAAAAACCTTCACTTGTGACAGCATGTGCTGCACAATACAGCCCGTGCAGCACAGTTCAATGTCAGAAAATAGACGAACAGAAATGATTACAGGAGTTGTTCGATGTTAATTGTTGTACTTTATTTTGTACACCACAGGCTGTGTTGTAATCATACTGTCAAATGAATGCTTTTTCTATTTAGTATTGGTTTTTTGTCCCACTCGACGTCACACCCTTCATATATATATATAATAGATAGATAAGTGTAATTTTTTTCTCACGTAGAAAAAACTAAAATTAGAAAATATACTTTTACCGAAAAAATTGCATTAGATATCAGTGCATTTTTTTAAATGGGTTGCTATATTTTTGAAATATATGACATGCATATTTTTGTTATGGGAATCTTTCTCTCAGCCACCTCGTTGGGCATTGTATTTGTATTTATATAAATTGTATTTATATATTTTCTCGAATGTGACTAAGTTCTTTATCTTCACAGCTGCTGCAGTTCATATGTTAGCTTGAGACAATTAACGAACCCGGAGATATACAATAAATCCGAGAGACCGCCAAGTGAAAATATCAAAGGTAGATTCCAATTTTCTTGTTTTGTTTGAATTAATATATTCTTTATTCATCTCTAATGCTTCATTACTCACATGTTATGAAAAAATCCTGAAGCACGGAACATATATCTCCTAATTTTGAATAATTATTTGGTAATTGTCTAAATTTGTGAATATTAAATAATGTTTCAGTTTAAAGCACGTTAGAGTAAACATCAACGTTGATAGAAGATTTATTTATTTATTCACAATAACCCAGAAGGCATGAAATGCACTTACACTGGAAAAGTAATAATAAATAATAAAATAATAATGAAGAAATAATACAAATAATTGGAAATAATAGTCAGAAGGGAAAGCACTTCGCATACGGAACCAGGTTGAAATCCACAGTACCAGAATTAAATTCTGGGTATAGGAGACGCATAGAAGTTCTGATGGCAGACTGTTCCATATTCTCGCCAAATGGCATCTGAATCAGTGGAAAAAGCGATATCATTTTGCCGTTGGTATTCTTATTTCGAAGCGATGCCTCCGTAGGTTAACTTTTATGTCCATGATCTCGAAAAAAGGTTCTCCCGATGGTAGATGAACCATTTGGTAGACTAGTTTGTAGCACATCTTCAGATCTGCAGCGATTCCACGCCATTCCAATGAGTGCAAACTTAGAAATTGAAGTCGCTCTCAATAATACCAGCCGCTCATGCCAGCCATTCGTTTGGTACATGGCTTCTGTGGCTTTTGAAGAAGCTTTATATGTCCTTAATTTTGTAAGAGCTCCATACTTGCGAACAGAACTCCAGAGTAGGGCGAACGTACACACAGAAAGCACATGACAATGCATGCCCATCACACTTGCGGTATGCCGTACATAACATGTATGAAATTCTGTTAGCTTCGCAGACTATGCCATGATGATGATCAGTAAAATCGAGGTTGCGGCTCATTGCAATACCTAAATCCACGCATGTATCTATTTGCTCTGTAACGTTTCATTACCTAGTTGATAATATTCAGGACGTTGCGTCTGCCTAAATGTTTCTTGGAATTAGTCTACTTATGAACGTTATTTTCTTACAACAAATGCCAAAAATTAACGGCGCTTCTAAGCAAATGAGAGATTTTTTTGGTGATAGTTTAAAATAAATTCGAAAACACTGAAAACGTAGAATTTCTTTTACGTGCATCAAGAAAAAAACAGAAATCTTTGTATTTGTTCTCTGCATTTGCAGCCTATTCTACGGAAAACTCTTGGTTCTGAGAAATCTGCCAAATACTTTGCATCCATTGAAATGGCAAAGGAAAAGCGCAAACGCTTTTCTTCGACTCACAGCTTTTTTCTTTTTTTGCTTTCCTTGGAAAGTTTCAGCAAAATGTTTCAGTTTCTTTCTTATACTTTCACGCGTGATTTCTTTAGAAAAGATTACTTACCAACGCGTTTCCTTTTATTTTTTTCCTCTTTCACTTCTATTATGTTACTTACGAGCAAATGAAATTTTATTTTCTCTTGTCCTTTAGTATTTCAAGAAGCTCTACCGACAGCTCGTTGTCACAAATTCGAATTTAGTGCTCTTAAGGAATGCTTTTATTATTTTTATTTATTTATTTATATATTCTGAAATATTTTGAGCGGAAAAGGAGTAGACTTCTCTTGAAAAGAAGCAATGGGTAAAAGTAAAAACCTTGACAGAATTTTATGCATCCATTTTAACATTTCAGAAATGGAATGACTGTGAAGTTCGGTGAAGTGACAATTTTAATTTTCGTTCGAGGTATGCTATAAATGCTTCTGGCATTGTACTCTGAATGGTATTGCGTCAACGTGGATCGTTGAAAAATCATAGCTGTTTCAGATATTTTGAATAAGTTCAAAGTCTTTGAAAAATTTCTTTATTTCATTAAATTTTTTCTTGTTCGTTGAGACATTTCTTTTCAAAGTCGCTGGAAAAAACTTTGACATTTTACTCTTTGTGTTTCATTGCAAAATTTATATGGATGCAGACATCGAAAATATGTTTCAATACATCATAGAAGACAGTACTAAATGCTTTTCGAACCTCTTGGGCAAACTACTGTTCTACTCAAAATCCCAAATGATCATATAAGGATAACCAATCTCTTGGCCTGTTCATTTATAATATATTCCCCAATATAGTAGCATTTTTCGAAAATGAACAACAAGAGACAAAGACATCTTAGAGTACTTTATGTGTTTTGCAGTTTTCCATCATTTAGACTATGAATCTGGATCAATATTATCGTGTGAGAATTTTATTTATGGTATAAAAAAATGGTTCATGCTTGTGCTGGCTGATACGTTTTTTATTTACCTCAACAAATAAAAAAGTTTTGTCTGATTGCCTGCGACTCAGTAATATATTAATTTGCTAGAGTGCTTGAAAACTTCTCGTTTTTCATGAATTAAAAGAACAATTTCTTTATATATATAACCTTAACTAAAATAATTAAACTCATTCCTAGGAACCAGGGATCGTGGGAGAAATTTAATTTCATAAATTTTTCAGAAATATTTTTTTACCCACTTAAACTGCTTTGAGGATGATGGTGGCAATTTTAATTTGAAATGTCATTTCTTGTGATTGGATTTTACCTCTAAGACTAGTGGTTTAGGAATTAGCTATTGAGCATGGACATGAGTAGGCACCCTGAATATATTTTATTCTATACGTATATACAGTGCTTTCTAGGTTCTACAGATCCTAGTCATACTACGTCTTAACAGAAAATCTAAACTTACAGTATCTTACTAAACTTATTTTACTAAAAAACAGTTACATTTCAGTTCGTAAATTAATATGATTGTTGATCACGACTTTTGTGATTTATTATCAGTTATAAGTGATATGTATTTAATATTTATGTATATAGGAGATAGAGTACCCCTTACTGTTGCAGTGAAGTTTCGCATTGTTGAATTCGAAATAGAAGAAGAAAATAATGAGTATGTATGTATCTATTGGGTATTGCACAGTACCATTAGAAGAAAAAATAGACGATGGAGCATGTGTATATATATATATATATATATACATGCTCCATCGTCTATTTTATATATATATATATATAAATCAATATATATATATATATATATATATATGTTGCTTATATTTTAAGTTGCTATTTACGTGTGAAATATATTTTTTTTGTAAAAAGTACTTATATTTTTATTGAATCAAGAGATTGAGACTTTTCTTTTTTGTGATAATATCCAGCACTTCCACATAAATTTGAAAGTCTACGGAAAATGGTATGACAATCGACTTATGTATCCTGATCCGAATTATAAAGATTATAATTTAATTACTGGGAGCAATACGATCTGGTATCCGAATTTGGCTTTCCTCTCCGAAATGACTGACAATGAAAAATCTGCAAATAATTGGTTAGCAAACGTTTATCCAAACGGCACAGTTGAGAGTTCCGCAAGGTAAAAAAATACGTTCTCATATGTCTAATAATTACTAGTTTAGCATACTGATGATTTATGTTTCCTTGGATTTTGATTGTCTGTAGTCTGAACTGCTGGGGCTCTCTATAATAACTAGAGCCCAGAAGATCAGGCAAAATGCCATCACACACACACACATAAATGTCTTTTTTGCCTATTTTCAAACGTTTTTGGTAAGAGTAAATTTTTTTGAAATTTTCATGCCATAAATGTGTGTGTATGTGTGTGTGCATATTTTAACATAGTTTTAAGTTTATTAGTGAATTTCAGAGGTCATAATCTGTAAAACTTGGATATTTAGAGCATTGAGAACTTTAAAAGAATTGTTGTTTTCAAAAATTTCCAACTCTCAGTATTTATTACTGAAAGATTGGTGTTGCCATACATTAACTTTGATATGACCGGATGGCATTAGAATGTGAATGAATTTTTTTTCAGATGAACGCAGAAAACTTAGAAAAGCAGAGGAAAATTAAAAATTTTTGTTTCTCCACATGCTTCACATAATGTTTCTCTCATGAGTTGGACTACGTTGTATGTGTATAGTGGACCGGTGATTGTATAGTGGACCCACAAATTGATGTTATGGCTCACACAGGGTAGGGTAGGAGCGGACAGGGCTCTGGGGCCCATGTTGTTTTGATCTTGTTTTTCGCACCATAAATGCAATGCAAACCCTACGACGTTAGGAGTCTCGCGTATATGGTAATTTAAAGAAGTTAAATTTTCTTACAAAAGTACAACAAGATGGCCATGTTTAAACTATAGAAATAATAATGATTATTTTTACTATCAACAAATAAACCAGAATTATTCGCAACTCGAGGGAGCCCCACAGATCATTTTCTCTACCGGCTTCGCGTCTGGTAATGGTGGCCCTGTAATTGACCTAATCCTGAGGATCTAGTAACATTTTATTTTAGGCTCGAAATCAATATAACTTGGATAATAATGCAGTTATTATTAATTAAAACAATAGACGGATTAAGTGGAACCAATTTTTTAAGCTAGTTTTTGGTCCTTAATGAAAATTTATCAATAAAATTCTGGCAAACATTGTATGTGAAGTTGAATATACGCTGCACCATCTTAGTTGAAAAAAATTGAATGAAGTGAATTATTTTTTCTTCGCAAAAAAAATTGAAAAATAAAGATTTGATGATATTTTATGTTTTTAATGCATTTTTCAGTATCAAAAATCCTAAAAAATCTTAAAAATTCCAAAAAATGAATGCTTGGGTCTGAAAGGGTTAAGAAGTGAAGATTTTTTTTATTTGAAAAGATATTCATTCATTGATGCTTACAAAGCACTCATTAAAATATTTCGATATTTGAAATAACTGATAATATTACTAATTTTCTAGATTGATATTTTACTAGCATTTTAACTGAAACGAAATACAAAGAAATTATTCTAGATGTTAATACTGATAAAGTAATTTCTTGTGAGCAGGTATAAAAGTCGATATATTGAACCATAAAAATCATACATAGTATGATTTTTGAGTGTAGGAAAATTGTAACTCTTTTTTCAGAACTATCAGTCAGACTTGAGGGAAAAAATATGAATTGGTGTTGAATGAATACCCATATCTCTTGCAAATCTGATAAAAAATGAAAACATCGATTGAATTTGTGCTTCTTACACTGTTTGCAACTGGCACATGAGTTCAGTGCAGGAAACAACGAAACCTCCATCAAGTCGAAAACACCAACAGCAATTTCTAACAAATGGCGTGTATGGAATATTTTTCACTCACTCTAAGTGAATCTGGCACGCAATAAGCTCGTAAAAGAAAACCACGCTGTGAGAACATAAATAAGTATCTCTGAAATCTTGAAGGATGTGAGATTTCTTACATATTGTAGAAATCTTGGATCTGCAGAAAAAATATACCTTTTTGAAAATCTATTAAGTAAAAACCCATAAATTCATGACATGACTGACGGATGCAGTTCATGTTTATCATGTTTAATTTTTATCCAAACATGTACATCTAATCAAAAAAAAAAAAATCCCAATTATCATACATTTTTTAAAGTAATTATCTTCCGTCAGCATTTCAAATGCTAACAGCATTTCATAATGTACATTTATGAATATTGAATAAATATATATTGATACATCATACAGCAGCTGTTCTCAATTAACTGACACTCCATAGTTTGGATACTTTCCTATAAACTTTGAGAGAGGACCAAATCATCCCCAATAATTCACAAATATACAAGGTTATTACAATTCCCCTTGCCGCATTTTACTGGTGAATCGTTCACCCTAGACGCATACTTGTAATTAGAAAAAATTATCCAAATAACGTGTAGAACTCATATACGTCCTTCATGTTGCAAGGGGTTGTACAGTTATTCGAATACAAACAAAACAACTTTTTAGACGGGCTCCCTATCCTCAAAAACCCAATAAGAAAATTGTTGCCTTGTCTGTTCTGAGCAATTTAGCTAGAGGGCTCTTAATGACCTCTGGATAGATCGTATGATCCCTTGGGATAAATCATGATGCTATGTGTGTTTGCGTATCTGTGTTCTGCATTTGTGTTTATGTGTTAATCAAATTTCAATTTCAATTTCAGATATTCGATTTTGAAGATCGGAGGAAAGTTGGGAAAGAACAGAATAAATTTGGGAAAAAAGCGTTGTCCGTTGGTTTAAGTTGTTTTTTCAAACTTTACACCTCGGATTTGGAATTCAAATATCTCTGCGAATATTGCACTTGGAAACGTGGAATTTTTTTTTTGCTGAACTCAGGAGAGACAGGGCAACAATTTATAATTAGATTTTCGAGGAGAGAGTGCTCGTATAAAAAATTTAGTTTTTCATTTACATTTTTTTTAAATTAATTTAAAAGCATTGCGTAATACGTATACGCTTTTATATTGGGTTGCTGTATTTTGGTTATATTTGATATCCATATTTTTATGAGCATCTTTTTCCAGCTACCTCGTTGAGCATTTTGCCTGTTGTGGCTTTTGTGTTTGTATTCGCAACCTTAAAGGCGTTCTACACGTTATTTGGATACTTTTATAATTGGAAGTATGCCTCTAGGATCAACGGTTTGCCAGTAAAATGCAGCAAGGGGAATTAAATAATCACCCTATATGTATTAAATGCATTTTTTACCATCTATAAATATCGAAGTTTTTCTCACAGACATCAATTTAGAAAATCGCAACCAACTCCTACGTGCATTTCAGATTTATTCTAATTACTCATCTATAGTTTGATGAAGACACTATCATATTGGATTTGATATTTTTCATTTATATTAATTGCTGATGTAAGGCCATGTCTATTTCCATGACATGTTGTGTACCGAGAGAGAATTTATGGGATGTTTAGGTTACATCTCACACCATAACTATTCAGAATGAGTTATGAGATACTAGTAACTATATGGGGGCATTTATTATGAATTAGTATTTACACGTTACATTGTGTTTGTGTGAGTGAGGATGCATTTTATTTGTGGGATGAATGAAAACTCTATATTATTTACAAGAATTATATGGAAACACTTTTTCTACTTCTGAAATAGGAAAATGGTATATACGTACTATTGGACTGAAAGAAATTATTTTTATCACATTTCTTTAACACAATGTCTTTATCAGATTTCTATGATCAAACTTCAGAACCTATTATATCCATAGCTGTAAATAAGTGATTCGTGACGAGTTGATTATGTAAAATTCATTTTTTTTAGAATAACAGTTACTGTACCAGCGAAAATGCGGGATATTTCAGTGGAAGGATTCCAATTAAAATTTATCAGTGGTAAGTTCCGTCAAGACGAAAAGTGTGATTTTCATATGTAACTTTACATTCACAAGAACATTTGTACCAGAAACTACTAACATTTTCTTTTAACCCCTTACTAGCGTCGATTCATGTATTCACGTACAATATTTGTGATGCCCGAACTGTGTTCGCGAACGAGAAAAATTAGTGTCTATTTTCCATGATCCATATACTAAACAAAAATTAGTGATCCATTCATTTTTCACATTATGTCAAAGCGTAATTATGTAGTAGTTTTTAATTTAATAAGCACTACTTATTATAAGATATAATAATTGATTACTATGATTGATAAATAGTAATTATTTTAATAATTAATAAATAATATTTTTTATTTTCAAAATTTTGTTGTGAACAAAATAACCATTATCTAACTTTTATTCATGCAATAAAAAATTTTGAACAGGAAAAATATTTTCATTTTTGATGCATTTTTCTGAAACAAATGCTACAAGTAAGAGATTAAAGCATGATAAACCATGTTGAAAAAGTAATGTGTGGCAAAAACCAATTTCTTATAACATTTTAAATGCGATAAAATATAAAAAAAACAAATAAGTTCCCCTTTTTATTCATTAATTATCTTTCCATTAATGAACTTGATAGCCGAAGAATCAAATATCAATGATTTGCATTTTATCGTGCCCAATTTTTTGTACTAAATTGGTCTTAATAAAGATTTTCTGTAATTTATTGCAGTTAACTACACAGAAAAGGATCTGAAGCTTATCTGGTACAAAGAAAAACCTATCGAATTGTCCCAATATTTAACTTGGTATTTCAATCCTGTTCCAGTAACTCTAGATGATATTCGCATTGATACATGCCATAGTTATGGATTAGCTCAAATGGGAAGACAACCTGAAGGTGAGTGGAACTCTCGTGGTTACCGATTCAAACATCTTTTATTACTGAATCACTTAAATCAATAATATTTGAACCATGGAGTTTTTAACCTTTTATAATCCGCAGACTCAATAAAATGACAACCATTTACCCACGTTCAGCACAAAATTCAGTACATAGTTTGAAAATAATGAATCTGTGGTTAACAACTCTTGATTTAAACGTTTTAAGTGTCAATATGTTTCTTATAATTCAAGATACAAACTTTTTAATATGTGCCCTTTTACCCAAAAGTTATCCTAAAACTCACGGTTTTTTCAATGAATTCATGTATATAAAACACGCACAGTATATAAACATCATTAAATCGATAGAAATATTTTTGTAATACTGAAAGTAGCTTGACCCTTTTCTACCAGATTGTGAAAACAAAACTAAGAAGACTACGTTAATGAATATCAATGAAAACAAAAACATATTGATAATAATGAATAAATGTTATGTAAATTTTTGGTAGGTCATTTTAGTTTTAATTAAAGACAAAAAAAAATAAAACACACAAACTTTTTACATAATCAGTTAGTAAACAGCAAATAATCTAACTTGGTACTTTAAATATAGTCAGTACATAAAAGATTAACGGAATTCAAATTGACAACAATCGAGTACTTTATTAGTACATTTATTTCAATGATACTGGTTTTATTACATTTGATATTCTGAATAAATCGAATTTATGGTAAAAGAAAATACTGCACAGAAGTACCCGAATCAAATAATTATGGTGTTGCGATAATTGTTGTAAGAATTTTCTCACTAAAATACGAGTTCATGTCAGTATTACTTATATAATGAATTTTTCCTATTACTTTCAGGAAAATACAGTTGTTTGTTTTTAAAAGCTATGAATCGAGCCGAGGCGTTACCGATTCTACTTGTGTATTTACCTTCGAGTATTTCCGTAATATTAACTTGGTCTTCATTTTGGATGGAGAAAAGCAATGTACTCGGTCGCTGTTTACCTCTCCTTATTGCGATTATTCATCTAATCAATCAAAAAACCAGTGTTATGAAGAGTTTGCTCGTTATACCTCAGGCTACACGGATCAACATCTGGCTTCATATATGCGAAGGCTTATGTTTGGCTGCAATGGTGCAAATTGCTTCCGTGACATACATATATGCTTCCAGCATGATTCATTTTCGTGCCGACTCTGGCGAGGACACGCAAACTGTAAGTAGGATTTCATTTTTCATCTAAAACTTCCACGAATAGTTCTTAAATTTGAATGACCACCATTATAAAATTATACATAATCAGTATGGTTAAATTACACGAAAAAAAAGAATTTTTTTCATAAATATTCATGTTTTAGGTGCAAAACAAAACTAGGTTTTGGAGGTATATTCAATCAGTTTAAAAATGATATTTACACTCGTGTGCAAAATTAAAAGAATTAGAGAAAGTGAGGGAGAGATGTACCATACAAAAGTCATGGTACGCAAGCATGATTATCAGTAAAGCTCATCATTGCAGGAATGTCCAAAATCCACATTGCGAGATCGAACCGAAAATGAGTCTAATATGGGGTATGGTTCCCCTCTCACAGTCAGACAGGTCGCACAGCTTGACGGCCTACTGGAAAGGAGGCAGTTGAGGGGTCCCTGAGACAATCGGTCTCACTCCTTATGCAACGCAGTTTTCAACTCAGGAATGGTTCTCGGAGAGGAATGTCGAGATGCAATTGACCTGCCAAGAGCGTCCCAGATATGTTCTATAGGGTTTAGGTCAGGAGATCTGGCTGGCCAATTCATACGCCGAATATTCTTACTTTCCAGATAATCGTTGACTAGGTGATCATGATGTGGACAAGCGTTGTAGTCCATGAACAGGAACCGAGGGTGAACTGCGCCCCTAAAAAGTCGAACATAGGGCTCTAAGATGTCCTCACTATACCTACTAGCAACCAAGGACCCACTGTCAAACACATGGAAGGGTGTGCGGCCATCCAACATGATGCCTCTAATAGACACACAATGTGCAAATTATCTTAATTTTGCCACGAGTGCATTATACAAATACAAATACAAGACCTTAACAAGCAAAATGACCGATGAGGGGGCTGAAAAAAGATGGCCATAAAAAAACTGGATGTCAATTATATCAAAATACGGCAACCCAAAATAATAGCAATTATCAGGAAAAACGAATTATAATGATAAAATATAGTATACTGCTCATGAAAAATTATTGTTGTCTCTTATCTAAGCATGGATAGGTTCTCAATTTATCTTAATATGAAAATCGTATTTTTTTTTCAAAATATGCCAATCGCAGTAGAAATCACTACACCCGCGGGTAAGTTATTCTAATTACTTACAGCCATGTCATGTTAAAAAAAAATTCCCCGAACACTATAACTTGGAGTGGTGTGCCCTTGTCGAAGCACTCGACTGACGGTGTCTCAATTATTGATGGTTCATCCTATCTATCCCATTGAAAACTTTAATCACTTCGTTAACATTCCCCTCTCTCTCTTCCCCGACTCCTGTGTTCTTCCAATGTAAACATATTCAGAAAATCATCCTCATGAATCATCATCATCACCACCATGAAATAATCCTCAATTTTTTTTCTAAAATTAACTTTATTCAATAGAAGTGAACTAGAGTGAAACATCGATACAACGATATTCTGCGAGCCAAGAGAAGACATCGTTCTAGAGGGATTATCGTTATATCTAGAAGCTACATTGTCATCACGTGCCACCAAATTTATGCTGTTGTTGGCATCTTTTCTAAATCTGCTTTGTTAGTTACATCAGAAAACAAGCTTTAAAGTATTTATTGCTCGCGAAAAGCTGTAATTGATTAGTTGATTAATGAAATTCATTCAGATGTATTACCCCTCTAAAGAAGTTTACCGCGTATTCCACTTTTTTGTCTTAGAAAGTGACAATATCAACAGCTTTATCAACATTTTCGGTGATCATGTGGTGCAAAATACCTATGTTATTTGTTCTTGAAAGAATGAAAACAAGTTAAAATCAAATTCAAGACGATTTTAAGAGAATTAAAAGAAATATCGTTGTAGTGGTTTTAAAATCTCTAAAAAAACTTTATAGAGGGATTCAACTTATAGGATTCGTTCTATCGAGATGTATTTAACATTAGTCTATAGGCAATTCTAAACAAGATTTGAGAAAAATATTGTTGCGAAGGGATTTATCGTTATATCGACTATCGTTGTAGCGAGGTTTCAATGCACTTCTGCTTTGTTCGACACGCTGCGCACAGATAAAAAAGTTCAATCACATGAAACAGAAAAATATAAAAACAGAAAAAAATAAAATACCGGAATAATGTTGTTTTTCCTGAAAAATCAATTTTCACATCCAAGCAAGAGTTTAAACATACGTTCTCGGCAAATTTATGCTAATGGCAATTTTCCACAATCGCATCAGTTAGAAAAAAGTGACTACTACACACCAAACTTAAATTATTTTTATCCAAAACGACACTTGCAGTTTTTCAGTGGTTTTTTTTTTTTCACTTGTAAAGAATTAATATTTCATCGTATTACCTTGTAAGACGAAGATAGAAAAAACACAAAATGAAAAGAAAGTAAAAAAAATGGAGAGCCAAAAAAGTGAAAAGAGATTCATGTACAATACTTCTTTGGCCGTGTGAGTGACACCGGAAAATATGCTTCATTTTTCTGCCGAATGCATTCTCGCACTGCGAAGAATTCCTCGCGGCATCTGACATTGAGTAATATAATTCTTTTATGTTATGCTTCCAGATTCTCATGAGTCGGGAAAGAGAAGAAGACAGAAAATCTATTGAAGAGCCAGAAGGAAAAGATGGAAGAACTCATCCTTGTGAAAGGAAACCTTTTCGGAGATACTTGCCCAGTTTTTCTAGGAAGACTGCAGCAGATGACCTTAACGCCATCTCTCGGTGGCTTTTCCCTTTATCTTTTGTGCTTCTGCTAATTGGTTTCTGCGTACTTGATTTCTAAGGTATCCTTCAAAGAGATCCTTACTTCACATGACACGACTTCAACGGCTGTCTGTTCTTTCTTTATTTGACTGGCTGCGAAATAGGAGCCACGTACATCCTTTTCAAAATGTCCTGATTCAGCATTGAGTCAGAAAACTCATTTTTCTGTAGTTTTTTCTCATGTACTTTATTGAACAGAATTGGAAACCTACGCACACACACACAACCGATTGCATTTTTTTTAAATCACGGAAAACAATAAAAACGCTGTACTTCATGTTAGATGTTTTTAATAATACCTTGTATAATAATAATATAGTCTAACTTGGTTAATTCGAAGACCAAAGTCACTGGAACAAAAAGTTTGAATTATCCATTCCGGATCTATAAAATCACTACAAGTTGCAATTTAATCACCAGCATTCACATAGGATAATTATTATCAGTTATTGAATTTGTGTGTATGGTCAGTTACGAAAATTGTATGATTTGTTACGAAACTGTATCCAAATTTTAATAATTTAAAATTATAAGAACTGATTTCAGTTGCTACATCATTCCACTGTTCTAGAATCAACATCACTGTAGAATTTCTTGACGATGCTCAAAGCCTGGTTTGTGGAAACAAATAAGGTCATCCATTATAAAACTGCTTTCCAAATTTGGCTTATCATTCTAATGCTATTAGGAAATATACTTTCATATAAACGTATTAAAGTTTTACTTCCCGATACGTTCCATACTATATGACAACAAAAGGATTCAGATTTTGAACGGTACACCTTGGTCCATAGGTTGAACATACTCGGTATTAAGTGGTGCACATTCCCGATTCACTCCAGCTAAACAATGTTAAAATGGGCATTCACTTATCAGAAAGAGTAGCGAAAAACAGAATTTTCAAACGTTTTATTGTCTTTAAATTTGTTTTTTAAACAACTTGGTTGATAAAAGCTGTCTGGCTTCTTGTAGAATTTTTCCAAACAAAATTCGCTCATACGGAAATCATAATTTTTCCTCCAACTTCGAATTATCTAGAACATTAAAAAAAACTCGAATTATATAAACAACGAATTTTAACATTAAATTATATAGAAAACTCAGGGGGGGGGGGGAGGAGAGTTTGTAAGAGTTCGAATTATCAAAAATTCGAATCAACTAAGTTCGACTGTAATAACCTCTTCACAGCTGAGCCAAAACTGACTATTAAATTTTTTTAAGTAGACTATTAGATTGATTTGTGTTCATTGTGGGTCAAAATGCACTCTAAATCTCTATGGTTCACATTTATAAAAACATATTGAATTTTCTTTCCATAAAATGTGGATGTAAACTGTTACTGTTGGCATATTTTTAATTGAAACAATGCATCAACACAGCAGTATAGTAAATTGGATTTTTAATTATCTAAAATGATTAATTAAGGGTTAAATATATTGTTTACCTCTAACGTTATTTATAAACAGAAAAAATCTTGCTTAGTAAATGTGAATAGTTTTTACCTAAAATTTAATTTTGAAATCCCTCATTTTGTGCAATTTTATAAATTTCTGAACACGTAAAATTTCAGCAGCTCTCAAGATGACACCAATAAAGAATAAACTCTTTTCAGATAAAAAAAACTGTTGCACTTATGTAGCCGTATTTTGTACGGAAGTGATACTACTAGATATACTTCCCAAAATACAAAAAAAAATGAGAAAAGAAATAGGTATATATAATGGGTTTTTTTGTTTTTTTAACTTATATTTGCCATGTAACTTCATAGGCTTGCAAGGAGGAAACTCCCGCCGAAGATAATTAGATCTGCTAAGGCCTGCACAGTCTGTTATTAACGTTATGCACTCAGCTTCAAAAGCAATAATGTTATGTACAAATCAGTCATTATACCAATTATATGCAACGCAGCCCCATGATTTTCCACAGCAAAACCTTCTGGCATCAAACAATTATAAGTACAACAAAATAAAATACTTGTGCGATTACCGGGGCACACAATAATATATCAGAAATCTTGACATAATGAAAGATCTGAAAATTGAAATCATTCATGAATATTTAGTCAAACTTCGTCGAGACTATTTTGACGGCTGAATCACCAGAATATCAGCACGTCAGAGACATCTCGCCTTATAATGCGGGAGAGATGTTGAGGTTTCCTTGACGTATAATTATATATAACGTGGGCATACTCGTCACGAAAATATACGCCAACTTGACGATGACCCCGAATCATGCCTTTTGTTATCAGACCAATGCTAGAATTTCGGACATTGGCCGGGTTAATATTTAACGAAATTTTCCAATTCGCGTTTTCCAAGTGGCCGGCTTCGTCGTGAATTACCCAATTTCGGGCTTTAGCAGTAACATATAAATATAGATTTAGTTTTTATAATAGCATTTTTAACTGGGAGGTTGCTGTATTTTAGAAATATATGTCATCCATATTTGTTATGAGAATCTTTTCTCACCCACCTCGTTGGGCATTTTGCGTGTTGTGGTCTTGTATTTGAATTGGTATTAATTTACTTAATTTATTTAATTGGATCAAATCGGCTCTCTGAGTAAGATGCACTTAAGCATACCTCACGTCTTAACTTGAAAAAATAATAATTAAAACTATTACTACACTGTGAGCTGGGAAAGTTCTTAATGATTAAAACTTCACCGTGATTTTAGAAATTGCATTTCAACTGTTGTATGGCATCTGCAATTTTTGTAGAAAATGTCACAGTTTCATGGTTATAGTTTAAGGTTATTTCCAGTTTTAAAAAACTGTAAGGGCTGATACTTATCGCGATCACAATTAAACTCTTAATTAATCATAATCCACGGTGAAAATCTTTTTTCTTTTTACCTTAAAACACAAGCAGCTTATTTTTCTTTGGACTAAAAATGCTATCAATATATTCAGAGCATAGTACACGTGATGTTCATTTGCACAGATTCTAGAACAGTCTTTTTTAACCCTTTAAGCGGCACAGCAGAACCCGCTTCACTTAACCCCTTCTACGTGTCATATTTTTCTCAATGAAGTGTAGGCATATTTTCAGCAGGTGCATACTAAGCGTTATAGGAAAAAGTGTTCCATATTGAGAAATCAACTTTACACAATTTCTGAGCATGCGAATGTTAAAATAAGTGGCTAAAATAAGTAGGCAAGCTATGCCATAAATGCTGCTTAGAGGGTAAAGGACCAGATTGCAGTCATAAGGCCAGTTAAATTTTATGAAGCCATAGAACAGAACCATAGTAGGAAGAAAAAAGATATTTTTTCCTAAAACATTTAGTCAGTTTTCATATATATTATATTGTTCTTTTATGGAAAACTGCACCCGACCTACGCGGTTGTCGTCGATCCCACCCATCGTATAACTTCAGGGTATTCTGCGTGAGAACATGTACTCAAATATTATTTTAGATGGTATTTCAAGTGCGAATTGAAACATTACTGGAAATAAACATGAACTCTGTCAAAAATAGTATTGATAATATCTGAGGAAATGAATTGTCACTGACTATTTATGATGCTGAATTGCTGTAATACAGAGTAGCTTACTATTGAACATGACAAAATATATTATATGTATAGTTTTGAGAAGGTATCGCATATAATATTGATTTATATAATTACAACGTACTAAAAGTATCGAGAAAATCTGACGTATCACTAAATCGGCTGCAAATTAAATTATTGATTTCTTTTATATAGAACCTCGGTACAACGAGCACATTTGATGCCTTTCTATGATGAGCTAACAAGTTAAAATAGAGTTTCATCTTGTTTGAAACTAGATGTGATCGAATTGTGAAGTCAGCAAGATTTTCTTTTTGGAAAATCTGTTCCTGGTATGAAACCATGAGTCTGATAAAAAAAAAACCTCGCGGGCGCAGTCTAAGAGTCAGATTAATCTTCATTTGCTGAGAAATGAATTTTCCCGTTTTTTGCAGAGCATGATATTCTCCAGCTTCGAAAACTCTGCGTTAGATTAAATATGAATAAAAATTTGAATTTCAAAGAGAGAGATAGTGCACATCTTTACTTAATTCATATTGGCACGCTTATTTTTAGTGGTTCTTTTCCCCATCTTTATATACTCTATGTAGACGGTGTTGTTTTCTAATACAGAGCCATGAATATTTCCCTAGTGAAAACATGGTCAGAAATGCGTGAGGAGTGTAACTTTTGGCAATTCAGGTTGAAATAATGCACAAATCCCTTCACTACATAAGCGGATACAGGCTCCTCGAACAGCGAGGGAGGAGGGCGAATGTTTACTCTCTTCCGTACTTTCACTTATGCTAATAACACATTTTTTTAACTGAATGGGTGGGTTCCACACTCCCCCCTCTTTCCCTGCTCCGCCTATTCCGGGTTCATATCGACTCTCTAGTACAAGGGTGTTCAACTTTTAGAAGAGTGCGGGCCACTTCATTGATTTGAAAACGTGACGCGGGCTACTTAATTAAGTGGAACAGCATTGCATATTCCTTAAGTGATCCGTAAATGTGCCGCGAGCCGCTTGAATGATCGGGAACTATGCCGCGCTCATTTAAAGGATATGTAAATATGCCGCGTGTAATTCAAGTGATCTGGGAATGTGTCGTGGGCTACTTAGACAGGGCGTAACTAGAGGGGGAGAGGGAGGGCAACTGCCCCGGGCGGTAAAATTTAGGAGGCGGTAGTTTTAGGTGAAGACAAATAACACAATTACAAAATTATCGAATTTTAAAGTTAAATTTATGCAAAATAATGTGTACCCCGGCGGCAAAAATCCTAGTTACGGCCCTGACTTGGATTATATGGAACTGCACCGCGGGTCAGTTAAGCGATCAAGATGGGCCACTTGAGTCACCTTTGAACGTTCTTCGAGCCACTTAAGTGATCCGGAACTATGTCATAGGGTAATAAATTTATGTGGCAGCAGAACTGCACCGCGGGTCACTTTAGTGATATGAAAATGTGCCGTTTAGTTAATGACTACAAAACTAGGTTTGAAGTCATGGGATCACATCAGGTGCCACTACGGGCTCTATTCGGCACCCGGGTCATGAGTAGAGCACATATGTCATAGCACCATGCTGAACGAGATAATTTCACGGGACCGGGGATCTAAAAGTGTCCGTTAGGGAGAGGTTCCACTGTAGTTACACATTTGGAAAGTAATATTACTTCAATACATTTTATTTGTCATGTTTGAAGATTTGTGCACGTTTTTTTAATAAACAGTAAAATTCGAAATAGATTTTTTTATTTTCCGACTTTCTCTAACTGTCAATACTTATGAAAAATATTATCAGCTCGAGAAAAAAATCTTCGTGCATTTTAAGGGTTGAAAATATATATCACATATAGTTTTCATTTTTCTAGAAAGAGGGGATAATATAAATGAATGTAAATTCTTTGTACTAGTGGTTAACAAACATTGAGAAATGCATTTTTTTCAAAGAAATAAAAAAAACCAACATCTTTTTTTTTCTGATTATTTTTTCCAAATACCGTACATGTAACATCAAACATAAAAATTAAATTATGACGAATAAATATTCAAATATTAACAAAACAAACTTCTTGAAAAACTTTCCCTCGATTGTCTTTTTCATATAGTTGATTTGTTTTTTCTTCATTTCGTCATTTAGATGGAAATTAACAGATGAGCCAAAAAAAAAATTAAAATTAAATCCCCCCACCTAAAACATTCTAATTGACTGGACGACATGAATACATGAATTACAATTCTGATATTTGCATATTGCGTCAATTAGAGCGGAAGTTCATTGAGAGCAACTCATAATGCTTTAAAATTCTTCGAACATTCACTGTTATTTCCTAAATCTGCTTACACACGGTCGATGAAAAACGTTGTCTATGAGATAACTCTATCAATCGCACTAATTAAAATGTCAGTGATACTCTTTCAAAATCCCGTACTTAGTTTTTTTTATGCAAAAATTTACATCAAATTTACACTTATTAGCTGAATTGAATGGCAAATATATTACTTTATCGTGATTTGAAGTATTAAACTGCTTTATTTATTGACTTTCTATAAAAAGTTATGTAATGAAATGTAATTCTTAAAGATTTTGAAAGGTGACGTGAATATAAACAATATTTTTTTTTAATAAATAATATTGTATATAATCGTTACATACTAAAAGAAACGCATATTTGTATAACCACATAAACAAAACACTTTGTATAACCACACACCATACGAAACGCTTTGCATAACCGTATAAATTTCTAGAATGTCTCCGTAGCCTTATCGAGAATAGCAAATGCTGAAATGGCGTTGAATGAATATGCGTCATACTGATCATTTGAAGAGCTGCTGGCTCCCATTATCTGGTAGTGACATACTAATTAGAGTCATATTCACATCAGTCTGTCACTACCTCAGAATTATCTAGCGACCAATAAGTGCATTAATGAAAAAAAATGCAAAATCTGAAGAAGCATGTCAGTTTATCTCTATAAAAGAAAATAATTCATGATCGAAAATTATTCTCTCAAAAAATACAGTATGTAAACAGCATATATATATTCTTTTAAAATACATATATCTTATCTGTTACTTTGAAACTTTGTTCCAAAGAAGTAAATATTTGTTGCATTTGAAGACGTGAACATAAAAGTTCTTCGTATTTTAAGTGAGAATGTGCCGCGAAGCAATAAATTGGATGAGAGAATAGGTGCAGGACATTACTTCAAACGTAACTGGCAAGAACTAAAATGCAATTTTGCCACGATGTAAGTGGTTCGAAAAAAGAAATGTCCGTTTAAGTTTCTTTTATCGATTAGAAGACCCGTAAAGTGATCGAAGTAATAACTAATAAAAGTTTAAGGGTTTTAAGGGATCGGTTACATGGCAGAATACAGATATTTTATGGTCCTGTGATTCTAAATTTCAGCTGGATTTCCGAGCGTATTCTCAAGGTTATATCTGAAACTTGCTCCTCAGAGAATGTTTTTATTGATATATCGTTTAGAAACAATATGAAGCTTCTTTAAGTTGTTCTCCAGTGAAATTTCCTCGATAAATGATACGGTGTCTCATTATAACATAATTACTTTTATTCTACTTACATTTTAACTTACAAAATAGTTGAGATACACACTCTTTTTTGTTTAGAAACAACAATATTTCATCATTATTATCTATTAGAAAAAGTAGATATTTACCATCTATATTTTACCTTAATTCATTTTAAACCCACGCTCCATTATTATTCATACGTAACAAAATATTATAGAACAAGGAGTAAAGGAATTTAAACAAATAGAAAACAACTGAAAAATATTCGAGTTTTTTTTTAAAGATCAATTCTGTATTATAGGGCCAAATGAAAATATCGTGTTTCAATTAAAAGTGGAACGTCGAATCGTTTGTATCTCATCTAGAGGAAAAGAAAATGCGTTTGTTAAGAAAATAGTATCCAAGCACGCCTGTTCTTGATCAGAAGTGTAATCAGCATTTAAAAACATTCTTCATAGCATAATAAGACACCGTGATATAGTGGAAGAATAATAGGGATAATAACCAATACGTTCTCATTCTTTTTGTTTATTATTATTGTTTATTATTATTTGTTCTATTTGTCATGAGTGAATAAACCATATCAGAGAACTATGCGCTATGACTTTTAAAGGTTGACACTTACTACTTTATTAAACTAAGTTTTTCTTTCGAGGAAACGTGCTGGCTAAAATAATTTTGTGTTCCCCAACCTGAAAGCACACAAAAATTAAATCTTGTTTCCAGGAAAAATATTAACAGTAAGTATCAGATCCATAATTTCCCACATATTATGCAAATATACACGTTTCTTACATGTGCCTTGAGAGCTTTTTCCTACAAGTGTTTCCAATATCTTTTAATGAATCCATATAAAATAGAACATTTCTTTGTTCTCTTTTGCTAATGCATGACCTGTCTCAACTTCTTTATTTTCGGCAAAAATTTTTGAAGCTCATCAAACTTTTTTGTTTTCCTGAGATTGATTGTCGTCAAAACAACTGTCTCTTGGTGATGGTAGTCGAATTCCAGAAAATTCACCACGCGATCACCTAAAGCCCATAGACATTCAAAACAGAAAATACCTTCAGGTGTGGTTATCGATAACCTCACTCTGTGGTTGCGCTTTTAATATCTTACGATCTGTCGGGAATTTGCCCAAGTTTAATCTTTGTTTGTTTTAAAATTAGTTGTAAAACGTAGCCGTCCCACACCATTGAGGTCATGGATAAGAAGTGGGTATAGACAATGTTTTGGGAAACAAATTCTTTTTGTTTTTGATATGAAAATCATTTTCTATCTGTTTTATCTATGTTTAATTGTTTAATTGTGAATCAATAAATGAATTGAAATTAAACTGCAAATCTTATCACCAATTTCTCAGATATTTTCCTCAATTTACATGCAGGGCATAGCTGGTATAAATTCTGTACTTTAACTAGCTTTGATACAGTGTGCATAGCTAATAGCAAGCACCGCAGTTTACTAGCGAACCGTTGATCCTAGAGGTACACTTTCAATCAGAAAAGGTATCTAAATACCATGTGGACCTCAGATACGTTATTCATATTGCAAACAGGGGGGGGGGGAGGGGGTTGTACAGTTCTTAAAATTAGAATAAAAATCTCTCTCTTCATACGGACACCCTGTGCAAAAAAATCCAATTAAAAAGTGGTTGTTCTGCCTCTCCTGAGGCCCAAAAAGAAATTTTAAGTGCAATATTTGTCGTGAACACCATTTGCTCCACCAAAATATTTAAACTTCTGAAATTGCATAGAGAGAATTATTCTCATTTTAATCATAGAGAACACACTTTTTTTTTCTTTGCTTTCACATCATCTCTTTTTCATATACATGATTGAAACTGGTGCTCCACGACTTTAGCTTATCCTGATTGGTGCCATGACATTAAAATATAAATGTAGATATCATGCCATTCCCGCGCTTCAATTAACCAATCACATTTGACCTTTTTTTGGAATGTAGAAGTATCTCCTAGTTACATTCACTTCTTTTATGGTCATTTTGCGAGTGGGTTCACATTTTTAGTAGGGGTGCTCATAATTCTTGAGCAGGGGATACCCCTTTAAATATTAAAAATGTAGTGAAAAAACCATTTGGCCTCTCCCGGCCACAAGGAGAACGGTGATGATTGGCCTCTGGTGAGTCCAATTTATTAATTATGTGGTGACGACTCAAAATTGCAATTGAACATTTCTTCAAATGTTATATTCGTGCCCGGCAGCACGACACACTCGGCAAATTCACTCTTAACAGAAGAAACATACAGAATACATAGAACACACGCCACACTTATTTCTGGAACACTTGTGAGCAATTCGAGAAACGCTTGATTGGAAGGCATTTCAATAGTGGAATAATTCCTAAATAATTCCTATATCTGTGGCAGTGCTTAGTTTTCTTGGGCTCAGTTTTTAAGCCGGAGAAAAGAACGAAAACTAACATAACAACGAATTGAACCGCATACAATGTTTTTGTATACTGCGAAACTGAGCATCCATCATTATAAATCAAGTCTCTTTATTGAAATAACGTGTATTACAAAATTTTCACAGATTTATATGTCTACACATTTCATCTTCGCAACGTGAAAAGATGCGCAAGGACGTAAGTATAGTGAACACGAATTCGCTAAAGGTTAAAGATTTAAGCAATGTAGAAATTCCAGAGTTTAATATAATGAATAGGAATTTCTCATATTATTAACAGTTCAAAATCAAGTAGAGTATATAATGCTGGTTTAATACTTGCCACCAGGCTGAATGAACCTGACTCTTAGAGTTGTTCCATCTCGTTTCGCAGTCTGGACTAAACTAATTACAGTTTAGTATGCTTGCTTTGGTAGTTTTCCATGCCACGCTGACATCTGTTTCACTCCCCTTGAAGCTAACAATTTCCTAAACGCGAATGGCCATACCAATTCACTGATTCCTGTTATGCGTCCTAATTAACTGTCCATGGAAGTAGTTGCAACAGGTTCATGGTAAACGAACGACTCTCTTTGCTGTTGTTTAGTCTCTACTAACTTATATATTGTCAATTTTAATGGTCATATAACTTCGGTTACTCTTTGTTAATGAACGCGAAGGTTTGCAAAACATAATTTGAAACGGTATCAAATGCGTACGTAGTTCTTACGGGTGCTCCAATGGTTGATTGTATCCTGTGTTATGCAAATTTGCAGTAATTTATTAAATATTGACTTAATTCCCAGCATATATAAGCAAAGATTACACGGTTAGGTACCCTCCCGATATAAAATAGTTTATCACCTCCGCAATACGTTATGATTTCAATATTTACAAATAAGTAGTTGGTTTTCGCCAACTACCAAAATGCATAAAGCGGAGATTTGTGAACAAATGATGAATAAATTTCGGAAGTTCAAACTGTGGTGATGTTTCCGTGAATTTTGAGTATGATGTAGGGGAAAGGGGGCAAATAAAAATGACTTTTCTCCAAAAAACATATATACTTATTTTATTCAGATTTCGTTGGCCAAGGAATTTTTAAAAATGTGTTAACAAAATATATAGGAGGTGCGGGGATTAGGAAATTTTCGAGAAATATGTAATACCGGATTTTATCCGCCTTCAGTTATGGCTGCCAAGTGGAACAGCGACAAACTACTTTGAAATACTTCCACGATGCTCTAAAGTCATTGTCGCTTGTGTGTGATTGTCACCATCATTATATTTGCTGTAGGAGAATATTTAGTTTTCATTTTATAAAAATTTATTCCGACACGTTTTCAACATTCTTTATTCAATAGTCTTCAATACTTGGAAGAGTGTAATAATTTGAATCTACGAACAGCGTACATTAAAGAGTTGTGTTTTATTATGCTGTGCTAATTTTTTAGTTTGCAATTCTTTCCGGATAGACGAGAAGCTACTTTTTTCGAAGGTGGGGTGTCGGGTTATATGGAATACTGAGTTCAGATTTGCACCATTTAATGTACACCTAAAGACGATGCAGAATATCAAGACGTGAAGTTTAGGGATATAGACGAGTAGAGGTCTCTGGGGATAATGTGTGTCGTGTTCTCTGTGGACACACCTTGACTGTTCTGAGGCAGAGTAGGAAGATCACATCTTTGACTTTCGTAAATGGACCTTGACCCCATTTACCATCATCTATTAAAACAAACTACAGTCTAATCTCGATTATCCGGGCTAATGGTGGGGAAGGTGATCAAAGATAACCGTAAAACATGGTTATATTTTCTCTGTCAGCCATTCTGCACAGTTCTCAAATATACAATGAGAATGACACAAATTTTGTCATTGGTCCAGCCGATGAGCCACGCATCTGAAGTTACACAAGTCTTTCAGTTCTGAAAAGAAGCAATACATTTCAACACACACCCCCTACACATGAAAATCTTTCTCCTAGCATCGCCTGTAATTGGCTGTAAATCTTCAAATGTCCATTGCCTCAGGACAATGCTCGAGAGTTCTGTAAAAAAGAATGAAGAAATTCAGTAGTTCTACGAAATAGAAATCTTTGTTTTCATTATTAAACCAAACACGGATAGGGATGAGTCAAACATGAAACTAAAATTTTCGTACCCACACTCGGATAATTGAGATTCTACTGTATAACGTCTTTTTTAACTTTTGATTGTCCTAGGCTCACTCTTTATTTCTTGTTTTTGATTAATTTTATTGTTCTTCATTTTGAACCACCTATTCCCCTATTACTCATTTCCATATCACCGTCCAGATATATAAACATTTTTTCAATAAAATTTTTCTCAAGCATGATATTTATTCTTAAATGCCATACATTGATCATTGTAACGACGGAATCCAAATTTTATCATAACACAGGTTCCATGTTCCTATCATCTTATAAATTGAAATGATTAAAAAAAAGTTAAAAAATGGTATTCCATAATCCCCCCCCCCCCCGCACTTCCTCCGATTTTATGCAGTAGAATCATTTCATTCACAAGATTTACAAATGTTTGTATCTGTTTCATTGATATATTTAAATTTTTTTTATTCACATCCCTACCAAACAGACAATACAATTTAACAGCTATTCATCAGAAAGCCATAAAATATATATATTTAGAAAATAATAAAAAATGATAAAATTGGAAAATAATAAAAAATGATAAAATTGGAAAATAATAAAATTAGAAATAAAAATATAGAAATTCTAATGTGCAATCGAACGGCGTCATATACAGCAGTTGTAATGAAAGCGTCGAATTTTTATACATGCTTATGATTATTGATTAGACAAATTTTTACTGTTGTTGAAAAAGAGGTTGCGTAGCATAAATTTTTGGATCATTTTCATCACTCTGGTAACTTTCCGCATAAGATGCCTAATTAGACCAAGATCCACAGCAGTGTTTCCCAACCCGTGGTCCATGAGTATTTTGTAGGGGTCCGCGGGATCAATTTTATTTACTACCATTGCAATGAATAACACATTTTGTATAATGAAATTTTAAATTATTCAATTTGTATGATGCAAATTATAAAAAAAGAAAAAAATACACTTGTATCTTATAGGAGGATGGTGTAAAAATCGGTCTTCTGACGCTACAGGAAGTCCGCGTAGCATTGACCTTCACTACAGGGGTTCCACAACATCGAAAAAGTTGGGAAACACTAGTCTATAGCAGACAACAATATTCAATAATATATTTTTCTTTCTTGTACCCTAACGAGAGGTTGGTGCGTTAACCACTGTGTTGGGGACTTCCTGTGGTAGCAAAATGTGCTCTGTGGTCGTCTAAGTGTCATTTACGTTGTTCCTTCCTTCGGTACTGTAGGCAAGTGTCTTACCTACCCACGGAGGCTACCGCACCCACGTAACATGATCGAAGTGAGAAGTATCAAAGATCCTACTACCACAGAAACGCGGTTCAACAAGCGTAGATCTAGTCAATAGAAGTCCTATTAAATTCTGAATTTATATTGGACTTCTTTCCCGACTTTCTGAAATGAGATCTAATGAGATGTTATTCTTCTTTTTGGGGAAAAAAGGATACGGATACATTGGATACATTTTCATGGTAATTTTTAATGATATCACTTGAAATACTTCACATATTTCTTCACTGCATTAATATACTACGCCAACTGCAAACTTTACATTCTTTCCCAACCGTATATTCTAAATTGCTTGCAAGTTTGATTGTGAAGAAGTTCTCTACTTAAGTTGCTGCTTATATTCACAGATATTTACAAGATTCTAGACATTTTAAATTTTAGAAAATTTATACGAAAATAAATCGAATACACTTTTCAACTTAACAGGAAAGAATGCAGTTTTGTATCCAATTATCAGGAAAAATCTCAAACTACTCAACAGCTGATGTAGAAATTCCACAGCATTTATTGGAATGAATTGCATTTGTTTTACTCTAAAAGTTCAAGAAATTTCTAAATGAAAAAATTTCGCAAAGAAAAAAAACAACCCTCCAACAGGTGAATGAAAGTGTGGTTTTCAAGATAAATTCATTTGGTCAGAAGAACCAAATCATCATGTACTAAATTTTATATCAATATTTTTTTTATATCACCCATGTACCCATTGAATACCTTGTTACTTCTAGTTACATAACACGGACTTTTTAGAAATAATACGTAACATAGGGGCATTTCTATATTATAATTCGAATATGAGAACCATGTATTGCGTGATTCTTTAAGCAAACTTCAGAAAGCGTGTGCTAGGCTTTCTTTCGAAATTTCTATAGCTGCTCTTTTCCGCTATCTGTGTAATAACAAGTTGCGTGAAAACGCAAGTCCCGTCAAAAATGATCGAGCAGATAGATCTTCATGCAGCAATAGTTGTAGAGAAATTTCTTTTAACTTTACAAATGGTTTATGACAGATTAGATAAGTAAAAAAAGAGCAAACAACAGAAATTTGGCTCTCGTAAGATACCTGGTATATAAATAATTGCTCTCGTTTGAGAATTAAATTTGAAAAGAATTTCTTCAGTAAACTGTAACTAGTGTTTTCAACATTTTAGCCTAATGCGGAAGAAACCTGATAGGTGTGAAAAAATGTTAATTTCCATTTTAATAATCCTTGTTCATCTTATTTTTTGTAAAGAAATTGGGTGAAATTCAGATGGAATTTTTACTAATATAAAAACAGACTTTTAATTATCTTTATCGATATAAAAAACACGTTTTGAGAAAAAAAAGCATTTCAATGAAAACCTGCGTAAAGTTAATGCGAGCCAGTACTATATATTTGTATGTCGGAGGTAAACGGCAACATATGCCAAAAGAAAATTTGCAAGTGAGAGGACGTGTGTTCGATTTCCAGAGGTAGTTGTATTTTCTTTCCTGAATTAACCTTTGCATGAATAGCCGATAGTGACATCATATCCGAAGATGATGTAACTCTCCGCTATTACTACGAAGGTTTCGACAGCTGGCTGATGCGAAAATAAATCCAGGAAAGAAAATTCAACCGGCCTTACGGGGAAACCACCCCACGTCCTCTCACTTGCCGGGTGAGCGCCATAGACCACTAGAATTTTTTTCTATAAAACCGAGCACAACTACGGTCTATCGCCAAGGGCAATTTACTACAAATTGATTTGTGCTGGAATTGTGAGTACGTGCACCTAACAGTCTGATTGTGCATATAGTGTTGTGTGTGAGTTTTTTGGGTTGACATCTAGGTTAAAAATTCTGAGTGAAGTGTGATGTTTGAAATATCTGTACTGTTGTAGAGCTGTTGCTCTCTTTGGCGAGACATTTTAACGGGGAGATCGGCTAGCATTTCCTCCTTGAAGTTAGGAACCTCAGAAAACCAAATTCAGCCGACCACAAACTACTAGACTAAAACCAACGAATCATATTTCCTCATAGCTTTTGTGCACTGAACGGGGCCGTACCAGTACCTTCTAGATATAGAAGGCCTCCGCACTCTGATTGTGACGTCAGTAAGTAGTCCATTTTCTCTCAGAATATTCGGGGGGGGGGAATTCCCTGCGCGTGCCAGTGTAATCGTTGTGAGGAATAGAAATGATCGGGCTCAGAACTGGTGATTTCTATGTCCCACATCCAATCACTATGCAGTTTTTGTGAGCCAATCAGGAAGATTCTGCGCCAAAATGAGAAGAAACAAAATAGGATGCTGTGTTGAAAAATGTGGCAAACTTGCTAGGTCGTCTGCATGATGTTTATGGCAAACAGTGTAGAGGCCTTCTATGTCTAGGAGGTGCTGGCCGTACACGGACAGTCAGATCTAACTCAAGCCCAAAATCATGATTTCTGACACTGCCACCAGATGGCGACTTATAGGCAGCTGTCGAAGCCTACGTAGTGACATCATGTTAAGATAAGTGGCCATCTGGTGGCAGAGTCAGCAATTGTGAGCTTTGGCCTGAATTAGGTCACTGTGTATGTACGCTCCTGTTCAGCACACACGAGCTCTAAGTAAAGAGTTTCGTTGCCTTTTGTAGCGTAGTGATCTAGCACGCTCACCCTAGTGAGATGACGTGGGTGTGATTCCCCGAAAAGGCACTTGACTTTTCTTTCGTGAATTCATTTTCGATTCAGCCAGCTGTTGAAAACTTCGTAGGACTTGGCGTCATATATCTATGCGTAGTGTAACGAAAATACAATAAATTAATAGCGTTATTGCAATATTGATGAAAATGAACATAGTGTTTTATCTCCGGCATACAGCTACAAAAAATATTTTAATGTAGTTTAGAAGCAGAAAAGTTTAAAATACTAAAACAACTTTTATTAATTTTCTCACACCTTCCTAAAAAAAATTACCTAAAATAATAACCCCAGAATATCTTCGAACTCGAACAGGATGTGTACATAAATTATTCGTTTGAAAAATTGTTGATAAACCAAAACTCGTAAGGGTTGTCATCTTGTTATTTTGTATAGGGATATTACTTCGAAAATTTAGTCGATGACATTCGAAACAAACTAAAGTCTGTGATCACGATACTGAATAAACAGATATAAAAACACTCGATTATACAAATGTCTACTCAGTTTTTTAGTGATGCATTTGAAGTTGATATGTTCCATATTTTTGAGTTGACTAAAGTAAAGGCTAGTTGTTTTTTTTGAAATGATGAAGAAGAAAATGTGAACAGTGTGTTCTCGACCAATTTTTACTTCTATTCATTGGAAGTGTCTTTTCACTCAGCTTGTCTTTGATTGACATCGGAGATTTCGAAACAAGAGGGGATAAGATCACAAACTGTGAGTACAGGAACTGAAGTAGTAGAGGGCAAAGAGGGGGTCGAACGCAGAACTGTGAAACGCAATCCATCATCCGTTGCCACAAGGGAGGAACGTTGCAAATCACTTTCCAATTAAATATCGCTTATTCATCTGATCCGCGTGCAGCTGACGCGTCTTTGACTACACAATGCGTATCAATAAAGCCTCCCCAGTATTGTTATGATGAGAGGAAAATGATTATTGCCTGGAGCAGATTATTGATTCTCCAAAGTTATACCTCCGGAAATATGATAAACAGCTCTGATAACGTCGTATCTGATACACGTCTAGTTTCCTTAACGCAAAACGGGAAACGATGGGCGTCCAAAAGAATTGAAAGAAATTTTAATAATCAATTGTTATAGCTCGAGAGTACAATCAATATAAGAAAGAAAAGAAAATGAAAACTGCCGGCTTTTTCAATTGACGTCAACTAGAGCAATGATTAAGAGAGAGTAAAAAAAAATGTATATTATGTTTAATAATTGATAATAATTGAAATTGGTGATCATTGTAGTGATCGAAATCTACTCTTCGGATTATTTTTCTATATATCAGAATATGTATTTCACCATATGTATTTGTACTTGACTCTCTATGGTTCACTCCCATAAAAATGTATTTTTTTTAAACAAAAACGGATTTAAATTGGTGCTATTATCACATTTTTAATTGAGACAATACATCAACACAGCAATTCAATAAACTACAGTGAATTTTTAATTGGCTAAGATTGTTAATTAAGGGTAAATATAAAGTTCACCTTGATTTTACTGTTATCTATAAACAGATAAAATCTTTCTTAGCAAAGTTAAATAGCTGTTACACTGAATATAACGCCGAATGAAGACCGGTATTTGGCAGTAACCAGCCGCCGTGGTGGTCGAGTGGTTATAGTGACGGACTCGCGATGCGAGGATCCGGGTTCGAACCCCACAGTGGTGGTCGGCTGAAGTTGGTTTTCTGTGGTTCCCAACTTCAAGGCGCAAATGCGAGCCGATCTCCCCGTTAAAAAGTCTCGCCACAGAGAACAACAAACCTACAACGATAAATCATTCAATCATAACACTTCACTCATAGTTTGAAAAACTTGTGGCAGATGGCAGCACTACAAATAACAAGCATTACAGAGAAACAAAAAAAACTTCACGCCAGGTTTCACTACCCGTACACGCACATTCCCGCATGTACCGATTCGTTGGGGGTGTGAGCGGGGTGCATGTGTGGTGTAGCAGTAGTAGGTAGGGCCTCCAAAAAATGGCTCGGGGATCCATGATGTTCTTAAGTCAGCCACCTCGTTGGGCAATTTGCCTGTTGTGGCGTTGTATTTGTAAAAGAAGCAGACGGAGCACAGCATCCGACCTGTCTCGTCAGCTATCTGCAGCCACGGGTACCACAGTTTCAAGGCAAACCGTGTACAGACGTTTGGGAGATATTGGTCTATATGCTCGCAGGCCTGTCAGATGTGTTCCGCTCACGGCAACTCACTGTCGGCAGCGATTAGCCTCGAGTAGAGAACATGCAATGTGGACATCGTCACAGTGGCCTTGTGTGATGTTTTCCGACGAGTCCATGTTTAGCTTGCAGCCTGATTCACGTGGGACTTTCATATGGAGAATGCCACGTACCCGTTACCACCAAGACAACATCATTGAACGACACCGTTACGGTGGTGCAGCATTGCTCGTTTGGGGTGGAATTATACTGGGTTCCAGAACAGATCTGCATGTTTAAACCGGAACCATGAAAGCCTAAATTTATCGGGACATCATTCTGGAACAACATGTACGTTTGTTTAGGGGTACCATGGGCGCAGAATTTGTGTTTATGGATGACAACACCCGTCCTCACCGAGCAAACATCGTAAACGAATGCCTTGAATCTGAGGATATAACCCATATGGAATAGCCAGCATTCTCTCGCTGAAAAGACATGTAAATTAAAATCAAACGATAATCACAAATAATGTTGAAAAATCAGCTAAAGATAAAAAAATCGATAAAAATTTTTTCTGTCATTTTCATACCACCGTGAAAGTTTTCTCAATTAACGTTTCATAACAGTCAAAAAAAAATTATAACTTCGACCGAAATTTTTTTTTAAATAATATTCTATTTAAAATATTTTTCAACACATTTTATTTATCTTTAAACCTGTAAAAGCGAGATAGATGTATATCACGTGGGAAAAATTAGTAATTTTTTCTCGTTCAATGCGATGATTTTTTTGTCGTCTCCACTTTTCTTTGCAGCAAATCAATTTGGAGCTTTCTATGAGTGCTTTTTCAACAAAAATAATTGCTGTATATTTATTCCGCCCTAGTACAGCAAATAGTACAGATAGAACGAAATGCATCGAACGAACATCGAATGCATTATTCGCTCAAGTTCCGAAAGGGACCATCTCAAAAGCTACCACATACATTATTTTTACGTTTTGAAATATTCAGTTGCTCAAATTCGGTACCTGATAAATATGTATAAAAACAAGATATCGGCTGATCAGACTGTGTTATATTGTTCTAATGCTTTTCTAGTTTAAACAAAGTGACTTGTGGGATATCGAACGTCAAGCTAAAAAGCCTATAAATCAGGATTATACCTCGTGCCTTCACTAATAGAGCCCGGGAGTTCAGACAAAATGTCATAAATGTATTTTTTTTGCCTATTATCACTCTTTTTGTGAGAGTCATAAATGTATTTTTTTTGCCTATTATCACTCTTTTTGCCTTTTTTGAATTTTTCCTGCCTATTTCGACATTGTTTTAAATATGTTTATTCCTTTATTTTATAAAACATATTCTGAAGAGCTTGTATATAGATATTTTTAGCATTAATTACTTCAAAAGAATATTTTTTAAAATCTTCAACCCTTGGTATTAATTCTTATCAGCATGCCCCCACCCTCCTGGTCCCATTTGAACGAAATAAGGCATAAGTTCCTGAGAGACAAGAAAATTGACAGTAGAACTGACAAATAATTTTCATCTTTCAGATATAGTGGCAATCAACATACCGTGGAATTCGAATGGATATTATTAAGAATTCTAGATGAAGCAACCCCTGTTCTGTAAAAGAAAAGCTGAGAATAAATCAGAAGCGATTTTTCTCCACATGCTTCACACAACATGTCTTGCTCACGCACTGCACAGCATTGCATATGAATAGCTGACCGATTACTGCCATGAAAACTCATGGTCATGGCTCGTACAGGTAGGCAGATTAGGGTGTATGTTTTTATTTTATTTTCCTGAATCATAAATACACTGCCAACAACCACGACAAGTTATTTTAGATATGTAAAAATCTTCTCCACAGAATTTGAAAGATCTCTTATTTAAATCGAAAAATCGATGCAAAAATCAATTGAATTTGTACTCCATATTTCAAAATTTTTGAGAAAAACATGCTATATCATAAAAATGCTTTTTAAATAACTTCCTGTGAAAACGTTATACATAGTTTTGATATAATCATTTTTCAATTTCAGCTAGCACTATTTGTACGTAAGAAAATTACATATCAAGTGTTCGATCAAACTCCGACATAACCTTCAATGACCACAAGCACTTCTTTGGCATAACAATATAAACAGCTATATTAATGCAGTTATTGTAATCTATTGTTGAAAAGTAGATTCAATGAGCGCAGTCAATTTTTTAAATTCAATAACCATTAATATCTTTTAATATTACTACTTTTCCTTTTTTCCAAAAATTATAAATCCATTTCTTAGTGCCTATTTGAAGCATTTTTAGTGCCTCAACTTCCGGGCTCTATTCATTAGATATATATAAGATTATTTGACAAGTAAGTCTTGCTAAATATTCTTTTCCATATCAATTTTTGCATTTCTAAGATCACTTTCCAAAAGGGATCATTTGACATTAGTATATATTTTATAGTACTTAAAACAACAGCATGAGAGAGAGAGAGAAATACTAGTATAAGATACTCCCCCCCCCCCGTTATATATATACATGTAAATATAAAAATATATATATTTCTTGAGTACAGTCGGCTCCGCCTAAACGGATAAAACCCTCTGGAACTAAAATTTCTCTCACAGACACAACGCGGAAATTTTTGTTGGCCTCAGGATTAATTCTTAGGGTTGTAAAAGACAGGGCAAGAAAAAATTTTCTAATTGGGTTTTTGAGGACAGGGGGGTCTGTATAAAAAGTTATTTTTTTATTTTGATAACTATACAACCCCTTGCAACATGAATGGCGTATATGACTTCCATACGTTATTTGGATACTTTTTCTAAATGGAAGTATGCTTCTAGGATCAACGGTTCACCAGTAAAATGCTTTAATGGGAATTACGTAAGCATCCTGTATATTGTGGTTTGTAAACTAGTAGGCCTATAGCAGCACATACACTAAAGCTGCAAAAACTTTTAGTAGAACCAAAGATAACACTAAATTTCTTATTATGACATTTACTTTTTAAGACAGCGTCATTTTAATGGTAGGAAACAATCAGACATTTCCCAGGACCTCATGATAACCTTGTATTGCAATTAACATAAATTGCCCAATGGTCTATTATACTATGTAGGGATCACTCTTATTCATAGATGAATTTGATACTGGTACTACGAAACTTGGAGATAACTTTGATAAGAATCGCCGTGCAATTTCATTTGCAGAGTTAAAGCTCAAAAATAGAAATTATATGAATAACGTTATGAAAGCAAAATACCAAGAATAGAATACAAAACGCTGAAACTGTCATTTCAATTGAATTTGCTAGTACAATTGCTAGTACAATATTAAACAGTCGAGGAAGAAATTGATACAAAATAAATTTTACCCTATAATACGTCCCTTAACTTACATTTAAACTTTTCTTATCCATCTTTTCTTACCACCCTGGAATATTTTTTTTTTTTCACCACCCAACTATATATATCCATTTGTGTGCTTCAACACTTTTTTTGGTATTCCCTAGCTCCTTTATTGACAGAAGAAGTACAAGACGAAGTCCGGAGGATATATTGATTGTGAGGTCCTTGAAGCTACGAAAAGTTGGAATGCTGGATTGACCTCCTATACACCCCATCAACCTTTACTCCAGGACACATATCGCCTTATGTGATTTCTAGCCACCGTCTTCGCTCTCATTCTACGCTATCGACAAGCTTGAAGTGCTAATAGAAAAGGGAACGAATAATGACCACTTTTCCTTACTGCGACTTCGGTGGTCTGTTGATATCAAGATCTTATGTGTTTGTTGTTTACCTTTGGATAATAAGAATTCTTGCATTGCTGTCTAGTCTCAAAGTATACGATATTGCTTCATTATCTCACTGTATGCAATATTTCGAATTTTTTCCAAGGAACCTGGCAAAATATTCCACTTTTTAGAAAAAACGATTATTTGCTTGAGGATATCGGTATCGTGTTAAAATAAAAACATTGCAAACTTTGAAAACAAAAAATCAATTGCATTTCGAAAAAAATGATAATTTTTCAATGAAAGTCAATAAGAACTTTTTAATTCGTTTAAATAAGTGTTTCAAATTTTGAAATTTCAAACTATTTAAATACCGTTAACGTTCCGTTTGGAATAGTCGGATTCATTAACTTTCGATTTTTAAATATCGGACAGAGAAATAAGTACATTGTTATATAAAAGCATGCAAACAAATGAGCAAAATGAATAGTGTTTTTGCTTTAGAATTAAAATTGTGTCGTTGCCAAAAGAGGAAATGAGAAAAAATTAGACAAGGTTAATATTGTAACGTCGCTGTATGCGATAGTAATGCCAGATTGGTCGTTGTGTGTTTTATTTGCTTCGCAAACATTATTAATATAACCTGTTATCATATATAATTGCGAAGCAAGAGAATGTGATAGTTTTTTTAATGTATATTTATACATATATATTTTTTGTCACATTCACCATCACGCAAGGGTGTCTATAAATGATTGGAGCGGTTTCAAAGTTATATTTTAAGCCTATTCGTTGACACAAAATTGAGATTGAAAAGCTGATTACAAAATTTTACAATAGTATGTAAAAATCTGTTTTTTATCCGTAATTTTTTCATGTTCACAGGTTTTTGACATGGTGATTGAATTATTTCGCAAGTATTTAATTTTTTAGTAATCAACTTCCTCTCATACGCAATGTAGTATGTCTCCGTCAATTTCGAGATCATTCATGTCCAGAACCCGTAGTTCTAATAGATTGCTGGTCGAAATCACGCAAACATCGAGCTCCAATCTAAAGCAAGAGTGCTCAGCCCTTAGGAGAGTTCCACTTAAGTGACCTATAAATTTGCCACGGATCACTCAAGTGATCTGGAAATGTGCCGAGGACAACTTGAGTGATCTGGAACTGTACCGCAGATCACTTAAATGATTTGAGAATGTGCTGCAGGTCACTGGAGTAATTTGGAAATGATGTGTTGCGCGTAATTTGATGATCTGTAAATGTTTCACAAGAAGCTGGAATGATCTATAAATGTTCCTACATACCACTTAAGTAATCGGGTGTTCTTTTTGTTTATGACTCATAGACAAAATCTCGCAATACGTGTCTATAGGCAATCGCGCGATTTTGTCTACGAGTGTGGATTTGATTTTATAACCATGGTGAGATCGTTGGTGTACAGTAGACCAGGAGTTCATTACCCCCGTGTCGTGACCAAGACTTGGGTGGCGTGTGCTTCCGGAATCGGCATGCTAATCAGCTCACAGCCTTATTATATAAATGTACTTATTGCACAACTGATTTCACTATCCTTTTTAAAACCAAACTATGAGTATCAAAATTGATCGTGTTGCTGATATTAGATCATGGCTAAAAATAGTTAAGAAAACCTGCAGTAGATGGTATACGGGACTTCAGAAATGTGAATGTGCTTTTAGCAATCAATAGTCAACTATTACTTTTTCCAAAATACTGTACAGCCGACGTTTGGTATGACTTCCCGTATCGTTCTACGGAAAGTGAACGTTATATCTGGAGGTCATTATATCAAAAGTTTGAAAAAAGTAACTCCTTAAGATCACTCCATATTTGTGGGTGTGTGTGAACGGAATAGCAAATAATGCATTATTCAATTTTTGTGATAACTTAAGCAGTTGCAATGAAAAAAAGCATCCGGTTAGAAAATAGTATACTAAAATTTTTATAATTGCATCGACACTCATATTTAACAAATTCCCCAATATAAATTTGAAGACCAAACGCAATTTTGGCAACTGAAAACACGGATTCTGTTCATTTTCTTTGCCAAAAAATTCTTTGAGTCTTGTATTGAGTCTTTGTATTGGATTGAAGGGTTTTTGTGGGCCGTTATATTTTATAAAAATTAACATCACAATGAATAGGAAAATATTTGGGACTTCATTGACTTGGAAAATATTTGGGACTTCATGGACTTGGAAAATATTTGGGACTTCATTGACTTGGAAAATATTTGGGACTTCATTGACTTGGAAAATATTTGGGACTTCATTGACTTGGAAAATATTTGGGACTTCATTGACTTGGAAAATATTTGGGACTTCATGGACTTGGAAAATATTTGGGATTCTCCATATAATGAAACAGTCGCAATACGCACGATCGTTATAACGAGCGTAGACTACTTTATCACGCACCAACTCCAGTCATGTCCCATTACAGCCAGTCATATCGTTTACTACCGAGTTGGGTTGGAAATTAGGGTGCCATCTATCGGTGGTTGCCTCGGGTTCAATATGGAAAAGAACTTGTTATATTTATGTTCTTCCCCAGGGTAGAACCCACGGACCTGATGGCAACCTTCGTGGGACAAGACTAGGCTGTATTTTTTTGTTGTGTAATACGAGATAATAATCATATAAAACGGGTTTTTTTCGATGCACTTTTCGAGATTTTTCACACTTTGCCGAGTCACACGACAAATCACATGGCAGATACAGTGTGAGCATGATGGAAAGTATGTGACTCTACACGAAACCTGTTTATAATACTCAGCTCATCGAGCGCGTAAGCTTTAGAAGCGTTTCCTTTTCTCGCCTGGGAAAATTTTACGACCAGGCAGTCGGAAAAGTAGGTTCTAGAAGATGTGGTGAGGCATTTCTTTCCGATTCGCTGCAACAGCACATCTAAAAGTACTCTCCTTGAGAAAAGCGAAGGGAAGAGTCCCGTATATCGACCGCCGATGAAAGAAGTTTGAAATTTCTCTATGGACAAGTGGTGAGTGAGTGGATAGAAAACGGGTATCGAGACGCCCCTCTTCGTCCCTTTAGTTTTTCCGACGCTGCAGTAGTTTGTAGAGAGAGATGAGGTCTCAGCCCCTGCAGCCATTACTACTGAGCCTTTTTTGCTCGTTATCCTCAAACGGAAATCGATCCCTGGCCCCGCGATTCCAACCCGGGGACGGATTCATCTTACCTTATGCAATAGTTGAAGGTCGAACGCAACAGTATGAGATACTTGTGAAAATTGTTTTATAGGAAATCATGTCTCTATATACGTTAAATGAATGGCTAAGTAATAAATGTGAATTTTCTAAGTAAAGGATGTTTCATTTCGAACATTGGAAGTGACATTTCACACACGGAATTATGATTTGCAGAAATGAATTTCAATACAGTAGATGCTGCTTATTAGAATCACGGATACTGTTATTCGGGTATTGTTAACACTTTTGCAAAGTATGGAATGGACCAATATCATAACATGGGATAAAATTCGTTTATATTTATCAGGATTTCGGTTTATATTATCAATTTTTTTTCTTCGAAGTTTTTTTGCGTATTTTGAAGCTGAGATGGAACCAGACATATTTTCCTCTCCATAAGTTACAATTACCACCCCACGAGGCTACGTAGGAAGTCAAAAGTTGTATCCCCGTCCTTGTTTGCAAAAATTTCCATATTCGGTTAACAATGCCTTATTCGGTCGAAAGTTGCCGCATAATCTGTGTCGACATGAAAATACTTTTGCAATGGCCTGCGTATAGTGAAGACAAATTTAACGTAAAAAGCCACCAACCTTCAGTTCTAGATCAGTTTCTTTCACTTGACTAGGTTTTATTCGATCAGTACACTTCACTCATAATTTGAAATATAGATGGCAGCACTAAAAATTCACACACAACACTAGATACGCAATCTGACTGTTAGGTACCCTCACACACACAATTACAGCACAACTCAATCAGTAGTAAATTCCCTGTGGCAATAGACTGGAGTTGTGTTCGATTTGAAAGAAAAATGTCCACACTTACAAACTCGGTCGAAAGACTTTCTCAGAGGATCTATGAAACGTACCGTACATTAAAAATTATCATAATACGTAAAACGTAAAATATATTAGACAGTTCTATTCACACTCATCATAATGGCATAATACTAATAATAATAAACAGGATTTTAGCTAAAAAATCAAAAATATCCTGTTTTAGAATAATATTAAAAAGCAAACGATACGGTTGAACATTTTGCAACCGGTTATGTCGAAAATACCTCGTTGGGCAATTTGCCTGTTGTGATTTTTTTTGCATAAAATGAGAAAATGAGCTGTCCGGTTATCATACGTTCCGTTCGATCAAATGAGAAGTATGGTCATGGTGTTCACTTTTGGAATTCTTTCAGATGCAGTTCTTTCCGATCAATCGGTTATTGTTATAAAACACCCCCGAGTACCGATGTGATCACATTAAGCGAAGTGCAGTGTACCCCTTCATTATGTGTATGTACGCAGTAGTGTTATGATAACATGGTAATAAATTGCGCCCTGTGACGAAAGATCGGAATTGTGGTCTTTACGAATAAAAGTTTTGAGTTCGAAAGAAAATAATATTCTAAAATCCTTAACACCATGAAAAAACCACTCACTATTTATAAGAAGGCAAAATGTAATTCCGGAATATAATTGAGTTTATTTGACGTGACCTTTTAATTTGTGTGTTTAAGATGTTCTTCAATACTTGCTTCGCAGCAAGCATAGGGCGTAAAAAATTCAGGAAAAACACGCTGAACTTATTCTTGGCTCGTAAAGAGGAAGATTCAGCTAGGAAATTTTCTGTATGCCCCGAAGAAGGCAATATTTGGATATAGCATATATATGCTGGGTGGCTTTATCAGCCACCTCGTTGGGCATTTTGCCTGTTGTGGCGTTGTATTTGTATTTGTATTTGTGAGAGAAGTCTCGGATTTTGTAGGTGGTCACTCTCGACGAGTGGGTCTTCACTCAATTCCGATGTTTAGTTTCACCTTTGCGATTAAGTAACGTTGGACATTTTTATGTAAGCAAAGATGCACTTCGTCTAGCTATTGGCACCACTAGTAGCATCGGATGGCAGCAGTTCAAAAGAAATGGCACCACGAATATTCAATTGACAAATTGACTTCATGGTTGTTTGCATTTTAGATTTCTTATTTAAAAATATACTTTTATTGGCATGTAACACTGTGATACTAGAATGATTGTACTTTTTATCTTTTCAACCCTAGAAATATATCTAAACATATCTAGACGATTGGCATTTTGCTAGTCAGTTAGTTCGTAGAATGCCCCTCCCATTCCCTCACACTTCTTGGTTGAACTTGCCAAGTTGAAGGAGTGTGACGTGTTTTCATACGAGTGAATAGTTTCCATTTCTTTATTAAACTCCCGGTTCCTTCCCTTTCCTTAGATTTACTAAACCAAAGAAACCTGAAAGTTTTCACGTTGACAAATCATGGTCTCATTCCAGATGCTATGTCAAATCAGTCTTCATCTCAAAATATTCGAAATACTTAGCGCCGAAGCCAAGTTAAAATTAAAAATTCTGTAACCTAGAGCAATGGTTCTCAACCTCTGGAAGTCCGTAGCCCGGTTGATCTCATTTTCTCATTTTATCTCATTTTCCAAGAAGAAAGCCCAGTCATACACACTAATAGGAAATAAATATGGGAAAATATGACACTGATTACGGCCCCAGGCCCAGTGGTTGAGAAACGTTGGCCTAGAGCCCTGACATAGAGGTGTGGCATCGGTATTAACAATAATCATGTGGTTTACGGATCAGTACCACCACCTCGTAGTGAACTTTCTCAATTGAGCATAGTTTTATTTATTTTAAGACTACAAGCACTTCTATCTAAGTATGATGTCAGTCTCCACTATACATACGAAGTCTTTCAACAGCTGGCTGATGCGAAGATGAATTCAGGAAAGAAAGAAAATTCAACTGCCCTTGTGAAGAATCGAACCGACATCCTCTCACTGGCTGGGCGAGCACACTAAACTACGAAGAAAATGAATCTCAATCTTTTTTGTGCGCTGAACGGGACCTACATAGACGGTCGGACCTAACTCATGCCGCAGCTCATAATTGCCGAAACTGCCCGGTTCTGTTCAGTACAAACGAGCTCTAAGGAAAGATTGAGATTCATTCCCTTTGTAGTCCAGTGATCACGGATGCTCACCCGGCAAATGATAAGACATGGTTTTGATCCCCGCAAGGGCAGTTAAATTTTCTTTCTTTTCTAAATTCATATTCGCATCAGACAGAAATTGAAAACCTTCGTAAGCACTTCTACCAACTTTTTTGTGATTCAAAAGAATATTTTTTGTATTTTCAAATAAAAATGAAGTAAATATGATTTGTTCAGACAGTAACAATATTAGGAACAAGAGCAGAAACGATATAGGCTTACGATATAGAAGTAATTGAGTCACGAAAGTCAGATGAATGTTTCATTTGTTTTATTTTTTTTGTGGAACGGGATGTTTCGAAAACAATCTGTGTATTAATGATCAGAAAGTATTTGTGGATCGTGATTCCCGATCATTCATGAAGCATCAGATATTTTCTCTTTATATTTCCTCTCTCTCTCTCTCTTTATTCCTGCATAGTTTCCCTTTATACGAAAAAAATGGATCTATAACAAAATATACAATCATAAAAATATACAGTAAACCATACACAACAAATCTCATTATCATAGGAATGTGGAATCTCATTTCTGTGGAAGCAAGCGAGTAATTTGCAGCTCTATTAGATTCTTTGGTTCTAGTAGATTCTATGCGATTCTATTCAGTGAATATCCAATATCCAAATAGTCACTTTTCACGTGAATACGTCTCTTAAATTATCTGGCAATACTACTTCACCAAACACGGCCATATCGCTATAGTGCAATTTACTGCCATTAGTGAGATGGGTTGGAAGTGAAGGCGCTGTCTATCGGTGGTCGCCTCGAGTTCGTTAGGGAAAATATCTTATCAATATCCTCCCTTGGGTTCGAACCCGGGACCCTGACAACAACCTGGACGATGGTAGACGAGCATCTTACCACCATGCCACTCGGGCACCATCTGAATTTTCGAAATTTCACCATCGAAATTTTTTAAACCATATCTCATGAAGTAGTCAGCGCAAGTCAAAAGCAATGGCATCGTCAGACGGACATTGCAAAGGTGCATTCAATGAAATTATTCTGGTACTCAATATTTCGTCCTGTGTGGGCACCAGGCCCGCTGTCCTGATTCGTGACAAATTGTTTTTCGCTATATCTCGAGTGGTTCACAACGAAAATTGGCGACATTAATATCGTTTGTTAGCTATTCCAAAGACAAAGCCGACGATAATTTCATTATGTCAGTACCTACCACGCGATTCAAGGGAGAAAAAAACGTATTTACCTACCAAAATTTTTTTCTCGAAAATGTGAGCTATTTCAAATTTCCATTGATTAAAACATTTTAATCTATCACAATAACAATATTTGGAACAAGAGTAGAAGCAATATAGGCTTACGATGTATAAGTGATTGAGTTACTTTTCTACATTTATATTTGAGGTCAGTACAGAAATTTGGATAATATTATCATATCTAAATATTAAATTGAAATACCAATTATATTTTGTCTAATATTAAATCTAATCTATACAGGAATATTGAATCTAAGTTTAAAAATTTATCCGTACTTTTACAAGTTCGATGGACGTACTTTGCTGATTCTTTTCTCGTATATGATACATTTAAATATCCACATAATTTTAGATATAGTGCATAGATATAGCATTGAATCTCGTGTGAATACTTTAATTTTTAGGAAAATGCCTTTTTAATTTATGGTTTTGTTCTTCGTTTTCTTCGAATATAAACTGAATATCTGTGCTTATTTACAAATATTCGTGACACACACACGCGCGCACGCACGCTGAAGTTATGACCGCGTTGGTTGTCGTGATTCAATCACAAAACAGGGACATTTTTCCCCCTGAGATCTGAATGTTTCATATTCACTGACATTTAACATTAGATCTTTTCTCATATGTAATTTGCCCAGCGTACAAGTTCAACGCACTTTGCTGTGTTTGCGAGAAGTTCTAGCAATAAATGGCTTAATACAAATCTTTGCGGAGACTCATATCAACAATTCTGAGTGTCAATACATCAGTTTGTCCAAGACGAAAGTAAATATCAGGACGATGCTGAAACGATTCACTATACGGGTTATGAGCAATTCACTAAAATGTAACTAATTCCACGCTTTTGTAGCAAACGAATTGATTCGATGAATTTGTTTCAAAAATACCTAAACAGTGTAGATTACATTGAAATTGTCTATTTTTCTAGTTCTTAGTTTTATTTTATTAAATCACATGTAAATTTGAATTTGAAGGCTTTGAAAAAATTTGTTTGATTCGTGTTTTCCCTCGGATACGTAAATGGGTTCAGAAGATTAATTTATAATTATTTTTTAAGAATATCAAGAACAGTTTTATTTATTATCTTATATAATAACCTATTTCCTATAATATGTGTCGTTTGATTTACATTTAGCGTGATTTATGTATGCGTACGTAATTAAAGACAGAAACGTCTTTGAACTTTTTGACCTCATACATCGACCGTAATTTTGAACCATTTTTTCCATGCAAAAGTCAAAACACCATAAAACTTTTCATTTCAATTTCACTAACGATCGACACATACGGTAATAGCTTCTAGTGAACTTGAAAAAATAACTTGTGTATATATATGTTTTTTTTCCAAACATTTAATTCCCACCCAAATTGATAAATATATCTCACAAACAAATAGGCCTATATCAACAATATACAGTATATATATATGTCGATTTGTTCGCTTCATTCCGAAGGACACAAACATTAAAAAATGAAAACAAAATATATTTTCACGTAAGAAATTGAACTTGAATTTTCATTGAGAAACTCTCTCCAATAACTTTGCTGGCTGAGTTTTTTTTTCTACTGAGTTAAGAAAAAAAATCATAAATAAAAAAAGGAAAATTGCTATCTGAAAGTTTCAGTAGTGCCTTATAGCAAATACCCTTTAGGTGAAGATGTATCTACGTAGAAATCTCTCATAAGCGCTAGCGCATGAGCTTCTGAACGCTAAGAAATCGCGGGACTTATTTTTCCAAAAAAAAAAGTTTTTTTTTTCTTTTCTGTCAAATCGTTCTTTTCTGGTCGAGTGGCTCGGAATTAGCGGCCTAGAGGCTTCGCCTTTTGGCATTCGTCGCCCTATCTAGGATCGCTACTCACACAAGTAGCGCCGGCAACCAGCAGCAGCAAGAGTAGTAGGGCTAACTCGCAAGATGTAATCGATATCAGTGCAAGAGAGTTCATTCGAATGTCATAACGCATCGCAAGTTACAAATCTCTTGAAGCGTAACGAATTCTGTAACGAGCATGAATTTGTCGAGCGAGTGACAAAAAAAGAAGCCAAAGGATACTGAGAGTGAGATAGATTTTTCTTTTCTCAATTTCGCACATTTAACCGCCCGAGGAGAGTTTTACCCACAGATTCATTTCGGGATTCCTTCCTCCATCTCAAGAAAATGAAAAAATAAATAAATATATAAATAAATAAAAAAACAAATCGTATCCTTGGTTAGTAATAAGCAGATAACTTTCATTGGAGGCCGGAAGGAAACATGTCGTATACGGCTGTAAATATCGTTTCCTTTTCTCCTTCACGAGAAAATGACTTCCAAATATTTCATAAACTGTTTATTTATTTTATATTTTTCTTCCATTTCATTTTTTTTTTCATTTTCCTTGTACATTCCTTGGGTCTTCCCAACGTGTAATGTTCACTAATTTCATGGGAAATAATTTCATCAAGGGTAACCAATAACGAAATTACTTTTCTCTACCTTTTTTACAGAATTAAATTAATCTCATGCTACCGCGTAGGGATTTTTTTTGCTTTTGAAACATCGGTGGTGGAACATAGAAATATTTATCATTAATTAGATTTTAATCGACGCAAAAGCAAATAATTGTACTTCTACTATTATATTACCCTTTATAACTTAACCGCATATCTTAGTAAGAAGAGATAAAACTTCGCTACAGATTTCTCCCGATTTTTTTGGAATCGTATAAATTAAAATTTTACAAATTTCATATATTCTGATATTATAAATATTTGAAGTATAAAACTCCAAAAAAACGTCGAATATTAATATTACTACTACTAAACCTGATAGCATAACTAAATTATAATTAATGATTTGATTGCCATTAGAGGAACGTCAGGGAAGAACAACTCAATATCCAATTCTTCATGATTTAAGCATTTATGGAAATGTTCATGCTTATATTTATAAACTGCATTAGAACATTTTTTTGCTATTGCGATAATATTTTTACGTTTCAAAGGTTTTATTAAATGCCATTAATAAATAATGACATTTATATTCTAAATATATTTAATTAATGGCATTTTATTGAACAATGCCATTTTTTTAAATTTATATAAAACGTCAGAATGAATTCTGAATGTTGAAGGGAATTTTGATTTATAATATGATATAAGTCAAAACTGCCTTCTAAAAAGTAATAGTAAATTGAAATTTTTCATACAAAAGACTTTCGGGTTCCTTATTTTGCACTTTTCCTTATTTACCATGGAACGCAAAATTATATACCAATTCCAAACTTCACTGATTCTTGTTAATAGAAAATTGTCATTTTTGGATAGAATTTTATATGGGTTTCCATTTCATAATATTCGTTCAGAAACGAATGGAATGTCCGTACTTTCAAATACTGATTTGCAAAGATCTAATTGAAAACAAAATTTTATGTCAAGTTATGTTTCCAATATACTATATTTACTTGTGTATAGGACGATCTCGCATATAAGACAAGGTATGATTTTAGAGATCAAAATAAAGTATAAACTAGATTTATTTATTTTACTCTACTCTTTATTTCGTTCATTCACAGAATAATAGCATACGATTTTTGGGTTTACGAATTCAATGCAGGGTGACGTATTGTATATACAACGCTATATAGGGGATTTCTGAATAAATTCTGTGTGAGAGGGTGCATAGAATGATGTTCCAATATACTGTGGGTGCTTGAGCACGCCCATTGCACCAGAGGATCTACTTCACCAAACACCAACTCTGGCCATATCGCTATATTGCAATTTACTGCCATTAGTGAGATGGGTTGGAATTGAAGGCGCTGTCTATCGGTGGTCGCCTCGACTCCGTTAGGGAAAATGTCTTATCTATACCCTCCTGTTTCTATCTGTTTCTGGCTCGGGGCACTGAATCAAACGGGGAGGGGGGGGGGAGGCAAAAGTATTTAAAACTTTCACGAATTCTCAAATTATGCCTTTCATAAATTCTGAATTTCCATTAAATTCTGGGACATTAGTTATTCTAGTAAGAGGAAAGTGTGTGAGAGGTATTCATTTTTCCCTCTATAATACTAATGAGAGGAATCCTTCAAAATACTAATAAAAGGAATTCTCCTATTAGTTTTTGATTGATTTATCCATCGATTCTCGATTGATTTATCCATCGATTCTCGATTGATTTATCCATCGATTTTCGATTATTTAACTTTCTGATTTCGTCATTATTTTTTCATCAATATTGAATTTGCAATGAATCCCCAATTATCCTTTTCAACCAGTCAAAATTATCATCAGTTTTGGAGTTATTTCTTAAATTAATTCGAATTTTTGATTTTTTTTGCTTTTTGTGACATTTTCTCTTTAAATATTTGCTAGCGCATATAAGATGACCTAGGTTTTTGAAGTGAAAATTTAATAAAAACCTCGTCCTTTGTACGCGAGTAAATACGGTAGTTTTACATCGTAGATATACAAACCATCGTGAATAAGATATGAGTTACCAATACAGAAACTATAAACTTCTGACCTGTCTATTCGTAATGTGATACCAAAATAGAAGAGAATTTTTGTGAATTTGCGAAAAAAACATTTGTTACTAACACCTTTTGGAAATGACAGTACTAAAATTTTTCTTTAAATTAGCTCATGTCGCTTTGTCAAATGATGTATTTGAGTATCATTCAGCAGGTTTTTTCACTGAAGAAAAGTAAAAATTCCAATTCGAACCAGTTTATCTAATTACAACCTAAAATCTTTGCCGAATACTAATAAATGTATGATCGCATAACTCAAGTTGAAAGGCATCTATTTTGTTTTACACTCTTATACTATGCTTCACTGCTTGAGTCTTGTGACTGGAAAAACAAATGCTTTCTATTCATAAAATGCATCAGAATTTGTCTCTTGAAATCACTTCTTATTCCAGCATTGATAAATTATTCCCGAGCGTTCAAAACACGTATTTCACCCGAGGTTCTTACTGCAATAATAAAAATAACGGTAATCGATTTAGGTCTCCTTGCTGACGATTGCATGATCTTTCTTCTCTTTTGAAACATTCTTTCCTAGTTTCTCTTTTTCCTTTCTTTTTTTTAAACATGGAGCAAAGAGATGCACTTTATCGAATATCACAGTACGCGCGTTCCGTGATATTGCAAATGGTTGCAGAATTCGCACGAACTCGGTCAAAAATCTTAACAACGAGATAAAGGGGAAAAAAGAGAGATTACATATATATATATCGTATTTTCCTTAGGATTCAGCAAAAAAGAATGAAAAATGAAACAAAAGAGCTAAAATCGTTTTCCCGCACATTCTTTTGTGACCACGAGAAATGAAACAAAAGAATATGATTCGTATAAGTGATAAAGTAGCGAAAAACCTAGTGACAAAATATGATCTTGCGCTTTCGTTAAGAGTACCTTCGTTAAAATAACACAAGGATAAAGAAAAGAAAACTTCCCTAAAAGATCTGTAATGATACCCAATATTCTTTTTTACCTACGAATTTGCTCGCACGGGAATCTTGTTATCTGTTTTACACTATTTTTACAGGCACAACTACTGTCAAACTCGGTTATAACGATATTGAAACTTTGTCGTAATAACCGAGATGTCGTTACAATCGAAGTTGACGTTTGCAAGACCTTCAAAATATGTCCAAATACTGTACATGACGTTGAAATTTCATTACGATTGGAGTGATCATATTTCATTGAGGAAAATGCGGGGAAATTGGAATCATACACACGCGATATTGCTAATTCTGCAAGAAATATTGTCAATTTTCATCAATGTTCGGTTATAGCGAGTTGAAAATTAGGATGCATTCGCTATAATGTTAAAAGAATTCTGTAAAAAAAGCTAGTTTTTCTTTCCTGTTTTCAAGAATTAAGCATGATGACTCTTACCATGGCACATGCTCCTCCTAAAAATCACTCTGAGGTAATTCTAACAAAGATTGGAAACAAAAAAGTCAAAATTTGCAACTCTCTGTTTGTATTTTCGGGCATTTCCACTATACGTATGAGTTTTGTGATGATTGTATTCGACATTTGTCTCTCTCAGTGATTAAGGGACCACGGGAGCAAAACTTAGTTTCACTTTGTTTCCGAATGAGTGACAAAAAAAACTAAAAAATACTTTGATAAGCAAAAAAGTGTTGGCAAGTCCATTTTAGCCACGGACGTAAGCAGAATAATTGAGAATTTCAATTGTTCAGTTGGTTTACCAAATCCCTCTGACAATACAAAATTTTATGCAAAAAAATATCTTAGAGAATAAACTTCAGTAACACCAAAAATCAACTTCATATCCAGAGTTTTGTTCATTCATTAACATTTGAATAAAATGATCTACAAGGTGTTTTCACACATGAAGATAAAGCAGCACTTTTCTAAAAGTTCATAACATAGCAGTGAGAGAATCGCTTGTAACGAGAAATCCGTTATAATGCCAATTTTCCTCGTGATTGTGAACTTTCGTTGTAAAGAACTTTTGCAGTATTTGACAGAAAATAGCTCATTCAATTAGTGATTATAACAAAACCTTGACTAGACGAGACGCATTCCACTATGTTTGTCGTCCATGGTTCTAATTAATAAATCCGTATTGTTTCCTAATTGTCATCTTCTACTACTCAAAATTTCTGGTGCAATAATACAAATTCCAAAATTTTAAAAAACAAATGCGTAAAACCCGAGGAAAAACACAGCAATTAGTGAATGAGTAGTGGTTTGTAGCTGCGTATTTCAATTAGAAAACTCACTCTCCAACAAATTAAGACGAGCAATTTCACGTTGCTTTAGCAGGTAAGTTAAAAATCACGCTATTCTTAGTCATCATTTGCATAAACATTAGCTTTAAAACAATTTGAGCGACGAAGTGAATTTCGCTGCAAATTAAATCTTCATTCCCCAGACGCACGTTTCTCTACATCCCTTGACTTCCAAACGTTACGACTGCAAACATTTTATTCTCTTAATTTTTGTTAGTTTTATTTATTTATTTTTTTTTTTTGCATTTCAAGTTTCTCTTTCTTACCTACTTACATACTCATTTGACGAGATGGAAAGGAAAACAACAGAGTGTTTGCAGTAGAGCTGTTCTTACTGCTGCTGCCTAGCTAAAAGAAAATGAGACCCCATTACCTGGATTACTTTTCTACTTGTTTAGGTTTCCGGAATATTCATTAGATTATTTATACAAGTAACATTGAGAGTTCAACAAATCGAGTCTCAGGAAATGATTCGATTTTTGAAAGGTGACTTCTGAAACAAAAAGTTCAAAAATATATGCATAGTGTGTTTTTTTTAACCTTAATAAATAAATACACAAAATTTGCATTTCTCTATTTTTGTGTAAATATTATAACTTATTTTTATATCACATAACAAAAGCTATTCAATTGTTCTTGGTCATGATAAGTAGAATATTTCAAATGCAAATATTTTACTGCTATTTAGTGTTATCGATTTTTTCAACATATGAATATCTTTTACCTCAAAAGTCTGAAATTGTATTGAAAACTGCGAAAAATAAATAAATAAATAAATATAAAGAAAAATAATTGCAGGATGAAAATGTAAAATTCGAATAGAATTATAATTATTTACGAATAGAATTATAATTATTTACGAATAGAATTATAATTATTTACGAATAGAATTATAATTATTTACGAATAGAATTATAATTATTTACGAATAGAATTATAATTATTTACGAATAGAATTATAATTATTTACGAATAGAATTATAATTATTTACGAATAGAATTATAATTATTTACGAATAGAATTATAATTATTTACGAATAGAATTATAATTATTTACGAATAGAATTATAATTATTTACGAATAGAATTATAATTATTTACGAATAGAATTAGTCATTTACTTCATTCATAATTCATTTTTTTCTATATTTATATAATCACATCTTCATCAATTAGGAAAAATGAATTAAGCAAAGTTACCATTTTAATTTAAAAATGTTAATAATAGGAATCATTTTAATTCTCACAAAATTTTCTTCCTCAGAAATTTTGAGTTACCACCCTTCAAAAGGGAAAATTAAATTAAAAGAAATTCTCGTTAATATAGCATATAAAGTGTATTTTCTTTCAATATTCAAATTTTTCATCGAAATATTACATTTTTTTCTAATTTTTGTTTCTGCATATTAAAAAATATTAATTTAGAAAAGGATTAATTAAAATTAAAATTTTAGTAGTTAATCTAAAATACAGACCAATATTGTATAATAGAGTTTCAGTGTATGTGAGTTTTCATTTCAGTTGTATCAAAAAACTTTTCTATTTGAAAAAAAAACAAAACTGCTTTATTCACAGGGTTGTAAACAAATGGAATTGCTTACCCCTGGTTGTGGTGAATTATACCACAACTGACACGTTTCAAAAGAAATGTGATGTTTATAATGGGATTAATCAAGAAGCTATCCGTACATTTGGACGACGATAACTTTTGATGGGCTGTGTAGTGTATTTGCTTTTATCATAATCATTTGCTTGTAAATACAAGCAATAGTTTCATTCTAGTGTTATATTACTATTGTTAATGTTATATTTGACCTCCATATTTTTTATTGGCATGCTTTTTTAGCTACCTCGTTAGGTATTCTGCCTGTTTTGGCCATTGTTATTGCATTTGGATGTCTATTATATATGCAAAAGTTGTAAAAAGGTGAATAACACAAAATATAATATTGCCATTTTATTTTAATAAAATTAATTTTTGCTACATACAAAGTTTTGATGATTATAATTATTTATATTTGTTATTTTCTCATTTTCTGACATGAAGGTATCGTTATTGGCAGTTCAGATGCAATTTTACCTCGACTGCTACCCATCTAAAATAATTAAATGCTGTAATTCAAAATTCAGGAAAGAGTTCCAGTATAACTCTGAGAAAGTAATTGTCTTCATTCAAGTCTCAACATAAGTGAAATATTTTTAACTAGTGGAAATTGTATGCCTACTAGTCGTAGGTGCTACAGTAGACACCGATTATTAAAATCACAGACATTGTTATTATTCGGTTATTTAGACATTTGCGCTAAGTAAGGAACGGGCCAATATCATTAAATGGAAAAAAATCGTTTTTAGATATCAGGATATCGATTTATATCATCAATTTTTTTTCGTAAAGATATTTTTTGCATATTTTTTGAACCAGACTCATTTTTTCCTTATAATTTATCGTTACAAATCTGTTAGATTATGCAGGGGGTCAGAAGGCTCCCTTGTTAAAAAAAATTCCATACTTAGTTCACGATGTCCTTATCAGGTCGTAATTATTATTATTTTTATAACGTGATCCTCACGTATTCCCAAGGGATCAGCATAATCCGTTCTAGGACTTTGTTGGTGTTAGTAGTCATTCATGCCCGAACCCAGACCTACACAGTCAGAGGCTAGCTCCCTGACCACTCGACTAACAGGCAGCAATCACTACGATCCATGCACGTATAGCGCATCTTTTGCAATTTCCTTCCTATAGTGAAGGCATGTTTATGGTAAAAAGAAGTCCCCCCTTTTCAGTTCATGATTATATTAGTTTTTTTCAACTGACCCCATTCACTGTTCCTCGTCCGGAAGAATTTCATAAGGGATCTAAGTTCAAATAAAAATTGTACCTTCGTACTTAGGTTCACCGTACATCATCAAGGAAAATGCGGGAAATTGCGATCCCACATTATTTTGGGTGATTGAGATTTCAGTGATTGAAGACAAAAGATGTAGTTTATGACAAATTTGCTAGTTACAGCAAAAATAGATGAAGGGTGGGTAAATACAAAGGGTTGATTTACATCACAGTAAACAAAAATGTATTTGACGAAAAAAGCCATTCAAATAGAAGATGACGATATTTCATTGAGAAAAATAAGGGGAACCGAGTTCTTTTTTAAATACGGTGAAATACGGGACGTATAAGTCCCGAATTGTAGTTAAAATCACTCAAAACGTTGAACATGAGAAATACGTGAGATGAATATTTATATTTATAGTCATACTCATCACAATTAATGAAAATGATTTTTTATTCACGATTTTAGAAAACATTACAAATTTAAATAAGCATTGTTGAAAAAAATGAACAAATGTCTAAAATAATTCGGAACAACTGGAATGTCCCGCAATACGGGGCACCAATGATCCGTCGAATAGTTTCAAATATTTTACTGGTCTTTGCTCGGATTTAGAAAGGTTGAGAAAAGCTGTTTTAGAACAATTGCAGGAAGTGCACAATTTAGCATTCGAAAACCTGTTATGTAGGATAGAATAACGGAGTTGTACCACTTTCACACGAACGCCCAATTCGACTGAACGGGACGTATGGTCTTAGCATTACAACCGGGATTTTTTTTGGATACAATTATCGATTGGTTATTGTTATCAGGAACCTCAAGTCTCGATGTAATCACATTAAGTGGCGTGCACTGTAACTGGAGATTATTGCAGCGAATAAATACGTTGGCAAAGATCGCGCGCGCAAGTAGATATTTGTAAATCAGTTGCAGTGATACTGAGAAGCATTTTTATAATCTACAGTTGAAATCAGACCCCAATAATATTCGCAATGAAGAAAAAAAAAACGAGGAATAAATAGAAAAAGAACGTGCTAAAATACAAAAGGGGCTAGTGACACTCTTCAAGGAACCGCTGGAGTGGAAACGACTGCAACCGAAAAGGCGACTGGCTTTATCTTCCCAAGCGAAGTGTCCATTTTCATCATCTCGCAGCCTTTTCCTGGCTGAATTCGGCGCCAGTCGATTGATCTATGGAGCTTCTGAAAAACTTTGAAAAAGCTCAAATCAGTAAAGGAAAAGAAAGAAAAAGAACTATTCCCGATCTCAAAAACCTCCACAGCCATACCTACTTTTTCATTACGATTGCAACGGTTTGGAAAGCAGCCATACGGAAACAGCGAGCTTTGGTGATTCGGAAACAGCAATCAAGGGCCTTTCAAGAGGCAGTTGTGCTTTCCAAGTTCTCTTTCTATTTCGCCGCAGTAACCATTTCGATAGCTCGAGGTGCTGGCCCGAAAGCGAATCGTTTCTGCGGAAATATTCAGATAGCTAAGAAAGGTCTTGTGCCTTTTTCTTCCCCTTCGATTCCAGATAAGCTGCGGATCACCCTATTCTAAGCCATGTATAAAGCCAGATGGAATTTTGGTTGGCGCGATGTCATTCCAGTTTAGACGATTCAAATTTATTTCTAGTGTTGATAAATAACTCGTATGAAGATGGAGCAGAGAAAAAAAATTCCTTTTCGAATTTCATACCAGCGGGGAGATATTTCCACCGAAATGAATTGACACTTTTAAAATATGAAGTTTTAACAACTCCAGGAATAACGGAATTTCATGTTATTGAATATTCTGAATTTTTTAATCATGCTATTATAAAATAAGGGAACATTTTATTAGTTTTCCCTTTACTTCTCTGCTCGAATACTTTTCATATCATATTTACTTTCTTTACACTGCCCCTATTCGATTATATTTAATTACAACAATTCTTGGAAATTCGTAAACATTTGTATAAAAGTAGTAGTACATGGAAAATACTGTTTCTAAAGTAGCCTCAGCTTCTTATACAGGGTGGTTAAAAATTCGTAGAAACTTTAAAAATGAATAGAAACTGGAAAATTAACCGAAATAAAAAACGGTTTGCAGGGTTAGCATCGCTAGGTCACGGGAATTTTTTTAAGGCAGGAAACGAAACCTCAAAAACAGCCGATAACGAGCGACTTCGGAGGGAATATGCAAATGAGACGATTATAAGAACTTGCGCTCTTCATCCATAACCAGTTCACCGTTGTAAACCGTGTATGTGGACCTGCTGCACTCTGCCGTTGCTGGATTTGTGACTCGGCTGCAATGTGTTATCCCTTGTGGTGGTGTCATGTGGTACACAAACTGCTGTAGTAAACAATTTGGAGGCATTCTGTTTGTTATTTGCGGATTTTTTCTTTGACTTGTGTACGTCCACGCCACATATCAGCTGTTGTTTGAGTTTTTCCCCGTCTTAAAAAAATTCCCGCGACCTAGCAATGCTAACTCTGCAAACCGTTTTTTATTTCGGTTATTTTTCCGGTTTTTATGAATTTTTAAAGTTTCTACACTGACTTTTAGTCCACCCTGTATTACCAATGCGTGTTTCCAACTGCAATGTCTTGTAAAAAAGAAAAAGGAAATTGAGTAGGCTGTGCCATAGACATGGCCACAAATTTTGACGTGAATACGTTTTTTGGGCCTACTTCTGCGTGGTAGGTACTGATATACAATAAAATTGATATCATCAGATTTGTCCTTCGAATAGTCGATACCAATGTTGTCTATTTGCGTTGCGAACTTCTTGAAATATAGAATAAAACCATTTCGATACGAATGCGTACCACAAGCCTGGTGTCCAGACCGGAAGACCTATTAAAATCATCGGATTCGTCTTTAGAATACCTATAACAGGTGTGATACTTTTATATACCTTATATACTTTTTGTTTGCGTTACAAACCCCATGAGATATAGCATAAAACCATGTCGTTACGAATGCGGGCCATGGATCTTGTGCCGAAGCCGGAACAGGTGTTAAAACCAGAGTGATGTCATTGAATTTGCCTTAACAATATCTATCAGACGACACCATTATCTTCTATGACATTGCTTTCAACGACTTCTTTTTCAAGTCGTCCTTTAATAGTGAAACGGATATTCAAAGTACCGGTGTGCCATGGGGATGACAAAGTCATTGGAAGAGCACCGTTGTCAGGGGATATGATTGAAGTGTTTCAAAATTTTTAACGGGATGGATAAAATGAATTATGAGTCATTAATACATAGTCAATTAACTAGTTCGACAAGGGGACACCAGTATCTATTGGTCAGGGACAATTCTACGTTGTGGTTTCACAGGAAGTTCTTCGGTAATACGGTTGTCAATAAATGTAATAGCTTACATACAGGAGGTTATGAAATCTAACACAATTGACACGTTTGAAAAGAAACACGATAAACGTATTGGGATAAATCCAGAAGCTACCTATACTTAGATGACGACCACACCAGACGACGATTGAGACAAGCATAATTTTTTTATGGGCAGTATATTAATTTTTTATCATAATTATTGGTTTTTTGTTGCACTTGTTGGGTTGCTGTATTTTTGAATAGTTTAGAAATATATTCGACAACCATATTTTTATGGACATTTTTTGATTTACCTCGTTGGGCATTTAGTCTGTTGTGTGGTCTTTGTATTTGTATTTGCGTTGTGAACCTTTTGAGATGTAGCGTAAAACAATTTCATAACGAAAGTGGGCCGCGAGTCTAGTGCCCATACCGAAAGGGATGTTAAGACCAGAGTGGTATAATTGGATTTGTCTTAACGAGTTTTTCTGGATCTTTATATCACTCAATTATTACGCTAACTAAACACACGCTGATAGTTTGTTCATCACAATCATCTGATGATTTGAAAGAGATATTCATGTCAAGAAAAGAAAATATCTGACAAGTGCTGCATTTTACCTCTATTACATAGGTGTAACTCATCAGAGAAAATATAGCTTTGCTTTTAACCATAACTTGCAAACAATAATACATTACTGTTACCACTTGTATACCTAGAATAATTCAGTAGTTTTGTGAATTCCAACTACAGCTGGATGGCCTGAGAATCATCAAATAAGATGTTGAAGATTGTCGCGCGAATCTGGATCCAAGTAAGTCGCATTCCGTTGCGTTGGAAAATTCATGGCTAAGGATTGAACATGATAGAGTTGTTCCTAAATGTGTCCAATCGGGTTCAATTCAAGGAAATTTGGAGATCAGGGAAGTACTTGAATGCTCATGTCAAGATTTTCTAGCAATTTTCAAGTAACATTTCTGAGAAACATGACATGTCGTACGTCTTACTCTCCTTTTAAGATTGTATAGGCTTCAGTGAAAGATAATAGTTATTATTTATATTGATGCACATTATGTGCAATGATTAATTTATAAATATACAAGTTTTGAAAGTTGCATCCACTAACCTATAGAATACCAAAATGACATTTCTCAGACAACATTACTTTTATCATGAGCTTATGTCCTTCCAGCTATGGTTACAGAGCTTGTTCTTGGAGACTTGGTTCCACGTATATTATACGTCACATAATATGGTTCCTCTTGTTCGTGAGAATAGGTTTTTTTCTGTACTGCCATAAAAATCGAAATAGTTTGATCCGAATCATCCTCGTAGCCATAAGTACAGTGATCATTCATCTGCTTTGGAACTCCATACAGAAGAACGTTCGCTAAACTGATATTTTAGACAAACCCTGGTTTATTTGAAAGTGAGAATGAACAATGAATTTGTTTTTCTTTTCTAGTGCGTTAGATGGCCCTCATGAAATTTCACAGTCGAGGTTCAACTCTCACATGATGGTGCTCCCCTGTTCTCACTTGGTTTATTTTCAGGGTTGTCATTTGTCTCGTTACGGTAAATTTTGCTGGCAGCAGCTGAAGAACTTATGAAAGACTGTGAACCCTAGACTGACTGTTTATTGACATTGTTGGCTATCTTGGCAGTAGTCCTTTTACATTCGAATCAAGAACGATGATAAAAATTACAATTTTAATTATTTAAACACCGTCTATGTCAATCTTTGATCCAATAAATGATCGAACGATTTAAATTTTCCTTGACGTTCACGCAAGACATTCAGTATATAAACAAAATAAAATCAAATGAATCATCAAAATATATTTGAACCAAATTAAAATTTCACTACGTTCATACTTCCTTTCAGTATCAACTATATTTTATATTTCATGATTATTTACTTTTATCGGGTGCAAAAATAACAACAAAGAACTGTCTTTTCGAGTTATCAACGGAATTTCATAAAATATTTAAAAAGAATGCATCGAGTGATCAAAATGAAATTTATTCGAGATCAATGAACGTCTTTCTAACTGATCAGAGGTTTCAGACTGGGTAAATATTAGAAAAAGAAAAGTTCTTTTTCCACTCGCTAGATTTCATCATACATGCAAAAAAGCTTTACTAGAGTAGGAGAATCCGCTTTCTAAGAGAGAAAGGCAGAGAATCGATATTTTTCAATCTCATGGAAAACAATAGGTCTATTCATCTTTTTGGACTCCGCAATCTTATCCCGCAGCAAAATAACATTCATCAATCTATGAATCAATCAATCTTGTTGTCCACCGCTTTATCGTCCAGAATCGCAACGTAAATCATCATCATATTTTTATTTTCTCTCCCAGAAACTGTTCTGGTTACTGCAACGACAGATGAAACGAATAAAGCAAACTACGTATAAAAGTTGAATACATTTCTGCTTTTGTTTTTTGGTTTCGATACCGAAATTTGGCTTCTTTTGGGGGAATTAATGACCACAGAGTAGTGCAGCCAAAAAGAAATTCATTCGAGTGTTCATACTTCGATGTCATTTGTGAAACATTCTCAACACAATATTCACCTCACCTCTCCAATATTTAGAAAATGATAGAAATTCATTTTTAATTTAAGAATTTCACACAACATATAAAACAAAAATCTTTGGTATGGGGCTTAGTATTTTAATACGGTGTATTTTTCTGAAGTATTTATACTGTTATAATGCAAATGACGATGATGTCCATAAATTTCTGAACGCCAGCAAAACAAAAGATGTTACAGATCGAATTCTGCTAAAGAGCAGGACTCAGCAACGGGATCATTTCGGCGGCAAATTTCTGGCGTTCATTCATTCAGATGAAATTCTGCGCTTTTAACGTTACCATGACGTCTAAAAAAATTTCAATGCAGATAAGGAGAATGAAATGTTTGTACAAACATTTCCATCCATCGACATTCCAGCACAGCTAGATTTACCGAAATAAAACAGTTATTAATTTCATGCCAATGAAAAATTCGTTTTAGATAAGAATAAAAGAAGATAAGTGATTGAAAAATTGAATGCATCGCTTTCAATATTCATCACAGCAAACCATGTATTGTCGCAAAAGAACGACTGAAACGGTCTGGAATCTTAAATTCAAATCTGTGACAAAATACGTAATGTCGATAAAAAATAATGTGATCAGGAAAATTTCAAATGCTATGATGCTATAAATAACGCCCAAATCGGTTGCAGAGGTTCTTCTAAGCAATTGTCTATTATTAATGCTATACGTATAAAAGATTGGATTCTTTTTGTGAGTGAATGAAAGAACAAAACATTTATCAATATAGAAATTAAGTGTATTAATTAAACACCATTCATGAAGTAAAGACAGCTCATTTTGTAGGCAATAACATACATAAAAATAATCAATACTTGAAAAAAATTTAATTTTATATTTCTAATAAAAACGAAGTTTATGTATTTTGTATTTTTCTTTTCTTGTCCCAAATTATTTACAGTTGGGTGAGATGGAAATATAAGCTTCAAAAAGTGAAACATCAAGGCAATAGTGCAATCACTCCTTAGGATAGTGCACTGCCCTATTACGTTTTACCCAAGTCTTCCCACCTGAAAGGGTGACTTGGGTACGACTTTGCATTCATTTTTCTCTTCTGTAATAAGTAACAAAACAATTGTCTTTTCATAAACAAATAACTAAAAACTTTTCTCTCTCTCTAGTGGTGCAGCTTTTAGCTCATTCATCAGGGAAATAATACAGATTATATATACAGATTATACAAATAGTACCCATGACACCAAAGTTTATGGTGACAATGAACCAGCTATGAATTTGAAATAACATAATGATTTTTGGATAAATAAAATTATTTTTAAAACAGTTATCAGATGACAATCGATTCAAATAAAAAAACTTTATCTTCAAACTTTCAACTGAATGCATTAAATTTGAACAATTTCGACGCCTCTTTCCTTATCTTTTTTTTGTTGTTGCCAAAATTGGTACATTCCAGAAAAGTAAATACTGTATTATATTTTACTGAAATGGTAAGAAATTCGTTTCAATAAAAGAAATCATAAAATATAGCTCGGTATTGAATATAATGCTATACTTTTTTTACGTTATCACTATAACATATAGGAACTTCGTAGATGAAATGAATTTTTCTTCCTATCCTTCTTTCTAACGTCTTGAGTTGACACAACATTCTTGAGAACCACCGGAAAATTTCGAGCATAGGCGAGTGCAAGCATTCATCGGTGCATTCCTGTGTCAAGATTTCCGTGTTCCTTTGATCACTTTTCATTGTAGGTTTTTTTTTCGTCTTTTTTTTTATTCAAAGAAAGTTCCCAACTTGCTCGGCTAAGTTTCTGTGGTATCTTAATGTCCTGGAAACTTGCGCAGCTGTTTCTGACAGCGGCCCCTGCCAACTCCTGTGCTTCTTCTTCGTCTTGGAACTTTTCTTACATTTTGTTCTTTCATCTATGTCTCTTTTTTTTTTCTTTGTCTTTCCTTCTTCTATCTTCACACTTTAAGGGAAAGTTGAATTGTCGCAGTTTTCTGGAGTTTTCCGCTTCTTTTCTCGAGCACCGAACTTTATTTCTTGATCTAAAACGCCATTTTAGTTTCAAGGTCTTGAAAGTGTTATATATTTTTTTCAAAAGGAAAACGAGGTAGAAGCATGAGTGAAACCAAAAAAAAAAAGATAGATGACATTGAAAATCGGAAAATTTGAGAATCTTGTCTCAAAATTTTAGAAACTTTGGCATTCGCACATCAATTATCAAAATTTGTTGGTTTCGCCAATTATATTTCGACGTTAGATCTCTCTGACGTGAATACGTCTTATAATCATGTGTTGATATTGAAAGCATTCGCAAAAGTTGCGTGACGAAATGTTTTAAACGCTCGTATCTCAAAAACTATTCAAAATATATCAGTGTTTTTATGGTGCGGGTAGACCTCGTTAGGACAAGAATAATGATACCATTCTGGTTTCAATATCTCTTCCGTTCTGAGTACTAGGCTCGCGGTCCACTATCGCAACGAAATTGTTTTGCGCTATATCTCCAGAGGTTAGCCAGTCAAAATAAAAGCCAGTGGTGTTGTCTCATAGACATTTTTGAGACAAAGCAAATGATGTCACTCTGGTTTTAATACTTGTTCCGGTCTGAGCATTAGTCTCGTGGCCAGCTTTCGTAACGAAGATATTTTCCACTATATTTCGAGATGTTCGCAACGCAAATAAAAGACAATGGTATTGACTTTTATTTGGTCAACCAGGCTGGGGCAATCGAGGCACTGCTCCAGAGCCCCAAGATGAATGCCCCCCCCCCACAAAAATATACACTTATTTTGTTATTTTGTAGAGCAATAAGCCTTTCGAGGGGGCCCTAGAAAAAATCTTCCCCGAATTCCCGAGAAGGCGCGCTACCCCCATGATCATCTGTCAGATATTTCAAAGACAAGTCCGATGATACCCTACCAATTATAAAACGTCTTCCGATCTGGGCACCAGGCACGCTCCCCGCATTCGCAAAGAAAAATTTTAAGCTGTAACATATTTAAGTGAACTCCAGCGCTATGCCAGATCACTGAAGTTCTCCCATGGCACATTTACAGATCACTTTACTGATGTGTGGAACTGTACCGCAGATCACTTAAGTGACCCGCGATATATTTGCAGATCAATTGAGTGATGCGCAGCACATTTACATATCACTCAAGTGACCAATGGCACAATTACAGATCTCTTAAGTGACTCGCGGTGCTATCCTAGAGCAGTCGAGTGGCCCACAGCTCATTTCCAGATCACTTTAGTGACATGCAACACATTTGCAGATCACTTTATTGACATACAGCACATTTCCAGGTCATTCAAGTGAACTCCGGTACTGTGACGGATCACTGAATTGTCCCGCGGCACATTTACAGATCTCTTAAGTGAATCGCGGCACTATCCTAGAGCACTTAAGTGACCTACGTCATATTTCAAGATCACTTAAGTGACTAGCGACACATTTACATATAACTTAAGCGAATAGCGACACATTGGCAAATCATTTAAGTGACTTGCGTCGCTTCCAGATTACTTAATTCAGTATCCCGCGACACGTTTTCCTAAAGGTTGAGCACCCTTGTTCCAGACTAAATATAATTCTGATTTAATTAAAATAAAATCACATAAAATCACTAATCTTTTCACAAACACAGAAGCTTAATTTTTTCTATCTTTATATATATATATATATATATATATATGTGTGTGTGTGTGTGTGTGTGTGTGTGTGTGCGCGCGTGTACATATATTATACACACACCCACACACACACACACACACACAATCAAAATAAAAATATTTCTGTATTTTTCCTCAATCTCTTTTGTTCATGTTTCATAAGATTCTTTCATCGATTTCTTTCCAAGAAAAAATCTAGTTGAATTCGTTAACGGTAGATGGCGGCCCGATCTTGTTGAAAAAGGTATTTTCAACGTCCAGTCGCTTAATTATAATTTATTCATGAATTATGCTAATATCGGTGAACCAAAGTTTTGAGTGTAATTTTCCAAGAAAGTTTTCGTCTCGGATGTGAGCAAACTTATTCACGTCTTTTCATGCTTGAGGCTAAAGAAGCGGCTTCCTTTTTGTGCAATGAGTGGAAGGGTGCATGTCTTCAAGCTATCCAGTTAATTACTGGGAATTCTGGGAATTCATTCAATGAGAGCTTGTTACCAATGTTGCATGCCACGTCGATTTTCCGAAGAATATAAAATCTTTCAGATGCGCTGAGGTTCTAAAGTAATCTGTAAAGAAAGCTCAAGATCATTAAAAAGTGACAAAATCTTAAAAATGAAAACTTCTTGTCTGATTTGCATTTGGCTACAGAGGTGGCATATAATGGGTTACTGCATTTCTATGCGAACAAACTTTGGTATAATCGGAGTTCGGTATCACACACACACACACAAGCGGGCAGTAACATAAAGCCCAAAGTGCGGAAAAATCACGAAATGGCCGAGAGATTTGGTCAAAGTTCGTTGTGCTGGCGTAAGGCGGTCTAGTTCCATGTGACGACAGGGAAAAAGAGAGAAATTTGGGAGAAAACTATTTATATAATAACATAAATATATAGCGTTTTTTCTGTCAAATTCTCTGGAAAAAAAAATTATCAGCGCATCGTGACTGTGGTTCGGTGGGTTGTCATAGCTAACGTGGACATAATGATAACGAAAAATATGCCAACTTGGCTATGATATTGAATCATGTCTTTTACTATCGGACTTTGGCCAGGGATCTCCCAGTCATTTCGCTAACTGGATAGCCAAAGCCCGAAGGCCAATTTCGGTCCATGGCAGTACATATACATATGACATATACATATATACATATTTTTTGCCAAATGTGGTAATTTTCTCTGATATATAATTAATTCACTGTTAAGACAAATCTTTCGAGGAATAAAGTAAAAAGGACAAGGAAGAAAAACTGTTTCGCGAATCTTTAGCTTTCTCGATTTCTATAAGGGTTAATAACAATATCAGCTTCAGAGAAACGCTAAACTGTAAGTTGGGTGTACGTTCAGAGATATGTCAAACCCAAAAAAACTGAAAACCTTTCCTTATGAGTTTTTGACAAGGAATCATGTGGTGTAATTTTGAGCGGTTGACAGTTATCACCCTGTATATTTTTCACATCCTAAGTTTCTCTAGTTTTAACTCACAATGTTCACGATGTTTCTGCAGTCATGAAAACATATATGTTAAACCCGTGAGATTCATATTATAGAAATATCTGTTGATTAGTTTTCAACATTCCAAAGCACGTCGGGATTCACCGTTTTACTGCGTCGAGTCAGCGGTAAAAAGAGCATTGGTCCTTTATACTATTCGTTTTCACGCACAGGGACTCTTATGTATGATTCTTCCGACTCGCGTTGAATCTGTTTACTCCTATTTCTTTCCCAAGAGGTTTTCGTGATTGTTTAGCTGTTACCTCACGATCCTTGCTTATCATTAAAGAAATGTATCAAACTTTAACAGATGCGTGATCCTTCAATATTTTCCTGAATGGGGAAATCTATATCTCCATTGATTCTGGTGATGCAGAATGCTTTCTGTAGCTTCGATAGGCTTACAACATTTAGAGAAATACTTGGAATTCTGGAAAATTTGAACTTTATCGTAGGTGGTCCAAGTTCACTTATAAAATATTTACAGATTTTTAAGATAATGTCTATCTACCAAAGAAACACATTACATGGATACACGTTTGGATATCATCAAAATTTAGAATATACAGGGTGTTTCAAAAAGAATCGCCCGATTTGAAATGCGCATATTACGAAAAATATTGAACATAGACAGTTAAGATAAATTTTATATTACATGGCTAATGGTAAATTTTTTTTAGAAACCGAATTAAAGGTGCTCAATATATGTTTATACGGTAGTCAAATTCGTCCCAAACTTCTGCGAGCATGTTTGCATCCACTGCGAGTGGATTTCTCTGAACTACATGTAAAACTGTCGTATGCGCTCCCCATTTTCGTCTGACATGCGGGGACGTCCAGGGGATTTCCCTTCATACAGACAACCCGTGTCTCGGAATTGTTTATATCATCGCCTAATGCTCTGAGCGGTACGAAGTTCAACACCAGGGTATTGTCGACGAAAAGCATGATAAACAATTGTTACGGACTCACACTTCGCGAAGTTTGAAACATAAAATGGTTTCTGTTGTGCAGTCACCATCTTGACAAACACTGAAGTGGTGGCCGAAGGAAGAGCGTTAGCGCTACCTGTCGGCAACTGCGTGATAGTTATGATTTTTTTAAATCAGATGCTTTTTTTGAAACACCCTGTAGTATAGCAATATTGTAATGAGGCCCAGGCTTTATGTTAGTATAACACTTTCTTCAAACAGAAACCTTTTGAATAATTTTGTTATTTTATTATTATTGCATTTGCTCATACGGCAATGTAGATACCAATGGTAAGTTACAAAAGTGTTGTAATATGTGCGTTCAGATTCTGAAAGAGTAATTATAACCGCTATTAAGTAAATGCGTGAATAAAACCACGATATTCAACTCAAACCTGATTTTCTAACGTTTATTACATTTAGAAAGCTCTTAGCAATAGTATGTTCCAGTAAGGATACATAGGACTAATGTTCTGCTAAATAAGTCAAGATATGTAAACTCGGGTATTTGATTTTCTACCCTTTCACTGTATATTGTTTTTCTGAGAAAAAATAAAATAAGAACTTTAATAAATCAACTAGAATACAAATATATCGATAAAATTCTGAAAAAATAAAATCACCAGGAGGGATCAGAGGGAACATATGTGTCCCATTAGTGTTTTTAATGGAAGTCCTACAGTGGTATTGTAATAATGATTGAAATGCAATGAACAAATAAGTTATTTTTATTCAAATCAATTTGGAGGGGGGGGGGCGAAATATATTAATGAAATAATAAAATACCCACGGGATATATAGGTTTAGTGGTAGCGACAACTACATGCAAACCAATAAAGCATGGACTTTCAATGAGGAACACGGTATATAAAAACATTGTACCACTGAAAATAAAATTTACTCTATAGTACATTAAAATAATGAAAATTCTGTTAGAGTGGTATTCAACAGACACTATTATCTGGAAGTCTAACTTAAATTGAATTTTATTCCCCAAAAAATATCAAAAAAGCAGTATTTTTATTTATTCTGTGTGTCATAATTCAGATGTCTTTACAGACACTTTTATTCAAGAATTGAAAAAGATACATACAAAATAATAGCCGATAGAATAAAATTTTTGAATGGAGAAATGGAAATATTCATATCTTAGATCAAAAAGAGCAGAAAATGTAAGAGAAGTTTGGAGGCATCTAGTTCTTCCATTTTTCTTGAAATCGAATTTTTCCATTCGATAGCGGACAAAAACATTAAATGTTCAGTAGGTAAGTGTTTTTAAGCCTCGGACAGTTCGGATTTCCAAAAGCCTAATCCTTTGAATAAGAATAGGAAATCCAGAAGCACCGAAAAGAAAAGAATCCTGTGAAAGATACAACGATTTTCAAAGTAAAATATTTTCTTTTATCCTCTCTAAACTTGTAATATGACGCCTAGATTTCTATTTCTTGCAAAACCTTTAGTACATTCAGGTGCGAAAGAACACCATTCTCGTAAGATCAAGGAAGAAATGGAAATACATTTTTGATCGGATAAGAACCCCACCAGTGGAAAAAATAATATATTATTTACATTTTAAATTTTTACAAAAATCTTGCACCTATAAAATTGAGATTACCGGAATTTATCATTTCGGAAAGATAGCGTGTTGGTGGGCGGTCCTCTAATGGTTACTAGCATATGGTTTGGATATTTGTAAGGTCTTACTTCATCTTTTAGCCTGCATCATCTGAAATCTGTACATGGTCTGAGCTATGGGAGTGCTCAACCCATTATTTAGAATGGCGTGGACCCCGGAGTACCGGAAAGAGTCTGCTAGATGGGTTCCTCGTGCATTTGTTCATGGCAATGCAAGGTAACACTGATACAGAAACAACTAGAAAGCTAAGATGGTTCGATGGTCAGCTCTGGGACACCCTCCCTACAGTCCAGATTTATCCCCCTGAGACTGCATTTTCTTTGGACCGCTTAAGGAGACATTGGGAGGATAGTCATTCGACGGTAATACAGTAGAGGAAGAGATTTTGCGCAACTGGCTGCACACACAAAGCTCTTCCGATAAAAAAAACTAACATTTTTTCGAAAAAAAGTATATTTCATATTCTGGCAGAAAATCAATGTGTTATTTTTGTATCATTTTATTCTTTTGAGAAGTTGATGAAAATGACTTTTGATCTGTATTTGATTAATGTTCGTAGAACGACACGACAAAAAGTTTCTTCGAAGATGAGGTCAAATACACGCATTATTCAATCCATATCATAAAACACAACTTTCTCAACCCGCCAATTATCTTTGAATGTTATGACAGTTTATTAATATTTCTTCAGTAGGCGCTATAATTCACGAAAGTATTTGAAAAGTGAAGTTGAAAGCTATCTGTGTTTATTTATTTATAAAATGTCTATGACTACATAAAAATAGCTTTTATGTCATTATATTTTATGAAATACGGGAATCGGATGAATCCAGTTAAACGGGATCTGTTTACCCGTGAAAATCATTGTTAAAACATCTTGAAAAAATAAAAACAATATGAGAAATGGCTGTATTCTCAAGCACGTAAAGAATATTCTGATACGTGTATTCCAGTAAATCACTTCGGCATTAAAAAAATACTGAACGAAGCCAAAAAATAAAAATAAAATCATAGGTATATGTCCAAATGGGATGCGAATGATGTTTAGAAGCAAAAAAAGAAATATATATCTTTCAATGTTTTACGTGCAATTTATTCCACCTGTACTGGCATGTGCTCTTATGCCTCAAAGGTGTTAGATATTTCAGGAAGAAAAATACCGGAACCGGGAATTCTCTTTTATTTCCGGTCTTTTGCGTTTCTCTTCTCTTGCTCTCGATTCGTCATCGAGTTTCTCAATGCATATCAATGACTGGCAATGAGTTCTCTTCCCTTCTAAGCAATTGCAAGTTCTCTGCAGCCCATTCAAATGAGGTGATTTCTACCTCCTACTGACAAAGCCGGTGAAAGGAAGGCACATTTCACTCCATCTCATGTATTTTTTTCCCTTCACTTTTTTTTCCGTTTCCAGGAATTGTCAAACGAAACTGATTCCCAATACTAACCATGGAGACTACTTTCCACTAGCTTGTTGACGCCAGCTACAGTGTCAATAATTCTCTGGTGAGGAAACTCTTAACACATATCCGTAGGCAACCACTGCAATGTTGCAATGGAAATATTTCGATGTTGTTGTTTTTTTATTTATGTTCGAAACTTCTAATAAAAACGTGAAATGTAACATGGGAGAATATACATTCGTTTGAAGTGAAAAAAATGATATCAAGTATCAAATATCAAGTTTATTCAACTCAATGATAATCGATTTGAATGTATATGAATTCTAAACAGAGTACGGCGCGCACCCTGTAGATATCATTAATGGGTTCCCACATCCTTTTTAACATGCTGAAAGCTAGTAGGAATATCATTAAAAATATTAATTAACCATCGATTTATATAAACTTAATTAAGCACATTTTTGATTTTTGTTTTGTTTTCTTATGTTAGTATATAAAATTTTACATATATCTAATACTTAATATTTTCAACTTTTCCAAACATGCATTAAAAACAGCTTGCGCGCATGCATGATAACATAGCATGACATCAATGTAATTGGATAGAAATTGATTCAAAATATACAACAAACGGTTAGTTCATAAAACGAAGCAGGAGATTGAGACCTCATTGGCTCAATCTTTTCTGAAATTAAATTGCAAATATATATATTTTTTAATTTAAAATTTAATTTTAAATAAGAAAATAAGATTAATTGAATAAAATTTCAATCTTTTACATTATTATTTCATGAACTGAACAGTTACTTGTATTTTGAATCAATTTTTGTTCAATTACATTAATGTCATGCTATTTTATCTTGCACGCAAGCTCTTTTTAATGAGTTTTTTTTTTTTGAAAATTTGCAAAACATTAAGTATTAGAGATGTGGGAAATTTTAAACTGGCATAGGATAGCGCATACAATCGAAAATATGTGTAAAAAATGTTTAAATCAATAGTCAAATTACATTTTTAATTATAATATAATAAATTTAAATTTTTAATTATAGTACTTTTAAAAAATGCATATCATAGAATTATAGAATAGATGGTAACGAATAGTTTATATATATATATATAAACTACTCGTTACCATCAATTCCATATATATATATATATATATATATATATGTATAAGCGTTGTTAAGGTAAAATCCTGTAGAACTTTTGTATCAAAAATGTTCCAAATTACGCATTGGCTTTTAATGATTTCTTTGGAAAAAAAACTTTTTGTTAGTTAAAAATGACTCCACATTGCTAATAAGTTCACAATTTACCTTAAACTTATTTTTGTTTAATACAAATTTTAAGAATATTCTTAAATATGAAATGAAACTCAGTTCGATTTATTTATTAATTAACAAGACTACATCTTTTATATTCATTTTTAAAAATTAATAATTTTATTTTATTCATGCAAAAAAACAAAACATACATGAATAGGAGAAATATAATAAGGTGCAATAAATGATATATATAAAGTCAGAATTACTTTTCATTTTTTCAACATACGATGTTTGGATAACGTTAATAAATTGAAACCGCTTATTCTTAAAATGGGTTACTTTTCTTTGGAAATACATTTTTTGTGGTACATCGAGCAAAATATTTTTATATATTTATCGAAATTGTTACATTATCCACCTACGTGAATATTTTAGTGCATACAATTGCAGGTGAAGATGGAATATCTTTTTGCAGTCATGTAGCATTCATAAATAATAATATGCGTGTATATTTACCATGATAGGCATTTTAGTATAAACGACATACCAAATACATACGACGCAAACTTTACAGATAAATAGAAATGTAACGAACATCTCACAAAAATACGAGTTGGAATGTTGTCATTACTTTTCACTTCTGCTATGCATATTCTTAACCATGAGTTATTCCGTTAAAGAATCATTCATTCATAGAAACCTTAGGGTTTATTTAACCATTAAAAAAGTTGGAAAAAAAAAAAGCATAACCGTGGAATAGTGAGCGTGTAATAGTGCGTGACGCCCGTTTTGAGAAAATGCAGCAACAGAGAGAGAGAGAATGACTCAATAAACGCTGAATAAAATATTCCCGTTTCGCTTATCACTTGAAGGAAAAGAGCGGCAACAGCCGCTCACACCATAGATGGTAATGATGAAGTGCTACGCGACAGAAAGGAACAAGAAAATCTCTCAGAGGAGAAGAGCAAAAAAATCGAACAACAGAACGTTTGTCACTGTGAAAAATGATGTTAGCTCATCGGCGAGATCAAGAAATGTCTTTCGAGAAACTGAAAAGTTTTGAGAAACATCCTCTCTCGAGAATTGGTAGAAAAAAATCAAGCAATGTATTTCGAAACTAGTAAATGCCATATGAAGAATCGGCATTCAAAAAAAAAAATTCTATACTTTCAAAGGTTTTGAGATTAACACGATCATTTCTTCTATACCTGATTGAATTATAATTCATCAAGACTATGGAACGCATAAGAGGAAAATTCATTTCCTTTCTTATTCAAATACAGTAAAACCTCTCTACAACGATACTCGATATAACGATAAATCCCTCTACAACGATACTCGATATAACGATAAATCCCTCTACAACGATACTCGATATAACGATAAATCCCTCTACAACGATACTCGATATAATGATAAATCCCTCTACAACGATACTCGATATAATGATAAATCCCTCTACAACGATACTCGATATAATGATAAATCCCTCTACAACGATATTTTTACAAGTCTTGTTTAGAATCCGCTATAGTCTAATACATTAAAGTTGAACACATTTTGATACAACGATTTCCTTTACTACGATAAAACCTTCTATAACGATATTTTTTAAGACATTTTGAAAACAGCGCTACATCGATAATTTTTTTTATATTTCGCTGAAAATCGTCTTAAATTTAATTTTAACTTTGTCTCTTGTTTTCATTCTTTAAAGGTTCCATGAGTGTCCAATATAATCTGTGTTTCCACCACATGCTCACTGAAAATATTAATAAAGCTGTTGGTATTGTCACTTCCTCTGTAGGACAGTGAAGTGCAATACTTTAAACCACTTTACAGGCGCAATGCATCTGTATGAATTTCATTAATCAACTAATTATTGCAATTTTTCGCAACGAATAAACCTTTTACCGTTTTCTGATAGAACTAACAAAGCAGATTCCGAAAAGATGTCAACGATAGCATAAATTTTGTCGCAATGTTGTCTCTCAATATAACAACAATCCCTCTATAACGATATTTTTCCCCCGCAGAATATCGTCATACCGAGGTTTCAATGCACTTATATTTATCAAATTTTTAACCTGAAATGCTCAAATTATTTTTCGAGCTGATAATTTCCTTTATTTTGTTCATTAAAAATTCTATTTCAAATTTCTCTGCCTATACACAGCCTCATTGAAGACACTGCCTTAAAAATCGCGCATAAAATGTATTGAAGTGATATTACTTTACAAATAATATACTACCTTTGTGATTCAAACTGTACCTTCAAACTGAAAACTTCAAGGTAAAAAGTACATGCTAACAAAAGATTTTAACAAATTAGTGAAATCACAGCCGCATATGCTCTGCAACAAAGAAAGAGTAGTTGTCCGGAATTAGGACATCTACCAGCAAATTCAAAATATGGAAAGAAAATAATATGACCTCAATCTTATGCGCAAAGTGATTCTAAATTTTTAACTTCAAACTGGCTGCAGTAATAAACGTTTTGCGCATATGCAAAGCTATGCATTTAAGGGATAAAAATTACAGAATATTCTGACTCGATTTTTTTTGTTGTTGTAGAAGAACATATCTCCATTTAGTTCATTCTAAGATCGACTAATGAACTTTTACCAGCGCCGCCATCTTATTATGGAATTGAAATTTCTTCTTTCTTCTTTGTAATATTGCGGTGGTGATTATGTTTGATAATATATTATAGTTAATGAAAGACTCGTATCTTTTTGAACTTATGCATCGGTTCTGTTAAATTTGTCACGCCTAGCTGACACGATGAAAGAAAAACGATTTGCGATTCGAAGAATTTGAGAATAATTTTACCACGTGAAAACTACAAAATAAGATTAACCGTTTCAGAGACGAAATCGGCAGGGTTTGTAGTGTTTAAATTTCTGTGAACAGTAAAAAAAAAAAACATGAACAGAACGTTTTATCAAAAGAGTTGTGGATGCATGTACCCATGAAAAAAGTGTGGGCAAGTGGTGCATAGCAACAGTTCAATGTAAGAACTGCCCCAGTTCTATAGCGACTCGATTCTAGAGCTGTTTTTACCAACTAAAAGTTTACCTTGTCGGTACCTCGTGTATTCGATATGAATAAAGTGCTGCTGAAACTAACGTCGCCATATGGTTTTGGCATGTACTCAATCAAATATGATTGATATGCAAACCAGATATTCGTGGCTGTTCTGAGAACAAATTTTTCCTTTCACTAGAAATTCTTTCGTGTCCAATGTTGTACGAATTTTCTTCTCTTTATTTACCATTTTTCTTTCTCTTTTCACTATTTGGATTCATACGAGATGTTCACGTGAATAGTTGTAAGAAAGCAAGTATTCGTTGATATCTTGAGCAAAAAGCATATGTAAATCCAAATCAAATTGTTGTATATCTGACCAAACCGCGATTGTATATTTTTTTGTATACATAAGGTACCGATGAATTTTTTTTCTGAAATAATAGCTTATTGTGTTGATAAAATTGTATGAATCATTGTTCAGAAAAATGTTATTGTGACAGCAATTGAGAAATAAGAAGAAAAAGAACGAAGAGAAAAGGAAGAGAAGACTGTTGGGAGTCTTAAATTGCGAATGGAAAATAGATCAATAAATGAACCTATGCTGCGTAAAAAAAAATCGCAATTTCATAAGCCAATATGTTACCGTCATCAATAATCAAGCAAGGAGTGTTATTTTCATTTGTATCGATGAAAAATAGGAAATTTGAATTAATTTTTATGTTTGACAATTGGTGATTCGATTTAAAAAATGTTATAATTTGCATGTGTGAAAATTATATTATGCACAGATATTTGGGGGAAGATTTTTAACAGCGACTGATGCGGAAATGAATTCAGGAAAGAAAAAAAATTCAACTGCCCTTGCGGGGAATCGAACACATTCTCTCTCACCATCTGGTGGCAAAGTCAGTAGTGGGAGCTCCGGCATGAGTTAGTTCCCGTTGTCCATGTACGGTCCCGTTCACCGCACACAAGCTCAAAGTAAAAATTGATGTTCGTTGACTTTGTTGTCGAGTGCGCTTACCGGCAAGTGAGAGGACATGGGCTCGATTCCCCGCAAGGTCAGGTGAATTTTCTCTCCTGAATTCATCTTCGCATCATCCAGCTATTAAAACCTCCGTATGGATAGCGAAGAGTGACATATTCCTTGGATATTTGTGTTAGTAAGAAAGTTTTCTGCATCATTTCTTTATACAAAGAGATCATGAGACATTGTGCCCAATTAATCATTCATATACTACGTAGTTGTATCAAATATAAACCTAAATTCTATTCCAGAAAAGTAGAGTATTTTTGGGTAACCCTCTATAACGCTTACTTGTAGCTACCTCATTTTTTATCGTCTTCAGCAACTCCTATCTGTACTCAGTAGCACGATGAACGAGCAAGAGGTAGGTCTGTTGCATAGCTCATTATTATAGAACTTCAGGCTCAAAAAGGCGTGAATCTATATTTATTTTGAGCAGGTTGTATGTACAATTCAGAGAAGAAACACTGTCAAAAACTCAAGCACATGATTATCGTTAATTTTTTTAGCAGGACGAGAAGCGGTTAAAAATGAGCCCCAGTACGGACGAGCATAACTGCGGGAAAAATTCATGCTCTTTGTGAAACTATTAAAGTACATAACCACATGAAAATGTCAAAACGGTTGTATGATCCAGTATTAGCTATTCGAAAGCTCAATTCAACTTTGACGATGGCCTGGATCATAAGAACCGAAAAGTGTCGCCTAGGTGGGTTCCTCGAGCTATTATTCTCGAGGACAATTCAAGGCATACACTGCTATATCAAAATGAAAAGCTGAAAACGGTTCACCGGTGAGCTCTCGAACACCCTCTCTACAGTCTGGATTTATTCTCCTGCGACTACCATTTGTTTGGTGGGGGGGGGGGGGGCTAAAGAGGACATTGATTCTACGATGATGCAGAGGTAGAAGAGCACTAGAGCAACTGCCTGCACATATATCTTATTTCTTTCAAGAAGGGATTAAAAAACTATCGATTCGTTGGGGAAAACGTATTTCATAATGTAGAGATTATGCAAAAAGTAATGTATTAATTTTTATCTTTTAACTGATTTGAAGAATTATTATAAAATAATTTCATATTTGATTTGCCCTCATATTAATTGAAATCCAGCTTGAATCGTATTGATGGTTGAAAACTTACAAGTAACACGAATATTAAAATTACTTATCTGCACCCTTGATTGGAAGTATATTTTCCTATCATTATAAACTGTATAAAATCCTTTTTAAGAAATTCTAGCTTTCAAACTGCGAAGAAGAAACAGTAATTCATTCCATTATATTTTGAACGCGTTTGCTGACACAACATTTCCTACCAAAATCCTTTTAGTTTTTCCCCCGAAGTCTGTTATTTTGTTTCTGCATTCAAGGAATGCCAACACTTTTTCTTTCAAAGTTTCTTTCATCGCAGCACTGAAATGCTAGCAGAGTAGCCTCCACTGTTTCTACTTTCTTTAATGTTATTAATTTTAGGATTCTTTCAAGAATGCAATTCTTCCGACCGATTATAACTTGTTATCATTTCTTTTCTTCCTTGCATTTACAACCTCTAGTCTCTGAACTCGAACATCAGCCAATCCTATAGGGTGGTTTTATGGAAAACGTTTATTGTACCTTCTACAATAAAATTTAAAGTAACGATGCAATATACTCCTCGGGAAAGAAAAAAACAACTCTTTCACCTCTTCTTTCATTTATAGTTCGGAATAGAAATATCATGCTAAACATCGAGCGATGAAATCTTTTCTCTTATTCTCAATAGGATTGCTATACTTGCGCGCAGATGTTGTCTATTCTGTGCCAAGAAATTGACTAAAATACAGTTTCATCGTACTAAATGAAATTTACACAATGATTTCACCCTGCACAAAGTATTGAAATTCATACACGTTTCAATCAAGTAGAATATAATATTGTCAGACTTTCATTTTAGTCTGAGAAACATGCTATCATACTCCTAAATGTTTTAGCAACTGACTATAAATTATGACTTTTATGAATATATGGTCGAGAAATTTCACAAATTTATCAAAATGAACTAAATATGCGACAAGAACAACTAAGCATAAGACAACCATAATCTTTTTAAGGGCAGTGTATTATAGACTATTAATTATTATTATTTTCTTTTATGATACATGCTTTTATATTAGGTTGCTATGTTTTGGTTATATTTGACATCCATATTTTTTATGGACAACTCTTTTCAGTCACATCGTTGGGCAGTTTTCTAGTTGTGACCTTTTTGTTTGCATTTATATTTATTTGTATTTATATATTTGACAGTAAAACCCTTCTTTGCGGTCACACTTGTTTTACGGCAAAATAAGGCCTTCTTGGGAAAAATCCTATTTAACGTATGCGTTTCGAATCTCTGCTAAACGGTCACACTAAGATACGGTCATGGATCTGAGTGTGATCTTCATTATCCATTCCATTAGATTATATAGAACCCCTCTAGGAACGTATACATTTTTTGTTCGGATATTCCTCCTCCCATGAATTTTTGATAATAAAATCATGGCTTATATAGCTATAAAATTATTGCTTTTGTGGCTAGTTGAAAGACATGTCCTATTCAATAATACTTTTTCTGATTTCGAGGGATTGTATTGAATGTTCATTTGAAAAAATTGTATACTCCAATTTTTGTTACGGTTAAAAAATAGTTTTATATTTCATCATAGTTCTTAATGTTTAATCAATATTATTAAAAAATCCTCGAAGAGAACTTGAACGATAAATTAACGTATAACGTAAGTAACGATAAATTAACGTCTAACGTGAGTAACGATAAATTAACGTCTAACGTGAGTAACGATAACTTAACGTATAAAAGTTCGTTTTATTCAAATGTTAGTGTTTTATCAATTCTTAAACAAAAACAACCTACGGCTTAAGCGAAGCTGCGTCGTGTCCACGAAAACTACTGTTTCTTCGGCCATTTCTTTGGATGCGTTTTATTTACCGGAAACTACAATATTTTTATTTAATTGTTACTTAATGTATTGAATTACAGCCACTCTTCATTTACTGACGGAATTATCTATCCTGCTAGTGTTTGCAAAAGAGTTTTTTTACTGTATAATATTTTGCTGAAGTGAATAAAACACCAGATAATGTATTCTATGTTTTAAAGTCTAATTTTGTTCGATATCTGTTGATTCAATAAATTGGAGAGTAACTACTTTATAACACTTTAAATATTCTATTAACTTATTTATGCAAACGGCAACTCGGGTACGCAACTGTGAGAGTTGAAAAAAAAACTAACAAAACATTTTCACAAAACATCATTCAGTATTAATATTCACAAGTCCTCTGAATTTCTATTGGATATCATTGACCGATAAAACTCAACGTCCATACATGCACCATGTGTGTTACGTTTTAAATTAATTGCTGGGAGTTGAAATGAGAGGACCTGCGTATCATGACGCATGAAACATTCGTAAATTCAGTTGGAGAATAGTGAGTAAACATGCATGCTGTGTAGAAGAGGAATGCAATTACCGGTTACCTCATTCGGTTTAAAAAATTGATACACAAAATTAACTGATTTTACAACACATCCAAGTTTTCATTATTCAGTTCTTGAAAACGTATACGTGCGAAACGGTTTGTCACTTTTATGAAATTTATATGAATCAAAAACATTGAAAGTACATAAAAAAACTAGCATTTAACATAGAAACAGATTTTAGAGGGTTTTTTTTTAAATCATTCTCGTTGTTTTATCGTTGTTTAAATCGTCTCGTTTTAAAATTCTCTCTGGAGAAAATTCGTTGATTGTGGTTCGAGTTTTCTGAGAGAATCTACGAACCCAAACTTATATAGTAAAAAAAAACACATCCCGAAAATTCTTCAGATTCTGTGTGATCCAAGTATACAGACAGATTTATCAAACTTATATAATTCTACACTATTTCCTCAATATAGCCTCTGAATGAATGAATGAACGCCAGGGTCTCTGCCACCGGATTTATCCCGTTGCCGAGATCTCTTCCAGCCCAGCTTCGTGGCAGAGTCTGGAAGTGTGTATAAGCACACAAGAGAGGCAATATAGCCTCTAAAAATCTAATTTTGGAATAGAAGAATTTCTTTTGAATAGTAATGATTTAAATATACAAGAGTTTTCATTCCGATTTGACTTGGAAAAAAAAAGTATTAATGTGAATGGAAAGGTACTTCTCTCATTAACTTACTCAAAAACCGCACATTTTTAATAAAAATTTCCTTTTGACCTGGTCGCATGTTTCCTTTAACATTAATGCTTACAGATATTATAGAATGAAATACCTAGACACATCAATCAGTTTTTGAATTTTTAAAACATTATGAAACTAACATTTCTAAAATTTATTGGTGTTTGTATGACATTAAAATATTTAGAGATTTCTCTGAATTTTATTAGAGATTTCTCGGCATTGTTTAATATCGTTTTGTTATCAACAATTGTTATATGTTGAACCCGGTACTTATGTATGTGCACGCTCATATATATTTATGTATAATTTTCTTTATTCTGAATTGTTATTCTTTTTTCTATAACATTTAATTTTTGTACAGTATACTCTTACAGGGGTTGGACAAAATAATATGGACATCTGTGAAATGAGACAAAATCTTTATTAATAGGCTGTTGGTCTTCCTTTTGCATTAATTACAGCTTGTATCCGTCATGGGGTGAACAAATACAAGTCATGCACAACAGTCACAGGGATATGTAGCCACTTCTCCTGCAAAAAGGCTACTAATTCAGAACGTGTCTTTGGAGGTGGAAACCTACTGCACATTTTGGCCTGCAAAATACCCCACAAAGGTTCAATTATATTAAGATAAGGGGACCGAGAGGGCCACACGAGGTGTTGCAGTTCGTCATGTTGTTCATCAAGTCAGTTTCCGACAATTCCAGCAGTGTGAGCGGTCGAATTATGTTCTTGGAACACAGGTCGAGAATCATGAGACCACGGTGAGACATCGCGCTCCACAGTATCACTGATGCCCCCTCCATGCTTAACAGTAGGAAGGAGACAATCAACGTCATACGCTTGTCCTGGCGTTCTCCCAACGTAAACACGTCCGTTAGTCTGGAATAATGTGAACGACGATTCGTCTGAGCAGATGACATTCTCCATTGTTGTTGTGTCCAATTCTTATGTTCGTGACACCATCTTCGTCGTTTCAAGGCATTGCATGGTGTCACCAATGATTTTGGAATAGTCGCCTTACCTTGTATGTTTGCTGCATGCAGTTCACGGCGGATAGTTTTTGTCGATACCCTTTTGGGTCTATCAGCCATCTTCGATTTTCGGTCACTGTTATGCTTGGTAGATGATGTCTTTCCCTATTTGCTATAGGCTGTCGTTCCCATCGACACAGTACTTCTCCCGACACCAACAAGGCTGGCCGTTTTCATTACTGTGGCCCCGGCAAGACGGGCTCCAACAATCATGCGTCTTTCGAAATATGTGAGGTCAGCCATAACGAAGTTTTAACGCCCCAATATACATCGCATACGAACGCTATCACTGCGACGACTAGACTGATGTGTGCACATTATCGCCCACTAAGTGGAACACTTCCACACTAGAGGGCGGGCGTATACGACAGGTTCCCTCGAGTGTTGTTTTTTGCACAGGTCTTCACATTATTTTGTCCAACCCCCATATGTATTTTGTGTTCGGTGTTTCCAATATCATTAACCGATGCCTATTTTGTATTGCCACTTTTGCCAATGATCTGGGAAACCAATGCAAAATAAATATATTATTATTATTATTTAAATAGAAATATGTTATTGCATTATATACAGGGTTATTCTAAATTCATGGGACAAACTTTGAGAGATTAATATATAAGACACCTAAATAAGCATTTTTGGTCATTGAATGCATGGTCGAATCGCAATAACACAATAGCAAAGTCTTTACAGGTGCTTTTAGAGAGTGCACAATACCAATTCACCAATAGCAAATTATATTATTTTTCGAACGGGTTAATTGCGGTATGTGCTATCAACCATCCGAGGGTGCACATGATTCTAACACAATGAAGTAGATCCATTTTTGCTGGAAAAAATCTAAATTACTCAAACACTACATTTCTGCTTGAACGGATTAGATACTCCAAGCTCATTACATGACACCTGTCTCTCACCATATCTCCTCTCTCTCGACTCATTTTTTGAGTCCATCTCCTAGGAATCGTGCAAGTGATTCCTAATTTTTATTGGCAACTTTGGGGACCTCATCGCCAAAATTAGCTTCATTAATGCGTCACCAATATGGTTTGTTACAAAGTTTCTACTTTAACCTTTCATATTCGACCACACATTCCATGACGAAAAATGCTTGTTTAGGTGTGTTCTATCACCCCTTTAAGATTGTTGCATGAATTCTGAATCACCCTGTATGTAAAATATGTTATTGGAAATTGCTAATAAAATACCGATAATATTCTGAGAAACGCATTCCTCAAAACATGCCGAGCAATATCAATGAGAGAGACAGAGAAAATATAAATAAACATTCAAATACATGCTATTATAGGAAACAGACAACAAGGCGCTAGAATACTATCCAAAATCACAAATAGTAGGAGAACAAACCATCCGTAATAACTGAGAGATGAAGATGAAAAAGCTATAGCGCTCCCTAGGAAATCAGTGTGCTTTTTTTTTTTTTTAAATCTTTTATTTTTCTATGAAACAAAAGGAATTAAATTCGGATAAAGGGAAACAAAGTTCTTAATATGCACAAAGAACATTGCAGATTTTCTGGATGATCACATAAATAAAAAGAAAAATGGGGAAGAGGGTGCGGGTGAAAAATATAGGAAAGAACTTCTTCGCCACCATCTTTGAAACCGAATCAAAAAACAAAAAAAGAGCCAAAAAAAAAAACCAAACTAGCAAATGCGAAAGCAATCGACAAGAAGGAGGAGGGCGACTTCAGACAAAAAGACAAAATAACACGAAGATATAGAAGAAGGCACAAACAAAACAAAAAAAAAAAAAAATCCAGAATGCGTAATGAGAACAAGGGGGTGGAAAAAAGTAATCTATCGTCTTTTTGGTAACTTTGTACATTTGCATTTTGTTTTGACATTTAAATCTATCCAGGGCTTCATTTCCTTGCCTGGTTTTTCCCACACCGTCTTCTTTCTTTGCATATTTTTGTCCTTTTTTTTTAATTCGTTGTTATTGCAATGGATCGGCTTAGAACAGTTTTTTTTTTTTACTCTTGCTTCGTGTTCGCTGCTCTCTTAAAGTAAATATTCTGTCTTGTTCTCCTTTGTCAATAGCATTATTCAGTTTTTCATCCGTTGTTCTTTTTTTTTTTAAATTTTAATTATACCTTTCCACTTCCTAACAAACTAACCGGACTAAGTTCCTATTTATTATGCGGCACGAACTTCGCTACAAAATTATATGCATGTTAACATGTTTGAAAGAAAGTTAAAGCGATTTTTTCCAGTTTTTTTCCCCCACTCCCAGCCATTACGATACATTTTACTTTTTTAACATAATCTGTTGTGAGAAATTTCTTTAATTTTCTTTATACTTTTATGACATTGATTATAGGTTGAGAAATGGTATAATGAAAATGGTGAAGTTTCAGTGTTTGTGCTCTTGAATTTTTCGAATAGATGTGTGTGTGTTTTCTGTATAAATTCTGGGAAATAAATTTGAATTTTTTAAGAAAAACATATTTTAGTTTGTATTACAGTAAATGTATAATAATATTTCAATTTTCCATACGTAAAATTAACGACGTGTAATTTGAAAAACCCTATTGAAAATAAACTATGAATAAAAGTGAACTGATTTTCGGCCACAAAAATGTCAAGCTATTTGATGGTATATTCTCCACATTTTTAGGACTCCACATTTTTAATCATTAACTTACGTTTATCAATATTTTTATAACAATATAAAGTATATTTTGTGGTAGCTATGATAGTAGCGTATAAGTGTTTGCCATTATTTTTAAAAAATTGATATAAGATTTTTAGAAGAGAGAACACCATTTTATAATTATAAACTATTTTAGTTTGTGGATGCATATTATTGCATCACTGTTTTATAACGGATATAAAAAATGTCTTTTTATTACGTCGTTATGAATTCAACAGAAAAGTAGTCTTTTCGTATGCTCTTTTACAAAAATAATCTTTGTATACGATAATAATTTTCACATGACAACTATAAAAGTTGCATGAGCTACTTGAGAGCCCTAGAAAACGGATAATTTTGACAAGAAAGACAGATCGTAAATGACAAGTTGAAATTTTCAACAGTGCTGTTCATCACAATTTTTTTTTATTTTTTGTTGAACAAGTGAAAACTTCCACGATGCAATAATATGGTTACTTAATCTCTAAAAAAAAATATGATATGGAAAGATGCAATTTTTTTAACATGCACTAGGCCAAAGCTGCTCAACCTTTTGGAGAGTGTGGGCCACTTAAGTGCCCTTTAAATGTACCGCGGGTCACTTAATTGAAGTGAGAATGTGCTGCGGTCAAGAACTGTGCTCCACGTAACTTAAGTGACCTGTAAATGTGCCGTGGTTTCCTCACGTCGGTCCCCACTGCCGCGAGTCACTTAAGTGATCTAAGCTTGTGCCGCGGACCACTTTAGTGATGTGGAACTGCACCATGGGTCACTTTAGTGATCTCATAATGTGTCGCTTGTTTCATTTTTAGGAAATTAAGTTGGAGGTCATGGGCCACATCAGATGACACCGAGGCAGTGGCGTAGCAAGGTCTGGTGGCACCCGGTGCGGAGGTTTAACTTGCCATCTCCATGTCCACCAAAATATAAAATGAAATTTATTGAGGAAACATTTTTTTTTATTCAATTGGTTAAGTAAAGAAGGCATAATGTTAATATATTATTTTTTAAATAATATTTTATGAAGAAAGAAACACGAGTAACGTGCAGAAGATAGACATACTAGTTTGCTTTATGGTCGGTTCTCGACCGGACAATACTTACACCCCAAATATGTAATCACCCCCACGACCGTCTTAAGAGCATCATGGGCCCCCGGGCCAGTAGATTTTTCTAAGGCACCACCTTAGAAATTCTCGAAAAATTTAACTACTTCTCGTCTTCCAGGTCCCGAGGCCCCTCTCCTCGTGAGGTGCCCAGGTGGGCCCATGCGATAAGACGATACTGCCCACCCCACTGTCTAAAGCGTTTCCGTGCCGACTATTATTATGATGTTCGGGTTAAAAAAGATGAGTCACCAGGATCGGTTGTTTGTTCACTTGAGCACCAGCACAGTTCAAAAGAAACGAGACAGACACCCCCTCCAACCACGCACCCACAATATTACTAAATCATTACAGCATCACATCGTTCACCCGCAATTTGCTGCAATTAGCGATTGTAAAAACCCATGCAAATTATTTGACATGTTATTTTTGTAACAAAAAGGCGCATTAATAAACAACCGGCAATTTTTGCCCCCCCCCAGAGCTGGTACCCGGTGCGGGCAACACCCACCGCACCCGCCTTACTACGCCAGTGCACCCAGGTCCACATTTAGGCCACGGGTCATGGATCGAGTATGCATGCATTAGGCCAGCGGTTCTCAAACTTTTTTGATTCGCGGAGCCCTTTTCAGTATATAATTTATATAATTTCTATGGCGGAGCCCTGTTTGACTCAAGGAGCAATTTTTTGTACATAATTTTTATGGCAGAACCTTGTAGGCCTCTCTTATTTACTTATCTATCAAATTTACTGATTCATTTTATTTTCCTCGAGTTGCGGCGGAGCACCGGTTGAGAACCGCTGCATTAGGCTATTATTAACTCAGTGTTTGACCTTTGATGGTAGGCTTTATTTCATGAATAAATAAGGAAATAGAATGGATAAAATGTAAATGAGAAATTAAAATTTGTACATGTTTTTAAAGAGGAATTGAAGTTAAGAATGATACGAGTGTAAAAAATAGGAATAACGAAAACTAATGCATATTTTTTTTTTATAATGATGTCAAAAAAATAGTTGTCAATTTATATTTTATTCGGAAGTAAAAGGTTTTATATACAGTACAATAATATTTTTCCTCTGTTTTCGTCGATAACGTCATTTTATTTGGAGACGAAAACAAAATTCGGGAAAAATATAAGTTGGTTTCTATTTTGGTGGATATTTTTTCTCGGCTGATATTTTTTCCCCCAAATTCCAAATCCATCGATGCCAAGCAGCGTTCGGATATATAATTTAAATAAGAAGGCCGAAAACCATTTCCTTTTAAATGATAATACTAGCAATTTGTCCAAAACTCCAGATAAGAAGCGATGTGGCTGAACGAAGGAGGAAAGTTAACGACAAATCGTTTTCCGAATCCTTCTCTCCAAATCGGGTTATACCAGTAAAATGAATGATGGGCTTCTCATCTCTATCTCTTTCTTTCTAGCTATTTCTCTTCTTCTTTTCTATCAGGAGGAGAAGAAAAAAAACAAGAGATGAGCCATAAAAAATACGCAAAAGAAAATCACGAAGAAAAGGCAGAAGTAAGAAGAAAAGAAAAGATGCAAATCGAAGTGAAATAAATCTTAATGAGTTTTGTGAGGGCAGAGAAACAATAATCTTTAACGAGCTGTATTTCATTATTGGGTATTTCGATTGCGAGACTTCATTTTACAGATGGCCAAAGACAAGATCAAAATTAGCATCATCGGCTATAGCAACGATGATGACAGAAAACTAGTGTGAAGCGGAAAAATATATAGAAATTATTTTCATTCGTGTTTTGAATTGGAAAATAATAAACCGAATCAATGGTAATAATGAACGTTGGAGTATACAGGGTGTCCAGTAAGTCGTAATTCGACCTTTATCTCATCAACCGTTCGTATGCAAGTATAAGTATCTAACTTAAAAAATGCTCAAAATGTTTTCAGAAATCGCTCTGTACCAGTTTTGAGAGTGAAAATACAGTGTGTCCCAGAACAAAAATATCTAAATTTAGCCCAGCCTTAAAAAACCCGAAAAGAAAGTTTCTGCCTTTATTTTTTCTGAGATCAACAAAAAATTGCACTTTTCTAAGTGCAATATTTGGTGAGATATTTGAATTAAAAATCTGAGAAAAAAGTTGGAAAAGGACATCATAAATATAAATGAGGTGAAAAAGGGTTTTCAGTTAGTTTATACTGTTCTTTCCCAATTTTTCTCGGATTTGAGTTGAAATATCGCAGCAAATATTGCATTTGGAAGCGTGGTACTTCTTTTCTTGGTCTCAGAAAAGACAGGGCAACAACTTTTTAATTGAAAGTTAGAGGTGTAAAAATTTAGATTTTTAATTTATGGAACACTATATTTTCGCTCTCAGAACTGGTACAGTGAGGTTTTTGAGCACATTTGAACATTTTTTAAATAAGAACCATACTTTTACGACGAAAGGTTGATGAGATAAATGCCGAATTTGGACTTACAGGACACCCTGTATATTTCAGTTCTTTTTTATCTATCTTAATCAGAAAGGATGAGATGGAAAACACAGTTTTAAAAATCCAATTCTCTCTATTATACCTGCTTTAGCTTATGATTATGATTAAAGAGAGGTAAGTGATATTATGTGCTATAAATAATATTAGTGCATAGTTGTATAATTATTGATTTTGAGAAATACCTTTTTTCAACTTTGAGAATTATCTTTTTAACGATGCCTTCAGCATCTTACTGGACTTTTGTTTGGACGCATTTCGACACCGTACAATTAAAAGAATCTCATTCAGCTCAGTGTCCAATTAAGAAAAATCCTGTAAGTGTAAATCTGAGTACTATCGAAGAAACAGCAAAAATATTTCGTATTAACCAAAAGAACACGGATTTTATTTTGAAAAAAGACTTATAACGGGTATATAGTTGAATGATTTTCGTTGCACAGTAATATTCCCACTTACGCTACCCCGAGTTGCACGATTTCAGGGTTGCGCGATTTTTTAAAAATGAAAAATGTACATTTCAGAAATTCAAGTATAATCATGTGGTCATCGCTGAAATAGCGAAGATTATTAAGTGGTAATCAAGAAAGAATTTTAATCTAATTCAATATTTTTGTGTATTTGTATGCAAAATCTCGCACCCCGACTTACGTGGTTATCATCGGTACCACCTATCGCGTAACTTCGGAGCATTAATGTATATGAGTATCTATATGTTCATGCGTTAATAAACACATTTTATCATAAGGGAGATAAATGTCATCAAAATAAAAGATACTGCACTAAAATAAATGCGCATTACATTATTTTATAGAGACACATGTTTATAAACTAGGACCATTTAAGCAGCGTAGCAGAAATCACTAAGCCCCCTCTAAAATGTCATATCTTTCTTAATGAAGTAGGTTTTTTTCCGATTTTCGGCAGATGGAAAGTAATGTTCAATTGAGAAGTGAACTTTACGAAATTTCTCTTCTTGTCAATGCTGAAATATAAGGCCTTTGAGGAGGGGAGATATGTCATCAATGGCGCTTAGTGTGTTAAATTAATGTAGAAGAACTAAGTGAATGTTACGTACACGGGGTCTAAACAAAATTTTCTATCCATCCTTTCTACTTCTAGTACAGGAGTCCCTGTTAGGTCCATCTGTTCGGTACCCCCACAGACCAGAAACCATTTAGCGCCCGAGTGACGTGCTGGTAAGATGCTCTTCACCGTGAAGGTTGCCGTCAGGTCCCAGGTTTGAACAGGGGAACAATATAGATAACAATATATTTTTCCTAACGAACTTGAGGCGACCACCGACAGATGACGCCTTCATTTCCAACCCAACTAGTTAACCAGCATAGCAATACGGCCGGAAATGGTGTCTGGTTAAATGGTAAGGTCCATCTGTACAAAGTGGGCACATGCTAACCATGAGGTGTATCCAGTAGAGCAGTGTTTCCCAAAGTGGGCAATATCGCCCCTTGGTGGGCGATGGAATGGTCCAGGGGGGCGATAAAAGCTACAGGTTTAACATAGGATCCTATGGGCTCGCTTGAGTAGGGGGGCGATGAGAGGGAAAAAAATTCTGGAGAAGGGGGTGATGGAACAAAAAGTTTGGAAAACTATGCACTAGAGCAATAGCATCGCTTCTAGTGTCGAAATAATAAACTACTTTTATGTAAATTGATAAAAAAAAAAAAAAAAACTAGACATTAAAAAAGTCATCTTCAATAAATGTTCTTGAGCATTGTCGAATTGCGATTAATAGCCACCAAGCCGGCAAAGGTAGGTAGTGGGCGTATCACCCACCATTGTTCCTCACCCCGAAACCATTTTAGGAAAAAGAAAAAAAATCGGTATATATAATATATGAGAAAAATTATAATTTCGTCTAAGCTCAGATTTCGGAGTTAACATGTTCGTATTAAAAAGGAAGTGCGATTTTTTTTATATACGTCTCTCGGAACAGGCATTTAATAAATTTATTTATGAGCAAAATTTAATGTGTTAAGCCAGATCATCTTAAGAAAGTTGAACTGTACTTCTCAAATTAATTGTTTCAAAATTCATCGTTATCATTTACTTGGAAATGGCAAAACAATTTTATTCGCATATTTAATACTTAAAAAGTTGTTAATAATTATCTTTTATGCTTATATACAAAATGTTATTCGTAATTGGATTAAATGTTAACAAAGATGCCCCTAATTGGATTCAACACTTGCAAAGTCGTTTCTAATTGTTATTTAACACTATTGCTTATTGTTGTATTTAATACTATTTTCATAATAATTTTCTTATTCATAGGGTTCATTTACATTATGTCTAATTTGAATGGTCTTATTTCTCTCTGGAAATTAAATGCATATGTACTTTGCCGTTCATTGGTTTCAATACACCCACCTTTTTTGCGTTTTTTAAAAAAGTTTAATATATGGTGCAATTCTTCGAGCGAGGAAGTATAGATTTATAAAATGAACATAATATTTCATACAGAGAATTGACGTGTAAAATCACACGAATATCAAAGCCAAGTCTAAATTTTCCACCCACCAACGAAATATTTACCCTTTAAAGCAATGGCAACTACACATGCTTTTGGCATTGCCTTGGTTCGCTTTTCAAAAGTTTCAGCACCTACTGAGGTCAGAACGGTTTAGTAACTCCGAAAAATGGTCATATTCTTACTGCCACACATCTGTCAAAGTGATCCCATAACAGTTTTATCGGGTTACAATCAGGACTTTGTGGACGCCAAGCCATATTTTTAGTGCATCTTGCAGTTTTTCCAATTCAACATGTTTTTCAAACAGTCAAGAAGCATATTTAAGATAATTATTATATATAGGATCATACAGAACTCTAAATACCTCGTCTGAGTAAACGGGTACAAGACGGAACAGCATGGTGAACTCGATAGCTCTTTTCGTTCAATGCGTCTCAGGTCATTCACAACACATTAACTTGATGAGGTTTGGTTGTAAAAAGTACTGTAACACATGCACTTGATGTCACTGTCGCATAACGTAACGTATTTTGCATATTTTTATTCGCCAGTGCTTATCTGAAAATTGCTTTCTGAAACAATGCTATGATAATTGTTTTCTGAACGGATGTTAAGAAAATGTTTTCTAAATTTGTGGTTGTAAATGTTTTTCACTTAAACTTTGGTATTGTAACGATAATAAGCATAAAAAAATATTGTGAATCCATTTCAGCTATATATCATTCAATACACTCACCCGTAATAAAGAAATAGTAAAATTTCGGGATGTATTGAAATCAATGAGAGTGTAGTTTTTATGTAAAAATTTGATAGAGTTTTATGGCATAGTATGAGTTTTTCTTAATTAAAATTCACAAATATTTGCTTTTGTTGTTCAAATGACTGTAGAATTTGTGGTAGGAATTTTGACTATAACGAAAATAAACTTCCAGAATAATGTTCTGGAAGTTTTTACAACAGATTCGAAAATTCAAACAGAGCAGCATATAAATGGACTCGTTGAAAAAAATACCAATTTTCTAAAGTGAAGACTTACCCTACTTATAAGGCAGTAATGGAATAAATTTAGTGTTATCCTCATTTAGTAAGAAACCCAACAAAAGTATTTGAAGAAAGATGCAGTTTCCGATTTTGGCACTCTCATAGATTAGGTAATACCATCTCAAATCACGATCGATATGCAAATTACAAAAGATTTGTTTTATATAAATCATTTCTCACGAGTGGTTCGGTGAAATGTAATAAAATAAAAGATTATAATTAATTAAAATAAAGATTTGAAAATAAATTATATTAAAATAAAGATTTGAAAATAAATTATATTAAAATAAAGATTTGAAAACTTATCATATTTTACTCTCTGATTTGAACTATAAGTTGTAGGCAATACTCATATTTTTCAACCAAATAACATCAGGAATTTTTACGGTATCTAATTTTTTATTATATATATATATATATATATAAATATATATATATATATATATATATATATATATATATATATATGAATATTTGAAAAAAAGTAAAAAAAAAAAAATATATATATATATATATATATATATAATATTTTTAATATATATAATATATATTTATAATATATATATATTTTTTTACTTTTTTTCAAATATTCATCATGATTATCGAGTCAGACAAAATTGAAGGTTCTCATGGAGAACACAAACCAAATGAATTGAAAAATACACTCATGTCCATAAATTAAGGATAATTCAGAATCACACGGAAATCGAATTCTAAAGTAAAAATTTCACCTGTAGAATTATCACATACATCTGCAAGAATGATATGCAAATTTCAGGAAGCCACCAGATGATGCCGATAGTACGTCACAATGACGAGAGTGTAAGAGGGGGTATATAAGGAATGGTGGCAAAGAAGTGAAATTGTTCACGAGAGTTCTGTAAGGCGCTCAGTGCCATAAGCGAATTATGACACAGAGGACGCATGTGGATGATTTTTTATGTATTAGAATTATCGGCCGCCTGGAATGTGGGCGTACTCAGATGGAAGTATCCGAGGAACTTGGAATTGCCCAAAGTGTCATCTCTAGGTTTTGGCAACGATTCCAAGATAACGGAAATGTCAGTAGACGTTACAGTACAGGTCGCCCCCGAGTTACAACGCCGAATGAAGACCGGTATTTGGCAGTAACTGCCAAAAGAAGCAGACAGAGCACAACATCCTACCTGTCTCGTCAGCTATCTGCAGCCACGGGTACCACAGTTTCAAGGCAAACCGTGTATAGACGTTTGGGAGATATTGGTCTATATGCTCGCAGGCCTGTCAGATGTGTTCCGCTCACGGCAACTCACTGTCGGCAGCGATTAGCCTGGAGTAGAGAACATGCAATGTGGACATCGTCACAGTGGGCTTGTGTGACGTTTTCCGACGGGTCCAGGTTTATCTTGCAGTTTTATTCACGTCGGACTTTCATATGAAGAACGCCAGGCACCCGTTACCCCCAAGACAACATCATTGAACGACACCGTTACGTTGGTGCAGCATTGCTCGTTTGGGGTGGTATTATACTGGGTTCCAGAACAGACCTGCATGTTCAAACCGGAACCATGAAGGCCCAAATTTATCGGCACATCATTCTGGAACAACATGTACGTTTGTTTAGGGGTGCCATGGGCGCAGAATTTGTGTGGATGACAACGCCCGTCCTCACCGAGCAAACATCGTAAACGAATGCCTTGAATCTGAGGATATAACCCGTATGGAATGGCCAGCATTCTCACCTGAATTGAATCCGATAGAGCATGTGTGGGACATGCTTGTCCGACGAGTTGTAGCCCGTCAACCACCTCCTACATGTGTACCGGAACTTCGGAGAGCATTGCTTGCTGAGTGGAGTGATCTTCCCCAAGATCAGATCGATAATTTGATCCTCAGCATGCCTAGGCATTGTACGGGCTGTATTTCATCGCATGGGAGACATACAATGTATTAACCATCATACCAACCATGTAATAGTAAGTTTTTGTAAAGGAGATATTTTTTACAATTGGTCCAGGGAGCAAAAATCGTAGTTTTTATGAATGGTATCATACATACACCATCGTTTTTGTTCTTCATCTTTTGTTTAATAAATGGGCTTTATGAATAAGTAACGTTTGTTTTGTTTCTGAACCTTTATTTGCCGGAGCTGGCATTATCCTTAATTTATGGACATGAGTATATTATTTGATACTGAAAAATATAAAAGAGAGAGGGTATAATCTTTCTTTAGCAGTACGTGCGATTGATGAAAACTTTCAGATCTGAATTTTACCGTACTTTAAAAATAAATTAAAGTAAATACAAAAAATGACACTTATATAAATAACAAGTTCTTTTTTCATGTGTTAATTAAAGTATTTGTCATCCGATTGCGACAACTGGAGCATAAAAAACTCTGTCAAATGTATGCGAAAAATGACTAGATTTAGAGAGCTGAGAGATTTTAAACGAAGACCGTCTTGTAATAGTGTTACTTTCGATTTGTTCACATTGACACGAAAACTGGGAGGTCATTAAATAGTCATTAGCCAGAAAGATTGGCTGAAATCGTCTCTACGAGCATTTCGAGTGGCGTCATGATTGATTCATAACCTTATGCAAAGCGCAGTATCCCTTGCACCACTATTATTCTTCGTTCCATAATGAAAGACCCGGAGCAAAAGCGATGTTGTTTCGAGAATTCCGCCCTCAAACATTCATGTCCCGTTGTTTAGTTTGATCTTCTGGGTATCGAATGCCTTCTATGCAAACACGAATACTAAGGCATTATGAAATCTTATTTGCTTTATTCATAACATCTCTGGACACTATCATTTTCTTCATAATACACTTGCACTGAGCATGTTGAGCCTATTCCATGTGCAAAAAAAATTGTGACATTTTGTTGATAGGCAACAAATACATACATTCGTGAATGGAACATTTGACACAAAGAGTTATTTTCTTCAAAAGAATTTACAAAAGAATGGAGTATACAGAGTAATTTCTTAACTAGTTTATGCCCACAACTTGATGGTCTTTGAATTCGATTTCGATATTGCGATATTTTGTTGAAGTTGCACCAATTAGGAATATTCTTAGAGGTGTATATTCATCAACAGGAAGTATGACGCTGGACGAAAAGTGCCCTCAATTGAGGACAGCAAAATTTGACGACATATTTAAAAAAAAGGTTGAAATAAAACGAAATTGAACGGAATTGAACTAGTCACATTAAACTGTAATTTAAATAATTAATTAAAAAAGAATCACTTGAATGAAAATAACAATATAACGTCGATTATATAAGCTGAAAAAAAGTACCCACAAGATAATAAAAAACACCAACTTCAGGAGTTCAGACCAGAAATGGCTTCTCGAGAATTTTTTCGATGCCAATCTCTGAGTAAGGTTGTCATCTACAGATGCCAAAATATACATCTAGCTGGAACACTTAAATATTATACAAAGCTGAATCCTCGCTGTACTCAAATAACCATAAGGGGTGTAAATGGGTTAATTCCTTCGGACCCATTTTACGGGTGAACCGTTGATCCTAGAGGCATAATTCCAGCTACAACGTCATTCATATTACAATTGGTTGTATATTTATTAAAATAAAAATATCAACTTTTCATATGGACATAAATGTCCTAAAAGATGCAATTAAAAAATGTTGTTGATCTGTCTCTCCTAAGGCCAACAAACATTCTTTCCCAACTGTTCTTTGTTTTTTCAATTCAAATACAAGCACAAAGGCCACAACAGGCAAATTGCCAGACGAGGTGGCTGGAAAAAGATGGCCATAAAAAATATGGGTGTCAAATATAACCAAACTACAGCAACCCATTATAAAAGTATATACAGTATCACAAAATAAAAATCTAATAACCAATACTACATAATACACTGCCTATAAAAAGATTATGGTTATCTTAATTATAAGTTTCTCGATTTATCCCGCTATTTTTATCGTACTTCCTTTTAAATGTGTCAATTGTGTTTAGAATTCATGACCCCCGGAAGCAATATATTCCATTTATTAACAAACCTATTACAACAAAACTCCCTGATACGCCGCAACTTGGAATTATTCCTTGCTAAACGATACTGATATCCCCATTGTCGAAGCAGTTGACTCTCGGTGTGTTAATAACTCGTGGTCGAATCACACCCTCCCGACACCCGCGTTTCTTCAATGTAAACATATTCAAGAAATCAAGTCTTTCTTCATACAATATCTCAGCAAACCAGTTTGCACTTAAAAACGTAGAATTTTTTTTGGTGGTCCCAGGAAAGATAGATCAACATTTTAATTGCGTTTTTTAGGGCAGGGTGTCCATACGAAAAGTTAATTTTTTTATTTCAATAACTATATATACAACCACTTGTAATATGAATGACGTATCTCAGAACTACACGTTATTTGGATACTTTCTCTAACGTCTACCTTTAACTCTACCTTTCTCTAGGAAGTATAGCTCTAGGATCAACTGTTTGTGGGTAAAATGCGGCGGAGGGAATTAAGAAATCACCCAGTATATTAATGTGTGTAATACATAATTGTACACATTATTATGAAGTGACTGTGTAAAAATAAATTTTTTTAATTTGGAACTCAGTCCTTCCACAAAAGGAAAAGAAGAGGGAAATTCAAATTTCTCTAACCAAACTCATATGTATACATATGAAAAAATAATTTTGATTCTTTATTAAAAGGAGTAGAAATCAGAAATTCGTCTGAAATATTTTGGAAATTTTCACAATATATTTGTACGTGTGGTAAAGTTTATGAATGCATTTATTTTAATATCTTAAAGTCATTGCATAGAAATTGCTTCCAATTTTTTTATTATTATTTCAGAGTAATAATCGAAGAATTTCCAAGAAACTCCTCAGAAACGTTATTTTTCAGGTTTTTTTTCTATCTTTATTTTCATTTTCAAAGGAACATATCTATCCCATGCACGCGCGCATTTTCTAATAATCCTAGAAGAAGACAACGAAAGTTGTCGTGAATCAAACAATGCTTTAATGTTTTAACGCTTCGTGGAGTTAGATGCAAAGTTGAGAAGATACTCCCATGTGTTGCCAATATGCAAATCGCTCAAGAGGAACCAGCTAATTTAAATTTCTATGTCGCGAAAGTTCAATAATGCGCAATATGTAATTTGTGGAACTTTTTTTTTCACTACGTTACTTCCTTCGTCACGGCTGGCCAAAAAAGGAAGGAGGGGGAATAAAGGTTTAAAAAATAGCTTATACCAAAAGGGTGGAGAAAAAACAGAACATTTTAAGCGAACATGTTAAAGGCCAATATTTCGTCGTAGGAGATTTTCACTGAGAAAAGTAACAAAAAACTGTGGATGATAAAATAATAAAAATGGATACCAACATAACAAAAAAGGAGAGAAGAAAAAGACCGTCTATTTCTTTTCAATGGCATACGACATAATATAAGTCACACAACATTAGTACAAAAAAACTTTTCGTTTTTACAAGCATGTAAGAAAATGCATTTTATACAAACTAGAAAAGTTATATTTAGATCCACACATAGAAAAAAAATCAATCAAATCAATGCGATTTTGAAAATTCGAATTGTAGTCACCAAATCCTTTGACTGCGCAAAACATTCCCTCTAGTTTTCAGTCTAGTTTTTTTTAGGTAAAGTGAAATCAGTTTAAAACATATTTATTGAGCAATCATAACCTCTCTGCAACTTGCAGTACAGTGGAATCTCCAATGACAGACACATTTCTGATTCCCGGTTCTATGGAGTAGGGCTTCAATGTATTTTACCCTGTTAGCGGATTGGGAATTATGCATAATTGCCGGTAAAAGTAGTAAATGTAGTGAAATTTAAGAATTATCAGTGAACTAGTTGTTGATGAAACTTTCTTTATGGAGACTATTGATGATTATGCATAGTAACGTAATGATATATTTTAACATTAAAATGTATAAGAAACCCCCTCCCCCCCCCCCCCCCTGCGACCGAAGCCAAATGTGATATGAATGTGAAAGTCGTATAAACGAGGTTCCACTGTAAATCGTACCGCCCCATAACCGGACACTTCCCGTTAGAGGACAAAATTTTTGGTCCGCTGGTGTCCATTACCGAGAGGTTCTACTGCATACGATTTATTTTTATTTTCTTAACAATTTAATTTTTTCAATATCATATCAATCGGTCATAGATGGCTGAACAGTAGAGGGTTAAATGGTATTAGGCTCATTCATTTTATTGAATGTCATTGTTATCCTTACCGAATATATTACTCAGTTTTAACCTTTTGAAGTACTTTTTCAGGAAAACCTATAGTTCACTTCTGAGGACGATACGCTTTTATTTTCATTTTAGTTTTATGAAAATATTAAACCCTTAAAGAAAATCAAGAAAATCAAGAATCGATAGACAACCATGTATAAAGGGCGTATGTTGATTATAGCATTCAGATTTGTGTAACGCATTATTTGAGAATGATGAAGTTTGTTTAAAGTTTGAGAAACGGAATTTTTCGAACAGATGCGTTTACACGCAAATCCACCGGAGTTTCGGGTGTTTGTGCGCTGATGTCTGGTCGATGAAATATGAACCGTCTTTAGACGATTAAGAGCGATTATATCGTGCAAATTACAGAGAATGTGACAACACGACGTTTGTTGCCGACACTAATGACGCCGATCATAAGCACACAATGGATTCAAACAGCCCTATACAGTAACGAAATGCTTTTCTTCATAAATGGTGATAATATATATGTAATTTTTCGTTTATTACATTAGATAAAAATTTAACGAGTAAAGTTTTACTTTTTCCAATAAAACTACAATTTTATTTCACAAATATTATAAAAAAATATACAAGTGTCATTCAATTTTTTTTTATAAACCCTGCATCTGTTAGGTACCGGAATTTTAATTATAAACACCCTGTATTTAAACACAAGTGAAGATATTAGTAACGATGAATTATAAGAAAACGATGTTTTTTTCGTTTCTTCTATGAAAATAATGTTGTTCTTAAAGGGTTGATTATTTAAAATTATTCCTATCTAAAACAATCGACCTTACTCTCCTACAATTCAGATACGTAGCGAACCTTTTATACACGTGTTTGTTAATTCAGGTTTGTGCCTTTTAACCCTTCTTTGAGAGATTCTTTGTTTTATATGCACTCACTCCCTCGCCTCAAAGAGTTTATTTCTCGGTGAATTTTCCGCATTCCGCAGACGCTCAGGAAATTCCTGCGCCACGTCGTTTCGGAAGAAAAATGTTACAACACCAGCCTTGTAATTACAGTTGCAGAATTCACTGAAATTTTCGGACCTCTGTGTATCCAACGGAAAAGAGTAAGAACAACAAAAGAATAAGAAAGAAAACCTTTGCTTCGCTGCTCCCGTAATTGGTTCCGTTCAAAGTCCTTCCACGAGTGGCCTGAGAACGTTTGCACCTGTTAATGGACGCTAAGGAAACAACAAAAGCCTCTTTTGACGAATCATCATGTTCTCCAATGTTGATCATAATGCAGCATGACAGCACAGGTAAACATTACGTTGATCTCTACCTCTGTGCTGTCATATGCCGTGTTTTCCCTTGTTAAAACAAGCATCATACTATGATGTATCTCCCTTTGTTTTATTTTACTTAAGAGATGCCACAAATAATATGGACAAATCTTGAGAAATGATGCTATTATATACGATATTGTAGGAGGTATTGTAGAAGAGGTTGTAACTTCTCAAGTACTGATATTTGTGGAACACAAATATTTATTTATTAAGCTATGCACACATAGCCTATTTTTCTGTATCAGTCGCATTTCAAAATACCCTATTTTTCGGCATGTATCTTTCATCAATTTTATATTTCTTGCTATTTTTTCAGTCCATTATTACTTTGTATATCTAGAGTATATTTCAACACCACTGACGGAATAAGAAAAATAAGAGTTCCATTTCAAAATAGTACATAAAGAGGTCTCTAGGTACTCTGAGCAAAAGGGGGATTACCCAAAGCAAGGCCTTTAGTCACGCGAAAAAATTGTTTATTAAAATAAAACATATTTCGATTGAGACTAACCACAGTGAGACAACAGTCGTGAGATTTGGAATTGAGAAAAGTGAAATTCTGTAAAAATCTAGTCTCAAGACAAAGAAGAAAACCTTCAACAGGGACAATCGTGAAGATGATTTCAGCTTAAATCAGGTGATTTTGGTGTTGAGGAGTTAACATTATGTAGTATATGCACGAATTCCTAATTCCGAAAAAAACATTACTTATAATGCTTCCTTTAACTCCATATGGCCTCTAATAAACATTTTTTCAATCAGTATAGTTTGTGCCAATTCACTAATGAGTGAAAATTTGCTGAGATATCAGTGATGCTCGGTTTTTGTCACTTTCTGCTACTTCTTTCTTTAGAAGTCTGACATTTTTGAAATGTCATTTAACATATATGTTAATAACATTGCACAGGGAAAATTAAAACATTTTTTCTTTGTAAAATTCTTTCTGATGTGTTCCTACATTATTTTTAATGTGTAAATTTTCATTTTAAATTTTTCTTTGTAACCCTTGTATGTTTACTTCCGTTGAAAAAAAAACTGCGATACAAAATCAAGTTCATTCAAAAAATAACGGTAACATTTCGAACAGAATGTTACTCTGATACATTTAGTTCTTTTTAGTTTCCCAGACAGTGTATATTTAGGCATATAATTAACCACTGCGTATATTTTGCTAGTAATCTGATTTCAAATAATATCAGCGACACACATTCCGCACTCTTGCAAGAAATCCTTAGAGGGAAAGAAATAATGTGGTACCTGCAAAGAATTTGCATTAAAGATGTATAGCTCAGTACAACATTCAAATAGAAAATGATGTCCCTAATTATGTTTCCGATTCCTTCCAGAACCTCGAGCGATAATCTTTACAAATGCATCCACCATTATCTACACACCAGATTCTCAAGTTTTGCAAAGAAGCAGATCTTACTGGAAAGTTTCTAGAATCCTAAATATGCAGCTTCTATATTTATTACTTAAATAAAATTTCTACAACTGTGTGGTTATTGAATGAAACGAGAAAATCCGTATAAGAATAATTATGATTCTATATAGAACAAATTATCGTTTGCGATACATTTTTGGGGCATCTGATCAGGCGGTAGTCTTTGCAGTACACCGAAAATTTGAATATGTTCCGTTGATATTATTAAATTACAACCCCATATTTACGAATTACTTGTGTGATGTATCTTGATTTACATACCCCGAAAATTCACGTTGCGCAAGAAATTCGTTATGTGAAAACGTAACTTGCGATTTGTCAACATTGAAATCGAATAAAATAAGAGACATTCAATCACACAGTTCTCAATTTTCGTAGATCACTCCGACTGATAAAAATGAAATTCGAATTAATTTCGTTGTTGGTATGGTTTATAACAAATATAATAAATATGAGAACTTTCAGCCAATATTTTCAATGTCAATGTTATGCATATGTGGTGGTCACTATTATAATTTACAATACCTTATTCCTCAACTCTCTCTCTCTCTCTCTCTCTATTACATAGAAAAACTTCAATTACATAAAAAATATTTCAAATATTTTCACCCTTCATATACTGAAGCCGTTCAATTCAAAACATTATTTCTTGGGAATTAACGAAATTCAAATTTTGAAACGGCTCCCAGATCTCATTTGTTACATTTAGTAAAATATCTTCATTAACTGACATGTTAAATAACAAAAAAAAAACCCCAATAATTTTCTAACCAAACTCGCCGAATAATAGCTGATTTTAGTTGAATCGCCTTTTTGGATGAGAAAGCGGGGGGGGGGGGATGTGCACACGATTTTTATACCTAAGATAAATAATTTTGATGACTAAACATTTCTTCATAAGTCACACACACAGTAACACACATTGAGTGAAAAATAATATATTAATATATATAATATTTTCATCTCAAATTTAAAACAAAGGAAATTTGTTACTAGATATCCACGTCCGAACCGTGATTCGAACCCAGACCTGCACAGTCAGGAGATAGCTCCCTAATCACCCGATTGCCAGGTGGAAAAGAGAAGTATATTGAAGTTTATTGGCTATTAGATATCAACTTTATAAGCACCCTTTAAATTTCGTCTAAAATTACACATTTTCTGATAAAGGAGAGAAATAGACAATTTTTCTCAGCCCAATATATGAAGGAAACAGATATTTTCGAGATATTATGCCGAGGTGAACTCGGAAAGAAACGTCATCTGGTCTAATGTTCTCTGGATATATTGGGCTGAGAAAAAGCTGTGTCTCTCTCTCTATCGTTCCACCTGGTATGAGGGGGGGGGGGGCATTTCCTGAAGTTAAGAGGCTCTACTGCAGTTCCTCAGACCACAGTGTGTGAAGTTAGGAAGGCAGGGTCGTGTTGCCAGTGGTGTAGATGGTAGCACGCTTTGCCCGGTTTGCAAGAGAGCCTGGGTCCTGGTCCTGGCAGAGACCAGATGACTTTCCTTTCCGAGTTCACATCGCCATAATATCCATAAAATATCTGTTTTCTTAATACAAGTGAAATTCCTGCAATGCAACTTTTCATAAATTTAGGTAGCGTTGGGACATGCGAAAAGGTTGTCTATGATTTTCTTAATTTTCAAGAATTTTTTTAGAATACTTATAGTTTAATCATCATAGTAGTTGCATGTATTATGTTTGAGTTGCACCAATGAAAATTAGATTCCCTGAATAAAAGTAGATGCTCAAAATTTTCTGAATTATTTGGTGCCACTTGTGGTGCACGGTGATCATGACAGAGATTAATGACTTGATATAATAGAATTACACTTTTTTGTTAGATTAAATTTTATGATTTTGGTTTTGTTAATTTTGCATCTTATATATTTGAGTGTTATATAGTTACTTTTCCGAGTCGGTGGATAATCGAAAATTATTCGTGAAGTTTTATTAGCATCCGATGAAAGTGAAACATATAATTTCAGTTCATGACTTCACCCAAATCCTTCATTAAGGAGAAATATGAATAAAATATTCAGGATCCTTCACTAATTGTATATAAATGAAGGGGAGATGCATTTTAGGGTGCTATATGGTAGTTGGGAAATACGAACGTGAATATCTGTGAAATTACTAGACTGATTTTTTTCCTCGTTTCCCGTTTCATCTTCCATAAAAACAAATTTCATTAACTTAATCTGAATTATTAACTTACAACGAAAAACGTATAGTTGTGTGATAGAGCAAATTAAAACATTATATCCGTATGAAATTAAACGATTCCATTGATGTTACGAGAGGAAATGGTTAATACGTATTACGTTATATATTTCCGTGATTATTTTACATTTAACATTGATTTTGTTTTCAAGTTAAAATAAAAAATTAAATGCTTAGGGAGAACAGGTCCTGTACTGTAGTCAGATTAGTGTTCCTCAATACGTAGATGAGTCCTGATCGATATAGGGGTATCATCACTCTCACGTACCGTGCAAGCTCAAAATTATCTCTCATTTGGAGTATATTTTACTCATCATGTTTGATCACTGGCATAATTCTCGTTCCAGATTTCTCATTTGCATGACGTTAATTTCAGAAAAAAAAAGAAATACATTAGCTAAACCTATATATTTAACACTATCAATCATTTAAACATACGCATTTATTTATATACTCCTCTCTCTCTCTCATCCCACACACCCACTTCAGACATCATTACCATAGATAAACAGATTTAATATCACTATTATATAAAAACATGATATAACTCTCAGAGGAATATGGACGAGGTGCATTTGTGGTTTAGTAGTAGTAGCATGAGATATAGCAAATGTTGACATCATCGCGATTTTGTATCTCTAATGCAATCAATCTCCTAGCATCAAATGTATTGACAGAACTAAAGATTTAGAAACATAATTATTTCCTTTCTAAAAGTATAGTAAAGAATAATTATGCATTTCTCATCTTTATACGTTCCTACCTCCATTAGTGTTACTTTTGTACATATATATTGATAATAATATTTGAGTCATTATTTTTATATTTTATGTTTCAATATATATATGATTTATATTTAAAATACTCGTTATTTTTCCCGTAATATTTTTATTTTTGTGTCTGTAATTTTACCCTTCTTGAAGGTATAACGGTGCATGCTTCAAGGTACAAGACTCCTTGTTATACTTTCGAACATGTTAACCTTCTCAAAAACCCATATTTCATGATTGCAGAAAGAAAAAAATGTAATTTAAAATTTATGTGTAATGTTTCTTACAGCATACAGTTACCAAAAATGAATTTAGTGAAATTTTGCGGAAAAATTTACTGAGAAAGAAAAAGTTTGAAAAAATAATGTGCCAGGGTGTAACAGTCTCCCCTATATGAAAACTAAAATTCTACATTATTGTGCATTTAAAAACGGAAAAGTGGACAATTTCTTAATATATTTGTGTGATATGAAAGAACCTAGAATAAGCAACGGTTTCTAAAGTTAATGCGGGAACAATAAAATGTAGTTATTGACAGGACGTATGATAAATCAAAATGATTTTCTAGTATTTCGATAAAAAAACTGTACAAAAAAAAAAAGATCTTTGACGTGGAGTCTCTAGTATATTATATTGAAATGTTGATAGGATTTCAGTTGTCAAGCAGACATTATAAATATAAATTTTTTTGAATAAGAAAAACGTAAAAATCGGTTTTGGATACATTATATCGTCAATGCATTAAATGCATAGTAATGATTCCAAACAACTCTGCAATATGTAAAAGTTTGTCTGACAAGATAGTTCTAAAGAAGAAGGTTAGTTTCAGTATTATATATTGAAAAGTGTGTGTGTGTGTGTGTTGTGATCCTCAAATTCTTCATATATGCCACACATTCAAAATGTTGATTGTCAATATTACAGCTATATAAAAAAGGAGTAACATTTTTCTGCTATGAAACAGGATTTTACAACAGCTAATATTCAAATTCAACATGTTCACAAAATATAGTATAACAAATTATGTTCACACTATAAACTGAGCTTGTTTATTGTGTGAACTTATTACAATATTCTGAATAATTTAATACAATATTCTGAATAATTTAATACAATATTCTGAATAATTTAATACAATATTCTGAATAATTTAATACAATATTCTGAATAATTTAATACAATATTCTGAATAATTTAATACAATATTCTGAATAATTTAATACAATATTCTGAATAATTTAATACAATATTCTGAATAATTTAATACAATATTCTGAATAATTTAATACAATATTCTGAATATTGTTACACAATTTATTGTTAATACAATGTTTCAATTTATATATATAATATTGATATATTGTAATATTCAAATTCAACAAATTATGTTCACACTATAAACTGAGCTTGTCTATAGAATATTGTAGTTCCTAAGTATCTTCTCTACTGTTAACAACATAGATATAATATAACACTTAATCTTATGTGTGTATGTTTATAGGGTTTATAAAGAAAAACAATTTTACATCACCAGCAAAGATTTAACAATTGTTGAAAATCGACCAGTAAAAAATATGATTTTTTTTTCTTCTTTTTTTTAAAATCAGAACTAGTTATGGTTCAAATAACATGATAAAATACTGAACAAATAGGGTCACTCTTGTTCTGAAATCTGCTCACAAATTCAATAAATAATATTTTTACTATTTGTCCCTTCCTTCCCCGTAGTCCTCTTCAGTAAACCATACGGCATAATATTTGATGGAACTCATTCTACACCGCTCCGAATAGGGTCACTTTAATTTTAACCACCGTGTGTATAGAACGGAATCATGATAAAACAGTAGGGTTTATTCGGAAGATGTCTATTTTTAAGCAAAGTGAAAAATTTATTACTCGTCTCAATATGTTAGGAGCATTTTTCTGTTTAGAAAGGAGATATTATGCTACTTAAAGCTGCAAAAAAAGGTAAATGATTTTTTTTGGTTAAAACAAACTTTAAAACAAATAATCCTATATCATAGAGATACTACTATACAGAAAGAGTCCGAAAAAGAAATCATACATTTTCCAGGTCAGTAGTAGTTGAACACTACTGACGCTCGTTAGGTTCGCTTCTGTTGATTTCTACGGGAAAAAACAGAATCCCTATAAAAAAGGAAAGCACAATAATACAGGATTGACACAGCTTGGTCAGCGGTCTATGTTTTTCTTTCCCCGTTTCTCTCCCTTTTATTTATTTTTTGGTACCCTTTTGTTTTATTTATTTGCCTTTATTCCTCAATCTCCCAATCCAGATAGACTCAAATATTTGTCACTAACGAACTAAGGCACACATTTGAGAAAAGCCAAAAAAAAAAAAAATAATAATAATAATAAAAAGTGAGGGAAGTATAAAAAAAGTAGATAAAACAAGAAAAGAAAGAATCACTGTGCAATCACTTGGTTTCTTTTCTAGACGACTGGATTCTCATTATTTTCTATAAGAAGGGCCATGAAAGATTTTCCTTGGAACATCATTACGACAAATTTTGTTCTTGCAATAAGACTTTTTTTACGGATAGAAAACTGCCCTCTCAGTTATCATTACATTGTACTCCCCTTTTTTTACTCCGAGATTTTACTTTTTTATTTATTTATTTTTTCTGTTTTTTGTTTTACGGTGAAATTTCGAAACCTTTAGATTAGGATTAGGATTGGAATCTGTTTCTGAAAATAAACGTGCGTATATATTTTTGTTGTATTGTGGAGGAGCTTACGGATATATCGAAAGCAGCTTCGTTCTCCGTCATCATGTTTCTGATCGTTTTACTGTTTTGGGGGGATTTAAAGACATTATCTGTACATGGGAAAAAATTGCGGTGTATTAGAAAGAGACTTGTTGTTTTATGTTGATATTTATAATGACGAATAAGATTTCGTGTGTTGTTTCGGGTTTACTTATTTCGACAACTCACAAAAAAACTAGTAACCGATTTATCGTTTAATACGATCCATCCGTACGAAAAGGTTTTTGGAACAGTGGAACTTCCGTTAACGAGCTTAATCCGTTCCGCCAACGTGCTCGTTATCCGACCTGCTCGTTATTCGAACCAAACTTCTTCATAGAAAATAATGGAATCTTGGATAATTCGTTCCACAATTATTCATTCACATGAAAATGACTAATAAAGACGTCATTCATTCAATAATGCAACACAATAATACAATAAACTAAAATAAATATAATAATGCCATAAATAAACATACAATACGATAATGTTTGCAAATTAACTCGCTCTAAACAACCAGAGAGAGGAAGACTCGTTTAGGGCGACTTGCTAGGGGACTTATAGGAAGAAGTTGGGGACTCACTTCTTCTGTATTTGTTTTTGTGTAACTTTAAAAAAGAACCCTATCTATGACACTTCTGCCTCTTTTTTTTTATTTTGTGTGTGTGTGTGTGTGGCTATTTCGGAAATGAGAAATCGCACTACCGTTGGACAGCTTTATTTGGGGTGGTTCTCTTCTACAAAGTTTTGCACAGACCACGTTCAACACAACTTTTAATCTCTTTCGAAGTGGGGGACTCCTCATTTCTCTCCGTCTTCCTCAGACGGGATCCCGTGCATAAGCTCTTGCTGTGGCGCGCAATGGAGATTCATCAGTTCGCCTGTGGATACGACCATGTTCTTCCACTAGTTCTTGAATGAGGGGCTCATGAATCTCCAGTCCCACGGTCTTCTGCAAGGACACAATCTCTCCTTGTTCATGATCTAGACTGCTCAAATTCACGTTCAATAATGCAATCAGCCCACAGTTTTCACCAAGCACAATTTAAAAAAAAAAACTTTAAGTGCACATACGCGTGGTTACGATGCTACATTTAGTTTCATATCGTAAGGAGTGACATTCGTACGGGAGATCATTTTCTTTAGTTAGGCACGCTGAGACCGGAGGCTGTAGGGAAGAATATTACACACAATTTCACAGCACGTGTGTGGACGAAAGCGAAAAACCATCAGCTCAGTTGCGACAACGTGAAATAAATAAATGAAATTAAAAATTTTTGCTCGTTATGCGAATGTCTCGTTAAGCGAAGTTCCACTGTATATGTATTTCGAAATGTGATACACAATCCGTCATAACGACAGTTTACAGAGGGAAAATTTTCGTTATAACGGACTACTCGTTATAAACGAACATTAGTTTTTTGCACTGTAGAAACATATAGATGAGATTACAGTGAATCCAACTTATAACGTTCACGCTTTGTACGACTTACTTCGTGGTCCCAACTCATACTAATACTCATCCACATTGCCATTCAAAGCATTTTACAGGTTACAACATATTTTCATGGAAGTTTTTTGAAAAAAATTTATAAATGGGATAGACTGTATATATATATATATATATAATAAACATGCTGAAATATGCAACTAGAAATAACTGCTTATGCATTCACAATAATTGATTATACACTCGTTCGTGTGCAAAATTCAGAGAATTTTTACATTTGTGTGTGTATTTTCACAAAAAGTGCTGAACCGAACGTACTAATAATGCCACCCAAGTATGCAAACATTTAGTGTCGAATACGTAAGCGTACACGTGCGTGTGGGCGGAACTGTGACCACGGAGAGAATGATAAGGGCAGGAAGCGTTTTCCACGATTCGTGTGCTCGTACTCCTCGGCAAAATTCGCTGTGTTTCTCGCAAGATTTTGGTAAACTTTAGAAGCTATCAGATGAAATGAGTAACCACAAGCTATGGATGACGGAATGAGATGGAGAATCGTCGATGGATTGGAGGCAGGACAATCACAAGCTCAGGTGGCTGAAGAACTCAGTGTTACGCCCAGTGTCGTCTACAATTTGTGGAAACAGTTTCAGGACACTGGGTCCGTATCGAATAGACCTGGACAAGGTAGTCGAAGAGCCACGACGACCAATGAGGATCGTTATTTGGCACTTTCAGCGCAGCGCCACAGGATTGCTACAGCATCACAGTTCTCACGTGAGCTGCTTGCTGCCACCAGAACTCGAGTTTCACGGTTTACTGTTGCCCGAAAGCTTCATGAGAGAGGGCTTTATGCCACAAAACCCGTTTGAGTCCCGCTAACTGCAGCACACAAGAGCGTTTAGCATGGTGCAGACAACATCAGCCTTGGATCCGACTTCAGTGGAGCACCGTGCTCTTCATAGATGAGTCGAGATTCAGCCTGGACACTGATTATCGACGTACACTCATCTGGAGAGAGCCTGGTACCTGATACCATTCCTCCTACATCAGAGAAATGGACCACTATGTTGGTGGAGGTGCCATGGTCTGGGCAGGCATCATGTTGGACGGCCGCACACTCCGCCATGAGCAGAGGGTCCGTGACTGCTAGGAGGTATAGAGAGGAGATCTTAGAGCCCTATGTTCGACTTTTCAGGGGTGCAGTTGGCTCTTGGTTCCTGTTCATAGACGACAACGCTCGTCCACATCGAGCTCACGTGTTCAACGATTATCTGGAAAGTGAGGATATTCGGCGTATGGATTGGCCAGCCAGATCTCTTGACCTAAACCTTATTGAACATGTCTGGGACGCTCTTGGGAGGTCAATTGCATCTCGACATCCCTCTCCGAGAACCATTCCTGAGTTGAAAACTGCGTTGATTAAGGAGTGGGATCGATTGTCTCAGGGACCCCTAAACTGCCTCGTGTCCAGTATGCAGTTGCGCTGTGCGACCTGTCTGACTGTAAGAGGGGGATATACCCCGTATTAGACTCATTTTCGGTTCGATCTCGCAACGTGGATTTTGGACATTCCTGCAATGATGCTTTATTGACAATCATGCGTGCGTACTATGACTTTTGTACAGTACATCTCTTTCTCTGTTATAACTGTGTATTCGTACCAAATATCATTAAAATCTGTCCACTAGTTTTTCAGAAATTCGACATAATGTGCTAATTGTCCTAATTTTGCACCTGAGTGTATAACAAAATTTTTCACTTTGTGGAATGCAGCAGTTTCTACAACTGGAATATTCATTGCACTATAAATGTGTTCAATATCACTGAAGGCAGCGGAATTGATTAAGACCTGATTGCCCTGTGTCCAATTTTGGAATACATTCTATATAAACATATAAAGGCGCGTATACATTAGCGTGTGGATAATGCAATGTAAGCATTCGCAATTGGTAACTAAGTAATTTGTACGAGGTTGTGAATGATTCTTGAGCTCTTTGAGCTGGACCCACCTGGAATCGGTTTTTTCAACGAACACAAAGGAAAGAAAAAGAACAAAAAGGAGGTTTGCGTAACCACGAGCGGATTAGAACTGCTGCAGGGGATCGTACACTACAAGATCAGCGCATTAATGTATACGACCCTTAAGAAAGGAGATAGAAAGGGGGCAGAGGATATTTTCATGGAAATAACACAAACAGATGTCGTGCGTCACCTACCCAACCAACACACCTGTAGATAAAATTATGTGTTTTTTAAAACAAATAATGGTTACTGCTTCAGTAAATTATGAAATACAGGGGATTTTACTGTTTATTGCAAAATGTTTTCCCTTTCATCACATTCTATCATAGACGGAAAATTTATGAAATTGATCATTTAGCGCTCATTAATTATGTTTGCAATAGTAATTAATATTATACAGTGACAAATTCATGATTTATGAATTTATTCTGCAACATTTCTGTACTTCCTAGATGACCTGAACCAGCGTTTCTCAATCTTTCTGCACCGATAGCCCAGTGAAATAAATGTTTGAAACAGTTCATCGAACCTCTAATTTACAGCATGATTGTACCGACCATGTTTCCCGTATTTTACAGGGCGTCCTCGAATTTTCACATAGTTTTTGCCGTTTCGACTTTCTTTTTACACAATTGTCATGTTTCTCAAAGTAATTTCTTTGAATTCACAATATTTACTACAATCGTAATTGTAGATGAAAAATTTAAAATTTAAAATGATTTTTTTCCCTGAAATATATTTTTGTGTACTGCGATTTGCGCAACAGCTCTTTATTTCTCTACACTCCCGAAATTTTATATTTAGATAATTTGTCAGAAATGTTTCAGTCCCAATTAACGATATTCTAAAATTCAGTATTGCAATTTCTCGTGTATTTATTTGTCAGATATGTTAACCCTAATTACTTGAACAAAAAAATGGATTTTTCATTCAATTAAGTTTTCAAGTCTGTGACTACCTATGTCATCGTCGCTGAGCAAGGGTGAAGAAAAGGCTGATCTAGACTAAACTACGTATATGGGGGCACGCGTGCGTGCACACACACACACACACATACACGCACGCACACACTACGGCACGCACACACACACACACCCTAAATAGAGAAAACCGAAAGAAGCATACCGTTTTCACTTTGTCCTATTTCGTATTATTTTAAAAATATTTTTGTCCTATTTCGTATTATACTAAATTCGCAAAATTTCTTGAAAATTTTAGATTTATGGAACACACGCACACAGCGACACAATCCGAAATATAAATATTATATTCATTCTTGTGTGCGCATGTAATCTATTTCACAGAATTATGTCTTCTCTCGATCATTCTCAATTTTCCGATGACAAATTCATAGATATTCTTTCATTTCGAGAATAGATTATATGGTCTTATGTTATATATAATGCATTTACCTGACTAAGTAATTATGTTAACTGTTATACGCCATAGTTATTTTTTCTGTTTGAGGGTTATACTTATCCCACTATTTAATATTATAATTTAAGGGATATACTTATTTTACGATATTTATTGCTCACAGTGTTTAGTTGAGCTGAACTGGTTACTTAACTAACTGCAAATAATTTTCCTCAAACTCTTATTTTTTTCTGAAATTACTTTGTATTCTAATCTTGAAAAACTAATAATATATATTATGAACACCAGATTACACAGAATTTTAAACATTATAGAAAAAAAAAAAATTTATTGTATATATTTCTCTCGATACACTCGTTATAATTTTTCTATCTTTTATAAAAATTACGCTCGTATATTGGTAGTGTCGACTTGAAAACAAGTAATTGTGCGCATTTGTTCATAAATAAAATATTAAGCCTTCATAACTAATAGCGAATGACTTCGGGCATGAGGTTGAACAGGGATGGAGTCTTATAAAGTTGTTGCAACAATCATCTGCTTGTTTCTAAGAGAGGTGGAGATATAGATTAATAATTCTTTCCATCTCGCAGGATTAAGGGATCCATCTAAAGTCTGTTTGCAAAACTCTCATCGAAGACAGAGCAGGAGCCACTCCAGGGAATCTTCTTCTGAAAGGCGAAAATGAAGAGAGTTCGGATGCATTTGAGCTGAAGAAAATTGGTGGGTCTTATCACCAACTTCTCCCTGAAAGATTCCTGCTCTCTTAATACTGAACGGAGACCTCCTTCCACGCATAGTTGGTGTCTGTCTACAAATATCAAAGCAACATTCAAGGTAATCGTTTATTTTACGCAAGAACTGCTCACAATATTCATACCCTGGAGAAATTCACGGTGAAAGAATAATTTGTCTGGTTGCATTAAATTGTATGAAACTTTTGAAAAAAGTAGATATTTCTTCACCGCAATGTATCATTTCTGATATTACCCGATGTCTCTTCGATACTCAGTTGAAATAGAAATGATCGATTTCTTAATTGCGCCTCTGATGAACTAAACCAAACAATTCATAATGTTTATTCATTTTATTTTATTCTTTTTCTACTCTTAATTTTATTTCTAGGTATATCAAGCTTTCTATTTTTAGGTTTCTACACGTGACTGAGGCATAGTTTAAAAATAAATGTGTATCCGTATATAAATACAAATACAACGCCACAACAGGCAAAATGTCCAACGAGGTGGCTGATTGAGCCGTTGAGGCACCGTTGATACAGAACTCTTCCAGATGAGCAACATTACCAAGCTTATCAATATCTTATGTACTAGCGTCGGGCATTTGGTTGAGAAAATACATGTCCCGAGCATGTCGGTCAATAGGTATGTCAAGCCCTGCTACCGATACCAATCAGTAGAATTGTATATTGAATTAAAAGATGTCACAATAGATTTGTTATTGTATGTACTTAGCTTTTCTCGTGGGGTGAGAGTTAATTTACCAAAATTTGATCAAAATGCACCATATATATATATATATATATTCACAGAAATTAAAAATTTTGCGCATCTTGGTCTAAAAATTGAACTACACAATAATACCTATAGCGCAGTGATTCACTTCACAAAATATGCAGGGTATCCTGGAAGTGCTGATGCGGCCTTTATCTTACCAACCTTCCGTCTTAGATATACGATTCCAGTTTAAAAGATGCTCAAAAGGCATTTTCAAAAATTACCCCATACCAGTTTTGAGACTAGAAATACATTGTGTCACAAAATAAAGAAATCTAAGCTTTTAATCGGTCACTCTGTCATTCAACATCCAACTAGAACGTTATTGCCCTGTCTTTTCTGGGGAAACAAAAAAAATCATATTTTAACTGCAATATTCACTGAGATTGTTAAATTGAAAAATCTAAGAAAAGTTGAGAAGAACATCGAAAACTAACCAACAGCTTCTTCCCGCATTCACACACACACACACACATGCTGTTATTTACACTTTCACTTTTCTCCGATTTTTGAATTCAAAAATATCTCAGCGAATATTGCACTTAGAAACATGGATTTTTTTGTTGGGCTCTTGAAAGACAGGGCAACAACGTTCTAATTGGAAGTTAGAGGACGGGAAGCAGTTTTTCAAAATTTAGGTATTTTTTTATTTATTTATTCACATACTGTATATTTCCAGTCACAAAACTGGTGCAGGATGATTTTATAATACATTTAGAGCATTTTTTAAATTAAAATCATGCCACTACGATGAATGTTTGATGAGATAAAAGCCACATTAGGACTTACAGGACTCCCTGTATGATCAACACTATGCAGAGTGATGCTACATATATGTAATTAAGATCTATTTGTATTTATTCAGAAAATTAGATCGCGAAGACTAATAACAAAACATCTAGTTTAGTCAGAACGATCCTGTTTCCCATGATCTTAGTCAAATGTTCCATGAGAGAGAGAGAGAGAGAGAGATTTTCTTTTTCTTTTATCTCGGTACACACACACATAACTAAATTGAAAAGAAACAATGAATAAAAAACACTGTTTTTGGGCTGATGTCCTCGATTGTCGGAGTTTTCTGAAGTGCATCATCAATCAGTATCGTGACCCGATCCCTCTTGAGTATCTCTCTACCTCTCCCTGTCATTTCAGCACAAATAACAACGACTCTGCCAAGAGGTTCGTCTCAAACATTGAAATCTAATGACGTGAATTGGATGGCCGCCAGGGATAATGAACATTACTCAATTACTACCTTTCATTATTCGAGAAAGGGACCGTGCAGAAAGAGCCATAATTATGGAACCTGTCGTTCGCAAGCTTGCGCGTTGCAGTTGACTGCAGCTAATTTCTCATAACAACCTCAAGTTGCCTCCTGCACTCATTTATAACGATGAACGATCATTACGTAGTCGTGCTTACAAGCGCTAACGTCTTTGCGGTAGCGTCGGAATCTTTCTGGTAACGAGAGATCGAGAGTTATGCAATTCGCTGTAAATATCAAGGGTTAGTGAAACAAAAATTCTGAAGTGCATGCATTTAATAGTATTAAAACGTATCAATCTTTCTCATGCTTTTCTTGTGTACTTTGTATAATCTAACTTCATAAGAATTTCTGAAAAGGCTCTCAAGTAAAATGACTCAATTCAAAGTTCGTTACCGTTGCATCGAAAATTTTATCCGAACATGTCCCTACACGTGTCTTAATATTTTTGTAAATATATTATTGTAACTTATGTATACTTTTAATCCGATACATTCGTAACGCTCTGTGTGTAAGGTATATATGCTTTATGATAGGTACACTTTCTATGATAAGTATATGTAGACGTATATTCTCATAAAAAAGGGTGCTTAAGCTTTAAGTGGTTTTTACAATTATCCTGATCCGCATTGTAACTGCCCAGCAGAAATCATTAAACTTTCAAGAAATTGCCATCTATTTTCAAAAATAATATTTTTTTCCGACTGCGAGCTGATAAATGTTTTTCCCCGAGCACAAATTTTAATAAAAGAACAGGGGAGCAGGTCATTTATGCTGTGAGCACATAATGGTATACAACCTCGAAGGGAAAGGAAAACATTCCCCCTCCCCCCGGTTATCAGACTTTGAATAGAAGCTGACTCCGCCCACTGGCAGTTGATTGGCAGGACGGAGGGAAAGGAAAACATGTTATCAGGAGAAGAAAACGCACATCGGTATGTGGGCTCAGGGTTACCGTTTTGAGAGGGGTTTTTTAAGAACTGAGATACCTCGGGATTGCCTCTGCAAGAGTTAAACGCGTCTTTGTGAGGCATGAACGCAAAGTCTGAGTATGTATGTGTGCCCGTATGGTTAAACAGCAAGATATTCTTTCAATATACGTAGGCCATACCGAGATTAATGAGTAAGAATATTTCAAATGAAGAAATAGAAATTAGAATAGAAGATCTTAATACATAATAAATGAAAAAAAGGAATCAAGTTAGTCAGGACGGTTTTAAAATTAGATTTGAGTTTCTATAAATAGTCAACCTCGATACAACGATAAATTCCTCCACAATGCGGTTTTTTTTTTCGAATCTAGATTTTAATTGCCTGTAGTCTAATGGGAGTAATAAGGAGTATGGGGGTAATAAGGAGTAGTCTATAGTCTACTCCTTTAGCGTTTTACTTTACTACGATAAACAACTCCATGACGATATTGTTTGAAGAATTTTTGAATCTCCCACACCGCTAGTCTATTAAATTACGCTAGAGATAAAAAAAAGTCGCCTCAAAAATATATTTTTCAACTATTCTCTTGTTCTTTTTCTTTTGAGGGCGTCTTGATAACATCCACATTTTGCATCACGTGTCCGTCGAAGTTGTCAGTATTAATACTTTCCGTGTATATTACACGAAATATATATATCACACATTCCGTGTGATATGGTAAAAAACTTTACAGGAACAAAATATCCAACTGAATTTTTGCCCTGTAAAGCTCGTGGCTGTGAAGCCCTATAAACAACTTTACAGGGACGAAATATCAACTGAATTCTATTAATCGACTAATAAATGTTCATTTTTTGTAGAAAATAAATACTTTTAAGTGCATTTTTTGTTGCTACTGACAGTGCCAATTTAAATGAGATGTCAAAAACAGCATTGATTCAGTGGTGCGTGATAATCATGCTGTCTGTTGATACAACGATGTTTTTTCTTGATCTGTAGAGTATAGTTATAACGGGATTTCACTTTTCAGTTTAAATTTTTGGATCAAAGTGTAATTTAGACTTTATGAAAGAGCTGTCACCTACGTCATGATTTGTTGTAGTGAAAAAGTGAAATGAGTTTAGAGGGTTTGTCTTCTAAGTTAAAACGTGATGAAAATGAAGCAAAAAGAGTGAAATGGCAAGAAAGGTGTAGAAGGTGCACCTCTTGCAGTGCAAATGACCCGTCAAGAAGACAGCGTTGGCGTTATTAGAAAGGTTTCGAAGCGCTTGGACGTCGTCCGAATAACGAACAAAGCTGTCAAATGCTCGTTGGACGTTAAGCAAAGATATTCTGTTCCTCTCTTTGGAGTCCAACTTGGCATATTCTTCACGGAGGTCAAGCCAAGAAGGGAAACGGAGATGAACGCTGTCAAGAGCAGGTGTTGGGCTCAAGCAGCAGCAGCTGCATCTGACATTCGTTGTTCCCTCGCGAATATGGCTAACAGTTTTGTTCCGTACATGGCGCAACCCGTGGAAAAAGGCGCCTTGGGACGTTCGCATGGCGTAAAGGGATTTTATGCATGGCCATTATTTTTCTTTATACGCGATCAAGGATTTGCATCATTACAAAAATAGGGTGTGAGCTTATACTTTATTCCGGCATTACAGTCGAAGAATATAAATATAGATCGGGATATGGGCATAAGAATTTTCGCTAGCTGATTTCCCAGTTGGGTTGTTTTTGAGAACCGTATTCGAATAAACTAGACGTCTAATGTTTTTCAATGGACCGCTTCTAAACATAATGTATTACAGTATAGTATGATGTTTGCAATAGAGCACATGTGCATTTTCTCCATACTAACTCTATTAAACGTCATTACACGCTGCGGTTCAGATCAAATCAAACACCAACAAAGACATGTGTTACTCAATTGCCCCTATCAAAACATTTATTAGGGAGAATATCTATACTGTATGAGAAAAAATACAAATACCCATACCAAGGCCACAACAGACAAAATGCCCAACGAGGAGGCTGAAAAAAAGATGCCCATAAAAAATAAGAATGCCGAATAAATATCTAAACTATATCAAAAAGGAAGCATTTAGAATTTATTAGTGTTTAGTGTCCGCGCGTGGATCTCGTTGAGACAAATACAATTATATATACCTACATATACAGGGCGTCCATAATTAAAAACTAATTTAAAGTAGCCTACAGGCGAAACCAGCCATCAGGAAAGTGTGAAATTTTGTGGGGGACTTCATGAAGTGATGGGAATTTGTTTCGAGGGGAGGATTAGTTGTACATATCGCCACCAGAGGGCGTTTATCTTTGAATACCTGTAGTAAACATGTAAATTTATGTGATGTCATGCAGCAGCTGTTATAAAACCTAGAAACATTCGCGGAGATCTTGTTTCTCAATGTGTTTGCTGCTCACAATGACGATAATTTTACGAGATTGCGCTTTCTTGGTCAAATTGTTTTACCAAAACAGCAATTCCACAGTAACTGCTCTACGGAAATATCGGACTTGGAACAGGATTCGAAAAGCTCCAATGAACGTTAAAACCTTCGGAGTATGATAACGAAATTTCAAACCACAGGATCGTTGGCTGTTCGTCCTGGGAAAGGAAGAAACCCCGTTTAGGCGCAGTACAGGACGTTTCGCTTCAGGTGGAACAGGACAGAGCTTCAAATTCTCGTGTAGCGTGTAGCACAGGCGTTAGATAGGCCACGTTCAACTGTCCATAAGATCATGCGGAATATCCTCCGATACTATCCGCACAAACTTTCACTTGTGCAGCGGTTGCTTCCACGTGATTATGACGCTCGACTCCGGTTCTCACTGCAACTTCTAGCTTTCTGAGGTCGATTCAGAATGACTTTGGAATATCCTCTGAACTGACGAAGCGCATTTTCACTTGGATGGTGCAGTCAATACTCACAACTGCTGAATTTGGGAACCAGAAAATCCGCACGCTATCTTAGTGGTTCCGTTGCATTCACCAAGAGTGACGATATGGTGTGGATTTACTGCATCATTTATTCTCGGTCTCTACTTCTACGAGGACTTACGTTCTACAGGTCCAGTGACATGTTCGATCATCGGGAAGCGATATGCATTGTTGTTACAGAACGAAATTGTTCCGGCTCTGCAAGCACGGACTGCCTTGCAGACACAATCTTTATGTAAGACGGAGCTCCTCCACACATTTCAGTGTGTGTTAAGAATGTTCTTAAAACACATTTTACAGAAGAACATGTCACCATCCGGCACTTTCCTAATCTATGGCCTCCCCGATCCCCGGACCTTAATCCATGCGGTTTTTTTGTATGTGGGGGCATTTGAAACGTCGGGTAAGTCATGCCAATCCATGAACTTTACCTGACCTTAAAGGCAGTATTTCACGCCACGGGCTTAACATTTCCCCGCACACACTTCGATCAGTTGAGGAAAATGCCATCTTGCGATTTCGCATGGTATCTGATAATGATGTCGATCATGTGGAACATGTTTAGTTGCAGTAACTATTGTTAAAATTATAAACGTTTGCCTAAATGTGTCATTTCTTAATAAAACGCCCTCTGGTGTCGACATGTGTAACTAATTTTTCCTTCCTGAAACAAAGTCCCATCACTTCATGAAGTCCTAAACAAAATTTCACAATTTTCTGATGACTGATTTCACCTGTAGGCTACTTTAAAATAGGGTCTTTTAATTATGGAAGCCCTGTATATGCCACTCTGGTCTTAATAACCCTTCCGGTCTAGGCACCAGACTCGCAGCCACTTTCGTAACGAAATTGTTTTACGCTATACCTCAAAATGTTCGAAACGCAAATACAAATAAAAATACAAAGGCCACAACAGACAAAATTCCCAACGAAGTGGCTGAAAAAGTTGCCCATAAAAATATGGTTGTCGAATTTAACCCAATAAGAGCAATAAAAAAAAGCTATGATAAATACAATTATACTGCCCATGAAAAATTATGGTTGTCTCCTCTAAGTATAGATAGGTTCTCGATTTATCGTGTATTTTTTTTAAACGTGTCAATTGTGTTCGAACTCACGAACTCGAAGTAAGGTATTGAATTTTTTACAATCATATTACATAAAAACTTCCTGCGGCACCACAACGTATAATTGTGCCTTACTAATCGATACTGGTGTCTCCTTGTCGAAGCAGTTGATTAACGATACATTAATAACTAATGGTGAATTTTATTCATCCCGTTGAAAATTTTAAACACTTCAGTCATATCCTCCCGACAACTGTGCTCTTGGAATGTGTAAACATTTTCAAAATCTCAAGGTTCTCTTCATCGATTAAGCCTCGTTTATCATCAAGAGCACGCGTTTCTATTCTCTGCACTCCCTCGACCGAGTCAATGTCCTTCTCTCAGTATGGTCTCCAAAACCTGACGGCATACTCCAATCCAGGACGAACTAAGTCCCGGAAAAGTGGAAGGATAACTTAAAAACGCGAAGAGACCTTTTTGAGAACGAAACAGCATTCCATTCGATTTTTTGACCTGCGCTGAACAATGTTTAGAAACCCTAAGCCGCGCATCAGTAAGAATACCCAGATCGGTGACCCTAGTTGCATCCGGAATAATAATACCATTCAACTCGCAAGTGAAACGTGAGTTGTTAGAACCAAAATGAGCAGCCATCCACTTTTCAACGCTAAAAGACATGCTCCAGTCATTTGCCCACGCTGCAATCTTGTTTACGTTGGTCTGGAGCAACTTCCTATCGCTTTGATTCCCGGTATCCCCATTCGCTTCTCTTCATCTGCGAATTTGCTAACAATCCCATCGATAACCTTATCGAGTTTATTGACAAAAAGTGAAAAAAGAAAGAATGAGGTCAAAGACACTTTCTTCATGGACTCCACTTGTGACGCCTGTCCAATCAGAGAATTCCCCGTTCACAATAACCCGTTGTGACCTATCTCTCAACAACGATTCCATCCAATTCAACAAGTTGCCTCCAATCGCAATCTCATGTAAAAATGTTTCAAAAGTTTGTTAAGTTGACCCGATAGAATGCCTTGTTAAATTAATAGCTCATAGGGAATAGCTTACCCCCGGAGGTAGTAAATTGTAACACAATTGACACATTCAAAAAGAAATACGATAAACAGGTTCGGGTAAATGGAGAAGCTATCCATAGTTAGAATAAAACAACCATAAGTATTCTTTATGGGCATTGTATAATATTTTATCATGTTTATATATTGTTTACAATTTTTGTTAATTGCATTTTTAATTGGGTTGCTGTTTTTTTTAAATATATGACATCCATATTTTTATGGGCATCTTTTTCTCAGCCACCTCGTTGGGCATTTTGCCTGTTGTGGCGTTGTATTTGTATTTGCATTAAGATAAACCCCAATACCCACATTTTTTTACTTTAGTCCTTAGTCACATGATCGTAGAAGCAAAAGAGGTTGGTTACAGATGATTTCCCCTTTCTGAATCCATGTTGATTATTCGAGAATACATTATTCTCGTCTATACACTTCACTAATTACCTTTTGATAATAATTCCCAAAATTTCGAGAGAGAGCTCGTAAAACTCACTGGACGATAATTCGGCACGACTTCTCTACTACCTTTTTTAAATATCGGCAGTTAAGAAGATGCATGGTTTGTATGGTATGGAAGATGTATGATTTATCCTCTTTGTTCTCCTGAGGTACACATATGTATATCTCATTTTTAATGGTTTTAAATAATTTTTAATGTTTATTTTTTCAAGTTAAAACTTGAACTACACATTTTCGTACCCTTTCAAATGGTACTAACTCTTAGTACGCGTCGACCATAATTAACTTTTTTAAAGAGCATTTTGCCATACAATAACCATAAATCAATCAATTTTTTCCCCTGTCAGTTTTGGTTCAGGTGTGTAGAGGATAAACTAATAAAGGTTTGAAATTGTAAGCCAGAGGTACAAATGCTAAATTCGATACTTAGGTTATTCACCTTATTGCATACTGCGTGATAATGACCAATATAGGTTTTTGGGTGGATGCCTGTGGAATACTCTTCTATACAAGATTGTATAAATGAAAAATGAACCGAAGTTCCTCAGATATAGTCGCTCACGATGACGTATGATCCCTCCTACTTGCACACACAAATACAGTATAATATATATTCTAAACATCTGATGCGAAGATATATTTGAGAAAGCGAGAAAATCCAACCGCCATTGCGAGGAATCCAATCCACGTTCTCCGAATTGTCGGGTGATCGCCTTATACCACTACACTTCAAAAATAACGAATATCTTGATCTTAGAGCTTGTGTGCACTGAAAGGGACCGTACATGGACGTTATGAGCTAATACAGACCAAAGCTCACCATTGCTCACACTGCCACCAGATGGCGACTATCGATACGAAGGATTTTAACAGCCGGCTGATGCGAAGTTATATTTAGGAGAGAGAACATTCAACTGCTCTTGAGATCTAAAGAAAGATTCCGATATTCGTTGTCTTCATATTCTAGTGGGCTCACCCGGCAAGAGAGAGGACGTGGGTTCGATTCCCTGCAAGTGCAGTTGAATTTTCTTTCTGTCCTAAATTCATCTTTGCATCAGCCAGCTATTGAAAACTTTCGTATTCTAAACATGTTCCAAAGGTGATCGCACCAATTCATTGGCGGATTTGGCTAGTAGATTGCAATGCCAACATTAGGTATCTGGAATTTAAAGTATTTGCGTGTATTTTTATGACACACAAAGCGTTTACCAAATTTCTAGTATATCAGGTAATTCTTTTTGTTTTCTGTAGAGAGCAGTGTATAATATCTTGTGATGAGCTTACGATATGCACTTATTTACTCGTCTACAAAAGTTGCTTCATCAGTATCTATATTAATTAACTTGGGATTAATTCAGAATTAATTTTATTATATGACTATTCAAAAGTTTTTATGGCGTAACGTTACTGATTTTTTTAAAATTTTACTTAAATATTGCGGCATAAACCACTTAACGTTAAAATTGATGTTCAAATAGAACAAAATAATAATAATATAAACTCTTTGAAGCGTTCACAATTGTGAAACAAAATTATACTACAAATCAATTTACTTTGAATGTTCTCTGTGACGTCACTCTATATTCAAACAAATAAAGAATTAGACTTGTAAGCAGTATAAGTATTTAATGATTTAAGTTAGTTTAGTGCTGTAGTGGTGGGTTGGTAAGATATGGGGATGGGAAGAGTTCAGGGTACATGGGTTCAAATCCACCCACCTCCAAATAATTGCACTTTTGCCGCTGTGGTGGTCGAGTGGTTATAGTGACGGACTCGCGGGTTCGAACCCCACAGTGGTGGTCGGCTGAAGTTGGTTTTCTGTGGTTCCCAACTTCAAGGCGCAAATGCGAGCCGATCTTCCCGTTAAAAGTCTCGCCACAGAGAGCAACAGTCCTACAACGATAAATCATTCAATCATAACACTTCACTCATAGTTCGAAAAACTGGTGGCAGATGGCAGCACTACACATAACAAGCATTACAGAGAAACAAAAACTTCACGTCAGGTTTCACTACACGTACACGCACATTCCCGCATGTACCGATTCGGGGGGGGAGGGGGTTGTGTGGGCGGGGTGCATGTGTGGTGTAGCAGTAGTAGGTAGGGCCTCCAAAAATGGCTCGGGGAACCATGACGTTTTAAGTCAGCCACCTCGTTGGGCAATTTGCCTGTTGTGGCGTTGTATTTGTATTAAAATTTTCTTGTTTCACATATAAAGATGGAATCTTGTATCATTTCGATTTTTTCATAAATGTGTGAATGTTTCACCACCTATCTAATTCCGTAAATATGTTAAAAAATCTATTATGTTGCCGTACTACAAAGACAGTCAATGACGCGATCTATGAAATGACAAAAAGTTGTCATTATAAGATATCCAAATCAACAATAAATGAAATTAAAAATTAAAGTTAATTCCTATGTGGAGAGTATAATAAATGACTTTCACAAGAAACATTATACGGATGTATGTCTATCAGAGGATTAATTTCTTTTTTTAATTATGAATTCATTAAAACTACCCACGTAGTAGTTTCTACATTCTTAGTATGAAGCATTTTGAGTGCTTAGGTAGGATTAGTGAATTTCCGTTTTTTTTTTTGTTTTTTTTCGAAAAATAATTAGTCTAAGTACTCTTATCTCAAAGTATTAGAGTATAACTTAGCGCACAATGTAGAAAATTTAATAAACTGAACAAAATAATCCCCTATATTTATAAATATCATTTTTCAGGTCACTTTGCTTAGAGAATTGAGATGATTTTTTTCTCTCAATAACAAAATGTAGTTTTCTGAATTTTAATACGTATGTAAGGATGACGTCACTCTCCGCTACCATACGAAGGTTTTTTAACAACTGGCATTGCGGAATTTTTTTGGAAAGAGAAAATTCTACTGCTTTTCCGGGTGAACGCAATTAGACTACAAAGGCAACGAATCTCTCAATCTTTCGTCAGAGCTCGTGGCAGAGTCAGCAGTTGTGAGCTTTGGTCCGAGTCAGGTCCGGCCGGTCCCTTTCAGTGCACACGAGCTCCAAGGAAAGATTGAGAGATTCGTTGCCTTTGTAGTCTAGTGCGTTCACCCGTAAAGTGAAAGGACGTGGGTTCGATTCCCCGCAAAGGCAGTTGAATTTCCTCTTTCCAAAAATATGTATAAATACGTATAATAATGTATCGTATAATAATGAATACGTATAATAATGTATCGTATAATAATGAATACGTATAATAATGTATCGTATAATAATGAATACGTATAATAATGTATCGTATAATAATGAATACGTATAATAATGTATCGTATAATAATGAATACGTATAATAATGTATCGTATAATAATGAATACGTATAATAATGTATCGTATAATAATGAATACGTATAATAATGTATCGTATAATAACGAATACGTACAATAAAATATGTATAATAATGAATACGTACAATAAAATATGTATAATAATGAATACGTACAATAAAATATGTATAATAATACAACCTGCAACTCGACACGGATTGGTCAAAAAAACCTAAAATTCAGGTTTTTAACAAATCCGCATCGAGTTGCAGGTTGTATATCTTATAGCAGCGATTCTCAACCTTTTTCGACTCTCGGAGCCCTTTTTAGTATATAATTTCTATGGAGGAGTCCTGTTTCACTCAAGGAGCCCTTTTTGCATATAATTTTTATGATGGAACCCTGTAAGCCTCTTATATTTTATTTATCTATCAAAGTTACTGATTTGTTTTATTTTCCTCGAGTCGCCGGGGAGCCCCTGGGAAGTGTACACGGAGCACCGGTTGAGAACACTGGACCGATACTATAAGATATCGGTCCAGTGTGTAGGCCGGGATTACACTATAAAATATATTTTATCGAACTTGAAAAATGTGACCAATGATCGTATCGATTACATTCGAGAGAATGTAACCGATCCGCTTATTGGTTACATTTTTCCAGTTTTATAAATGAACTTTTAGGGCTGTCCATAAATCCGTAGGAGTAAGAGGGGGTGGAGATCTCTTCTGAACAGCACGTTGCAAGGCATCCCAGATATGTTCAATAATGTTCATGTCTGGTGGCCAGCGGAAGTGTCTAAAGTCAGAAGAGTGTTCCTGGAGCCACTTTGTAGCAATTCTGGACGTGTGGGGTGTCGCATTGTCTTGCTGAAATTGTCCAAGTCCGTCGGAATGCACAATGGACATGAATGGGTGTCAGACAGGATGCTTACGTACCTGTCACCTGTCAGTCGTATCTAGACGTATCAGGGGTCCCATATCACGCCAACTACACACGCCCCATACCATCACAGAGCCTCCACCAACTTGAACAGTCCCCTGTTGACATGTAGGGTCCATGGATTCATGAGGTTGTCTCCATACCCGTACACGTCCATCAGCTCGAAGCAATTGGAACCGAGACTCGTCAGACCAGGCAACGTGTTTCCAGTCCTCAACAGTCCAATGTCGGTGTTGTCGGGCCCAGGCGAGGCGTAAAGCTTTGTATCGTGCAGTCATCAAGGGTACACGAGCGGGTCTTCGGCTCCGAAAGCCAATATCGATGATGTTTCGTTGAATGGTTCGCACGCTGACACTTGTTGATGGCCCAGCATTGAAATCTGCAGCAATTTGCGGAAGGGTTGCACGTCTGTCACGTTTAATGATTCCCGTCAGTCATCGTTGGTCCCGTTCTTGCATGATCTTTTTCCGCCCGCAGCGATGTCGTAGATTTAATTTTTTACCGGATTCCCGATATTCACGGTACACTCGTGAAATGGTCGTACGTGAAAATCCAAATTTCATCGCTACCTCGGAGATGCTATGTCCCATCTCTCGTGCGCCGACTATAACACCATGTTCAAACTCACTTAAATCTCGATAACCTGCCATTGAAGCAGCAGTAACCGATCTAACAACTATGCCAGACACTTGTTGTGTTGTATAGGCATTGCCGACGGCAGCGCCGTACTCTAATTGGTTCCATATCTCTTTATTTCCATACGCATGCCTGTACAAGTTTTTTTGGCTCTTCAGTTTACACAGTTTACATATATATATATATATATATATATATATATATATATAAGATCACCGGTTGCATTTTATCGAATGTAACCGATGCGCTTATTGATTGCATTTTTCGAGTTTGATAAAAGAACTTTTATCGCTTATTGGTTGCATTTTCTAGAATGTAACCAATAATCTTATTGGTGGCATAATTCAAGTTTTATGAAATTACTTTTATCAAACTTTTATAGTTTAACCCCGGCTTTAGAGTAATTTACGTGTGTCCGAGCAGCGTATATTTTTCTTATCTTTCAGAGTTTTATAAATCACACGCTTAGAGTTATAATTCGTGATTACAGTAACGTAATGGTCGGAGACGACAAAAAGAAACACGTTCAGCTATACGCTGAATCGGTTACACAATCCGACAACTAAATGCATCAAATAACTTTCTTGGATATTATGAGTTTGAAAATTTCAAGTAAATTTCCATAATTTCACAGCACTTATTTTCAAAAATATGACGTGTAAGAGTGAGAAATTCATACAGCAAATTAGAAAATGATTTTTATAGAACTAATTGAGATAAAATATTGCAGAATTATCTCGGTTGAGATTTAAATCCGTTTCACGATTTTTTTTTTCATTCAGTTTAATACAATTTTGAAATTACGAAATTGATTCGTCGAAAACGATGAAAAAATTTGTCTATTGCCTGCATTAACCAGACGCAATTCAATGTTGAAGGAAATCCCCGTTGAGATATATCTTCGCATTTGTTGTTATAGTTTAATTCTCCATGACGTAGTGCATTTAATGAAGTGCTTATTCTTTTAATGAACCGATTAATGTCAAATTCTCATTAGTACTTTACTCCGAGACGTTTAAATGTATTTTTTTGGTTTTCTTTATACTTGTAATAAGTAGATATTTTTACTTACATTGTTTGTCATGTCTGCAAGACGGTGTTATTTGTTTGAACTTTTACTTTTCTTGATCGAAAAGAATCTTAATTAACACACATTTACGCAAGGGTCCCATCAATTCAATAATGAATTTCCTGATTTGAAACATGCACACCGTTAGTAGTTCCATCGTTTCTTATGCGTTTCTTAATTATCGGTGAACCCAGGAACAATCATTAATTTCTTTCTGATGAAGAATTCTTTTCCATTCATTGCTGTTTATCGTTTAGAAAGGTTCGTTTTATAGTTTGTGCTTGATGTGAAGATGGATGGTGTAGTTCTTATTTTCCGATAAAGAGATTTCAAATTATCACATTTAACTACAAGCTTCAATAAACTTATAACAACTAAATATAAAAAAAATCAAAATTTTCTCAATGACTCATTTTATTCATTAAATTCATTCGTCGGGGAATCATAGTAGAGTAAAAAAGAAAAACATAGATAATTGTTTTCAGTTTCAAAAAACTTCAAAACGTCTCACGGACAACACATTTCTTTTCTGCGAAACGAAACATTTTGAGGTATTTATAAATGCTATATTTTGAAATGTAAAAATGATGAAAGTAATACTATGTATCCAAAAAAGTAAGAAAATTTTTAAATGCAAACTTCAGAATGTCACGTATTCCGTTAATTCGAAGAAGGATTGTATCCCCTCGGAGGCTTTGCTTTATTCATTTCATTGGATAAATTTTCAGTCACTTTTATGAGTCTGAGTACTGATATTTAAGTCACGGAAAACTCATTTCAGTATATTTGGTCTAATTAAAATATTACTTTGAATTCAAGTGTTTAAATCGTAAGATATGTATAGCAAATAAGTCCTGAATATGATATCCTGAAGCACCGTATTAGGAAGCACGTTTCAAACTAAATTAGTAAGATAATTATTAATGTGGAACACTAAAGTTCAAACCGAATCATGAGCGTAGGCACACCATAACTCAAGCCATGAAATTTTGACTATCCGATAAGTAATCAGTCAGTTACATCAGCGAGGATTATCTAAAAAAATGAATTAAATTTTCTCTTCAAAAATAAATTCACAGCACTTGGTGGGCAAGTGGAATAAATGATTGTTTTTACTTCGGCACAAATGGAAGAGAAAAATTTAAAGAAAAAAAATTAAAAAATACAGTTGGAAAAAACTTCTTATAATATTTAATACATTAAACATTGAAGGACCGAACACACCCCGCTTCCCATCTCAGAGAGACATCACATAATTGAATACAACAATACGTGTCACAAGTCGGTTGAGTGGTCTAATATTCAACTTTTGCTGATACCGATTGGGATTCGGAATTGCATATTCCGATATAATATTCAAAGAAACATTTTCATTATTTCAGCAAAGAACCGAAAATATCGGATGCTTTGCAGCATAGATCCAAATCAGGGACACTGTTGAGATTTTCTACTTAGTTTCCAGCATGGTAGGGCTAATGGATTGCCTCTATTGTGTTTTTGTCAGAGACTGAGTTCCGCACACGGTGCTATGAAATCTGATTAAATAGCCTCGACCCAATTTCTTTTAGAAAGAAGAGATTGCCTGTCTGGACCTGCTGGATCAACAATAACATCCTAAGGGAAGAAAATAATGATCTTTTTCATCCTTTCTGGCTCAAGAAGGTAAACTAAGTTTATTTTAAACGAGTAATTTCCCTTCTCTCATCGTTCTATCGTAGCTACGGAAAATCTATCTGCGACATTACTCTTTGCTTTTGAAATTTTCTGCAAAAACTCATTTTCTATACGGAAAGAATTAACAAATCTACAGTTCGGAAATATTTTTGTGGGAAAGATATGAGCATGTCTGTCCAATAACAAATACACGATGATTATACCACTTTTAACATTCTCATCCGGATGCGGAATAATCCACGGAATTTTAAGTGCAATATTAAGTGCAATCCACTCGCAAAATGTGTAAAACATTTTCTTTATCGAAGCTTGGTGATATGAGACAAGTGACGCATTCAAAGGCAGGATGCAAACGGGTTGATAATTTTCATTAGTTAAAAATAAAGCGATTGTGATAAATTTTGTATATTTTTTTAATTTTCAATTTACTGGAAGATACTCTTCAGGAACATAATAATTACATCATTATTTGCATTTATTTGTATTCTTTTATACATACACGTGTTACACACATAAAATATAAAAACTACTATCATTCGGGAAATTTTTCGATTGCACCATATACTATGTTCATTTTTTCTCCATACATATGCGTACAAACGAGCAGCTAAAAACCAATTTACTCTCTTCGAAGGTAAAAAAGAAATCCATCCATAACCCTTCCCTTTCAGACCCGAGCATTCATTTTTTGGAATTTTCAAGATTTTTTCGCATTTTTGACTCTCAAAAAAAATTCATTATAACATAAATTTCAGAAAATCTTTAAAATTTTCATTTTTTTGTGGAGAAATAATCCACTTTGTTCAAATCTTTTCAGTTAAGTGATGCAAGATATATCCATCTTCACATACAGTTTTTCTCCAGAATTTCATTGCTAAATTTTATGCTATAAGTCACGCTTTTCCAGGAGGCACTTTCTCTTAAAAGTTCAATTTTAAGTGCTGTCCCCTTTGACGAAAGCCCCCAAACTTCATATTCACCATATTTTTATCTCAAAACAAGCACAATCTTTTAATTCAGGGCTTAACTCTCTGAGATCAACCCCTTGACAGTGACGCTGGAGTCCAGTTCGGGCAACAGAAAAATTTTATATTTGATGATTATAAAACGTAATATTATGATTATGTTTTAAACACAATTTTTGAAAATAAAAAATTGTGTTTTCTTTTTATGAAGCCCGAATTGAGTTCGTTTATCTTTTTTATTTATATAATGCAGAACAACGAACAAGGGAAAAAAAAGAGAGATTTACATTTTTGATGCATTTTTCTGAAATAAATTACACTGCCAAAAGGCCAAAAAAATTCTACAGTGAGAAAAAAAGCAGCCACAACATTTGTGCATGCAGGATTTGAAAGGGATAAAACTAGGGCTAGTCCGATTAAACGATTTATCTGGTCGGTTAATCAGTCAATCGTTAATCGCAGTTAAAAAATTCAGTTGAGTTAATCGAGTCGATTAATCTGATTAAATTTCGATTAAAATTTGCTTAATAAGTTAGTATAATTTAACTTGATTTAACTTTATTTAATTTAAAAAAGTAGATATCTCAAATTACGTACCTATATATAACATTTTGGATAAGGTACCATACATTTAAAAATACAGGGTGTTCTGTTAATGGACCGACAAACTCAGAGGGTTGTTAGTAGGCATCAAGAGGAACAAAAATTGGAATGGATCATGGTGTCGCAAACCACGTTGAGAGAGTGAAAATCGCGAAAACAGTTAGTTGTCTGTTTCAATGAGTATCGCGATAGCTGATTACACGAACGAGGAATACGCTGATATGCATCTGATTTACGGTGGAGCAGATGGCAATGGGCGCTTAGCGCAGCGGATGTACCAACAGCAATAATCTATTTCCTATATGTGTTTACATATGGTAAATAGGTGCAGAAAATAAAATATATTTTCCTGACATCAACTATTATTATATGGGGTCATTCAAGTATTACGGCAGTATCGATGTGGGAGAAGAAGAGGTTTCAATGTTGCTTGCGTCGTCAACTACCCCTTACAAAAGCATGAAATATTCTTAATGGCAACTCTACTGGGAATGTCAAAAAGTAGAAAGTAGAAAAACCTTCCTTAGTTTGTGGGCAGCTGAACTAGCATTCTCCCCTATTGATAAGTCCTCTATAGACCTCTACAGACCCCCCCCCCACATCCTGTTTTAATTCTTTTGGGGGGTGACGTTGACTAAACTGTTTTGTGTCCACTCAGCACATGCATTGCCCTTGAGTGATTTGCTGCACCCCTGTACATAAGCAAATACATATTATTCGAACGGGGGGGGGGGGTATGGTTCACCGAAGATGTGCATGGTGATCACGCGGAATTGTCTACTCTCGCCCTGTTACCTATGCTACAGGGGGGGGGATCCCCCACGTACCGCGCCTATGATCTTATATGATGTGGACAGGAAAACAAGCTGGGATGATTTACGGAACAAGCAAAGGAATTTCTACTCGTGAAAACAATTTTCTTGTATGATAAAGAAAGTTATGACCGTAACAGGCTTGTGCGTAGATGGGTTATCAAAAAAGTAGAAATGGTTTAGTGCTTACTATTCCCCTGAAATACTTGATCACGAGTGGTGTGGGCCCACAGTTCACTCAGAAAAAAATTATTAATCATTGGCTAGGCAAGATCAGACACATCCGCAATAATTCCATTAATCACATCGATAGCTAAATAGAAAGGAATGGCAAACCAAATTACTTAAATGATTGTTTTTAAGAAATCATCTTGACAGTGCCTTATTAGCATATCTGGAATTCAGAGAAACTATGATGAAGAAGACGAGAGCTTAATTCTTGGTACTTCGCATAAAAGAGCAACAGCAAAAAATGGGCAATTTATACTAATCCTTTATAATTAATACTAAACTTGAACGAGTAACTAAAATAAATTCAAAACACAAGCTCAAAATAAAGTGCGTTTAGTCTATATAATCATGTGAAAAATAACCCCCGTGCATATATAGCAAAGTTAACGGTGGTGGTCACGTTCCATGTACATTCAATTTGGCAATCCAATCAGAGACGCCTCTAATCGACGTTTGGAGGGAGGAGCGTTCGTAAAAAGGTAGGGGGTGGGTCGCAAAGAATATTCTTTAAAGAATTATAAAATATCAGAAGAAAAAATGCCTTTATATATATGTTGTATAAAGCAACATATAAAGGTGCATTTGCTTCCGATATTTTAATTCCTTAAAAAATATTTTTTTGCATCAAAAATAAGTTTTCGATCGTCTTAGGGGCATAGGAGACTCGTGCTGCCCCCTCCTAACGTCTCTGATCTCAATATTTGTTAATAGTTGAGCTGCAGTGCTGAAGAAATTTTTCTGAGGTGGAAAAGGTCAAAAATGGCTGAAAATCTGCTGCCGTAGTACTTGAATGCGCCATAGTTACGAAAAATGTTCGATTAAAATGATCGATTAATCGATTAAAATTTTTAACTGGTGTGACCAGTTGAAAATATTAATCAATTCCCAGCCCAAAATAAAGCCAGTAAAAATGAAACGAAAAAATACAAAACCAAGTCTTTGTTTCGAAATTAGGAGAGAGACATTATATTAGCTAATTTAAGAGATTTTTGGCAAGTCAAAAGCATCGGCATAGTGTAGCAGTAGGAGAAGAATTCGATTCTCATACTATTTCATGTTTCAGTTGATAAGATTGTCACGTCCCTATTCCTGGAAGCACGAGCTGTTCCTTGATTCGGTAAGTTTGTCTTACTAATGAACTTCACTGGCCTTTGCCTCGAGCAAACCAGCAGCCGTAACTGCAGTGTTCTTGTGTCAACAGTCATTCTCTACTTTCTTCGGTCTCGCAAGGGATCAGATCTCAAAGCTAGATATCTCTTCTCCTTTTAGCTTCCTCTATTTCTCCTTTCGCCCGGCAACATAAAACTGCTTTCCCGCTTCTCCTATATCAAATTTATCCTGTTTAAAGTAGAATAAAGCGATGCACTTTCTTTTTCTTTGTTACCTAGGAAATAATAAATTGTATGACTATATAACATAGTGGCCTCTTCTACCAAATATTTCCATTTCGAATATGTGTGCTTCCGGTTTTATTACATAATAAATATATGTGAAATTGTTGAGATACGATTATAAAAAATTAACTATATTATTTGGTATGGGTATTTTTTATACAGTGAAACTTCGATATAACGTTAGTGTGTGGAACGAGAAAAAATATCGTTATATCGAGATGCAGCATCATCATCCCGCACCGTCAAATTTATGCTGTTGTTGGGATCTCTTATGAATTTGCTTAGTTAGTACTCGGGGCTATATAATAAGGGCTGATTAATCCCTTTGGAGTTGATCTTGTCACCTTGGCTCAGTTGGCGCGATCTAGGATCAGGTGCGTAACGTCAGAGTGCTCTAATACTTTTTAACTGAAGCGCGACCTGGAAATACCAGGGTAGCCTGTAGCAATTCACCGGTTCTAGGTTCTGTTGGGCCTATGACGTCAGCTGGTACCGACCTTTGTAATTTTTATTCAATAATGTATTTATATATTTATATATTATATATATATATATATATTATTATAATAATATAATTATTATCATTAAATATGATGAGTCGGTTACGTAATAACCGGTTACTATACATACTTACTAATTGTTTAGTTTGATAAATTTATCCCTTTTTTACCAGCGAATATGCATAATACCCAATCGTCGCTGGTAAATTTGATAAATACTGAAGACATTATCACTTTTACCGGCAATTATACATAATAACCAAGTATCGTTGGTAAGTTTAATAAATTCTTGAAATTTATCGCCTTTATCTGTGATTATGCATAATACCCAAGTGTAATTGGCGAATTTGATAACTGTGAAAAAATTATAAATGATTCTACTATGTGTGATGAATAGAGTCAGACACCGATATAATGATAGCAAATTTTGCGATCGTACTTGTATAGTATATCAAATAGTACGATTTATTTTGTTTACCAACGACGCGACGCTTGGGTATTATGCATAACCGCCGGTAAAAGTGATTTATTTAGGGAAATTTATCAAATTTACCAAAATGCGTGGTAAGTATGTGTAATAACCGGTTATTATGTATAATAACCGCATTTTATCAGTTTTACCATAACATATATATTTTATATTTATTATATAAAAATTATACACACCCACACACACACACACATATATATATATATATGTAATTTTTACTACATTCATTTATCCTCTAAGATACCGACTCCGATGCATCATGAGACAGCCCTTATCTTCGAAAAAACAAAACTTGGTGAGAATTTAAAAATGAGTTTGGAGGTGATTTTGAGTGAAACATAAAAAATTTCGCTATAACATTTTCAAAATTTTCTCAAAAAATATCGTTATAGAGAGTTTTATCGTAGTAAAAGATATCGTTGTATCGAGAGGAGTTTAACATATATTAGACTAGAGCTGACATTAGACAGAGCTGATTCCATAATAATGGTTTGACACCATAAAATCTCCGAATGTTTTTTTTTCACTCTAGGCTATCTTAGATGTGTCCTAAAAAGAATATATTAAGATAATTATGATAAAAAATTCGATTACTTAAAAGTTTTTCCATAGGAAATTTTTTACATATACTTAATATTCTGTCACTTATATGACTTTGTGCAGACGTATGAGAGGTGGAGTATATATCTTATCAGTTATATATATTCTGATTGTTTGTCACAAAAAAAGGAATCGGAAGTACTATTTACTATGGGAAGAGTTTCCATTATACTTGTCAAGAATATTGCTTTGTTCTTACCGCTTCTTCTTTTTTCCCCTATCGTTACTTACTGCCCTCCATGTTTTTTTAGCCAAGTGAAAAACTTTTAACAATGCCTGTCAGCACCCAACACTTTCTTAATTGCTCGCCAAAAGTAATTGCATTTTTCCGATATCATGTCACGTTTTCTAACAGCTATCCGGATGTATTTTGTCGTACGTGTACTCAAGGAAAGTTGATTTAACAAGGAAAACTCGCCCTTTAGCAAAGCTAACATGACAGAAAGAAATTCCAGTTTTCTCCAGTACTAGGAAACACGTTCTGTTGTCATATTTATCTCAAGCGTGAGAAAAAATAAATAATAAATATATTGTTGAGTTAGATGGCGGTTTATGCAACTGTATATAAGTAAGCGTCAAATAGAATCAGGTCTTTAGTTTTCTGAAAATTAAGAAATGTTAACAGAAAACTTTAGTGAATATAATTTGTACTACTTCTACTCAATTTCTTTTTTTCTATCATCTCCTTTTTTGTTAAATTTGGTTTTCACGATATTTCAACATACTCTTAAAAATGGTTATTTTTTTAATTTTATAAGAAAATTTAAAAACTATCGTAGAAATATAGTTCTGTACCGATATTTTTGTTTTGGATATAAATAATGGATATAACGAATAAATGCACTTCAACCTTTGCATTTTCGTACAATTCATCTATTTTTAATATTTCTTTTTATGATAGTTTATAGTCTAATTCTCCAAAATTTATTATTTCATATGTTATGCTTTATACTTATAGAAGATGAACAAACATATTTTTAAATTATATATACAATATATTTTTCTAAAATAACACATGCATCTTTATCCATAAATGCATAGCTTTGCAACTGCGATGTGCAAAAAAGGGTCCTTTAAACCTTCATTACTGCAGCCATTTTGAAGATAAACATTCAGAATCACCTTTGCACATAAAGTGAGGTCACATTCTTTGCATTTTATGTTTTGAATTTTTTTTTAGATGTCCGAATTAACGATAAAAACTCTTTGTTTGAGCATATGTGGTGTGATTTCAATAATTTGTTAAAATGGTTTGTTTGCACTTCTTTTTTTACCTTGAAGTTTGCAACTCGAATTTTTCTTCTTATTGTTTGAATCACAAAGAAGATAGTTGTAGATTTTGAAAACAATATTGCTTCTCAATATACATTTCTTCAATAATATATTACTCTTCAATAATATTACTTCTCAATACATTTCTTCAATACATTTCTTCTCTCTCTCTCAATACATTTCTTCTCTCTCTCTCAATACATTTCTTCAATACATTTCTTCAATACATTTCTTCTCTCTCTCTCAATACATTTCTTCAATACATTTCTTCTCTCTCTCTCAATACATTTCTTCAATAAGCGTTTTTACACAAGATTGGGATTGCGAGCAACTTGCTGAAGGGGATAGAATCGTCGTTAAGAGATAGGTCACGGATATCGATGGGATTGATAGCAAATTCACAGATGTGAAGCTAATGGAGGTAGTCGTGAATTAAAGCGATAGGGAGTTGCTCCAGACCAACTTGAACAGGATTGGAACATGGGCAAATGAATGGAGCATGACGTTTAGCGTTGACAAGTGTATGGTCGCTCATTTTGGTTCCCCAGGTGGTCCTGGAGTTAAGCTGGTGGGTGGGTTCGATCCCTCAGATCTATTGCTGGAAAGCCAACTTTAAGGGATGAAGCTCTGCAGTTGAGCCAATTTTCATAGGGACAATCAAAGTTTTGCAGAGAAGCCTGTTTTACTCATCAGAATGTTGTTTTCCTAAGATGATTACAGTACTTGCAATGTAGTGGTTTTCTGAAAAACAGAAAATGTTAGCTATTCAAATAACTAAGTGAGAAAAGAGACAAGAGGGGTTATTGAACACTGAAATAAGCTAGATTTTATTTATTCAAGAAAGAAGCGTGGTATATTTGTAGTCAGATACAAGCCATTTTGAATAGAAAATATTGTTAAAAGAAACATGATAATAGAGTTGATAATGGTGTAGACAGTTTTTTTTGTGTCATTGTCAGTTATTTTGAAGAGAGGTGATATCATGTCCGGTAGGAAGAACCATCTAGAATAAGCCATGTACGTCGCTTTACATTTTTGCAGGGTCTGATTCGATTATTTCAGCTTGTCCGTTAGGGATAGGTAAGTGTTCAATTGTTCCAATTATGTCATCAATTTTCTTATTGCAGTCTTCAGATCTATAAGAGAGTCATTAATTCAATGAGATTTGAGTACTTTGTGGTGATACTTAGATGATAAACTCTTTACTGATAAACTCGATCAGGGTATCGATGGGATTTCTAGCACATTCTCAGATGTGAAGCTAATGGGAGTAGTCGGGAATCAAAGCAATAGGAGTTGCTCCAGACCAACTTAGACAGGATTGGAGCATTGGCAAATGAATGGAGCATGACGTTTAGCGTTGACAAGTGCATGGTCGCTCATTATGATTCGAACAACCCACGTAAAACTTACGAGTTGAATGGTATTTCTACAGATTTGGGAATTCTCATTAACGAGCGGCTAAGGTTTTTTCAACATTGTACAGCGGCTGTCAAAAAAGCGAATAGAATGCTTGGTTTCATTTTCAAAATGGTCTCTTCGCGTTCTCCCAAAGTCATTCGTCCACTTTTCCGAGACTTAGTTCGCCCTGGAATGGAGTATGCTGTACGGTTTTGGTGACCAATAAATAACCTAGGAAGAGAGACTTCATTTTTTGAATATGTATGCATATTGGATAAACGCAGGTGTCGGGGATATAATCAAAGTATTTAAAATTTTCAACGGGATTTATTAAATGGACCATGAGTTATAAATACATCATCAATTCGACAAGCGGATACCAGTATCGATTGGTAAGGGACATTTCTAAGTTATGGTGTCGCAGGGAATTTTTCTTTACTAGGGTTGTTAACAAATGAAATAGCTTACCTCTAAAGTAGTAATTAAGAGTAGTAAATTATAACACAAAATTGGCACGTTTAATAAGAAATACGATAAACATGTTGGGGTAAATCGAGAAGTTATCCATACTTAGAATAAGACAACCATAAATATATTTTATGGGCATTGTATAATATGTTATCATGTATATATACATTGTTTATAGTTTTTGTAATTGCATTTTTAATTGGGTTCCTGTATTTTAGAAATGTATGACAGCCATATTTGTTATGGACATCTTTTTTTCAGCCACCTCGTTGGGCATTTTCCCTGTTGTGGCCTTGTATTTGTATTTATTTTACATACAATGTTTAAGGTTCTGTATGTCTCTCTAAGCCCATGTATAAGCAGTACAATTCGAAATAGATTTTTGAAATGATTTTTCAGACCTTCTATCCAGCCGCTGTGGTAGTCGAGTGGTCATAGTGACGGACTCGCATCGCGAGGATCCGGGTTAGAACCCCACCGGCGCCACAGTGGTGGTCGTCTGAAGTTGGTTTTCTGTGGTTTCCAACTTCAAGGCGCGAATGCGAGCCGATCTCCCCGTTAAAAAGTCTCGCCACAAAGAGCAACAGGCTTACAACGTAACAAATATTCAATCATTATACTTCACTCACAATTTGAAGTATAGATGGCAGCACTGAAATATCGAACACAACACTAGCTACACACTCAGACTGTTAGGTGCACTCACTTTGTTCCAGACTCTACCAGGAAGCTGGACTGTTAGAGTTCTCGGCAACGGGATAAGTCCGGTGGCAGAGCTCCTGGCGTTCATTTATTCAGACCTTCTATACACGTTAGTAACTAGGAAAAAATTATCAGTTCAAAAAAAAAAAAATCATGCATTTAATATATAATCGATACTTTTTCGTTTTCGGTGATTTTTCTTTTCACTGATGACGGATTCATTAAAGTTTTCTGGAGAGAGTAACAATAGCTGTCATTATCCTATTTATTCGGTAACTAAAACGTATACATTTTATTTATTTTGTTCATGATTATCGCATAATACAGTAATCTGAAGAATGAAGTTCAGTACACTTTTTTTATTACAGACTCATACAAAGTATACAAATAGAATATATAATGAGATAATGCACAAATACACACGTCACATGAAATTGAGCGCACAAACAAAAATGGCATCCACGTGTCTCCAAGGGACAATTGTATTTCCAGGAAGCCTACAAGGTTGATATCTTCTCTGATTACACAAGCAAGAGAGAGAGAGAGAGAAAAAAAAATGAAATAAAATAGTTAAATATAAATAACAAAAAATAATAACATAATAAGTGATACATATATATATTTTTTGCTTTTGAATATTTCCATTTGTTTAGCCACCAATTTGAACCATAGAACATTACAATGTTATTAGGTTTTCTATTTGCATAAAGACAAAGTAATAAGATAAAATTGATCAAAATAAATCATTTCTTTTTATGAAGATGTAATGACATTTATTTAATATATACTCGGTACAGTTTTTATAAAACATTATTCAATAATTTCAGACATATATTACAGTGGAACCTCCCTTAACGGACACTTTTCTGATCCACGGTCCCATGGAATACGGCTTTAATATATTTCACTCTCCGTTAGCGGACATTTTCGGTAGCGGACAGTAAAATCATGCAAACTATTTTTTTTCCAAACTCTAATTTCTGAATTTTTGTTCATAAATCGGGAATTTATCACACTCAACGGTGATTATGTATAATTCCAAACTCGTATTGGTAAATATGATAATCCGTCAATAAATTATTCGATTAACCGAACATAACTATGATCCAGGATAGTATTGCACATGTTGATACGTGTGGAAAAAGCCAGCATTACTGATAATGTTCTTATGAACGTTTATTTCTTCTTCTCACTCGTATTTTAATTTAATTCAATTTTTATTGCAAAATACGTGTAGTACACGTATCATGTAGGGGAAAAAATAATTAATAGTTTTTTATTGAAGAGAAGAACGATTATAAATTTTTTCTCTATTTAACAGACTCTCCAACTTTATTTGGGAATTATTCATAATCACCGGTGAAAATGATAAATGTTGCGAAATTTAGTGAAACTTTCTTTATCGAGACAATTGATGATTATGAATAACCACCGGTGTATCATTTTTACATACGGTAACATATAGGAAACCAGTTGCGACGAAGAAAAACGTCGTATAAATGTAAAAGTTCTATAAAAGAGATTCTACTGTATATCGTACCTTCCCAATAGCGGATACTCCTCGTTAGCGGACAAAAGTTTCGGTCCCATGGGTGTTCGTTATCGAGAGGTTCTACTTTAGAAAATAGAGTAATTTATTATAACTGCCGAAATATTCTCATGAAAAAAACAAAAAAAAAAACAAATCATAATATCAGAATCAAAGATAATCATTAAGCGCAACGATGAAACGCAAGAGAAGTGAAATTCCTCAATCAAATAAGACAATCACGTTGACTTAATTTTAAATTTAGTAATTCAGCATCGAGAAGGGTTCAATCGCTATTGCAAAAGACATTTTAGGAAGTTAATATATATGATTAGCATTAGAAATAGATAGGAAAGATGAATGTAAGAGAAAAAAGAAATCAAACAAAAGAAAAGAAAGAGATTAAATAAGAGATCAATAAAGACATTAAAGTTTAAGAGAGAGAGAAACGCGACGGAAGGATATAAAGGAAGATAACTGTTCATCTTAGATAAATGACGATGTTGAATTAAGGAAGGTATTACGATTAGTTTGCCTCCATCACGATATATCACATTCCCGGAAATGGCTCATTTCGCAAAATACTTCGGGTATCCGGTTTTGTTCCTTTTGATATCCCCGAATTAAACTACGACGCTATCAGCCGCATATCAAACAACGATTTTTATTTACTTGTTGAACAGATAATACTGTACTATCTGTGGATTCGATTCGAAAATAAATACAGTAAAACCTCGATATAACGGTACTCTGCGGACAAAGGAAAAATATCGTTGTAGAGAGGTTATCGTTACACAGTAGAACCTCACTTTTGCGGTTACCGGCGAGACAAAAAAAAATCGGCCGTAAAAGAGGGATGACCGTTAATCATTTGGCCTTAAAAGAGGGGTGAACGGGAATGACGCCGCGAGCAGAAAGTAAAAATAAAGCTTCAAAATCATTGAAAGATTTAGTTGCGGATAAGATAGATATAATCAATATTAAGGGCGTTTAAAACAAAAAACTCGGCAGTTAACGCCCATTAGAAGCTTTGTCGATGTTTGTTGAAGCTGCATTATCTGAAAATCATCCAAGAGCTACACGTAAAAAAATTGAAACTCGTCCCTGTAACTCAATTTAACGAAACAAGAATGTACTACATCTTTTCAGTAACATTGCATTCACAGAAATAAACTTACAAGATAAAAAAACATACAGATTATTTCGAGAATAATGCTAGATTCAAAAGAAATGGTGCAAAATGTATAAGCTAAGAAAAATGTATCAACATTTTAATACGTATTAGCAAATGACTAGTAACAAATTATATCAAATTTAAATCAATAACCCAATGATCATGAATAATTGGTCTGCACAACATTCGAGAGTCCATCAATATACGCGAACTTCTCTTACATGAATCGGATTTTTTTCTTCTTTATTAAGGAATTTCCCTCATCATTGAAAAAATTATATAATTTATGTCAACATATATTGTAATATGCTCATATTTTATATAATTTATTCCTCAAAACTATTTTTTTAGTATTTTAACGATAAATTAGTCGATATTTGAGCACAAAATAGCGTACTGAATGTGTAAAAATAGTTTTGGCCTGGTTTTCTGGCCAAATATCCCACTGTGCGTCGGTTCGATTCCCTGCAAGGGCAGTTGGACTTTCTCTCTTTCCTAAATTCATCTTCGCATCAGCCAGCTTATGAAAACCTTAGAATCGACATGGAAATACACAATTCCAAATGATTTTTACCTGCTAAATACGAATATTGTAATGGAAAAATTTTATTGATTTTTTTTAGATATTAACCTGCTAATAGTTAGCATGTGCTTTACGAGTGTCATTTTATTGATGAAAAAGGCGCAAGGACCAAAAAACAAGGTCACCAGGGAGAATGGTCAACCTCCGTTCTAGTTGACTACCGTTGGCCAAACCAAGAGATGTTCCTTATGTCCAGTACAAGCGTAATGAAAAGTGAAGTAGCCTAGGTGTCAGCCGCCGATAAATGAAGTATTGTGCTGCAATAAAAAAGCGTCTCTATGTATTTGTATTGTGTTTTTATGTATATTAATGTTGTGTGTATAAATTGCGAAGTTTTCGTGCATTTGTGTTGTTTTTCTATATATTTATTTTTTTTCCATATACTTGTTATGTTTCAATGCATTGTTTTGTGTTATTATATGGGTATTAAATGTGTAATTTCCGAGAAAACCGAAGCCAATATAGCTTTTTATGGTCAAATTCGTTTGTAGCACATGGAATTACATTATGTGAAATTAATATTTTTGTTTTGTTTCTGTTTACATAAGAGAAAATTACTATTATGAACGCAGAAACTTAGTCTAAATTTGCTGTTTAGGAGTATTATAAGAAATTTATTTGAAATTTAAACATGCATTTGCTATGCAACAAATATTCAAGATTCAGATATGGCAAAGGATGTTACTGTTTAAAATGAGCTATTTTAAGTGAATTGGCAACCGTACATGTGGCTTTTTTTCCTTTTTTTTTTTTTTGGTTTACGCTAACGACAATAAAGAAAAGAAGGTATTGAATAACTGACCATTCTACTGTTATGACAGCGATTCAACACTACAACAGTGCCAACTCAGTTATCGTGGAGCAGCATAAAGGGACGCCGGAAAAAATACGGGATCTTTCGAGTTGTCTTTATTGATTGAATCTGATCTCGGCAGGCACCGTACCCCCGTAGAGAATGGCATGAAATCGATGGAAAGTATTTCCGAAACATACAAACTCATCCTCCGTTCTTTTAGCTAGCAGTTTTCGCATAATGGTCGTTTGTGCGGCTTTTGCCAATCCAAGATGAACGCCATATGTTGCCATAGGATCTCGATTCCGAAAATGTCGTTACAGTCTACAGTCGTTTCCAGCGCATGAATTGAGCATTATTTCATGCATTTTTACGAAAGCTATGTCTTTGCAAAACGCAGGTATAACATAAAATACATTTAAAATCTCATGTCTTTTATGTTTTGAAGAAGTAAATTGAAAAAAATAAAAATAATTTTACTTGATTAAAAGCCGAAATGTTTTCTTATTTTTTTAATTTATTTGTTAAAGGATAATATTATAAAAATATATTTTCTTAATGGAAGAAGTTCTCTCTACCTAGTGAAATATGAAGTTTTTTTCAGCACTCATTGATATATATGACACTGGATATTTTGACACTGTATAAATTCTTTATATGATGGTATAAAAATATGTTTTCTATTACTCATTTTAATGTTAAATGCGCAATTTATGACGCGTTAGTATTTGCACATAGCAGATTCATGCAGAACTTTGAATACTGAAGAAATTAAACAAATTTATAACCGACAGAACATGCATATTTTTTATGTGAATAAGTTAATATAAGCTTATAATTCTATTTGCTGTCTCATAATATCAGGAAATAAATCGGTTATGTATTCTGTAGTTTGATTCAGAAACTAATGAGCTCATTATATATAACAGGGTTTAGTTTCAAACTCATATTTAAAAATATCGAGAAATATGTCCTGAGATGAATAAACAATCTATCATTTATTAGATTATCACATTATTAAAGTTTATATATTGACATATTTCTCAGTTAAAACTGAGTTCTGGGATGTTACAAATTATAAGCATATTATAAGACCTGATAATCCACTGAAAAGAACATGGAATTGAAGTGTGTTAACAATTGTAGAAAAAAGTAGTTCGCGGTAGGGTATACATTTTGAGTATTCTCGGGTGCTTAATTTACGAACATTATTAGAGTCAGCATATTGAATGTATTCTATAATAATATAATTTCCAAAGTATTATAATTCCTTTGAGAATATCGATAGATTTCAAAACTTTTCCCACGCCAATTGTACATCGTAGTTTCGTTTCCATAGTTTGCCTACAATGGTTTGATGTGATTGTACAACAAATGGCTGAAATATATATTATTTCATGGGTCGATGAAATGTCAAGTTATCGCATTCTATTTATTCAAAATGAAAAAAAAAACAATTACTCTAATTTTCAAGTAAAAATTTCAGAAAATATGAAACAGTCTTTAGTGCGAAAGTAAGATACGTAAGATAAGCGACAACACATAAGACTCATGTAGGTTTCTTTCTATTACTTTCATTATTTGATCATTGATTAATTACTTAAAAGAATTTTTGTACGACATAGTATGACCACAAAATATAACTAAAAAGCAGGAAATTTTCGGCTTAATGTAGCGGTAAGATTAATGATTTTTTCGTAAACGTCTAGGAGAAGAGCAACGGTGGGGCTCTACCTAACAGAGGTTATTCCACCATTTGCCGCTCAGAAGCTGACTATTCTTCCCAGTATCAGTGCTTTGAAAACAATGATTAATGGAGTTTTTGGAAGAAAAGAAAATATCAGGAAAAATTTATTTTCAAGTTGACAAAAATTTTTAGCCCCTTATAATAGCACTTTTCACGCAAAGGGCGTAGGGGAAAATTGGTATTTTTATTTTCTTTCTTCTTGGATCCAAGCAAATTAGCAAGAAACAAGGAAAAAAACGAGTTTTCGTATCGTAAAAGTGCTTAAATTTGACAGGCGAGAGACATTGAACGTTTCTCGTTATTTTAAACCAGATTATAATAAAACCTCAAAAAGGCTACCAAACTACTAAAATCGATTGAATATTTTAATCTGATTTAAAGAGTGATAAACTCGTTTCTGCTATGTAAAGTATCGAGCGTAGTCACACTTTTGCAATCGCTAATCCACAGATGAAGCTTTTCGATCTCCGTTGATAGGTAATACTCTCTCGAAACCAAAATAAAAGCACTATAGACATAATTTTCCAACATTTGATAGTTTATCTGCTTTGTGATTTTACCACTAATAAGTTAACAATTATAAACTTTGCTATTTGTGTATTCAAATTTTATTCAAAATATCACTTACAAATTTTAAAATGAATGCGAAAACCCCTGAAACTAAACATAACATAATTTATTTGTCCCCAGTCAATTATGATAAAACTATACAAATTAGAGTTTATAAATAAATTACATATTTTACAATAATTGAAAGAAAACTCAAAGAGAGGAAGAAAAAATTATATTTGAATGCACACGGTAGAACAGTGTTAATTCATATTGTGATGAGAAGAAAGCTGGGACAGGGAAGAGAGCAGTAGCTGAAAGCTAGTAAAATGCTCTCGACCGAGAATGACGACATCTGTGTAAGTGACGCACATGTATATCTTCTTATCTCTTTTGACCTGAAAGGAAGATAAAGAGAACGGAGTATATCGGCCCGACAGGTGTAAATATCGTAATTAATTAAATTAAAAAGTGAATGAGATGGCAACCAAAAGCTGATAGAATAAAATTTTATGCTAACAATTTTCTTTACGTTAATTCAATGATAAATTGTTAACAATATAGAAGTGAGAAAAAAGTAGACAAAACTAAAAATTAAAATAAATAGAATCAACACTCGATATCAACTGTCCGCATAACCAAATCGAGTTATTGTTTCGATGTACCTGTTGTTTTATTTAGTAATAACTATCAGTTTGATAGCAGGTTAAATTAATCTTTCATTTCATAACATTTCATAAATTTGAATTTTTTGACAAAATGTTTTAATTTTTTTAGTCTTTTCATTCATTAATTTATTATTGCGACATTGCTATTGCAGTATCTTACTAACTGCAGTGAGTGAAACAAAAGGAAGTTGTGTGTGTGTGTGCGCGTGCGTGTACGTGCGTGTGTGCTTTCACAATCAAAAGAGTTGAGGAATTATTTTTGTTATTTTTTAAATAGACAAACATTTGAGTGTTAAAGCTTATAATTGATTGTATAATTAGTTCAGAAGAAGTCAGCGAAAATATTTTTTTTAAAAATGGACCGAGTCACTTCACAAGGCGTGTTGATATGGGGGAAAGATAAAAGGTATGGATTAAGTTTGGGTACTGATAAGAACACGGACGGGAGACCCCCATGCCGTTTAGAAAATCCGGTATTTTCATTTCAACAGTTTGGTTATGAAAAACAGGCGAAACTATAACTAAAGAAAAAAAATCAGCCATTAACATGAAATACGGAGAACCAGTCACAATTCAATAAATGCTAAACATAAATTAATTTTTTGCATCTCATTTTAAACAACACGTGCAATAATAAGACTTGAAAGATAAAAAAACTCGTGTCACAAAGTATTGGAGGCATATTTCATTCTGCAATGACAAATATTGATTTACGTTGTGATAAAGAGAGGTGATGGAAAAAAATTTAATAACTTAACGTTTGTTTGATAATTCAAACACTTTGTATCCACAGATGCATAACGGGGTTCAATTTGAATCGCAATCAGATTTAACAAAAAAAAAAAAGAAATTCTCATTTTCCGATGCTATGTTTGTTTAATAGAACCTCAAAATATCATCTACGATAATGACTGTAATTTAATATCCAGCACATATATACTTAAATAATTTTTTTTATTCCTTTGCGTGAAAAGAAAACCAAATTTTTCAAACAATATTAAAAGAAATATTTGATAAAAAACAATGATTGAAAATTTATTTAATATCTCATCAAGATATTACATATAAAATATATAATAAAAAAAATAATGAAAGTAATTTTTTGAAAAACAAAAGTTTCTATTTTTCTTCGCGGTTTTCTATAAAATATGAAATTATTGGTTTCAATCTCTTCAAAAAAATCATGGTTTTTTTTTTAATTTGAAGTATGTCGAGTTTACTTTCATCTCCGTTTCCTTATTTCTAGCAGGATAATCATAGTTCTTTCATTTTTATTTTATTTATTTGTTTTTTTTTTTGGGGGGGGGGCAACAGATGCATACCACGTCAATCGTAATGATAAATTACAAGGAAAAAAAAAAACGAATGGGTATCCAAAACGATATATCTTCCTTTTTATAAAAAAAATATCACATGAAAGAGAGATTAAAAATAATAATACGAGTCTGAAAAAATCAAGTACTTTGAAATAAATGAAGCAGTTATAGAATGAATTTTACGTATAAAATGCATTAAACTTTTTTCAAAATTTTATACTATTACTTTAATTGAAGAAATGGCTGCTGAAAAATCAATCACTCATCTTTGGGAAAAGAATTGTTTTTATTAATGAAACATGTCATTCACCGTGCTTGACAAACCTCACCATCAGTTAAGGCAACTACACTTGTAGTTTTCGGTTAGAAGAAATAAACAATGTTTAAAGTTGCTTTTCAAGCAGTTTTTAATTTTCTTTTATTACATAACACTCACGATTTTTCTGAATTCTGATATAGATATCTTCCAGAGTCGATATTAAAATTTATTAATCATCATTAAAATTAAACAAATGATACGTAATTATATAACACCAAGCCAATTATTGAAAAATAATATAAATTACATATAATAAAATGAAAATAGATTAGGAAATTTATTTATTTCCGGTCACAGAAGGGAATAAAGATAAAAATTGGTAAATTTACTTATTGTACTTGCAAGTATCTCCAAGGTTCGCTTTAGAAGTTATTGGTAATAAAATACCAAATCCAGTCCCCCAGAGGCAGATATAGGAGCTTGAAGAAACCGTAAGTTTTAAGGAGAAATAAATTCTGCACGTATTTCCTTCTTCAAGCGACTTCAAGCGATAAACAAAGTCGTGCGTAGATGGCTGTATTCGCAAGACTGATATCACACAAAAACGAGAATCTCGTCTATTAGCAGCGATCTTCAGAGAGTAATCTCCGGCTACAACAGCAGACGACAAAAATTTCCGATTCCAACGGGACTAAATGCCACTTGCCGCATCTGTGCAGGCGCAATACGGTTGTTTACTTTTTTCGGCGTCATTGGCTTCGTTTTTTTTTTCTTCTCCTCGGTCTCTCTCCCTCCCTCGTTTCCCGCGTAAAAATGGATGCTGAAAATCTGTTTGTGTCAGATGGCTCATCAAGTACGGACTTAATAAATAAAAATAATTTAATTAATAACTTCCCCCAAACATTTTAGTTTTTCAATATTTCCTCAAGTGTATTTACCAAATACACTCGTCTGCATGGAGTGCCGTGGCGAATTCAGTATCATGTAAGGATCACTTTCAGTGGACGACGACAGATACCCTTTCTGATGTCGACTGTTGCCGCTGGCGTAGCTTGCCGCATGTTATCGCTTCCAGTGGACGACCAGCCTAAGTGTGCGAAGAGAAAGATGAAGTTGGAGGTATTGTATTTGAAATCCATGCAGAACTTGCCGTTACCCAAAATCCCTGTGCATAAAATATTTTCTCTCAGAAAGTAGTGGCTCTACATATTTTGTGCCCATGACATGAAAACTGATTCATCTGAATTTTACACATATCACGAAGGCCTTGCAAAGCAAGGGCCTGATGAAGTTTGCTGTTATTTTTGGATGTGAAAATTGAATAGGTGAGCCCTGCTGTGAAAGATCTACTTGTCTACAGCGACGCATGTGGCGATCACAGTCGGAATTATACTTTTGTTCGTTTTCTGCTAGATTTAGCATCAACTGGTCGCTTTCACAAAATGCACAAGTACTTTCCCGTTCTCGGTCATTCGTTCGCATTGTGACAGGAACTTTGACACCCCAAAAAAGAAAAAAATAAGGAGGAAGGACATATATGCACACCTCAGAAATATAATGAGCTTATCAAACAAACACCCACAAAAAAATATAGGTGACTCTATGACAAACATCTTGCCCGAAAACATGTTGGACTTTGAGAATAGGTGGCCGAAGTATATCAAAAAAACACAAAATCCTTTTATAAAACTGAGACCTTATTGCGTTTCGAAATATCGACATCTATAGTATACTTCGTGCCGATTACGTAACTGCTTGCGAGTTTATTGATATCTTGTCGAAAAAAAGTTGCCTGCTGCAAAAACCAAGAGCTGTTGTGACATTCATTTTAAAAGTTATTTACTACTTTTACCCAGCCGAAACTTCATAAGTTTTAAGAAGGAAATAAATCCAACAACTTTTTTTTCAGTTCTATAAAAATTTCTTGGTTGTTTAAAATACTACTCTACGTATATCTAAATAGGGTTGTGAAAGTCCAGTAAAAAAAAAAATTGGCAAATACTGAATGAAATCTCTACCACCTATAAAGGTTTTTTATTTCTTAAAAACGTTTGGTTTTTGAACTTATTCCCTTCTTATAAACTTGACGATTCGATTATGGAATCACCCTGTATATGAATCATTGAATACTCATTAAAAAATCGAACAGCGTATCATGGTTTTATCCACTTTAACAGTTTGTGTTTGTTGGATAGAAAGAATGCACAAAAATATTCTCAGGTTTTACTTGGCTCTTTAATGTTTTGCTGCTTATTAAACAAATTTAGTGTAAAAGCGAGAGAATTGTTTGTCAGTAAAATTTCGAGCTCTTGTCACCAAGAAATATGAGTGGTTTTGGTTCTGCTAACTCAACCTTACATCGAGAAAATTATCATTGGATTTCTTACGAGTAAATTGTATTCCTGGACCAAATGGATGATAACTACTGCCAATAAGTATCATTTAAAATACGACTAACGGTAAATCTCCAAAGGCTCATTCGAGTCATTTTCTTCGCTTGCTGACCATCTGTCTTTCACTGTAATCAGTAGCTGAATATTCCTTGGAACTGAAGCAGCAGCTAGAGGAATGGAAGCAAAAGATGCCCATTGTAGATTAGCTTCTCTGCTATTGTATTCAAGTAAAATGTTGTAAAGAAGAACTACCTGAAAAGTCATCCTTTATCGATTTCCTTTACTCTCTCTTTCCAGAGCTCCCTAGCTCATCAATTACGTAGTTCTGTGAGACAGGGGACTATCCAAGAACACCGAGGTCTACGCGAATTGATCGCAAAAGAGAATAAGTCCCCTGTTTCTACGAAAACGGGAACTCGTACGAAAACAAGCCATTTCAGTTGAATTTTTCGCGAGCGAACTCTAAACATATTGGTTCCTATTGAATTTTGCTCAGTTATTTCGCTATTCATCACCCGTCACTTTTATGCTTTTTCATTAACAGAAAACGGGGAACAAGTTTGTAAGATATTTACTCGAATTAACTTTCTTGTAAGAATAGAAATAGTGGAAAGTATTTTAAATCCGTAAAACATTCCTGGAAAACTGATTTTTATTGGAAAGCTTCTCGAAAACGTTAAATTGTGTAGGGGAGAAGCTTATCCTAAATATTTATATCAACGCCCTTCAACTATATGGTGACTCATAATAAGTAGACTCATAATAAGTACAAGTAAAACTTTAGAAATATATAAAAGCAAAAACTTATATACCCAGTTACATGTACCATATTAATAAACTCATACACCAAGATTCAACGTAGTTTTGAACATATTGATTCAAAACTATAAATTTATTTCGAATATTCTCAATATTCTAATATATCCAATAATTTACCTCAAAATGCATTTTTGTAAATTCGTCGTATCGTGGCTATTTTGATGATTAGCTAGATGAATTGGCTCAAAGCCTACAGCACAGAGCTGACTTGTTGACAAAAACAACCGCACCCGAGCTTTAAATCTAGACTTAAAAAAGAGCGAAGGTGTACAGCGACAGAAAATAATGCTTTTGAAACGTCTAAAAAATAATGTTTCGATGAATTTCGTTACTAAAATATAATTATTCTATGTATTTCGTGAAATTCGCAAAAAAAAAAACCCCGTGAAAATAGTTGTATTCGAAACATATTGCTACGAAGGGTAGAAATTTGAAAAGGCTTGTTAGGTTAGCGCATGTAAGGTACTCGCGGCATTCGACTGTTAGAAGAATGAGATTCTATGGACTGGGACTGAAGAATTCGAAGAGGTATATGGTAAAAAATGGTCACTATATGGTAATAAAGCAAAGCAATCATATTTTTCATTGAGACACACACTATGCAATATTTGACGGCAACTGCAATCTCCGAAATTTATTGTCCATCTTCTTCAACCATTAATAAGTCTGAATCAGTCAGACATTGTAGTTGTTATAATGCTTTGCGATGGAAGAATCTTCATTTGGATTCTTTTTGCAGGGATCACCTGTTTTTGATTGCTATCGTTGAACTGGATAATCTTTAGTAGTCTTTGCAGCATTGACTTGCCTTCAATTTAGGCCTGGACTTGGTGGTAGCCAGTCCAGTGTTCGAATGATGCTTTACGCTCTTGCAGCAAATATTCCACAGCAAGAAATCAATAAATGCATTTTGAACGTGTCATCGCCTTCAGAATAGCGCATATCCATCAAGTTGAAGTTGACGATTAAAATATCCTTAGGTATTCAGCTGACTTGATTATTCTGCTGCATGGTATTGCCACTCCTAAATGAAACCAACAGAAAAATACCAGCACCATAACGCTCCTCTCCGAGGCATACATGGTACCAGCGTCAGTACAGTACAATATGCCGACTTTTTTGGTTTTGCCAAGCACACGGTGCATTTACCTTAAATACTTCATGCATAATGTACAGATGAGAAGTACAAAAAATTTTCACTTTTAGTTAGGATGATGTTTTACGTCTCTCTCTTCTCACGCACCATAAAAAAATGTATTAATTCCTAAGGAAATAATTGCACAAGCGGAATTTCTCGACCCTTCCTGCAACAGAATTTGTTTGAGTTTAGTTCTGCTATTAGGAAAACTCTTAAAAGCCTTGCATTAGTGAGTTGACATTTTATTTTCTCGAAAGTATGTCAAAGAAATGTGGCCAGCAGTTTAATTGCATTAACGTCGCTTTTGATTTCTTTCAGCCCGATATCGAGAGCGTCATCTTAAATTTCCGTGACGTTGGACACCGTTTGTTTCAGAATATAAATAATGATACTGGAATAATCTTTAAATTTATCAATTTATGGAATTACTGAAAAATACAATGTTTTCTAGTTTCATCAAAAATAAATTAAACAAGTCCATCTTCCGTCCATTTATCAACAGTTCATTCATAAAACAATGTTTATGAACATTGTTGTATATTGTTATATATATTACTTCCAAAGCTTGAAGTACAACAAATGCGCGAATTGGCCAAAATTTTTTGCCAAAGCTCGATTTTCGGAAATAATTCAAGCTTTGGGAGCCTAACCTGATCAGCTGGAGGATAAATGAAGATTCAGAAATGCAAGCCAATAATGGGGAGAAAACTCTTTATTTAGCGATACTTTACACGAGCACAGTACGTGTGCAAGTTAAGTTTCACAACAAATGCTCAAAGTTCTTATCATTCATAGTTATGCACGCTTCACAACGGCAACGCATTGATTGTCGAACTCTTTCAAAAATACCCGGCATTTCGCAGACGTTTGCAGCTGCGACGGATATTCTTGCGACGAGGTCGGTGTCGGAGTCAACGGGCGTCTCGTAGACCATGGCTTTCAGGGTCCTCCACGTACTGTGTCCCCGTGTAAAGTATCCTTAAATAAAGAGTTTTTCCACCCATTATTGGCTTGTCATTTCTGCATCTTCGTTTATCTACCAGCTGATCAGGTTGGGGTTTCCGGTCATTCCTTTCCTATGCTATTCTGATTTTTTTTTGTGTTTTCCACCTCCCCCAAAAGTTTGTACGTTGAGTTTTGAATCACCCTGTATAGTAGCAGAGACAAAATATGGATGAATTTGAGAGAAAAAAACAATTCATATAATAATAATAGACTTAGTTTTTTCCGCAAATTTTGGAAAAATAATGATTACTGCATCGTGACTGCCGTTTGATGGGTTGCCATAGCTAACGCGGACGTGATTATCACCATAAAAAAAGCAAAAAACCCCGAATGTTTTTTTTTTGTTACAGACTTTGGCTAGGGATCTCCGGCCACTTCGCGAACTGGCTCGCGAAAGCTTGAAATTCGGACATTGGCCAGATCAATTTATAACGAAATTGGCCAATTCATGTACTGGCCAATTCCAGGCTTGGCAGTAACATATACAGGATGCATAGGTATCAGGACGTATGACGTTTCACTGCCAAACCGTTAATCCTAGAGGCATACTTCCAGTTAGAAAGAGTATCTAAATCGTGTTTATATAGTACTCAGATATGCCTCTTTCATGTTGCAAGGGGTGGTATAGTTATTAAAATCTTTTTAAAAACTTTTTATACCGACACCCTGGGCTCAAAGATCGGTTACCCACGGTAAAACAGTTTACCCGAATTTAAGGTTTTTTCCTAAACTTTTCTCCATTTTTTGAATACGAATATCTCAATGAGTATTGCAGTTAGAAACGTCGAATGTTTTTCTTTGCACCAAAGCGAGACAGGGCAACAAATTTTTAACTTTTTTGAGCGCAGAGTGACGGTATGAAAAGTTTTTTTCAAAATAACTATACCACTTCTTGCAACATGGATGACATATTTGAGTACTAGACGTTATTTCTAATACTACTTTTTTAACTGGAAGTATTCCTCTAGGACCAAAGGTTCCTAGTAAAATGTCCTACGCCCTGTTACCTATGCACCCTTAATATTGCTGTTATATATTGTTAGGCTAAACACACGCACATTGACAGATGATTGTAATTTGAGCTGTTTTGTGAAAAATTTGTATCGAAAAGTTATTGATGAATGCTGCTTTATGTAGACAATAACGTGGAATGACATATTTTTCTAGAATTTTTAATATCAATTATAGTGCATATTTTTATCACATGCCTGATGATTGATTAATTTAGATCATTGTTTGACAAAATTTTTCATCCCGTGGACCCGTCTTATCCTGAGCTCCCTGCCCTTATCATTTGTATAGTCTAGAAATATGCACAGTAGCCTACTTTATAAACATATTGTACTTGCAATAACTTTTAGGACTAATATCGCATATGCCCGTAATAAAGCTGTATAAGCTGTTTCTTGTATAGTTACAAAAATTAATTTATATATACTCTTACGGCGAATTCAAAGTTACGGCCAATTTAATAATGGTCCGTATAATTTCTCTCACGAGTTCTTGATATGAGAAGAAATTAAACAAAATGCAGGGCGTCACAGATTTATTCACAGAACAGCTATTTAGGAGTCATTCAAGTATTACGTCAGCATCGAGGGGGGGGGGGGTTCGGATTTGCTGACTTTTGAGGACAAGGGGGAGGGAGGGGGTTTGAAGGTTGCTTACGTCATCAACCACCCCTTTTTGAAGATATGAAATATTCTAAGCTGCTGACGAAATTTTGCTGACAGGGGAGGGGGGGGGGTCAGAGTTTTGCTGACTTTTTGCCGCGGAACAAAAACACGCAAGTCAAAAAAGAAGCTTCGATGGAGGCTTTGGAGGTATTTCCGTATAGAAAACTGGAACAGACATTCGAATCATTATGGAATCGCTGTAACAAGTATATTGAAGCTGCAGGGGCTTATTTTGAATAAATAACCAAAAAATATTAATAATTTCTGGTTTCTATTTCATTTTACAGACCCAATCTTAAAAATTATTTGACACATTGTGTATATTATTGAAGTGGACTTTGTCAATTGACCTCCAGTAATCCGGCATACTCTGGTCTGATACGTGCCGGATTAGCGAGTCTACTGTAAATTTCTAAATGTTCTAATGTATAGTCTTTGTATGACATTTTATTTATTTCCGTGATTCTAATGTTCTATATGATACTTGATTGGGAGATATAAATTATTTATTGCTGTTTTATATAAAAATTCAAATTTTTAGAGAAAATAAAAAAAAATTCTTGCTATTCTCTTGTAAAATCAATAAGTTGGAAAATGAATTGGGAGTCATTCAAGTATTACGTCAGCATCAATGGGGGAGGGGGTTTCCGATTTGCTGACTTTTGATGACAAGGGGTAGGGGGGGGTTTGGATGATGCTTACGTCATCAACCACCCTTTATGAAGATATGAAATATTCTTAATTTCATCTTATTCGGCGCGAAAAAACGAAAAAAAAACCCCTCTCGATAGTTATTGGGCACCTGAACTAACATTCTCCCCTTAAGATAAGTTCCCCTACAGAGCTACTTTAGTTATCTCTAAGTGTTTCACGCATAGGCGGCGATTGACTTGGAAGTCTGGGGGGGGAGCAAGGTCATTATTGCTGGGGAGGGGGCACGATGATGATGATGTCAATTCATCTATACATATATACATTAGATCAATCGACTCCACGTTTGACTCTGGGGGGGGGCAATGCCCCCCACGCCCCCCCCCCCGTATCTCCGCCCATGGTTTCACGGATCCTTCAAGTGCTCTGGAAATGTGTCCGGGTAACTTAAATGCTATGGAACTATGCCACGTATCACTCAAGTGATCCGTAATTACGCCACGGATGCCTTAAGTAATCTGGGAATGTTCCGCGGGTAACTTGAGTGGTGTAGAACCGCACTAGGGGCCACTGAAGCGCTCTAAATCTGTGCCACATGTAACTCAAGGTATCTCAAAATGTGCTACGGATGGTTTAAGTGTTCTGGAACTGTGTCGCGGTTTACTTAAGTGATCTTTGAATGTGATCTTTGAGGCCTACTTAAGTGATCTTTGAATGTGATCTTTGAGGCCTACTTAAGTGATCTTTGAATGTGATCTTTGAGGCCTACTTAAGTGATCTTTGAATGTGATCTTTGAGGCCTACTTCCGGGATCTGAAAATGTGCCACTTAAATGCTTTGGAATTGTGCCACGGATCATTTAAGCGATCTGTAAATGTGCCACTTAGTTCATTTTTACAAAATTTGTTTTGAGGGGACAAGCCACATCAGATAACCTTCAGGGCCAAATTTGGTCTGCGGGTCTACCATATATGGCTTAAAGGGTGGATCGTAATAAATTTCTTAAAGAGAAATTTTGAGTTCTTACCTTTCAAATAGCATTGCAATTAACGAAAATTGATTATAATAACATATAAAAATGTATTTTCTTTCGAAATTTTAATTTTTGTAAAAACTTTTTTGCATTTTAAAAAATAATATTTTTTTCGTCTGGAGGAAGGTAAACGAGCTCCCTACGCCGACCTCTCACGTACGTTTCTGATCCCACCAATATGCATTGGGAGGTAGGGGGCGGTGCTGACTAGAGAGGGGGTGGGCTCAAAAATGGCTAAACATTTGCTGATTTAATACTTGAATGGCCCCTTAAAGGGAATTAAAATGCGAAAAATCAGTTATTTTATCATACGTATTATGTTAGGAAAATAAATGTATTGTTCGTGAATGTACTTCTCACGTATCCATATTACATCTAGATGCGTATAAAGAATTTATGGTAACATGCCAAATTCTACGAACACATGCCACTCTTTTGGTTTTTCAAAATTTAAAAAACCATGTCTATCTCTCTTTTCATACATAATTACTCTCACGCACACAGAATTCTTATACTTTCTGAAAAATATGATAATGCATGTTAGTTTTGTGTTCATTTTTACCAATAAAGCTTTTATTTAGTATATATATCAGAATCATTTAAATCTTTTTAACACTTATAACCGTAGGATAAGATACCCTCATATGTTGAATGGGCATAAAATTTCTAAGTGTGCTTGCAATTATGTGAAAATAAAATACATTACTCACTATTTTAACAAAATATATTTTATTGATTTTTTCTCCAAATAACACTTTTATAATTTTCTGACAAACTATTGATAATCAACCCGAGAAACACAAAATTCCATCATGTAAACTTTTCAAACGTGGTAGAGTTGTCGGCGTTCAAAGATTTACATTATGTCCATCATACCTGCAGAAAAAAAAAAACCGAATGCATGCAAAGAAAATTTAATTTTTTGGTTTAAGAAATTTAAACTGACAATCGATAGATCGCTAGTTTATGAAAAATCATCGAAAATATAATGTTAAATTTTTAATTAATGTGTAAATATAATACAAATACAAATACAAGGCCACAACAGGCAAAATGCCCAACGAGGTGGCTGAGAAAGAGATGCCAATAACAAATATGGAGATGTGATATATTTATGAACTGCAGCAACCCAATCAAAAATAAAATTATAAGAACTAAAAACTACATATACATGATAAAATATTATACAATACCCATGAAAAATATTTATAGTTGTCTTATTCTAAGTATGGATAGTCTCTCGATTTACCCCAACATGTTTATCGTATTTCTTTTTAAATGTGTCAGTTGTGTTAGAGGAGGAGGATATTGATAAGATATTTTCCCTAACGAACTCGAGGCGACCACCGATAAACAGCGCCTTCACTTCCAACCCATCTCACTAATGGCAGCAAATTGCACTATAGCGATATGGCCAGAGTTGGTGTTTGGTGAAGTAGTAGTAGTTGTGTTAGAATTTACTACCCCCGGGGGGTAAGCTATTCCATTCATTTACAGCCTTATTGGAGAAAAACTTCCTGCGACACCATAACGTAGAATTGTTCCTGGCCAATCGGTACTAGTGTCCCTTTGTCGAAGCAGTTAATTGATGATGTATTAATAACTCATGGTCCACCCCGTTGAAGATTTTGAACACTTCGATCATATCCCCCCGACACTTGTGTTCTTCCAATGCAAAGATCTTAATAAATCAACTCTCCCTTCATAACTGAAGTCCCGTTTGCCACCAAGGACACGCGTAGCTCTTCTCTGCACCCCTTCAACCATACTGCTCTGTAATATAAAATATCAAAATATACCATAATATAAATAATCAAATACAATGTAACATAAATGATCATATATAATATAATACAGTATATAAATGGCTAAATACAATCTATACATATAAAATAACATGTCCTCAGTGACAAATTCACTGACTGACAGATTCATCATCGCCGAGCCAAAACCGCATTAAATATGAAATTTGGCCAGTAGTTTCATTTTATAATGTGCAAAGACTCACTAAGAAAAGGTTTTTCAAAATTCGACTGCTTAAGGGGGGCCATAAGGGGCATCAAATGTTATACGGGAAATCATGCCGAGCGTAAACCGATGCAACTATAAATATGAAATTTGCTCAGTAGTTTCATTTTATGTTTTGAAGTTTCACTAAGAAGAGGTTTTTTGAAATTATAACCCTGCATTACCCCCTGGGGGTTCAAATGTTGCACAGAGAAATCACGCTGTAAGGAAACCATGGAGCTACAAATATGTAATTAGGTCAGCAGTTCTATTTTATGATGGAAAGACTCACTAAAAAGGGTTTTTCGAAATTCCACCCCTAGAGGGGTCTAAAAGTCATATAGAGAATCACACCGAGCCGAAACCACTGAAACAACTATGAATTCGGCATTTGATCAGTATATTTAATTTTTTAATTTAGAGACTCACTAAGAAGGTAATTTTCAAAATTCAACCCCCTTAGGGGTTCAAATGTTATATGGAACAATAATCACTGAGCCGAAACCGCTAAAGCTGTGAATATGAAATATAAGGGGGTCATTCAAGTATTACGTCAGTATCTAGGGGGGGGGGTTCGGATTTGCTGACTCTTAATGACAAGGGGGGGGATTTGAAGGTTGCTTACGCCATCAAACACCCGTTTTGAAGATATGAAATATTCTAATCTAACTTCTAACCTGCTGATGAAATTTTGCTGACGGGGGGGGGGGGGGTTGTCAGTGCTTTGCTGACTTTTACTGACAAGGAGGGAGGGGTCAGAAATGGCTAAAAATCTGCTGACGTAATACTTGAATGGTTCCTAATCAGTAGTTTCATTTTATCATGTAAAGACTCGCTAAGGAGAAACTTTTCAAATTTCAACCTCTAAGGAGGTCATAAGGTGGTTCAAGGGTTATATGGGCAATCATGGCTGAGCCGAAACCGCTGAAGCTATAAATATGAAATTTCGTCGGTATTATATATTATAATTGATACCCACTCTAAGATGGGATTTCTGAAAATTCAACCCCGTACCCCAAAGGTGTGATGAGGCGTTAAAATATTATTCTGGGAACCATCGTAAAGTAATTTTCAGATTATCAAATTTTTATTTTTCATCACACTTTATCGTTGGCCTCTGTTCCTTTTTTCTGCTGTCCGTTCTTCATATGTAATTTAATGATACTCTGAAACATGTATTTGAAATTCTCCCTCTATTTTACTTCGTTGTTCGAATTACTTCCGAATTTCACCACTAAGGTGTCTAGGGAGTCACACAAGTTTCGGTGGTATATCGAGAAATGTAAAAATTTCTTCAGACTTCACTATACTTGTTCTATGACAATGGACGTAAAATATCAGAGTTTGATTACAATATCACGACGTTGCTACTGGTATGAGACATTTAGTTTTAACGTATAGAGAGAGAGACGTCGGAATGCTACGATGAAACAAGATCACACCGTCATCTGTTTCACACAACAACGATGGATCATTCACCTCGCGAGTGGGATGGTGTAAAACTGAGCAATACTTGCTTTTCTCTATACGTTTCTAGCTATCACACTTATCGGCCATTAGCCATCAATGTCTCATGTTACAAGGATTCCGTGAACACAGAGACAATGACAATGTTTTCTAAAGAATTTCTTCTATCTTCTATTCCGATGTTGGATGCATCAGTAGATGGTATTGAAAAGAGAGACCAACCTTCTCTCACGCATTGCAAAATAGCGTATCAGACAGCAAAGTGATGGTACGGGTGTTATTGGGTGGTATTCGTAATCGCAGTTGCTGTAAATAATCGTGCTATATTAATCATCATCATCAACCATTTTCAATTCACTGCTGGATGAAGGTCTCCTCTAAATTTTTTCTGTTTACTCTGTCTGACGCGTTAGCCATCCAGTTGACTCCAGCTACTTTTCTGATCTCGTCGATCCGCCTTGCATGGGGACGCCTTTTCAAACGCTTAAAACCATGAGGATACCAATCTAGAATACTTGTGGTCCATCTGTTGCCCTGTCTTTTTGCAATATGTCCAGCCCATTTACATTTTAGATGTTTAATTCTCTCAATGATATCATATACCTTTGCGTGGTTCCTTATCCAAGTGATTCGTTTTCTGTTTCTTCTTGTAATGCCTAGCATACATCTTTTCATGCTCCTTTGTGTTGTCTGTAGCCTTTGTATCGTCTTGCTTGTGAGTGTGAATGTTTCAGCTCCACAAGTCAGTGCTGGTAGCATACACTGTTTAAACACTTTTCTTTTCAGGCATAGTGGCATGTGACTCTTCAGAATTACACAGTTTTGGCCAATAGCGGTCCATCCAATCCTGATCTTTCTGTATATTTCATTAATGATTCCATTGTCCATGGTAATTTCTTGTCCCAGGAATACATAACTTTCTACTTCTTCTATCTTTGTGTTGTTGAGCAAGATCGTCTTCTTCAACAAAGGAGTTAAACATAACTTTTGTCTTTTGCAGATTCATTTTCAAACTCATCTGAATACTTGTCTTCGCAAGTTCTTGTATCATTTCTTCTAGTTCGTCTGGATTACTTTTGATAATAACAATGTTGTCGGCAAAACGCAAATGATTGAGAAATTCTCCATCTATTTTAATTAATTTCTCATCCCAATCCAGTTTACTGAATACTTCTTCTAAATCAGCGGTAGAGTTTTAGTGCGATAGTATCATCCTGTCTGACTCCTTTCCCAAATTTAATCTTTGCTTTTCCTTTTTCCAAACGAATCGTTGCAGTTGCTTTGTTATATATTTTCTTGATGATATTGATGTAAGCTCTGTTGCATTACCTCGTCCCGTCCAATAGGACATTCGACTGTCTCCGATGATCAGATGCCACGAGAGCCGTCCTGTTTAGTATTTCATTTTCTGTGAGTGTTATTAGCCCCAATCGTATTCATTACGCCTTTATTGTTTCTAATCCACGTGATTCAAAGTTAATTGAGTTAGTTAAAGATTAACATTAAAACAATGAATAAATTAATATTAAGACTTGTTCTCTAATATTAGAGTTTGCCAGAACAAGAGAAAAGAGAAGGAAAAGAAAAGAAAGAAGAAAAATTGCAGTGTCCTCCCGAAACTCTCGTGACGAAACGGCAAAAACACATTACATCAAAAACAATTTACAAACTGTCCTGCAACTTGCATGTGCTTAACAACAAATATACAAAATTTACTTACACACACATCATCTTGCGTGTGCAAAATTAAAAATGGAAAATATTCTTTTTCATAAGTTCCATATACTATATGTGATCCTTTCACACAAATCACATAAATCTTATATTGTTAGTGTTAGTTTGTCAACGCAGTATTACCCGCTTCAAATTACAGGTTATCACAATATACATTATTGATGGATTCGATTTTACTTACTCATCAATACAATTAGAAAAATTCAATCAATTGCATCACTATTTTATATTTTTGGTAAAAAATTTGACAAAAAAACAACACACCCACCAAGAAATATTCATCTTAATAAATCGAATTTGTGAGAAACATTAAGCAGAAGTGAAACAGTTACAAGTAAAAATTCTAGTTTACAATCCTCAAGATATGCTTGGGTATTTCAAATCACCCACAATTATATTAGTATTGATGTGTATTAGTCTTCTCTACCCCAATTACATCTAGAGCTTTAACAACAGCAGATGTGAAGACAGAGACAAACGCTTTCTAAAAATCAATGAAGGCCACACACAATGGTAATTCGTATTCCTTGTGTCTCTCTATAAGTTCTCTGATTGTTTGGATGTGATTCATTGTACTGAATCCACTTCGAAATTCTGCTTGTTCTTTTGGTTGGGCTTCGTCTAATTCCGATTCAAGCCTATATGTTAGCACTTTGGTGAAGATTTTATAAATTACTGACAAGAGACTGATTTGTCGATAATTCTTGATATCCTCTTTTTCACCCTTTTTGTAAAGAAGAACCATCATTGCGTTATTCCAATCTTCAGGCACATCCGATTTTGTGAGACAATTTGTGAACAAAGCTGCTAACATACTGGCAAAATCTTCTCCTGCTTCGTTAATAATGTCTATTGAAATTCCATCTTCACTTTCCCTTTTTTCACACATCTTATAGGTTTATAGACTTATTCTTTCAGCACAGGTGCTACTTGTACAAATTCTGCTCTATTTTTTTTTCTTCCTGCTCCCTTTCTTGTTTCGATCCTGTTCTTCATGTTTGTATAGAGTATTATAAAACTCCTCGATAATGCTAATAATTTCATTTCCATCTTTTGTGATGTTTCCATCTTTTCTTTTTAGTGTAAAAATTTTCTTTCTCCCAACACACATTTTTCGTTTTGCTGCGTGGAAGAAAGCACTGGAAGATAATAGAGTCTTTACTATTATCTTCCAGTGCTTTCTTTACAATATCACAATTAAACTTCCTGACATCTTCTGTAATCCGATTCTCGTAATGTCTTACAAAGTTCTGCATATTCCAATTTTTATTTAGGGTCATTCGTCTTAATCTGAAATTCTATCCGGTCTTTCATCAGTTTCTTTGTTTCTTCTGTTATTTTATTCACAGGTTTGATTTTTTTTTCTCCATCCACTTGTTTTGCTACTTCTTTTAGGGCTCACGAAAGCTCGAAATTCGGACATTGGCCAGGTCAATTTACATCAAAATTGGCCAATTCATGGTACTGGCCACTTTTAGGCTACATCTTTCTTTTAGGGTAGTGGTTAGTCCTGTTTATCCTGTTCTTTGGTGACATCTTGTCCATCTTCAGTGGTGTTATATAGCAAATCAAATCGGTTCTTCAGTTCTAACTGGAATTTATATCGATGTTCTTGAAGCTTTGCCATATCGATGACTGTTTTTGGATTTTCACTCTTTCCATTCTAGTGCTAAGCATTATTCTACATCTCACCAGTCGATGATCGCTTCCTGTATTGAATTTGTTGAGAATACTGCAGTCTTGGATCATATGCTTCTTATTAGATTGGATGTAGTCGATCCCGCTTATTGTTCCAGTTGGGCTTCTCCAGGTCCACTTTCTTTGGGGTTTCTTCTTAAAGAACGAATTCATGATTCATAACTGTTCACTCTCTGCAAATTCGACGAGTCTGTTTCTTCTCTCGTTTCGTACACCATAACCATGATTTCCCACTGAGCTTTTGCCATCTCTTCTCTCTCCAATTCTAGCATTGAAGACTATTACTATTTACCATTACTATATATTTTGATATGATGGTTTCCTTTACTATTCTCATTTCGTCAAATTCTTCATAAAAATCTTCCACTTCTTCCTCAGAATAGCTTGTTGTTGGTGTATAGATTTGTATAATCTGTATCCGATATCTACATAATGAACTTTGCAACTCTATCAGATGCACTATCATACTCAACGATGTGATTTTTTCCACTTTTTATGAATGAGAAATTCTACTCCACTAAGTTCTTCCATTACCTGTTCCTCTGTAGTAAAATACATGTCCACTGGCAAGTTCGATTTTCTCCTCTTCTTTCCTTCTTACTTCACAGATACCTAGGATGTTCCAATTTATTCTTTTTTTTCTAGTTCTTCCAACTCCTGCAAACGATTTTCTGAAGAAAGAGATCGTCCGTTACACGTGGCCAAGGTCATCATCTTATGGCAGACTGGTTCAACCCAGAGATTCTTAGCACCCTCTGTTTTCATGTCTTGCTGGTCACTGCCGTGACCAGAGACACTCAGACTGCTGGGGACTGAGGGCCTTAGTTTACAGAGTTTTGTATTTCTTTTTAAAGGGTTTTTGGCCGTAATCCTCCACGCTGGACAGTGCGGATTGGAGGATGTCCATCCGCGTTCGTTCACCACGTGTGAAACATGGCCACTTACAGGCTGCATCACGAGAAGGTATGGATCGGACTTTAAGCCTCTACTCCTAGTCGATTCCTTCAAGTCCTCATAATGAAACAATTGAAAGGTGTCATAGTTAACAAGTAAAGACTGTTTAAGAGCCTTGCTATATTTATATCAATGGCTAAATCAGGAAAAGATGCATACCTTTATAAAAATTCTTCCTTACGCTATTTTGCAGTACCATAATGCCCGATCAAAATTTGCCGGAATTGTTTGCACTGTCTTTCAAGCAAGATAGTTAATATTTTTTTTCTGGTTTCGCTAGATATGTGACCTGTTGAACGCATCCGGGATAAGTTAACTCGATACGTCAATGAGCAGAAGATTCGAATATACAATTAGACTGGATATTTTTATTGTATATTTAGTATTTCAAGGTAAACTGGAACTTTTGCTCCAGTACCATGATGCTTTCTAAGATAATAACTTTGTGTTTCAAATATTATTTTTGCGTTGTTTCGATTTGTACATGATATGATATTGAAAGGAAGTAAGAAAGGACATGTGCATAATGTAGTAATAAAAAAAACAACTGATTTATTTTAGTCCAGTTTGTTTAAATCTATTACCCTTGTTATTTTTGTATAAAGCTTATTTTAAATACACACTCACGGTTTATCAACAGATGTAGGAATTATAAAAATACACTATACTGTGCAATTAACAATTCCGTTAACATTATAAAATATAAAATAATCATGATAGTAATGACATAAATTTAAAGTTTTTTTTTTTTTTTCAAGTGATTGTATATGACTGTATGTGCAGTGTGGCTCATAAATTTGTAAATAGTTTACAAATTCATAAAAATTGAAGGAATTGGTATACTTGAATGCAGTTTGCAAAAAAGTTATTCCCACTTTTTTTGGATAGGGGCCGTTCAAGTATTATGTCATCGAATTTTCAGCCATTCTTGACCCGTTTTGTCAGCAAAACTGTGAATCACCCCCCATGTCAGCAAAATTTCGTCAGCTCTGTCCCCTACCTCCTTGCGCATGTTGTTGGGATCAGAATCGTAGTTTGGGGTGATAAGTAGAGCTCGTGGCCCCCTGCCAGACGATCAAAAATCTATTTTTAATGAAAAAAAAATTTTAACAATTAAAATTTTGAAAGATAATATTTTTATATGTTATTATAATCAATTTCTGTTAATTTTAATACTATGGTACTACTAACTATAGTTACTACGTAACTATTTATACTATGTTACGATGTGGCCTGTACTCCCAAACTTAATTTTGTAAAAATGAACTAGTGGCCACCAGTGCGGCTCAAGTTACCCGTGGCACATTCCCAGATTACTTAAGTGATCCGCGACATAATCACGAATAACTTGTGTGACACAGGTCCAGAGCACTTAAGCGGCCCGTGACACATTTCCAGATCACTTAGATCCTTGAAACATTTAGAGATCCCTAAAGTGGCTCTGTAGGGAGAATGCTGGTTCAGGTGCCACTAACTAGCGAAAAGTTTTACTCGTTTTTTGGCGCACCGAGTAAGATGTCATTAAGAATATTTCATATTTTTGAAGGGTGGTTGATGACATAAGCACCATACAAACCCCCTTCCCCCATCATCAAAAGTAAGCAAATCGGAAACACCCCCCCCCCATCGATGCTGACGTAATACTTGTATGACCCCATACAGAATTAGTTCACATTTTTGTCAATTGAGGGCGCTGCACAAAAACAAAGCACTGGAAATATGCAAATCATAGTTCTATAAAGTGCGTGGTGTACGATTAATAGTTCATTTCTAGATCATCCTGTTACTGACGCTTACATAAGGTTTATATTGTGTTGTTGACATTGGTGGACAGAACATTAATGTTGAAGATGTTCTACTTCAGCCATGAATTGAAGCGTTACGAACGCTTCGGACACAGAAGAGATTGAAGAAAAGTTCAGTTCTAGAATTCTCTGACTTGCTTTCGTGCAGCACCCGCTATCCACAAAAATTTGAACTGAATTAATTTGTTTTTCTGTACCAAAAAAAATTTACTATCGTGAGAATAACTTTTTCGCAAACTCCTCAAATGTACCAATTCCTTCAACTTTTGTGAATTTTTAAACTATTTACGAATTCATGGAACACACTTTATACACGATTTTACTGTTCTCTACTCAGGATGAAAGTTTTGGGTTATTCATGCAAAATAGCTACCTATCTAAATGCTTCAAATATCGTCTTTCACCAGATGATTGTTGAAGGTAAGAAAAAATTCAGATTGATATAAATTCTTTTAAAATTATTTTCTAACATTAGTAGATGGAAGCATTTTTTTTTCTTTTGCCAAGAAAATACTATTTTTTGTCAGAACATATTTGAAAATATACAGTATATACGCATTTTTCTTTACACCTAAATGCTATTAACATCAATCGAACAAAACAGATTAATGATAATGTTCAAAATCCAATCACGTAATTAAATAACAAACAAAAATATATTTTTCCCACCTACATCACTGTGAAATATACTGTAAAAGTGAAGAGTACTCCGTGAGCAAAGTCTTTTCATCTTTCAACTTTAAAAAATTTCCGGGATACTGGCCAAAATCGAAAAAGATAATACAAATAAAGAAAAACGCTTCAAAGCTCTGACAGCTAAAAACGTTCTCTTAGGGACTCATATGTCAAAGAAGCTTCTCCCTGTCATGTTCGCTTTGTTAGAAATGTTTCTTCCTTAGTGTCTTTTCATCCCGTTCTCTTTCTTGTGATTGTTGCAGCTGCTTGCCAGTGTAGAAAAACTGATGAAAAAAAAAAAATGGACAATTGGAAGTATCGTAATGTTGAAATTTCAGACAATGTTTTTTTTTTTTTTTTTTTTTTTTTATTCCACTAACATTCAGATTGTTCTTTTGCATGAAACGTTTGAATCAAAATAAAAATTATCAAACAAATTGTTCGATTGTGCAGGGTCGCTAATGTTATACTTTATGTTTGCTCAATATAATGTATTGCTATTGTCGTATAGAATGAAAAAGAATACATCAACTTTTTATGTCAATACGCTTACTTCCACGTTGATATGCTCTAACAATTCTCGAAAGACACGATCTGATACAACAAATAAATCAAATTCGAACAAAGGAATGAAATTTGCTTTTCTGATTCGATTGGAATTTTTTCATATAACTTTAAATCACATCTACCAAGATTTTATTTAGAATTATTTTTGTCAGTTAGATATTTGATCGGAATAAAAAATATTAATTCGGTCTATTGAATGTTAAAACCTTGTAAAAAATTTTAGACAATAAAATTTCACAGATGTTTTTCATTACTTTTGAACTGGAATTTATTTTAGATATATATATATATTTATTAAAAGTTTAATTCATTTCTCATTTTAAAAATCGTATTAGTCAAACGGTTTTGTATTAAAATGGACGAAATTATCCCAACGAAATCTCTATTCATAGAAGAATAAGGAAATAGAAAAATAATCTCAGAGGTATTTATCAATTTTTAGCAAATATTTTTACATCAAAGTCAACGATATTTGTTAGAACTTCATTGCGCATAGAGGACAAAGAACTGAGAAGACTTTATGTGTCACATAATTTCTTTTCAGATTTATCATGCACTTTACGGTGTCTTTCTTGGTCATTTAGAAAGAACTCTCCTCGATTGTGGATAAGTTTTATGTAGAGAGATACGAATGATATATTTATAACGCTATCTGTTAAAATACTCCAAAAACACTAACCCATCACTGAAGAGCGTAAACGATGCCAGCTATGAAAGATATTCCATCCGTAAAGGACCAAGTCAAAAAGAATACATTTTTGCCATCAACTTCAAACTTTTGGATCGAAATTCTGTTCTTGGTTAGCGAAAAACAAATAACATGAAAGAAATAGAGGAAAGGGGAGAAAAAACGAGAATCATGATATACTTGGAATTTATGGATGATTAGAGTACGCCAACTACTGTCATAAAACTTCTTCATGGTCTTACACGTCACTTATATCATTGGGCCACTACATACGAATAAAAAATTAGTTGCTATATATATATATGTTATGTATTAAAGAACTAATCTGTGTATAATTTTAGGAATTCATTAGCCGGTGATACCAGGTGTTTCGCCAAAAGTTTCCGAAGGAATGTAAATTCTATGTTTTATTTTAAATTTTAAATAAAATATGAAAAATAGTCTGCGGGAAGAGCTAAATTTTGTGTGATGGCTGAATCCCCGAAAAAAAGAATATTGGAGGAAAATGCAAAAGCAATTGAAACTTTTATACGGCCACCAATCAAAAAAATTTCACTAAGTAGAAGTTGTGCTTCTCTTTTATTATAGAGGAAGAAATTATACCGTATAATGGGAATTAAAATTCGTTGATTTTTGGTGATTAAAATTCTTTACATTTTTCGATTTCAAAATTTTCGAGACCTTGTTATTCTTGCACGCAAATTGACAAACATTCTTACATGGTTGTAAGGATTGATGAATATATATCATTCAATTACTAATTTCTCTACGAATTTACATTCCTTTGTTGAGGAATGAATTTCTTTCGAAAAAATAGGAAACGCTCAAATTTTACTGACAATGTTTTGATTCAGAGTCGTATAAAATTTAATTTTTTTATATTTTCATAATAATCAGTTTAGGAAGGTTCAGCCATAACAGCTAGTCTTTATTTCTTGCTGATAAGCTTATTTGTATTTGAAAATAAATTGTTTAACTTTTATTCCTTTCGAACATTTTTGGTGACAAAAAGACCCCATATATCCAATATATACCCTCGTGTGCATTTCTTTAATTTCGTCACTCTAAACATGCGAATAAATCAAAAGAAAATAACAAGAAAAAACTTGTGCTAATGATAATTGTGGTATTTTAGTCATAAATTCATACAGGGTTATTCAAAATTTTTCGCGCGAATTTTCTAGGGAGAAGGAACACATGAAATTAAATGTGTTTCAACATAAAATACGTTTATTCTGTAATCTCCATCAATCTGTTTTTTACCCGTTCTAAATCGAAGCAGCGAATGAAATGATTCTATGCTACTTTTGGTGGACAGTTTTTCGATAAAAACTTTTTTGCCGAATTTAACATCTGACATAATATTACAATTGCAAGTAGCCAAGAAAAACTACTTTTTCGATTAATCGCAAAATCCTATGTATTTTTACATCTTTTTTAAAATAATTTCCCATTTTAATAATGAAATAAACGTAAATTACATAAATTGAATTGCATATCATTTCATTCATTTAATTAAATTGCACTTTCTCTGACTTGAGTATAAACATATTTACTTTTCTTTCAAGCTGGATACGTTCGTGCAGCGGTTCTCAACCGGTGCTCTGTGGAGCCCTTCGGGCTCCGTGTAGACCTCCCAGGAGCTCCGCGGTGACTCGAGGAAAATAAAATGAATCAGTAAATTTGATAGATAAGTACATAAAGAGGCCTACAAGGTTCTGCCATGAAAATTACGTACAAAAAAGGCTCTTCGAATCAAACAGGGCTCCATCATAGAAATTATATAACGAAAAGGTCTCCGCGAGTCGAAAAAGGTTGAGAACCGCTGCGTTTGTGTATATATTAAGTACAACAATATATTTCGATAGGAGAAATTTTTAGCACACTCGACGAACTCTATCAGGCATAAAATATTACACTTATCATTGTTAAATAACACATTTTGTTTCAGCAAGAATGTTTATGTCGCGTGAACATTTTACCACATCACTCTGGCTAACCTACTATCGTTCAACAACTTATTAAAGGTTCAAAGTAGCCAGAGACAGCTTGCTGTTTTATGGTAATATCACCGAACATTCCGACTTCCCTTCGATACATAGGAAATGCTAAGCATATGGTAATCAATGATCAATACCTGGTGGGCTTGCGACTGAATTTTAAATGATCACGAAAGGAAATCGAAAGTTTAGGTCGTGGCCTCGCAGAATTTCATGAATATCACCAGATTCAGGTTTGCTGCGCTCTCTTGCGTAACATGCTTATCTGACGAGATAATACTGGATTTAGAAAATGGATAAGGTCCATCTGAAATTAATTTTATTCATGGCTCGTGACCGGATGAAGACAATGATTGAAAATGATGCGTTTCACGGGGATGAATGAATACCGAAGTCTCCGCAGTGATGTAGCGTTAGATACGTTGATGATTCTTGTCGAGATAACTATCCTTATATTCAGAATGTTCATTCTCTAACAACTATTTGAATTTTAATATCTTCTTCCCTTCGGATATACATATATAATTAAATTTAATTGAATCCAATAATAACTTTGATGCATAATAAGATGATTTTATGGAATGTGTAAAATATTTCGCTACGTTTCTTTAATGTTTAGTAAAGAAAAGCTTGAACTTTTATTCTTGTATCGGGGTGCCATAGATGAGACTATAGCACCTATATCTCCTTCATCATCGCTCTGCCAATTAATTAAAGCCATGGTTGGTATAAGAGAACAGGAATGATGACAATTTAAGGGTCATCCCACACCATCTTTAAGATCGTGGAAATTTTAGATTAGATATGTAGTTTTGCAAGTACATCTTTACCCCGGGAGTTACCAGCCACCTCCACAGGAATAGATAACATATATCGATGATTATTTGCTTATTGATGTTAACTAATAATACGTGTTGATGTAGGAATAAATGATGGAGAATTTACCATATGATTAATACGATGCTGAAGATGCATTGCAATCAATGCTATATGATTACGATAAACAAAATTTGTAAATATAGTGCTGAATAAAATGATGAATGTGATAATTTTAGTTGAGGTAATAGGTAGTAAAATATGTATAGTCGTGAAGTATTTACAGTGACATATGCAGTGACCAATTTTGGTCAAGTACCAAAATGAAGAGAATTAGTCATATACATATACAAGTACATGTCAGTTTGTTGATATACTTGGTCAACACAACACTTGGTCAATACTTGGTATACACAAGTCCCAAAACATTAGGTGTGTGCATCTCAAGAAAATTTTTAGGCTTTTCAAGTCCGAAAGAGTAGCAGTGTCATAGTAACTAGAGATTTCACAAAGCTGTTCATTTAGTAGAGAAAAGGAAAGAAAAGAAAAATACTCCTCTCTCACACACACACATTTTTTTATCTGATTTAAGTAACAGGAATTTTTCATAAAATCTATTAATTCTCGGATATAAAAAATCTACTCTGTTCATTTTTACATGCATTAAGAAATTTTCAGCAGAACCGCATACATACGTGAATCATGAAATCCTTTTTCGGAATGGGTAATTCGAGAATTTTTTGAAATCATTTTACATTTACGTAACTAGGCTTCAAAATAGATTTCAACTTGAATTACACTCATCATACTTTTCTCGCCAGAGAATTCCGACAGATGTCGCTAGCAGCCGAAGTATCGGTTTTTTTTCCCAACGTAATTTTGTGTTTCTAAAGAAAATAAAATTGGCAATTTTTATTTGCCCTGAAATTCCACGTTTCGGAAATTAGAACATTTTCAAGGAAAGGAAAGCTCATTGCATGCGCACGACTATGAAAGTTGGTATTTTGAATAACACTTTACTGTGAACCCGAACTTCTTAGTCACCATCTAAAAAAATTATATTTGCTATCTATATCTAAATATACAGTGAAATTTGGTTATTACCAAAACCCGGAAGTTGCAAAGACCCGGACCTAAAACGTTCTGAAAAATGACCATAAAAATGGCCTGGAAACTCGAAAAAACGCACTAAAGATTAAAAACAAATTGCCTTAAAACTGAAAGAAAAATGCCTCAAAAAAGCACCAAAAATGCAAAATAGCACACGAATGCACAGCGAATTTTTGTATTTATGTTAAAGATGTTCTCTTTAAGTTGACAAAATAAATTTTTCCGGAAAAAGACCAGAGTCAAAAAAAGTCGTGTTCAAAACTTTAGAAAATCCACCACCATATTCAAAATTCGGTACATCAATTGAAAAGAATGTTATGTTGGATGAATATAATGAACATTCACGTATTCACACATATCTGTTCAGGGTTTCTCAATCAGGACAAACTGGATGTTTTCTCTCAAAAATTACGAAAAAGGGTCAGTAATTGCGGGAACTGAAGCGCGCAATTTCTAATCACCGATTTCAGCCCAACAGACATAGCCAAACATTCTGCTTCCTTGCTGCCAAACCCCGATGAATTGGGGAAAACTAAGATTGCTAAAAAATGCACCATTCATTCTTATTAAAGTAACAAAACAAATTTGTTTAAAACTTCAACCAGTCATTATATAAACTGGAGGTCAAAAAAAAAAAAACTTATAGCATCTATTGAATATCACACTCATTCTCAACGTTAGATTTCATCGAAAACTGGTAAAGAAAATTTGCAAATAAACAATTCATAATTCATGAGGACTGAATGGTAGAAACCAGAATGCCGAAGAATGATCTTATTATATGCGTCATCAGGTCTTCAACATTCCCAAGGCAAAACAAAGCTTACGAAATGTTACTGTACAGCATTCTTACGGATCAAAATTTTAATGTTAAATTAATGTAATGTTAAGATGAATTTTGACGATCCAACATAACATAAGCAGGGACCAGGTCAGTGAGTGAGCTAAAGCATGTGCAAGCATATGAATGACCAAAACAGTGTGTAAGCATGTGAGGGACTAAAAGAGTCGCTTCGAGAGTGTGAGATCATGGGAGAGACTAGAAGAGTCACTTTGAGAGTATGAGAGCATGGGAGTGACCAAAAGAGTGACATAGAGACACAGGCGTACTTGCAGGAGGGGGGGGGGGCAAGCGAATTATAGTACAGGTTGGCGAATTCGAGGAAGGATTAGTGAAGAAAATTAGACTACAATGGGAAAAGGGTGGCAAAATCCTTATATCCCCGGGCAGCAAAACCATAAACCTACCTCTGCCTAAGACTGTTTGAGTTTCGCTAAAAACATAGATTTTATTTTTAAATATTTAAGTATTTTTTCCTTTCTTCTTCATTTTTTTTTCATATTCTTCAAAATCCAAATATTGGAGCATTTCTAACATTTCCTCGCCCGTAAAATATCTAACCTCTTCATACGGATATTTATTTTTTATTCCTGACGGACCATCAGTGGAATCACAATGCGAAGAGGCTAAAAAAAATGTTATGAAATAATCAATGGGAATAAGAAATCAAAGCTTCAAAATTTATGTTTATGTAACAAGAAATACAAGTTAAAAAAATGCACTGGAAAACCTCTGCGTGAAACTGCCAAGAAAAAAAATTGCTATCAATCAGAATCAGATTCAAAAAGTTACATCCTAAGAAATAAAAATTAGAAGATGAAAACAGAATGATGTAAAACTATCTGATTTGTAAGTTAAAAAATTAAAAAAAAGTTTAGAATCGTGTTTTGTGTGCAAAAACTATTTATAATAAAAAATAGCTATTGGGATGTGGGTATATTAAAACAAATATAAATAAAAATGCAAAACTTACCTGAAAAGTCGTTTCGGAAAACAAAACTGAGGGCTCGTAGAGTAGACAAAGAACTTGAAATAGCTAGCTGACAGTATGAAAACTCTCAATGAATGTTTACGGCGGCCGCAATGCAAATTGAAGGCCCCCTTCCCTCCAGTAGGATTTTATAGTCCCCCAACAAAATGCACCGACCGAGACGGCACGTTGGTGTCAACCACAGTGAAAGTAATAGGGTTCCACAAAAAATTATTGTTATAACCCCCCAGTGTCTTTACGTTCACATTTTAAAGACCTTTTTTATTATTTAAATGCAATCAGGTGGAATCAAATACTACACACCTGATTAGGGCGACTATATTTTAAATACGGGAAAATGGGATATAAATACAGGCCATTGCCAATTTCCTCCAAAAATGCTACAATAGTCAGCAAAATTACAAGTCATTGCGTATAAATTACCCTTGACAGGAAATAAAGTGCTATAGCTTGTCCACAGTGAATTAAAATGCAAATCACACACACACACACACACACACACACACACACACACACACACACACACACACACACACACACACACACACACACACACACACACACAAAACAAAAAAATTTGAATGTGACTAACATGTGAGATGAATATTTGTAGTCATATTCAATATAAAATTTAATTTAATTAATTGTGCAAATTATTTCCCCCTCAGATTTTAGTGAAGGTTTCGAATTATATAGTGAGCTTCAGAATAAAAAGGGCAGTTTTTATGAAAAATGGTCGGACAAAATCATGTTCCGTATACGGGTCGAATATGTAGTAATTTTTTTATGTCTGAATGTGTCGTTATATCCAAAGTGGTTGTGTTTTTATCGACGTTATAAGCAAGGCTTATTAATATTATTTTCATATTTTTATGGGAAAAAGTTGGAACCGGAGGTCGTCATAAAAGAGTTGATTGTATATCTTATATTTTTCATGCCTATAATTATCGTTAGCCTCGAAAAGAACCATATGATTCAAATAATGAACTTCACCCTCACAGTGATGAAATTTATGCTGATGATTTTTCCTTATAGATGAAAAGAATTTGTTTCCTTTAATGCAATGGCCATGACTTGAATTTTCTCTCAAACACACATATTAATATTGTAAATTTTGTTTTAAATCTATTTTTTGTGTGAAAAAATTACGAAACTATATCTAAAAGCAAAAGAAATTCATTACAGAAAGTGCCTTTCTCTTCGATTTTGAACTTCACAGAGGTACCTGAAAGAACTCTGTAACAGTCTGGTTAGACAAAACAAATGTTATTCTATATGTTTTGTCCAACTAGCCGTTGCAGGGTGCTCTCGCTTGATGCAACTCTGCTAAAAATAATACTTCCTCTTCTTTCATTACAATATGTAATCTCATCTTTTCCACGTTTCGTCATTTCGGATCCATCTAATATTCCACTTTCTAGGAACTGAAAGAAACGAAAAAGAATTAGGTATTCATGAATATACGTAATTATAGAAATAATAAGGTGGGAAATATGAAATACGATCTCACAAATAGGTATGGGAATTGTGAATAGGCGTTTTGTAAGCTTATAATGATAATTTTATACTCTGATAAAGAATTTGTCGAGTTTAATCAATGTAAGGTATGCAATATGAGTAAGAAAGGAAATCACATTCATACATGTTCATTACCACAGGGGGATTTTAAATTCATGGGACAATCTTTTAGAGGCAACATAAGACTCCTAAAAAAAATTTTTTGGTCATAGAATGTATGGTCGAATCACAATAGCAAAGTCATGCATGGTATTGTAATATGGTGGGCCTTCTCATGGTGCAACTTGGGTAACGCAAATTCTACCACAAGTCATTGTACCGCTTGATCATCGTTTGGTACTTATAACCTTGATGGTCCTTGCACCAAATAAAAAAAAAACTCCAATCCAATCCGAAGGTTCATATGCACTCTCGAATGGTTAGTAACACATCGCAGCAAATCCGTCGTCCACCAAAAAGAATGATATGTGTTTTTGGGGAAGTGCTGTTGAGCACTCTCTAAAAACACACTTTACCGCCTTTTGCTACGCACATTCCATATGTCATCTATATGTAAAATATAGAGACGGGGGAAACATAAATAAATGAAATTTGGGTTTTACATTTATCTTTCAAACATTGTTTTGTTTACGTAAGAGAATAACTATAATGTGAATATTTAACTCGTATGAAACATTTTTGCAATTTTTGTAAGTTTTTGTCTACGACTAGTAGTTGAGAAGAAAAAAGCCTAGGAAAGGACATTTGAACACGCTGCAAAGAGGGGTATTTGAACTTCAATAAGCTGGCCAGAAGTCGATTTTTTCATAATAAGCCACAAGCATGAAAAAAATAGTTCTTTTTATACCTCAGGGGTTCTTAACCTTTTTCAGTCGCGACCAAAAATCAACAACACGATCGACTTCACGTTCCGTGGGACTGTTTGTTTTTCGAAATTAGTGAAAATAGAACGCAATTAGCTCATTTATAATCGAACCGTTAATAGATTCGTACGACACATCTAGGAAGTTGCTTTGGCATTGACGCCGGAACCTAGGGGCTGAGACCATTTGAACCCCCCCCCCTCCCCCAATAAATTTTGTGAGGGACTGAACTCCCCACAATAATATCTGGAAAAAAAAAACCAATGCAATGCAGCTTTCCTCTCCCGCGTACGCGCTTGAGCCCCGTATATACGTAATGACCAGCAACATTCAGTCTCCCATGTTTTCTTCATGCCGGCGCCTCTGACTGAGAATTAGGTGTTTGGGTAGCGATCCATATATATATTAATCGAGAATTCGCGCCTGTAAATGGATTTGTACGTCAAATTTGTGAAGTCCCTATGAATCAAGTTGAATTCGTGATACTTAGCTCAAGCGACACTGACTGTCAGTAAATTTCTACTACCTATCTTGGAAGCCCCTGCGAATCTGATTTGAGCCATGATCCATAGCTCAAGAGACCCTGTCTGGTCGGTGGATTTGTGCTACTCATCTCGGAAGCCCCTGCGAATCTGATTTGAGCCATGATCCATAGCTCAAGAGACCCTGTCTGGTCGGTGGATTTGTGCTACCCATCTCGGAAGCCCCTGCGAATCAAGTTTGGCTAGGGACCTGTAACTTGAGAATCCCTGGCTGTAAGTAGATTCGTACGACCCATCTCGGAAACCCCTGCGAATCAGGTTTTGGTCACGAACCATAGCTCAATAGCCCCTGGTTGTTAGTGGGTTTGAGCGACCCACCTTGGAAGCCTGTTCTACCAAGTTTGATTCGCGACCCATAGATTAAGAACACCTGGTATAGTTGAATAAATGACGCATTTTTTGGCAATCTGTGTTTCCCCCAATTCATCAGGGTTTGGACGGAAGGAAACATATTTTGGCTAATTCTTTTGGTCTGAAATCGGTGATTAGAAATTTCGCTCGTCAGTTCTCGCAATCACTAATCCTTTTTTGGAATTTTCGAGAGAAAGCATACAGTGTACCGATTGAGATACCCTGAACAGATGTGTGAATACGTCAACGTTCAATACATTTATCCAGGATTTTTTTCAATTGATCTATTGAATTTTGAATGTGATGATGGATTTTCTAAAATTTTGAACACGACTTTTTTTTAAATACGAAGCATTTTGTTATAACTCCGGTCTTTTTCCGGCAAAATTTATTTTGTCAACTTAAAGAGAACATCTTTAACATAAACACAAAAATTCGCTGCGCATTCGTGAGCCATTTTAAAATAAAAAATCAATTACACATGCGACTACCTTCAAATTTATTATTCGCATTTTAGAACTATTTTTACTTCAATTTCTATACAGGCTAATCGGAAGTCAAAATATTGATTGGACATCCATTTTATATCACCATTTAATGTCATAAAGTTAAATATATAATTTGGAGAATTATTGGTGATATTTTCCGAATAATTTGCCCATTTTTCAGAAAACATCGAGCAAACTTTAACGCAATAAAAAATAATAGTGATTAAAAGTAGATATAGAGTGTGAAAGAAAGCGTGTTGTAATTAAAAAAAAAAAAAACTCAAATGTGCAAGAAATTGATAAGATTTGGTGGCATCAAGGCATCTTTAACCGGTAAATGGCGCCGACCTTTCCTTGATCTAGTATTGCTCTACAAAATACAGAGAGGACTAACAATCATAGCAGGCAATTCCCTCAGTTAGTTCCATCAACTCAACAACAAGAGACCACGGATTTACAATCAGAATTCCATTCTGCCGAAATAATGCAAGATAATATACCATATTTTTTTCATTCGCACAGCCCGCATACGGAAATCATTACCCGGTGAGATTGTAACGAAGCCCACAATCCATCTGTTTAAGGCCGCTTTAGAAACCCATGATCAGTCTCCCCATCTTCGATGTTATGCTTTTTAATTTTTTACATATATATTTTTTTTCGAGGAACTTTCAGTTTTTATCATCTCTGAGCCAGCTACTATTATGTCGTTGTGGCTTTAACTTTTCGTTTTTATGTAATTTTACATACACCTCTTTTATTAGTTGTGTGTATTTTATTCCTATCGCTATGTATTTTTTTTATTTTATTTTACACATGCTTGTTTATTGTACTTTATTCCTTTGTATGTTTATTTGTTTGTGTTCTTTTCCCCCTGTTTGTGATGTGAGCGCCGCCCCTGCCATTCACAATAAATAAATAAATGAATAGTAACAGCTCGATCGGGCGTCGGAAAAATCCATTTAATATTGCAAGTCAAAGCTCCAAAAAATGAAAACGGAGCAGCTCGGAAACCTTACAGAAAATTCGAAAAACATAAAAGTAACTTTTGCTATATACGTGAATGACGTCGCGAGCAGATAACAAAAAAAAAAATAAAGATTCAAAATCTTCGAATGATTTAGTTACGGATAAGATAGAGATAAGCAACGGTACACATATCAATACTCATCAAGGTGGTTTAAAAAAAACCGATTGATGGCCATTATAACCTTTGTCGATGTTTGTTGAAACTCCTCCTAACCAGATCATGACCTCACCGTTCTGTCTCAATGATGGTGGTGGATTTAGCAGGTGCTCAAAGACCTTTGCCACGCTAGGAAATGCGCGTGTATGTGTTGTGAACCTAACATGAAGCTTGTTTCAATGTATTGCTGGTTATAGTGCTGCCATCTGTCATTAATTTTTCAAACTATGAGTGGGTTGTTGTGATGGAATAGTTGTATCGTTGTGGGCTTGTTTCTCTCTGTGGCAAGGCCTTTTAACTGAGAGATCGGCTCGCATTCGCTCCCCGAAATTGGGATATTGATATGGATATTGATATGGATATTGATATGGATATTGATATGGATATTGATATGGATATTGATATGGATATTGATATGGATTTTTTCTTCTTTAATAAGCAATTTCATTGCGTAAATCATATAATTTATGTCAAGATATATTGCTACATGTTCATATCTTATATAATTTACTCTGCAAAACTATTTTTTTTAGTATTTTAACGAAATATTTGTCGATATTTCAACACAAAACGATGAACTGAACATTTAAAAATAATTTTGGTCACGTTTTCTGGTCAAATATGATATGATATATATTTCTGATATAGCGCACTGTGCTCTATATCAATCACATGAAATTTTTGCCACAGTAAAATTCACGTAATATGATATGTATATTATGTCATCATAATCATTAGAAAACAACTCATAATGGAATATATTCCGTGAAATTCAACAAAATGTAAACGGAATTTAGTCAAATTTAACTATTTTTTACGATCAAATTTACTATTTTACGATCATGCAGAAAACAGCCATTAATCTTTTCTCCACAATAATCTTCTCATAACGATCAATTTGATCGTTCACATTTTGACTTCAAGGGGGGGAAAATGAAAAATAAACAAGGTTGTATTTAATTCATCATGTTCTAAATCAATTGAACGGAAATTAAATAATCAAGGCGCTATGGCGTACATAATTAAAAGTAATTTGTAACTCAGCTTGAGAGCAAGTTTCACATTAACTTCATATTTTTTTGCATTAGATTCAACAAAGTATGTGAATTTCATTTAATCAGTTCTCTTTGAGGCGAAACGCTTTCCAGATGAGAAACGATGTTATCATATTCACGACCAGAAGGCGCCCGTTCCTGTTTAATTCTTGCTTAATTCGGCCACAGGAAAAATGAAAGTAAATCGAATAAAATTCTGCAATTTTTTTTTTGTCTTTGAATGTGTAGAATTTTGTCGTGAGAAATATATTTCAGCCACCAAATGTAATCTGATTAAGACGACTTGTAAATTAAACAGTTTATTCCATTACTTGCGCAATCAATCTTTTTTTTTTACTTAGATTTGCCAACGGAATGTCAAGATATGCATCAAGAAAAACTTAGTGTGAATATATTTTTAATCATCTAAACTTTCAAACAATCTATTTAGACAGTGCGAATTTTGATTATTATTTAAATAATGAAAAATAAAAACCCAAATCAATAAATATTTATATGTGGAAAAACAAATTAAAGTGTTAAAATGTTCAATATTTTCTAAATGTTAGAATGTCTTTATGATTTTTATATTTATTTTTAAATCGCAGGCGCAAATTTTCACTATGTTTGTACTCATTAAGTTTTACTTACGGTGGAAACTAACAGTTAAAAGCCATTTTATTGATATATATATCGCTTGTCTACATAATGTAAACATTCTAAAGATCAGAAATTTTACCCACCGATACTTTATGTCAACAGCTTTATTCTTCGAATAGTTTAAACGTTATGTAAAGATACCTTGATTTTTAATAAAAACGTAATGATGATGTTATCGGATTGTTTTCTCTGGTAAATGTCCGTAGGGTGTACTCGATAATATTGGGGTTTTTCATTGTATCGACACCGTTATTTATTTTTCAAACATAATTTGTATATTTATTCTTATTAAACAATAGACACGATCACCCTCTAATTCCATAAGGCCAGTGTCAGTAAATTGAGTTTTTCTTCTACTTTCCGGATCGATAAATTGCGGCGTGTTGAGAGAGCCAATCTCTCCCCAGTGTGGCTTCTTATCGTTTAAAGGGGACTCAACTCCAATCAATCAACTCAATCGAGCCGGATGGAAACATCCAGAGTATTGATATTTGCTGCTATAAATCAGCCATGCTGGATAAAGGGTGTTCCGGCGCCCTGTGGGTATTTCATACCTCTTAATTGTTCACGACTTTAGAAATTATGCCACACTTCAAAAGCTTTCAGAAATGTATGAAATATTTTATCCTCAACAATCACATGACATGCATTCAGATTTCTAACTCTCCCACATTTGGAAGTGTAAAAAAATTGAGTGGTAATAATTCCACGAAAAATATTATAGAGAGGTTGACATATATATATAGGCCTATTGCAAATCTGTTACCTCACCAATAATGAGTTTTTATCTGAATACTTTAAACATTCACATTCGATATTTCCATCCATTTTAGTGAATTTTAAGTTTATAAAATAGCCAATAAAGTAAGCCTATCTTATACACCGAAATCTCTCTGTTATATAGAGAGATAGCTAATACATTATATACATTATTGCCGCTGTGGTGGTCGAGTGGTTATAGTGACGGACTCGCGATGCAAGGATCCGGGTTCGAACCCCACAGTGGTGGTCGGCTGAAGTTGGTTTTCTGTGGTTCCCAAATTCAAAGCGCAAATGCGAGCTGATCGCCCCGTTAAAAAGTCTCGCCACAGAGAGCAACAGTCCTACAACGATAAATCATTCAATCATAACACTTCACTCATAGTTTGAAAAACTGGTGGCAGATGGCAGCACTACACATAACAAGCATTACAGAGGAAAAAAAACTTCACGTCAGGTTTCACTACACGTACACGCACATTCCCGCATGTACCGATTCGTTGGGGGTTCCGCATGTGTGGTGTCGGCTCGGGGATCCATGATGTTCTTAAGTCAGCCACCTCGTTGGGCAATTTGCCTGTTGTGGCGTTGTATTTGTATATACAGGAAGATTCAGAAATTCATCGCGAAATTTAAAAGGCAATTCAGGCATACAATAACAATCCAAAATCGCATAGGGACATACATGCGGAAACGCCATCCTGAGCTGCAACAGGGAGTTTTTGCGACACACACTTTTAAAACAATCCCGAACTCAGCAGGCATGAAGTAATAGTGACACCATAAATAAGTTATGGCCACACATACACTCAGAAAACACATTCCGGCATGTACCGACTCGTAAGAAATTCCGCATGAATTGCATGCTTGCTACTACTACTTAACCGTACATGCACCTAGTACGTATTAATCTGCGGAATTTCTAACCAATCGGTGCATTCCGGAATGCGTGTTCTGAGTGTATTTGTGGTCCCTGACATATTTATGTTGTCAAAATTGCGACTTAAAATGTTTTCTGAGTAGGGGAATACTTTAAAAAATTGCGATGCAGCAAATCACTGAAGCGGCTCCCGATGTTGTTTGCAGACCTATGTTCCTATGTGATTTTAAATTGTTGTTGTATGGCTGAATTGCCGTTTAAGTTTTGCGATAATGCAGCACGCACGGCATTTTACTGGCAAACCCCGTTGATTCTAGAATCATACTTACAAATGAGTCGTCCAGTTGCAAAACTCGTTAAGCGCCAACCAGATTTTTTTTACAGAAAGTGAAAAATAAAATTTTGTAGAGTGTATTCATCGAATTGCCTGCTTGAAATTTAAAATTTTAACGCCATAACATTAACATTTTAACAAGCGTCAGCTCAAGAAATACACTCTACAAATTTTTTTTTTCACTTTCTGTAAAAAAAATCTGGTTGGCGCTTAACGAGTTTTGCAACTGGATGGCCCGATTAGAAATATCGAAATAACGCGTAAAACTGAGGTACTTCATTCATGTTGCAAGAGGTTGTATAATTATTGAAATAAAAAAAAATTAAATTTTATACGGACACTGTTTTCGCCCAAAAATCCAGCGACAAAGTTGTTACCCTGTAACTCCTGATGCCAACAAAAAAATTCCACGTTTCTAAGTACAATATTCGATGAAATATTCAAATTCAAAAAACGGAGGACACTTGAAAAAAACAGCAAAAGCTAACGGAAAATGCTTTTTACGCTCAGTTATGCCGCAACTTTCCTCGTTTTTTGAATTCAAATATCTCTGTGAATATTGCACTTAGAAACGTGGAATTTTTTTCTCGTCATCGGAAAAGACTGGGCAATAACTTTTTAACTGAGCTTTTGAGGACAGGGTGTTCGTATGAAAAGTTAGTTTTTGTATTTCAATAACGAACCCTTGCAATATGAATGACGTATCCGAGGTCTACACGTCTGATTTGGATACTTTTTCTAATTAGAAGTATGCCTCTGTAATCAACGGTTCACCAGTAAAATGTGGATTAGCGACTTTCCTTAGTATCAGGTATATAGATTGGAATAGACAAATATTATAGTTGCGCATAAGGAAAATTTCAGAGTTAAGATAAAAATTTCGTTAGAATGAACAAATTATTAAACACGAGTTACTTACGGAACAGTAATTAAACTTTGTCCGATAATACTCAGAAATCACCAACGAAAAAGGAAAATAAGGAATATTGTATTTTTATACAAGTTCTCATGAAAACACGGAAAAATACTAAATTATTTAGGGAAAATATGCATCTGAAATTCCTTGAGAAATTTTATATGTATCTGAAATATAATTGTTATAAAAATTATGTACCTATGTATTTATTTTTCCGGTTTGCGAAAGGAGAAAAATTGTGGAATTTTGTTGAATATTCCATAATGTTACAAAACTTATGATCAAATATGGTAATATTCATCCAAATTTTACTTGCAGACTACTTCTAGTCAAAGATTTTCGACACCCTGATTGAATTTCAAAACCATATCGGATTTCATCATCATGTTGCAAATACTAATAAAGTGAATCATATTTTATTATTGGAATGTAAAAAATATACATTTAGTTGTTGAGTTAAATTGCATAGAGTAATTTTATCAAGAAGTATTTTACCGTACACAGTGCTAGTCATGCCGTATGAAACAGTTGTTCCCCCCCCCCCCACATTTTCCTGAAGAAATATCGACAAGGTGAGAATCGGAAGGAAGTGTACCGCCATCAAATTCAGAGTTCAAAGCAATTTCCTCTTCCAGTCTTTTAACTACCAATCTGATTTGATCGGCTAGCACGGCATCAAAGAGGAGGAAGCTCTATTTCCGTTTGATTACGACGTTTTAGCATAGGAACCTTGTACTTCGGTACTAAAAACGACTTGCAACTGCTATTAAAGGCGGCAACGTAGCTCAGTTTATTGCTCTTTAGTTCCCAATCACAAGCTAGTTTCATGCATGTAAAGTTAATCTTGAGAGCAACGATGGACTACTCCATAAAAGGAGCTGCTGGTTACTCTGAATCACTTCACGTAGCCCAATAAACATCTTTTTATATTGAAATGCTCACCACGTGCTTACAAAAAAAAAAAGACTCATCTTGTGTCGGTTTCCTTTTTCCTCTATTTAGTGCTGAGAATTTCTCATAATATGTGATGATGGAAGTCTCTATCTGTTGTCGAAGCATGTTTCAACAGCACAAAGAGATGGCCATTGTTAGTGAAGCATTTGTTTTTAATCTTTGTACGATTGTTTTCCATTTAAAGTAATCTTATTTGCAAGAAAAAATATTCAATGGCATCAAACAAAAATTTGTAGTAGGAAGAGTAATTTTTACGTGAGCTGCTGTATATATAAACTAACATACCGGGTGTCCCATAGATTCATGATTGTTCTAGAAATTCGTAAATTTCAAGGAATTGGTAAATGTATTTGAATGCGGTTTGCGAAAAAAATAATCTCAAGAAGGGGGATTTTTTTTTTGGTACAGAAAAAAAAAGTTCAGAATTTGTCGATAGAAGGCACTGAACGAAAGTACGGCAGGATTGATTGGACCTGAACTTTTCTACTATCTCTTTTGCGTCTGAAACATTCATAAATCTTCAGCCAGCGATTCGTGGCTGAAGTAAAACAACTTCACCAATAGTGTTTTATACACCAATGTCAACATCACAATGAAAACCTTATGTATATTTTTAAAGATATATGCTTTTATATTGGGTATTTTGGTTATATTTGACATCCATATTTTTTATGGGCAACGTTTTTTAGCCACCTCGTTGGGAAATTGCCTGTTATGGCCCTTGTATTTGTATTTCTACGCATACGTAACAGGATACTTCAGAAATGAGCTATTAATCATAAACCCTGGTTTTTATAGGACTCTTATTTGCATATTTCCAGTGATTTGCATTTATGCAGTGCCTTCTATCGACAAAAATATGAACTATTCTTTGTGCCAAGAAATTCTCTTTTTGTGGAAATACCTCTTCGCAAACCGCATCCAAATATACAGTACTAATCCATTTAATTTTCATGATTTTTTTACTTTTAAGAATTTATGGGACACCCTTTATATGTAGGTTTAATGATGAGTAGAATGTATGATAATCGATTATCCCTATAACAAATATAAGAAAACGTTTACTGAAATTCTTGAAAAACCAGAATATTATGGAAGATTTCTCAGCATCGGCCCAATAAAGAAACTAAATATATGGACAGTATTTACGCAATTGTTGTGGTTATCACAGGTGTACGGTTTGAAACAGTAATCACAAGTCGTTCAAGTTCATAAAGTCTTGGCCACAAACACATTGGTTTTATTGCCCTCAAACTCGTTATATGGATTGAGCATGCAATAATGTTGCACCATTCTAAAAATCTAAATGATTCAGCTGCTTTGCAAAGAATTTGGTACTCTGTGAAACTTTTAATTTTCTTCTTTTTTCGTTTCAGGAACAGAAAGTGCTCTTGTTTGTGATAAATTTCCATTTACAAAAGTACAAAGGTATCAATTTTCGACCGAGTTTTGAAGTGATACGAAGGTATATAAATAGTTCGGCCGAGTACTCAAAAGCGATATTAGAAAATGGTGAAGAGAATGTTTCAAAATATTCGAGCAACGTTACACAAATGTTATAGCATTATTTAACGAAAGCGAGAAATCGGGATCGTAGCGCGTTAAAACATAATAGACGACATTACAAGTTGAATAAAGTTCTCAGTGGAAGCCTTTGAAGAACAGTGCGTGAGGTTGTTGAAGTTAAATGAGTGACAAATTGGTACAGGCCAGCAGAGAACGGCTATTCGGAACCTTAATCTTCTGCAGCTGTACATTTGGTGGCGAGTGTCGTTGGGTGGAATCTCTAGGAAATTAATGAAATGTCGAGCGGGAAAGAAAGGCCAATTACTCGAGTTTGTGACTGTTAAGCCAAATGCTTGGTGCCGAACATTAACATCATCTGTTTCTGATTAGTTCCCCACTGCTTGTCATGACCGGCGCCTACATACTTACGCTAAGTAGATTAATGAATTACCGTTAGAAACTCTGATACCTTCGCTTATGGTGTTTGATGGAAAAAAAAATCGTGATTTTCAACAGTCTTGTTTGTATAGTTACTTTGATTGTCAATAATGATGTTCATCTGCTTTTGAAGATTTTGTGTTAGCTAAATGGAAGCAATTTTGAAAAATAGTTTCCCGTTATACCCTATCCTCGGAATTAAAAACTACTATAAAAGTTCATTAACCGAATAAATCAGAACTGTTGGAGTATGAACTTTTTTTTCTTGCATTATGTCTAGACGGTTTTTAAAAAGCAATATCTTTGAGACATGTGAGACAACATCATTACACAAAAATAACTGAAACTACATATTTGCTTTAGGGGAAAAGACACAAGCATAAGGTATTACAATTTCTAAGTTTTGAGTACATAAAGTAATTAGGTAACCTTTGTTTCATAGAAACAATTGGTAAATGCTCATGAAACTAAAATATAAAATCATTCGATGTCATTCTATTCATATTTTGAGCACATGAAGGGACCGTGATGAAATCAGTTAACGGAACTAATTCCTGTGTTATTTACTCAAGTAAAAATTCTGAAAAATTAAGTAAAAACTTCTTTTTTTATGTCACTTCTTCACTTTATGTCAAAGTGAAGTATTTCCTCTGCATTATCAGGCATGCTGGGAAACAGCGAGGGATACTACCATTACCGGGAATTTTGAATCACAGATTCCGTAAAAATATCTCTTCATTATAAAAATCCATTAAATTTGCTGAATGCATCTTGTGATCCTTATTAAACCTCGCTTTTCCCGGAAGGCCAGGAACGGACAAGACCCCAAAATTCAAAAAAGCTGGTTTAATTCAAGTTCCAGGTCACGAGACTAATGCGAGAAATACGGTAGTTTTATCTCTAACAACTATTTGATAAGTAAATATTACACGTCCTTTCTCAACTGGCCAAAATCAACAACACTTGAGGTTCATACATGAAATTCTCAGAAAATAATGTGTTTCAAAATAGTTCTAAAATAGAAATGCGAAATCAAATAATCCCTGAACATAAAGGCGAAATTGTCCGATGTTTTTACACTGGAAAGCGAAAGAAACCTCAACTTCGAATAGAGAATTACATCACTATTATCATTTTACATCTGAATGCATCTTTACTTTAACAGATAAGTTATCAAGAATAAATTATATCATTATAAAATTCAATTTTTTCCTGTACCCTAGATTCTTAAAACTATGTGGGAAAATTTCATTCGATCAAACTAATATTTTTAAACCGTTTTAAAAAATCTCGTTGTTTTCCTTGCATTTTGAAAATTTGCCTTGAAAATTTCATTCGATCAAACTAATATTTTTAAACCGTTTTAAAAAATCTCGTTGTTTTCCTTGCATTTTGCAATAGTGTGAACTGAAATGAATAATAAAAAGGGAAACATATATGGATGGAATAAAAACAAAATTTAAAAAAAATAACTTTTCAAACCAACCAAGGAGAATAGGTGATAGTTGCATATTTTTCTGGAATCCATACAATGAAAATTATATAACTTGCTTATTGCACTGATAACCTAAATCGATTCATCAACAATAGCCAATATGTGGCTTTAAAAGTATGATAAAAAAATTTAAGGAGAAAACTGAAATTAGAAAAAAAAAAAGCATCGATTTCAACGCCATCCAATAACAGCAAATTTTAGAATATAAGCAAATGATAAATTTTTCGATACTAATGGTATTTTTTTGGTAGGATTATTCGCATCATAAGCGATCGTCGTTCATTATCTATTCATTGCTAGCATAACGGAGCTTCATAAAGCCCACAACGCATCTTACTGGGTTGAAATAGCTTTGGGCATTTCATTTTTAGAGATACTTTACGTTCTAAGAAAGGTTTAGTTGACCGCCTTTTCGATAAAAATTATTGCGGTCTTTGTTTTCAGTAAAGGAGGAAAAAACTCCTTGTGATGAGGTTGGGCAACACATATCGTGTTTGCTATACGAGGCAATAAAGTTTATTTATTGGAATCTGGAAGTGACATGAAGAGAACTCGTTCATTTAGGAGACATTTTTGACAGTATCCATTCCGTAGAAAGAAGATAAAATATTAATTATCATTTACTCCTAGTTCAGAATCTATCTTCGGCAGTATTAGTTGTAACCAAGCACTAAAAATAAGTGATGCGCTCAATGACTTCTAAAAAAAACCATTCGGAGAAAAAAAACGTGATTTTATTTTCTTGGAGTTATATCGAATAAATCTGATGTTTTTTTTAAAAAGAGAATAAAATGAAATACGTATTTTCTTTCTTACAGTGTAATGTACACTTTGTTATTCTTGGCCAACTTCATATCAACATTTTATCAAATGACGTTGTGTATTTAGCTTACATTTATGGTTGTTGAAAAGTAAAAAATGTTTTATAGTTGCTTATCGATGTTATTCATTTCAAACAGATGTGTTCTATATTAAAGTTATGAGGAATTTATATAACAAAATAAGGATGCTATAAATAAAGCAAGTCGTCATACCTTATAAAGTGAATCCGTTTTCAATCTCTTCGTGTTTGGAATACCGAATACACGATTGGCAAATACACTGTCTCACGAATTAATGGCACAGAATTTAGAATAATTTCGCCCGTTTTAAATTCAGGTGTATAGGGACCTTGTATACAGAACACATGCTGCAACCAAAACACATTGAATTCTTCTGTGCGTTCGACACATGCAACAAAGTTTATCATATAGGTCTTGGCTGTTCACGTATTTTTTTTTCTCATGCAGATCCTAGATTTGTCGGTGTATGTCTCCACGAAATCGATAAGAATTTGCATTTAAACCGACGTCTCGTGTTTCACGCGATGCAGGTTGAAGAGCTGATGTAACTCATGCCAGGAAGATATTATCTCTTGGATTTCGTACAACATATGTAAGATGTACCCATAAGATTTGCATATCATGTTTAGAAACGTATCTTGAATTCGTACCAGAGAACTCTCAAGAAGTATTTGGTGAGCTCTATTTTGATGTGTCTTTTCTTACTCTGGTAGGATTTCAGAAATGACTTGAAATTGCTGAACAATTCGTCTTTCCTTTAGAATTCTTGATATGAAAATTATGCTCGTTACTATGTAATTCAAAGTCCACGACTTCCTAATCCAAGAAGAAGGAAAAAAACTGGCCATTTCTTTTTCTCCAATTTCGTCCAGAGTTTTGGTTTTTACCAAAAAGCAAGAAAGTAGAGATTTCAAGAGCATATCATTTACTAACAGAATTTAAAATTTAAATCAACGGTAGTTGACATTGTTGTACTGAATTACATTCCCGGGTTATATAAATATCATTATTTTTACGGAATTCTAAGAAATCTAATGAAATCATAAAAGTTTGATTTTCTCACTTGGCTAATATTAGAAATTTGCTATGTTATGACATCTAGCATTTTAACAAATGATTTATGATATAAAACACCGGTCATACAAAATATGCATTTCTGTTAATACAATAAGTGGGAATATCTTGTGATTCGAATTTTCATAATAATATAAACAGTTACTTCATATTCCGAAAGAACAGGAATCTTCCAAGACCCTATCGTATGTTGCTCGATCAAGAAGAGATATTGATAAGAGACAACGAGGGCGGAAGTTGCTGATCAACATATGTAAGGGAAAAAAAACGCGTTCAGTGATGGATCATCTTTTGTTATTTTCCACAAAAATAAGCGATGGAGTTATGACACTTAATGGTGCAAGAAATTATTCCTGTCTACAGCGTATCCAGAAATTACCGAGTTTTAACATATTAACCAATTATCTTCGAGTCAGTCTCTTTTACGCCCACCAGTAATTAAGAATTCGATTTACGGACGCCATTTCCATAACGGATATGTTCCATTCACCATTAATACTGTAATGAATAGTGTCAACTTCATTACGAGAGAAGAATAAATCAAGCTCCCTATTGATCTCTGATATTGAAATGAGTGCCTAATTGAGAGAACAGGACAAGAAAAATCACCGTCTTCTCCAGCAAAATTTATCGTGGTGAAGGACAATGGCCCCAAAAGATGGTGCATTTTTCGCGTCACACACGATGAAAACTTCAAACATTGAAAATATTGGAAGGGGGAAAAACTTCAAAAAATATAATAGAATCCATTACCTTCCCAGTACTTATATCATACGTTTTTCTCATCCAACTAAGAAAAATATCAACTTTCCCCTCAGAGAAGAACGTGTGTAAGAGAAAGAAAGTATCGGTGCATCGAAATGTATGAGAAGTTTAGCAGTGTGTGGGGCACTATTAAATATATTATTTCCTGCGAAACCTACAAAATATGTTTATTTATTTATTTTTTGCACACTTGGAACTATATTATAATTTTCTTGAGGTACACACTGTATTTTTTTTTGTTTTGCTTATAGACTCAATTAGATGAAGGTCATTAAATACAAAAATATATGTTTTGAGCTTGATTGTTAGTCAATACATTGAATCTCACACAAGAAATCTCCCAGTTTCACATCATAACTGGTTTTTTTACATGCATAGCTATAGTATACAGGGTGTTTTGCAAGTGCTAATGCTGCTTTTATCTCATCAATCGTCCGTCGTAGGTAGTTTAAATAGTTGAAAAAATGCTAAAAAGACTTCAAAAAATTGCCCTGCACCCAGTTTTGAGAGTGAAAATTGTGTCGCAAAATAAAAACTCTAAATTTTCATACGGTTCCTTTGTCCTATAACTTCCAACTAAAAAGTTGTTGCCCTGTCTTTCCTGAGACCAACCAAAAAAATCCAAGTTTCCAATTGCAATAATCGCTGAGATATTTGAATTTAAAATCGGAAAAAAAGTTGTGAAAGAACAGCATAAATGAGAGAAAGGAGCGTTGTCCGTTAGTTTTTGCTGCTGTTTCATTACTTTTCTCTGATTTTTTTAATTCAAATATCTTAGCAAATATCGCACTTAGAAACGTGGAGTTTTTCTGTTGGCCTGAGGAGATACAGGACAACAACTTTCTAATTGGAAGTTGGACGACAAGGGGACCGTATAAAAATTTAGATTTTTTTATTTTTTGACAATATATTTTCACTCTTGAAACTGGTACAGGGAAATTTTTGAACACCTTTTGAACATTTTCTAAACTGGAATCATACCACTACGACGGACGGTTGATGAGATAAAAGCCAGCCGCATAAGCACTTACAGGACACCCTGTATGTAATCGTATTGGATAGCAAAGAGCGGATATCATTCCCCTCATATTAGAAGCACGAATTTATATTGTTTTTGGAAAAAAAAGAACGTGGACGTTTGAATGTTTACTCCACATATGCTACTGTAAGGAAGTTATTTTCCTAAAACGTTTTGTAACATATGTTTCAATAGGGATACACATTCGCGTTACAGGCAAAACTTAGATAACAAAATAAGGTATCCAACCAGCTGATGAAAGAATGAGAGAATCTCTCTCTCTCTCTCTCTCTCTCTGTCTGCACCTTCTATCTCATGCTTCTGGCACGCGGGAGCGTATGTGATCAAATAAGGTAAGGTGCTCGCTAAGATCGTCTCGCAAAAAACAAATATATATATATTTTCCCCAGTAAATACAAAGCCGAAAAGTTCATTATTGATCAATATGGAGTTTCGATAATTATTTTCTCTGGCACAATATAACTCTATAAAAATTAAGTTGATGAAATTACAAATCAAAATGCATTTCCCAATTCAACTTGTTTTTTCTCAATTCTAAAAAATAAGAACTATGAATAACATTTTGAAGAACTTTTCTGCTTATACCCGTGGAAAATTTGGGAATTTTTTTTTTTTTTAATTTTAATTACATGTTTTTACAAAAATTCATGATGCATTTCACTACAACTATTGTGCGAACCGAAATGTCACTACGGTTGTTACTGTTGTTCTGGACTAGGGTCAGCAGTAAAATGAAGTTTTTGAGTATTTCACCACACTTAATAACTATATTTAAGTGTAAATGAATATTTTCTTCTCTAAAGAGGACAAAATGTCCGAGTATAACGATGTCAAAATATATTTGTTTGAGACTGTGGAAAAAGGGTTGAAATAGCAGACACGTAGACTCATCCAACGAGTCTACCTCCTGAATACAATCGAGAGCCTATGAAACTTATTATAGACGTATTTTTAAGGAGTCACTGAACTCTTCCTGAACCTACCGAGGGACTTGAGGAAACATGAAACTAGTACCACTACGAATGTGCATTAAAATTTAATGACAATGCTTTGCAGTGTTAGAGTGTGTTATAATTTGGCCAAGTAGTGTACAGAAAATAAAATCAATGACAGGAAATAGACTAAGTAGACAGTGAAGGTGACATTGTTCTGACGTAACCTGGTCCCACGTCATGTCCGTGCCGTGGTGAATTCTGATTCGTGGGAATGTCATTCTCACGTCACAGAATTCCAACAAGACAGAACTCATCATGGTACTGACGTGACGTTGGACCACCTCGCGTCAGAGTAGTGTGTAGCTGCCGCAAGAAGTGCATGAAGTAGTCCCCCCCGTATAATAATTACTTCTCATCAAAATCGCAATATTTTTTTCAATCATGCGCATAAAACATCAGTTATACTTATTCAAATTATACCAAAATTATTGTTTTTATTTCGTTTTGGGAGAAATGAAGATTTTATTATGCACAGAGGACATATGTAACAGGGCGTATGACATTTTACTGGCGAATCCAATTAGAAAAAGTATCCAACACCACAAAAATACGTCCTCCCCGATTTTACGTCCTGTGTTCGTCCTCTTTAAGACCCTGTATAAGAGGAGTATTAAGGAGTATAGAATTTTTTAAATATTTTTCCCGGCATTCTATAGACTTCATTAATTATGGAAAAAAAATTACCAGCTCAAAATAAAAAATCATCATGCATTGTAGGATTAAGTGAATAGAGAATTTTTCAAAGTTTATTTTTTGCGCAAATAGAATGTCAAAACCATTTTTTAAAGTAATTTTTTATTAGAAAGCAAGCTTCTCTCTCTCATTCATATTGCAATTCACATAAACTGAATTTACGGAGGAGTTTCATCATCATCAATATTTAAAAAAATTACCACCTACATATTTAAAAAAATATATATTCTCTACTTTCTCTAAATATCTCCTAACTTATCTTATTTCGAACATGTTTCAGTCATCAAATGAAATTTTTCATTTCACACCTGGTTGACATTCTTAAGTCAACTACGTGGATTATGTTTGAAATTGAAATTTAATTAATACATAAAAACAAATACAACACACAGATACACATATTACATTCCAAAATTAACCCAAGTGATCATTCGATCCATCCAGGGTTCATTAATGCATAATACTTGGCAACAGGCCAACCAGGTAAAACAGCACTCATATCATGACTTGTGCACATAAAAATTAATATTCACTATGTTTGCTCATTGAGAAATTAATGTCATTAATTTTTAATCAAATATAAGATACTTAAAAAAAGAATAAAAAAAAAGACAGATTGCATTTTATTTATTACTCAAGAGATTTGAATATCATTAATTAATTAATTATCACAAAAAAATGAGTAACTTTGCCTGGTTTTAATTTATACAAAAATTGCCACGTTTTTAAGACAAATAAATTACACTGGTCGAATGGTCGACGCGTTTCGGCTCTTCAATGGAGAGCCGTCATCAGGACCTCGTGGTCAGAACTCACACGAATGAAGAGTGATGTTTACGTCTGGTCGTCCGAAGAGCGCAGCAAATACAAAGGCGAACTCTTCGGACAACCAGACGTAAACATCACTCTTCATTCGTGTGAGTTCTGACCACGAGGTCCTGATGACGGCTCTCCATTGAAGAGCCGAAACGCGTCGACCATTCGACCAGTGTAATTTATTTGTCTTAAAAACGTGGCAATTTTTGTATAAATTAATTAATTGTTTAAATTTTCTCTACATTTTCCTATTTTATTTGATGATTTAGATTAATTTATTCTTTAGGTGCAATATATAAAAACTGTTTCTGTATTGTGGTTTTATTTGGTTTTTCACTCAGTATTGGATTCCTGTTCGTCTTGTTTGTCTCAGTGTTTATTTTGAAGCAGGCAAGGTTTTTCTGAATAAATAATATAGTTTTATAAAGGTAAAGTTTTCTGAGTATTGAATCTATATTGATTATATATATATATATATATATATTTATTTATTTATTTATATTTCAGTCCTGGATCATACATATTTTTTGAGATACATCGGACCATGTTAATATTAGTCTCGTTGTCACTCCACCCAGACTGTGATAACATATTCTATAACTGACAGTAACCAAGCGAAATATATTGATCGAAGAGAGACTGGGGAGGCGATATTTTTTAATGAGCGAATTCTGAGAAGTTGATAAATTTTAATTAATTACTCATTGCTACTGCTTGGGAATTTCTATTTCAGGTTTTTATTAAAAATAATACTCGGATAGTTAAATTCATCTGTTTCTGAAATTTGTTCACAGGCACAATGTTCCCGCGGGTACTCATTCATATGATCACACATTCTATAAAAATGCTTGTTTAGGAGTCTTATACAATCTCTTAAAGTTCGTCCCATGAATTTAGAATCAAAATCTGTATTATTGCCCTATATTATTGCTTTAATATGTGTGACTAATAAACAATTATGTCTATAAAATATTTCACATTTATCAATCCGACATACGTACCTAACTTTAATTCCTCTATTTATATTTTTTTTGGAGTTTAAATATTAACCAGTAAGAATCGGTTCACAAATGAAATCATACATAAAATATTTGTATCTCATGCAAAAGCCAGATAAAACATCCTCTTGAAGAAATTCTTTCATTTTCTCAAGTAGTGAAATCACTTGATTCAGCCATATTTCGCTCTTATGAGTATTTTTTCCCCTCTCCGAATAACTCTTTTCAAAATTTTATGATTTGGAAATGAATTCTCTAGGAAATCTAAGCGTTAAGATTCTCAAATAAAAAAAAGGAAGAAAGGATACGCCAATGTTTATTCAAGAAAGATATTCCATTCGGCTGTCATCGTTTTAAACTTACGCTACTGCAGCTAGAAGCACAATTAAAGTTTGTTCCTCTTGAAAATTTTAAGAGAGCTTTTGTGTTCTTAACAGTGTTGCTCTTCACGTTGGCAGTGCTAACATTTACACTGCTGTATACTTTAAAAATAATTCCTGAATTTTTCAGCAAAGAGCTTTTAAAAGAATTTCTTATAAATCTTCGCGAATTCATGTTGATATAATTTCATTTTTCCGTCTCAATACGTGCACACATATAAACGAACTGTTATTTTAATTTGTTTCAAAAACAAATAACTTATAAAATTTAATTTTCGAGAAGATACTGATTTTTAATTATTTTTATGTTTTTTATTTGTAAGTTTATACTTTTTTTAGTTTTTTTTACAATGCAGTTTTAAAAAACGTATATAAAAGATCTGATTTGCAAATAGAGTGACATTATAAGAGAAAATTGATATTCACCCTCATCTAGTCTCGTAATAGTATAACATTCTGATGGTTTTGTTGAATTTAAATATTTGATGGTGTTTGTAGCATCATGATCGTTTTGAAATCTTTGAATATTCAGAAATTGACTCCATCGCAGTATTTCAATATTGAATGGAAACAAAACAGTCATTTATTTATTGTAAAATATTGTTGCAAATATTTTCAGGAAAAAAATTGTATTGGACCTTTTCTTTTTCAATAATTTTATTTGGTGGCGAAATTTAAAATCCACTACGATGTGCCAAATTAGGGATAATCTTTCAAGCTTTGCATTTAGCATGACCCGTGAATGTCACAACTAATATCTAAATAGCAAACACTCATACTTTGTTATGAATCACCGGTGAAGATCGATTACTATGTTACACGTTTAAAAAATAGTCCTTATACAGAAAAAAACGGTATTTATCGTAACGCTAGTGATCATTTGAAGCAGACTGCAGTATGACAAATATAGTTGTTAAATACACACATCTTATGTGAGATTCGGTACGTCAAAACCACTGTCCAAACTCACTAACCAATTTATATCTCATTCAATCAGTGGGAAAGAAATAAACTATGAATATTATACATCGCCCTAACAAGAACTTTGAGCACATTGTTTTATAGAATGTGACAGGATAAGTCCAGAAGACCGATAATCATGAAGATTAACTAGACTTATTTACGATTTAATACATTTCAAGCAACGAATGTGAAAAAAAAATTAGAGGAATTCAAAATTATACTAGAGATATTCCGATACCTATCAGGTTTGGATTAAACAGAGAATGCTAATAGGTATGTTTGAAAGCGTATTTGGCATTTTCATCAACAAGTGGTACAAAGACGATGATGAAATGATTCATGTTGCCTTCTTACGGTAGTTTCGTATACTCATTGAGCCATGATAATTGATTATGAGTAATAGTCAGTGAATGAACTCTGTTATACATGTACACTGCTCAAAACAATTAGGGGAGCAAGCAAAAAATTGAAGAAGACCGTGCGAGATAGCCACGTATTGGCATACAATGGATAGTGCACGCGTATCAATGCGCAATACAGAAAAAAGACTTATAAAAATTTGGAATTAAGCTTTAATTCTTTGAAAATATGGAAAAAACATGAAAAGATGATTTAGGACAACAATTTGGTTACATGTAAACGATAAAAAAAAGTACTGTTTAGACATGATGCATGAGTTTTAATAGGGCGTGTGGTCTCCTCGAACAGCTAAGACTGCTGCACACCTGTTTGCCATGGATGCGATGAGGTTATCGATCAGACTTTGGGGAATACTGTTTCACTCCTCAAGAAGTGCAATCTGCAAGTCTCGGACAGTAACAGGCGGCCTTGGTCGCGCAGCAATGGATTCAGGTCAGGAGAGCACGCTGGCCATTCCATACGCTGTATTGTTTCAGCTTCAAGCATGTTCTCCACCAGACGAGCTCTATGCGGTCGGGCACTATCATCCTGGAAAACAAAGGAATCTCCAATGGCTCCAGCGTAAGGGATGACATGAGGTCGCAGTATCTCGTCTGCATACCTTCGGGCCGTCAAAGTGTCATTCCGAATGACATGCAGGTCCGTACGTCCGCCTATGCTGATTCCACCCCATACCATCCAACCAGCTCGTCTGTATTGTGACCTTTCACGAACGAATGCGGGGTTATTTCGAGTGCCCCTGTCCCTCCATACCAGAACACGTCGGGTGTCGCACTCCAGACTGAATCGGGACTCTTCTGTAAACCGCACTTGGCTCCAATCATGTTGCTCCCAATCTCGATGTTCAGCAGCCCATCTTCCTCGGGCCACGCGGTGGCGTGGGGTCAACGGAATGCAGACCATTGGCCAACGTGCATAGAACTCTCCCTCGTGAAGCCGATTACGTACTGTTTGGCTGGACACCCTTCGTCCTGTTGCCAAGAGCAACCGTCTTTGCAGCTGCGTAGCATTCTCTGTTCTGTTTCGATGGGCTGTTAACCGTACATACCGGTCATCAGTTGCTGTAGTGGTGCGTGGCCGACCTTGCCCTGGTCGACGTCTAACATTTCCTGTTTCTTGGAATCGATTCCACAGCCTTGCAACAACACTTCTGGCGACTCCAACAGCGTCCGCGACACTACGTTGTGTTTGCCCGGATTCCAGTCTGCCTATAACACGCCATGCCATGGATTCCGGTAAATCACGTTGTTGAGACATCCTCAAGTCACCCTGTCTCAAAAAAAAAAATACTGCGCAATCGAATTTCACAGTTACGGCAGTAAAACAGACGTTTCTGCAATATCCCGATTTCTGCCCTTATCTCCTTTTTCTGGTTTTTGACGTCATGAACTTTGATTTGCATATGAAGTTTTCTTCTTCCGTTTCCTGCTAGGCTTTAAATTATGGACGATTCATTTTATGTTACTTATCGGTATACATCTTTGCGTAATTTTGTTAAAACCATGTGCTCCCCTAATTGTTTTGAGCAGTGTAGTTTACTGATATCTTGGAAAAAAGACTATGTTCATGTAACCTAGAGAAAATCGATCTCGGACTTCTGGTATATATAAACCAAAATATCTAGCTCCACAGGAACTAAACCTCAAAGCGATAAAATATAGGATAGAATGAGCGATAGAATGCAATGACTGACTCTAAAATTAGTGTAGTCTAGCAAATTGCGGTTGGACAATTTTGATATATCTTGGTCATCCCAAATTTCTTTAACCATTCATAACTCTTTCAAAGTACTTTGTTTAGAAAATTTGACATAATCTAATCACCCTCTCTCGTAGAGAACAAACTTGAAATTTTTAGAGTGAGTACTGATGCTTAACGACTTTATACACTCAGTTGACGTTCATCTACCAGTTGATATGCATTGGTCGTTATTAGATACGAGGATTATTTTAAATTTTTAGAGTAATCTAAATTTTATCCTCTGAAATTAAGCATTGAAATTTGTTCTTGTTCCCCATGGTAGAATCTTTAATTTATCATGTTGGTATAAATGTAATTGTGCCAAATTTTTATTTAACATTTTTTTCATTTTCCTTTATCTATAATAATATTTATAATAGTTATGTTAAACGATGTTTCTATTAGGTGGTTGATTTGCATTGAATCACCACGAGCACCAACCACCATCAATTTGCATTGAAAGCAAGAATGCGACAAAATTAAGAATTTACTCTTTAATCAAAGGCAAATTCTAATTTCTAAATGGAATATTTTGTTTTTGTTTTGCATTCCTGTTTAATGAACCGAACGCGAAAACGATCTGTACATACTTCTATTGAAACTGCTATTCAGTAGAGCATGCTTGCTGCTTTCTATATATAAGTACTATATTTTTAACAAGAAAATTCTTTTAGAAAAAAAATTCTCATTATTAGTAATTTACATTTCGTAAGGAAATAATTTCGTTGGATTTTTTTTTTACTTCAACCAGTCAATTTCTAATAAATATTCACCACACATTTATACACACACACACACACACACATAAGCAATGAATAAAACTGTTTGTAAATGTACTTAACAGAGTATTTAAACTTTTGTGGTTTTATAGTAGATTTACTCAATGAACAATTCTTTGAGCACCGATTACTGACCAAATAAAAATAACAAGAGAGAAATGTTTCCAGCGGTGCGTCACATCAATTCTTCGTCTAGAAAATATTCCTAGCGCGATACCCGACTACTCAGCAGATATCAAATTCCACGATCGAATTACCTGCTTGATGAACACACACAATTGTTTAGAGGTACGTAATATTCAGGCTCAGTTTCTTACTCTTTTTTCATCCGTGCTTTCACTCGATCTACTGAAAAAGAAGTTCTTTACTGAATAAAGTTGCGCAAGTTTCCAAGCGAGAACGAAAATCTTTGTGGAAACAAGAAGAGATACTGCAAAGGAATAAAAAAAAAAAGAGGAGAAAGAAGACATTGCATTACGGTCTCTGATTCGGAGGATGTTCGTTCGTGCATAAATTGCCCGGTGCGTGCGGAATGATGCACACACCTGAAATCCATGGAATGTATATAGATATATATATAACACAGTTCAGTTATAATGTATGTATACTCATTTGAGAAAACATTGTCAAAATTTTCGGGATCACAGCTGTTTGTCTAGAAAATACTTTTACTTTTCATCGGGCGTGATCCGTTACTCTACTATTCATTTGTAACATGCTGTGGATAGTTTAAACTTTTAAAAATTGTTAATGAAAAAAAAATTGACTCCCATTCTTATCCACGGTTTTCAATTTCTGTTTTTGTTTAGTCATGCAAATCCGTAAACTTATATACTCTCCGCTCCCACCTCTGTGACGAAATTAATAGCGGTGCCAGAAGCGTCTCAATACATTTGCCCTTTACCGATTTTATAAATTCTGTGGGGAAAGAGGAAAAATCGAAAATTCAGAAAATGAAAGAATACACGAAAGAAATAAATCTATATGAAAATTCAGAATACATGAAAGAAATAATTTCAGAATTTATGAAAATTCAGCATAAATGAAAGAAATAATTTTAATAATTTAAAATAATTCAATTAAAATAATAATAACTAATTAAAATGATATAAATTTTATTGTAAAATCAATTTTGAGTGTTATTCACAACCACATGTAATCAAAACACACACACGAAATGTATTGTGTAAAAAATAATTTTTGGGATTTTATGAGATGGTATGCCACATAAATTTTTTCGATACAGTATAGATATTGAAATATGCTTTTTAAAACACATATGCAGGGCAATTTTACGATAAATAAAATAATAGAGTGATATAGGGATGATAATTTAAATTTTCAGAGTAATATATATGTGTTTTTTCTTAGACTTTATTTGCAATACAAAGGTTTTTTAAACAGCTGGCTGAAGCGGGGATATATTTTGGAAAGAGAGAAAACTCAACTACTCCTGCGGGGAATCGAACCACATCCTTCCACTTTCCGGGTGAACGCACTAAACTACAGAGGCAACGATATGAGCAACATATCTCAATCTCTCCTTTATTTGCAATGCCTTGCTTAATCACTTATGCTGCTTGGGCCAGAATTGACGTGTGTGGCCCTGGCTTGAAGAAAATCGCATTACACTCACATGCTGAACGGAATTTCACATTTGGCGTTGGTTTTTCAATATTAATTCTCGATTGCTATTTACATCAGGGCGGATAAAACTCAGGTGCCAGGTTGCCATAGCGACTAAAAAATTAGTATTGGTGCCTACACTTTTTTTCGTGTAGTTAACTAAATTAAAGGCTGAGATTAAAGGCACAAAATGTTTGGAATTTATAACAGCATATTTGCCAACATGAAAGTGAGTCATCATTCCGTGAAAAGATGGAAAAGATATTATTTTGGACCTTTTTCTTTTATTAAAAGAAAAAAGTAAAATTTTTTTTGACGCCTAAAAATTGTTCTGGTGACTACATTTTTTCGCGATTTGTCCATCTTTGATTTACATATACACTGGTACACTATTGATTTCATCGAGAGGGTCTAAAACAAATGAAAATTCTATTGATGATTACAAACTTGAAGTAAAATATAAAATGTAATCAACAAAAGTAGAAAAATTGCTTACAACCGCGTAGATCCATAATTACGAGGAATATAAAAATTAAAATTTTTATGCAGAAATAAAAAAATGCTATCCAGTAAAATTTGCATCTACCTGTAATATAACAAAAAGACATTTTCCCCGTAAGATTAGAAGAAACACTCGTAAACATGAATGATTATAATTTTGATATTTTATACTGTCATATTATATTTTATATATATATATATTTTTCAGACTTCAATCATATCCGAGCCAATTTTAACTTATATTATATGGGGGGAGGGATTTCTTCCGATATAACAGAGAGAAAGTCGCAAGAGCTTAGCTTGATTTATATAGACACATAATATTTTCTTTTACAACTTCTCCGAGTCATCACGTTACGAAGTTTAAACATCTACAGTGTAATTTCTGTTTCGGTGGTTAGTTTTTAGATCTTGATTTTCCTGTTTCCACCCAGTGTCCTCATTGAGGACAGCGAGCATTTTTCTTTGAATAATATTTTACTTTCGCAGGTAGATAGTGTGTATTTTAGCACGTGCATATAACAACCCTACTCGGAGATTGGCACCGAAAAATTTCTCGAGAAGCTATTTCTGTTTTAGAAATGAACTCTCTCTCTTGAAGTAGATGTATATTATTATCTCATGCGTACTTTTCTTTTCCACTTTATATTATTGGCATATTATATTTTGTTATTTTCATGCAAGTGATTTTTTGTAATTGATTATTTATATTACAGTTTAATATAAATAACAAACAGTATTCCATTTCGTTTCACTTCACCTTTCTATTCAAACATGTCGAAATATTTTGCTATTGTCAATTGACGACAGTTTTCGTCCAATGTCATAGTTCCTGTTGATGTATTTCAAAAATCTCTTGGAATATTCTTAATTAGTGACTCAATTCAAATGACTCAATATGGAAGTAGAATTCAAATCAAAGCACATCAAGATGCAGACGTTAACGGGCTAATTTTCGGATCAACCAAGAGTTTTGATATTTTCGCGCGCGCATGGACACTACGTGAAATATCCTGTATATAGTGAGATAGATGGCTTTTTTTTCAGCCCGAGATATCAAGGAAATAGTTATTTTCCAGATACGATACTGAGGTGAACTCGGAAAGAAAAGTCATCATGTCTCCGCCAGGACTCGAACCCAGGCCCTCTTGCATACCGGGCAAGCATGCTACCATCTACACCACTGGAGACACATGACCCTGCCTTCCTTATTTCACGCACTGTGGCGTGAGGCGCTGAAGTAACTATAATAACCAAATAAATAACTGTTTCCTTGATATCTCGGGCTGAGAAAAAAGCCATCTATCTCACTCTAAACCATCCCACCCGGGAGCCATTTCCTGAAGTTAAGAGAGGCTACTAATGCCTCTACTTCAGTGCGTGAAATAAGGAAGGCAGGGTCATGTGTCTCCAGTGGTGTAGATGGTAGCATGCTTGCCCGGTATGCAAGAGGGCCTGGGTTCGAGTCCCGGCGGAGACGTGATGACTTTTCTTTCCGAGTTCACCTCAGTATCATATCCGGAAAATAACCGTTTCCTTGATATCCTGCATATATTCAAGCACAAAAAATATTTGACTGTCAGCAATGGACAAAAGTTATGAAATTGAGCCCATGAAAACTTAATCATTCACATGAATAATTTAACCCTTTAAGCAGCGCATCAGAAAAACTATTGAACCACATTTAAAATAGTAATATCTTTATTAATGAAGTCGGCTTCCTTTTGATTTGCAGCAGTTGCAAACAGGAGGGCACGGGGAGAAGCATTGGAATCAATTTTCCAAAACAATATCTGGGCTTGTCAATACTAAATCTATACATCCATATTTTTTACGGGCAGTTTGTGTGTGTGGCCTTTATGTTTGTATTTTTATTTGAAATAAGAGACTTTCGAGGATGTGAGATGTCTTGTCAATACTGCTTAAAGGGCTAAACACGTTATTGGTGTGTTAAAAATTACGATTTAAAAAATTAACGATCAGAATTTTTCTCATAGTTCATAAAACGGGTGAGACACGACGCCTGCAGAAAAATATACTCTGCTCAGCAGAGAAAATTTTTATTCTATGTATCCGTCTATACCTTTTGAAGCGAGGATCTCAGATTGTTCGATATGAGATAGCTTTTGTCCTCGTTCTATGTTTAAGAATCAAATTTCACTGATAAAATCCACTTTGAACGATTCGCAAAGCTCGAAAATATGATGCCTAGCCAAAGAAATATTTTAATAGGGTGAGGACGTGTAATACAAGGGAGGGAGAAGGGTTGTTCTAAAGTTTTTACAAACTACATTGTAGTCGAAATAGAAAAATAACTGTAAATTTTGTGATCGTTTGTTGCAGATATCATTTCTTATCATTTTATCATCCCTGAATTTTTTTTTAATTCTGAGCTTTACTATCATTTTAATCGTAATTTTTAACTTTTTTTTTAAACATTTTTGACTGCTTTAACGCTTATTTACCCACTGTATATATAATGTTGAGTAGCCCTGAGCTACATGGCAGTTCTCATGACAAGAAATAAATCAAATAAGTAATGCTCAAAATGCACAAAGTTAATAAAATCTTCCAGTCGTTTTCAAGAAAGAGAAGAGATTCATTTACTTTGCGTAATCAATCTGTGATTATTAAAATTATAAGAAGAGAATTTGAATATAATGAATATATTCAATGGATTTTTTTTTCTATTGGAACATAGCATAGTAACATTGAAGATATTCTTATACGAATAAAAGAAAATTCGAATACAGCTAATGAAAATGAAGTGCTGAAAAAAAATTGTTAAGATAAAACTGAATCGCCCGCTGCTGTTTCGTTCAAGAGTTTTCCAAGACAAATATATAAATGTACTTGGAAAACATTTTTAAATTTTTTTGAGATGTTGAAAGCATTCATTTTTTTTTAAACTTAGAAAGTTTCGTAATCTCATAATAAATGAGAGGTAATCGCGAGATATTTCTTTGCTTGTAGACCACTACATCATCAATATACACCGGGAAAAAACTTTGAAAAATTGTCGCAAAAAATGTAACTCATTAAGCCTGATTACAGCGATTGAGATTGAAAAAAAAATCTTAAACGCAATTAACATTTCAGAGACGACGCTCTTGCATTAATTAGGACAGTTATTATTTTTTATGGATTTAGTTTTTTTGAGAAAGTTGAAAGTACTTGAAAAAAAAAAATAGAGGAAGCATATTGGCTTTCTCCTGCTTTCGTTTTCTTCGTTGTTATACAAATTCTAAGAAATGTGTTTTTTTTTCTACGTTTATCTCTTTTTTTCATAACGTGAACGTTTATGCGTTAACGAATTATTAATCATAACATTTTTGTTTCTGTACACATTATTCTTTAAAAAAAAGAGAAGGTTGAAAATTGAAAAAAGAAAAAGAAAAACAGTTTAATTTCACAGCTGATTCAACATTACGAATATGAGATGATTTTTCTTTTTCTTTTCTAATCACGTTCTTACTCGTTTTTTTAAAAACTTTTTCACTTAATGCTTTCTTTCAAATTATCTAGTACGTGGGAAAAAGTATAGATTGCAAGAAAGTAATTTCATAATATAACTCATCTTTGAAGTCTTATTCTCCACTAATTTGTGCTCTGTCTAACAAAAACATTCTTTCTATCACGAAGACTAATGGCTTGAAAACAATTAATATCCAACTTCTTTGAAGTTACTGCAGCTGTCGGTCATAATTTTAACTTCGTTATATTATTACAATCTTTCACAATTTTGCATTGATGATTGATTGAATCTTTCACAGTTTTGCATTAGATACTTTGTAGCGTTCAATTAAATTCTTACAGATTTTAGATGAGAAAGTTATTTGTAATTATTGTGCTCAATAAGTTGGCACTGCATACAAATGAAGACATATTTATAAACGATTATGAATTTAAATAATGCAACATTTTGAATGTTTACAAGTCTAAGTATCAGATCTAGTAATATTTCGTTCTGTAGATTATCAAAATATTTTTTTCGATTTTTAACGACATAAAAAATTAGTCCTACACCTTACAATACATATTCATTTTTATTTATAAAATGTTACGGCTTTGCTTGATACGTTAATATTATAATTACTGTAATCAATAAATATATATATAGAAAAGATACCACACCATAAATTCCATGTGGAACGATTTAAAAGTATTCTTTCGAATTCTGTATTTCATAATGTGTGGAAATTGCATCGGCTTTTCGTTCATTCTTTGAACCACCACGAACAGGTCACGTCCTTAATTCTGTGACAAATATTCCACATTGATATTTTTCATTCGATATGAACAGCAAAGTAGTCGTAAAGAAACTGCCGTTCGATATTCATTAAAATTACTGTCCAAATTATTTATACTTACAAAGTTTTATGCAATCGCAAAATCTATAAACCTTTTCACACAATTTACGCAAATATAAATACAAATTAGTACGCATTTAGGAAGAAAATCCCTATAATGAGGCGTGAAAACTTCGTGAATTCGTTAAAACTTCATTATCTAGCAATAGTGAGTCTAATTAAAGTAAATTGGCAAAATCTTCCAGCTGTTAGAATCGAATTTTTTATGAGAAATTAATTTTGCGTTATATTTGGAAATATCGCATGTAGTAATTGAATCATGTCACAAATAAGATTTCATTGCATTCATTTTAATTTTATTTATCGACCATATATTGAAATATATTTCATTTTGTTTCCGTATTCAAAATTTTTTTCCTGATCACTGCTGTGGCAATATTTCGATATTTTTTTTTTTTTTTGCTTCGCCTAAAAATCAATAATTTTTATTTTTTTCCCGTCACAAGAAGCTGTTTGTGACCTTTACATGCAGCAATTCATATTGCCGTTAAAAAGCTACGCTTTTTCAAATATTTTATACACTGCTATATATATGAGATGATGATATGTAGAAAATTTTATAGCTAATGGAGTGTGAAAAAGATAAAAAAAATAACAATTCTTCTGCATGAATAACGTTTGGTAGTTTCCACGAACATCTGGATGTTAATTAAATGACACGCTTTTGCGAACGAGAACCAAATGATGTCTAATTAACTAAGGACATCAATTTCAATTTAAAGAATTACATTCCATTGGCACTTTTCCAGGCACAGTCTTTCAGAAAAGAGGAATTACTTTGAGAGTTTGTGATCGCACAGAGCAAAGAAATTAAATATTTATAGTTATTCAACCAATTTTTCGCACTTCTAGGTTCATGACTTGATAAATGATCGTTTAGGGATTTCCTCAATTTTTATTAGTGTTGTACGGGATTTTATGAATCGAATGAATAGGGCCAATGTTTTAGTGTTATTATTGTAATAATAACTTGGGTATTTTTTTTCGTGTCGTGATGAAAAAATATGAGAGAAAAATGGGTTCTCAAACGAATTCTTAATTGGTCCTTTTTGGCAGAAACATTGGACAGCATTTTGCATTAACGAGTGAAGTAATTTTTGCAGAATCACAAATGAAAGACTAAATAGTTTTCCATGATTTCTCATCTGTTTTAATTATTATAGGATTTGCTTCATTGAAACCTGGTAATACATGGACATCGAATGTTTTACATTTTTTTTTTAAATGATTGGATAACACATCAACACAATAATCATACGTTAACAAAGACCAAATTGATTCTATAACTATTCTTTTTGAAAAAAGTTATATTATATACGCGTTTTAGAGCTAGAAATAATATACAGCTTACTCTGAAGTTATTTATTTCATATTCAGGATATAATTAACAAAATTAAAGGAGGATTAAAAAAATTAACTTATCCTCATGAAGACATATCACATATTGCATTGAGAGTACAGTGGAACTTCGGTTACGAGCGATTCGGTTAACAATTCCTCTATTAACTCGTTTATAGTGAGAATCTATTTCCCCCCCCCTCCCTCAGTTGCTTTTCCATCCATTCCCCCTCAATTGCCCCATCCTAATATGTGTACATTCATCCGTCTTAACGAAACCCAGAAACTTTTCTCCAACTCCCAACCCCATCTCGTCTGTAATTACTACAAAATTTGTTAATCGCGACAGTACCCAATTGGCGCCGTGGTCAGATGCTCATCTTCCACTATGAAGGTTACCACCAAGGTCCCTGTAGTACCCAATTGTTCAGGGAAAATATGTTGTAAAAAGTTTTGTTTGTTCTTTTTTCATCTTCTTTTTTTTCCTTTTTTTTGACACAAAATAGTGTTCCAGACTGTGCCACGAAGCTAGGCGGTATAAGCCCAGTGGCGAAGTTCTGGCGTTTATTCATTCAGTAAGTATACATTGTATACATTATACATATTTGTATACATTATCGTATTTGTATACATTATCGTATTTGTATACATTATCGTATTTGTATACATTATCGTATTTGTATACATTATCGCACTGCATGTTCATTTATGAAGTTATTAAATGTATTCAATTGTAATATTCATTATATTATATTGTGTTACATTATTGACTGAATGCCGTTTTTGTTAGTCATTTTTATATAAATGAATAATTTTGGAACGAATCATCCGAATTTCCATTATTTCCTTCGAGGAAATTTGATTCGATATACGAGCAATTCGGATAGCGAGCTCGTTCGCGGAACGAATTGAGCTCGTTAACCGAAGTTTCTCTGTAATTTTGTAAAATATGTTAAAATATTTTCCTTGTGGATGATATGCTTCAAGTGTGTATGTAATGAATCACTAATCACGTATACATTCTGATTATAATACTTGGGTTTACATTTTTTCCCTCACGATCTCTCACTATTTTGGGGGGAAAAGATAGATGAATTTCAATTTTTCGAACAATTGAGCTTTAATATACAACCTTTGAGAAGCTACTCGTCGAATCATTTCCATTACCTAAACAGCAAGAGTAATCAAACAAGGGTAAAATTATTATGAAGGACACAGCACCAATGAAATGGAATAGTATTAAGGTCGTGATGACAGAAATAGCTGAGTTCCAAGCATATGTCGCAGAACTGACGTAGGAAGGCAAATATTGGGTAATTTTTCCATACTTCTCACCGACCAGGCAACACGGAAATTTTGGTGGTTTAACAGGTGGAATAGACGGAGAGAATTTCCTGCGCTACCCGAAAATTTCAAAACAATTACAGCCAACGTATCTTGTTTGAGCGTAGTTTAAAAACTAATGGTTTATCTCTCTCTTCAAGCAAAAGAATGAATAGTTTGTTTTGACAGTGGGTTAGCGATATTCAATTAGAGACCTACTGATCAGAATTCTTGTTGTGGTAACGAAGAGGAATTAATCAGGCTTGCAGTTAATTAAAGAAAAACAATCTAGTTTACGGCGTGCTGCATAAAATAAAATCTGTTATAGTGAAATTATACTCTACAGTGCGCTGTTGATGGAACAACGGTTATGTGAACACTTCTATGGCTCACTGTATAAATTAAATACTTATCCTTCAACTTTTTTGATAAAGAAATCTTTAATCTCGATTCATTTTAAGACAGTATAATTAAACAAGTAATGTAATACCCTCGTTCAATTATTATTTCGACTTAATCTCACAAGGGTGTGTGTGTGTGTGTATATATATATATATATATATATATATATATTTGATATGCACTAAAAAAAACTCATTACAATATAATTTACGATAAAAAATATATTTTTGCTCTCTCAACGAATTTTATATTACTGATTTTAATGTTTAGTGACTTAGACATTTTTGATCATGTTTATGTTCGGAGTTTCCTAAAAAAATCGTTTTCTTAGAATTTTTTTTTTTGATTGAATCTTCGAGAAGAACGGGGAAAATATTCCGAAGAAATAAAAGAATGCTTCCGTCGAAAACAACGTTTTCAATTGCTGAGCAAAACTGAGCAAAGCAAAATAAACAGTTCTTTGTATTCCACTGGTTTGGGAAGAATCATTACGTAGGCACCAACTGTCCGTTTTATTCAAGACAGATCAATTTCGCATTCCATTAGAGGAACATCAATAGCTGCAGTGAAGTACATTTTTCCCAAGAAACGCTTTAAATTCTGAATTGCTGATACAAAGAACGTAACGTTTTACATTCATGCTAAGCAGTGGGTTTTATATTCATGTAAATTTATTCACCGCTTTAAGTACTTGCAAATTGTTACCGTCGGACTGCGAAAAACGCAGGCCGCAGTAGATGCACATCCACCACACACATAAGAAATATCCAATTGTATTAACTGCCTCCAGCTTTTGTTTTTTGAAAGCGTGGAATAACTAAGACCGGAACAATAGAATCGAGACTTTGCTTTTTCTTCTAATAATCAAAAGAAAATAAAGAAATTTAGGGTAGTGTAATTTACTCTCCTTCGAAAGAATATATCTCTTTGCAATGAAATGTATTTTTCCAGGAATCCATTTGCCTTATGCCTTCCTCTTCAGAATGATAATATAAGATGAATTGTATTTATTATTAATGCCAAATTAAAAAAAAAATCTTCCGATCAGATTAATCGATAAAATATTTTTCAAAACATACCAGTTTATTTCATGCCGAGCATTATATGATCAATCTCTAGAGTTACCATTATTTGAAAAACTATGACCCTATATAATCAAGAGTTAAGTCTTCATTATCAGAAGTTAATCATTTTTATATTTCCTACATACCCAGGAAAAATAAATCGTCATTGATAATTAACTTAATGCAACTTTTCACTTAGTTAATTTTTCTTGTATGCCATTATGAAAAATAAAAAGTAGGAAAAGTTTTAATCTTTTCTTTCAGCAAAAATATCTCTCACAGATCTCAAAGTAGGAATTTGATACCTTAATTAAGTGTATTCTTCAGTCTTTAAAGTATTAAATGATCGCTGCTAATGGTCTCATCCATTATAGAGTTCGATCAAATATTATCAACTTAATTGAAAGGAATTGTTCTACACCATTGATTCTCCGCTGCAAGAATAACCGATCTAATTTGTAATAAAATGACAGAATACTGCTGACACAAAATGATCATGGGAAATTTTTCGCTGATTTTAGCTTATGTTGAGCAGCACTTAAAATAGATAATTTAAACATTATGTGAAGAATAATTATGCACCATGTACATTGAAGAACGATAAATTAGGAAAAGATGTATAACTGATGTGTACGCCAATATGCTCAAAGCCACGAGTACTCAGGTTATGTTTATTTGATTTCATTACGTTCACTTCATCCGCTATAAACGAATGTAATAAAATTAATGTAATATGAATGTAAAATATATTTATATCATGAAATTATACCGCGCATCAGCTTATTAATTTTTTTTCTTATTTTATTCTGTTTATTTCTCATTATCATCTATTAGAAAACAATGGAAATGTCACATTGAAATATTAATTTTTTTAATCTCTAGCTCAATGTCATCTAGATGGCACGGGCATTTATTGGCTAACGAATTCAGGAACAATGAGCAATTGGAAATCGCAATGGAAAACGAAGTCATATCATTTCATTTTCTCGATCATTTGTATTCCGTTCACAAATGTTTATCTTTCTTATATATTGAATGAACATTATGTGGTGAAGGAAAAAAAATCGTCTAAACTAAAAGTCATTCAGAGTAAATTCTTCTTCATAGTTCTATTCCGGATACGAAAGTGCATTGACCAATGTGTGTGTGTGTGTGTTTCGGTCTCCACCTAGCACTTTTCTTTTCTATTTAGGCCAGTACTTTGGTGCCACACAGGGGAATCCCATCCATACGGTCTACGTCCTCATTTCCTTTATCGCTGTAATTATTTATTTTTCATTTTATTAGACATTTTCTAAATTTTACCTTATAATTCGAAATTTTTCTCAGTCTATTTCCACCTTCTACGGATTTTGAAATTTCAACTTCTGCAGCTGGAATTTCATTCATGCCTCTCTCTCTTTTCGTAGTCATGTCTTTCACAAAGCTTTTAATCAATTAGGTCTTTATGTTCAGTTGAGAGTTTTTAGATTGAATATCAGATATTAGAGAAAGGGAATTCTAATTGATAAAATCTTTAGAAAATACTTTGTCCTGAAATTGAATAAAAGTCTGCCCCAGTGTAAATGATGAAACCCTTTATGGTTCACCCCTGCCCCATAAAAACGTATTGGATCGAGAGAAAAAAAGGGATGCAAATGTGTGCGCTGCTAGCATATTTTTGTTGTAACAGTATAGCAACACAGAAATTTAATTTATTAGAGTGAATTTTTTTAATTAGTTACAATGGGCAATAAAAGGTATAAAACATATAGCTTTCCTTTATTTTACTGTCATTGATAAAATCTTACTCAATGGAGATGAATAGTTGTAAAACCGGACACACACACACGTCTCCACGTTAATATTCCTTAGGTGATGAATAGTTGTTACCTGAGTATTATTTCTCACTCCTTCAGTTCAGTGCGATTTTATTGACATATAAATCTCTAAACATGTTAAAAAAATTTTTCGCAGTTCTCAAAAAAAAAATAATAATAACAATGACGAGAAACAAACTTTCTACATAAAGTACATTATTTATATAGCTGTATAGTGTACTGAAGTGGTACTAACAGATGTACCAAAAAATTGAGAAAACAAATGGTTTAACGGGTTTTTCGACCATGCATTTACCGTGTATATTTAAATATAAGTCGATCATAGAGGGTTAACTCTCTCAAGAAATAATAAGTTACGCCATTTATATGAATCCAATCGGTAAAGGCTAATATTTCAATAACTGAGATGTACAAAATAACTTTTTTCAAGTATAAGTAACCTAAAAACGTGTGTATGTCATAGCTCGTACAATATTAAAACGTAACAAGTAAATCCATAAACATATTAAAAATCATTCGCATATTATAATTCTAGTTCTCATTTGAAGTAATAAGTCGCTGCATTATTGTAAGAGAAACAAATTTCAGGATTTTTCTGGTACTTTGATGTATTGAATCATATTTTGTATGAAAAATAAATGAACATAGCTAAGCAGTGAGCTGAAACTTCCAATTTTGAGCGTTGGATGTTTGTTTTGTATCAAAAAAAATCTCTGATTTCTGGTGGATGCGTGATAATGAGGAGTCGAGTGTTCATTATTTAAATAGTGTTCCAAGGTTTATTATTCTTGGCTAGTATTTTTCCGCTCTTTGCCACGGAAGGAGAATGATAGGGAAGGTGAGGGAAGAAAGAGACACAGAAAAAGACAGGGGTTGGGAGACAAGAGGAGAAGTAAGTTCACTGCTAACCAGGTCAGCTTCAATTAATTGAAACGATCCCGCTTTCCGAGGAATCCTAGCTAATGCGGAAAATCTGATAGTTACAGATTCGCTAATGCGAACCGCCTGCGCATTGTTCCGGGTGGCTTGCAGTGGAATATTAAGCTGAAACTGGCAAACGACGAAGACGATTTGCTTTCGGTGACTTGAACTCGGGGAAAACGAGAGCAGGGATAAAAGGTATATACCATGCACGAGCCCATGTAATGAATTTCTAGCAACAACCCCATCTTCCCCCATTCGTCTTGATTATGCCGCAATGAATTAATTTTCTGGCAGGATTTATTACTTTGATCAAAAATCAAGGACATCTGAGCAATGAGGGAAATATATACTTGGACACGTTTTTGTAATTGCGTTAAGTTCATTTTTTTTTATTTTCATCTTCATTTTCTCTGCTGTAGTATATCTATGCCACATAAACTTTGTTGTTCCCCCTTACCTAAAATAAGCAATTACATTTCATAGCATACAACAGAGCAACATTAACTCAGACAGATGGAACTTTTCTAAATATATAATTCCTTTAACCCTTTAATTGGCAAGCATTGAAATATACAGAGGAGAAACATTTTGAGGGGTTATATGTTAAGCAAATGGGGGGGGGGGATTACATGACAAAAAAAAAGTTTCAAAATGTCAACAATATTGTTCGCTAACTTACTTTTCTATCAGTTAAAGAATACACAGGAAAATGACTCCTTACCAAGGTTTTCAACTAGCTGATGCGAAGATAAATTCAGGAAAGAAAGAAAATTCAACTGCTCTGGCGGGAAATTGAACCCACATTCTCCCTTTCCGGGTAAGCACCCTAGCCCCACAAGGGCCGTTTGATTTTCTTTCTTGAATTCATCTACGCATCAATCAGCTGTTGAAAACCTTCGTATGGATAGCGGAGAGTAACATCATCCTTGAATATGCCCTCCCCTCACATTGTATTTACCTCCAAAATGCAAGGATCAAATATCATTCTTGCTTGGCTTGCCAAGAAATACGGGACATGTGTACCTTTGAGGCATACTGCTTATAATTATGGAAACCTCATAAACAACTCCTAAGTAAAAGTCGAATGTTTGAGAGTTGTTTAGAAGTATCAATGCCGAAACGAGCCCAAAATATGCAATGTCTTCATTTGAAGGACATAAGAAACTGATGTGGTTGAGAGCAACACTGCCAAATAAAGGATTAAAGAGAACATTAACTCTCATAACTTGTGTGTGAGATTTTGTGATATTTTTGTCTCATTTTCATCATCGGATACATACCGTGATTTGCGTATAATCCCCGGGCTATTTCAGAAAAAATATTGTTAACGCTCTGTCGGCAAATCTACAAATGCGGAAAATACAATGATTTCTTTCGAATTCAAAAGATGGAGGAATAATTTTAGTCTAAAAATCTAATTTTTATTTCTTCGTAGTGTTACCTCAGAAATACATTCAAAAGCAATAGTATCAGTTATTTCAATTGTCTTTCCGTTATTTTATTTCGTTTTTACCCATCTATTCTCACGGCAGTGACAATAAACTTGCGTAAGAAATGACACAAGCTCAAAATGTAGGCTCTACAAAAATGCGGGCTGTATACTGAATTTTTTTTTAAATTTTAGTGGAGTTTTTCTCCCTTGCATGGGGCTAAATTCATGAAATATTCGTAAAAATTCCGAAATCAGAATAAATCTCAGCAATCGCAGTCTTATTGCATACGAAGGAAATGTTTTTGTCATATATTACGGTTAATTAAACGCAAAATAATAGTTTTTATTATCAGTATATACTTTTCAATCATTGATAAGTCGGTACTAAATGTTTCAAAACATACCGTTACATCGATTATCCCTTTTTTGATAGTCAACAAAAACTCTTACACATGGATGGCGGCGATGATTGCAGTCAAAAACAAGTGTAATATTATTAATAATCCATTAATTCTTTCCCGGCATAGTAGAAATCGCTAAACCCAGTGTAAAACAATGCATACTATTTTTATGCAGTAGGCTGTCTTTGATTTTCATCAGCTGCAAAGTAAGGGAAACAGGAACGTTTGTTCCATTGAGAAATCAGCTTTACAAAATGAGTGTCATAGCTTGCGATTGTTAAAATAAAATGTTTTTGAGAACGCGAGATATCTCGTCAATGCCGATGAGAGAGTTGAGAAAACAAATTTATGTACTATGTTATATTCAACAGTGTACCAGAAGAAAAATATTACCTAAAAATTCAAGTTCAAGCATTTACTTCTATAACACACCATGAGAGCGTAAGATCTTTCTATAATGAAATAGAAGATGATCAAAGACTTGTGAGAATAGTGCGGAATTGCGCAATGAAGCTTCGTTACGAAATCGATCTTGGATGTCGTTTCAAAATTTTTAAGGCCAGGGATATGTCGAAATATGAGACTAAAAATACAAGATATAGACAAAGACGGGATCTCTGTGTTTGCAGTAATAATGCAAATGGGGGAAGAGAAATTCTAGAAATCTAGAACAACACACAGAAAAAGTCAAATGAGATTATTTATAATGTTTATTCAGTCAAAAATTGATGCGGATGCATATTTCGTAACGCAATCGAAGATTTACTAACTATACAGGGTGTCCTTAAGTGCTAATATGACCTTTTTCTCAGCAACCGTTTGTCGCAGAGGCATGATTCCAATTTAAAAAATGCTCAAAAAGCGTTCAAGAATTACCCTGTACCAGTTTTAAGAGAGCGAATACAGTATGTCACAAAATAGAAAATCTAAATTTTTAAACGATCCCCCTATCTTCTAAGAGAAGACTCATCCTCCAATTAGAAAGTTGTTGAGTTGTGTCCAGTCTTTTCTGAGTTGCGGACAAGGGAACAGTATGAAAATTTAGATTTTTTATTTTGTGATACACTGTATTCTCACTCGTAGAACTGGTACAAGGTAATTTTTTAACACCTTCTGAGCACTTTAAATAGGAATCATACCTCTACTACAGGTGGTTGATGAGATAAAGGCCGCATTAGCCCTTGCAGGACACCTTGTATACTCCTTGGTGAGAATTGACAAAATATTTGGTGAGCATTGGCAAAATATTTGGTGAGCATTGGCAAAATATTTGGTGAGCATTGGCAAAATTTTATGTATTTTTCTGTGATATCAATGCCATTCAACCTCGAGCAACTAAATGTTAATTGTAACTAAATGTCATTGTTAAACAGGCACCTAGTGTAGAATTATTTCTTATAATCTCAAATTTACAGGAATACCTGTGTGCGTGAGAGTAGAAACTGTCAGTCACAATAATCACCCTGCATATGCGGTGAGAATTGTCTCAGCTTCAACTAACAATAAATCGTAAATATACGGAGGGGGTGAAAATTGCCAAAAAAGAGAGTGGAATTACTTTTTTAGTATTATTATTTTGTCAACGCGATATAAATATGAGTTGAAAGTCTCTAAATAACACAAGTATAATTAGCTTTAAAAAGTACAAATGACATTTCACAAATAAAAAATATTTTTTAAACCAAGAATAATGATCCCGAGAGGACTAGAAAGTATCGAAACGAACAGAATTAAATGGTATTATTGAAACCAAAAAACAATTTTAACTTCCAAATTTTTAAATTCATCCAGAATGAATGTCACCTCTTTTACCTTGTTTCTGGGATACCGCTTTTCCTTCCATGTACCTTTCTAACAATTTCTCTTTTCTACAGCACCAATCTCCATATTCTCAGGGGGAAAATGAATTTCCCCATTTTGTTTATCATAAGTCTCACAGAAAACCTCGTCTTCCTCATAATATTCGTCTTCAATCACCATAACTTGCCCAATAAAATGCTTGAAGAACATTTGAACAACAAAAAGTCCTACCGCAGTTAAGCTGGTAAAAACCCCTGGTAGTGAAGAAACTCCTGTGACAATAATCACCCCAAAATCAAGCAGAATTCTAGTAATTTTTGGAAATTCAAGATGATCTTAATTTTAGGAATGGAATTGAAGGAAAGCGCTTATCATCGTTGACAGAAACAGTAGCTCTAGCACGGCGTTGTCAATACCATCCGACAACAAGGTAAAAAGATGCTCTAGAAGTAGCATCAACATAACAAAAACTGAGCAGAATTGTCTAAATTTTCAATTTGAATTTTTTTTCTAAATAAAAGGTACCAACTAAAATTGTAAATATTGCAGAAGTATGTTGGTATGCGTTCAATCAATCATAAAAGACCATAAAAATGATGGAAGAAAATTCCGGGAATATTTTGGAGCAGAATTATAATTTTTCACACGTCTGAAAATGCTCACCCCATTGGACGGTACATGAAAGAAAAAAAGATTCTGAATATATATATATATATTTTTAATAATTCAAAACAGCACACATAAATACATGAATACAAATATGCAAAATAAAATAAAGACAACAGAACAAAAGACAAAACATACACTATGCAGCTCCTAGGGACCCATTCGGTCCGTCCTAGAGCTTAATAAATATTATATATAATAAACGGCACGCTCGATTTACATTTATTTCATTTTATTCATTTCGCTGCAAATATTTAAGTTTTTGATAATCTCAAACGATAGCACTGATATTCAGATTGATTGCAATTGGAGTAGAGAAAACAAATAATTAAAAAAAAGCACTATAGCACAGGCAATTTTCACCTGGTTTCAATTTTTTCTGAAGGCTTTTTTCATTATTATTATTATTTTTTTAAGCTTGATGCAGAATACTGCCAATATTATTTACTACTTACTTCCAAGGCAAAAAAGCTGGAACAGAAATTAAATTACATTTTCTGTTCAAGAGAGGCAATGGCATTTCCCTTCAATATTTAGCGCTTTTGAAAAGAAAATGAAATCATCAGATGTTGGCCCTTTTGAAGTGATGTTTTCATTTCGCGAAAATTTTCTTTCCTGGTGATATTCTTCTCCACTTTCTTGCATTTTTTTTAATAATATTTTTTCCCTTCTTACGGTTCTTTTGTTCATTTTTTCTTCCCGTTCGTGTTTGGGCAAGCATATTTCTTAAATTCGTTATTGGATGTCTGTGAAGTTCCCTTTATGTTCAAACCAAGAAGCTTGAAAAAAGATCTAAAAGCATATTGGAAGTTTCTTGTGAGAAATTTATTCTGGGTGTGGGGGAAAGATTTTGCTTTCTTCTGTTGCTCGAATCTTAGTATGAATGGTTCCTTTAACGCAATTTGACGTTATTTACGCAGCATATAATTGAATTGAATCGCATATTTGGGCATTAAAATTGAAAATTTATAGAAGGAAAATCTCGTGTGTTCATTAAATGCAACGATATATATACTTTTCTCTTAAAACCGTAACAAATGCTTTGCACTCGATAAGCGAAGCGAAGATTACGCAGTTTTGGAATTTAAACGTAAACAGGAAAAAATAGGCTTTCATTCTTTATCGTGCCATAAATTTTCTTGCAATATCCATTGTGTTTTATCGTGCCATTGGTTTTGATCATAAATGACCACCCACGTACCATGCGATAAAAATTTTATAACAGGTTCCTATTACACTGCTGGTAATACAGGTAATATTTAAAAAAATATATAAATATATTATATCCCATTTTTCGAAAATATAGTATTTTTCGTGTGTTCATCAAATTAATTAACGGAATACAAAGTGTTATGTGTATATAAAAGAAGCGTTATACAATATAATTATTTTCTATACGGTACCTAATAAAAAACGGTTCTTCAATATATTCAGCCGCCTCGTTGGGCATCTTGCCTGTTGTGGCGATGTATTTGTATTTGTATTTATATTTTTAGGCAATATATATGCCGGTCAAAAAAACGTTTCTAATATAATAAAGATTGTATGTGTGTATTACTCATAAGTTTGTTTGTTTCACGATCTGTAATTTAATAAAATTCCAAACAAAAATATTTGATGATTACACAAAACAATGTGTATTTCGAACATTCCTTATAATATGCAAGAACGAATTAATCATTACATATTCATTGTTTGATTAATCAATGAACGTATATCATGAAAAGAATTTTTTTGCAGTTTAAAAGTATAACACATACATTTCTTGTATGTATTTATAGCCTTAAGGTGTTTTTCATACTGAAGGCATTTCGTGTAACTAAATATATTTTCAACAAATGAGACGCTATTAATCACACAATCAAGAGGAATAACATTATAATTATCTACGGTGTTCACAATCAGATGCATTTTTTCCCCTTCTCGACTGAAATACATACATGTATTCAATTCGAAACTAACGTAATTTCACCAAATAGAAAATACAGGCGAAGTTGACTAATTTGAACTTGGTTAATTCAAATTTTTGAATAATTCGAGTTTTAAAAATTCTCCTTGAATTTCCTATTCAACTTAATGTTTAATTAGATTATTTTTTCTTGAAGTTTCATTGGCATCCATCGAAGTTTGATTTCGATGTGTCATGTTCTCAGAATTTCTGACTAACTTATTTTCATCCTTTTCTTTTTCCCATGTTATACTGATTTTTCCGGAATATAACATGTAGCAAACATTAAAACATTTAAAAAATTACAATCAACAGAATATTTTTTGTTGTGGCTCTGAGCAAGAAGCAAAAATGTTGTTACCAGTTCCACCCACCGGCTTTTTTCTTTTTACTGCAGCTGGTGTTTTACCGGATCTTGGATGACTTCATTTGCACCTGCAAAGCCAGATACAAATGCTGCTACTGAGAAAATACGAAAATTTGTGCGTTAGTGTGTGCGATAACCCACAAACGGATTGTTTTTAATCTGAAGTGCTGGAATGTTCCGGTTTGTTGACTGGTAAAATTTGTTCGAAATTCATGTCACTCTAGCAATATCGTTCGTTTGTTTTAAAAGATTAATATGGCTTATAGTATTTTTCTCGATGTCATAAGGTCATATTGAGTTTTCTCATCAAGAAGACGAAAATGAATTTAAGAAAGCAACAGATGTCCTTATTCCAACACTTGCAGCGGCTTCGTACTTTTTAGGAAAAAATAAGACTGTTTAACATCGAAATAGCATGATTGCAAACAAAATTGTTTTCGTGATTGTTTACGTTTTATGCAAACATTAGTTGCAATAACGAAAAAAACTGGCATATTAAGTGGGTTATTATTTCGATTCTAAGTTGTCAATAGTTCTGACTTAAAAGGCATTTATTAAAGTAATAATCGTCCTGAAAATATACTTTTAAATTTCGATTTATTCTTCACTGAGCCTCCAACTAATTCAATATATTTTTATGATTATTAAGAATTTTCTTTTTTGTGAAAGTATAGCTAGCTATATTGATGAATTGGATAATTTTAATTATGGATGATCCGAACTTTTTTGATGTCCCCTTGAGCTTTGCTCCCAAGTTCGACTGTATATGAAAAAGTCCCTGTCTATTCTATATGCGAATTGGCCATAGTTAAATTGACACTACTCAAAGCGCTCTATCTATCAACCGTAGGGTCACGAAATTTCTTATTAAAACTAACAAAGACAACTACTACTTTACCGCACACCAACTTCGGTCATATGTCGTCATACGACGCAACAAGGAACCGCTGAAAAAACAGTTCCAGCGTTACCCGATAGTAACATGATACGTAGCACAACCGTTACATGAAACTCAGCCGAGAGACTTGGAATGCAAATTTTTGGGAACTCAAGCTACAACAGCTCTATTATATCTCATTCAATTTGTAAAGGAAAGTAAACATTTAATCAGATATTTTGATCACCAATGCCCCTCAGTTATGCTTGTTACGCGACTTTTAGGTGGAACATCTCCACACACTGCTATACAGGTATAATGCAGTTTTCAAAACATCACTTCACAGGCGAAAGTCATTTGTCATTTCTTTCCTATCGAATGGCCCCATTGCCTGAATGTTTTTCGTACAATGTGATTGCTAATCCACAAAAACGGTGGGTACACAAAACCTGAAGTGTAAAGTCTTGAATTAAAAAAAATGTGATGTTCAAGTTCCATTTCCATCACGTCACTGCAACCCATGTTTTGTCCATTACCAGTCTTGAAGCATTTTAAAACGCCATATTCCATTAAATTGTGAATTTTATAATAATTATTTTTTTACTAATTCTTTCCTTTTTTTATGGCTTTATTTATTCCCTTTTACCAAAATTCCCTGCTATTGTGGTTATTAGATCCTACAACAGGTGGTTTTGAGTCGTGTCGGTTTAATTGAGCCAGATTTCTGAAATATATCATTTATTTCTAGTATGAAGTTTTCAGAAAGGTGAAAATCCCGATATCACTTTTGTGGAATTCCAATTCTATGAAAGAAATCTTTTAGGCTCAGAGGAATAAATTGAAATTCGAAAGTAAATTTTGAGGACAATGATTACTTTAATAAAAGTCTTGGAAATGAGAACTATAGACAACTTAGAATTGAAATAATTTCTTCTGTTTCTTTTTTTAGCGATTCTTCAACGGAATGAGATTTTTTTTTTCTTCAGTTTCCTCTGTATCAGGTCTAAGACGGTGCCGATGAAGGAGACCCTTGAGAGTGAATCTCTGAGGAAAAGTATGAGTCTCTCTCTCGCCCTCTGTCGGGTGAAGAAATGTAAGGTCTCTTTTGCGGGTTGAGAGATCGAAATGAAAAAAAAAAAGTAGAAATAAAGTAAAAGTAAGAAAGGGGGTAAAGAGAGTACCAAGACATCGAAATCAGGAAGATTGGTCATGTATTTGATCAAACTTTTTTTTCGTTTAGAAATCCCCTAACAGGGGAAATGAAGGAAAGAATTGCTGACTCGGCATCTAGCTGGAGAAAGGCAGATAGCCGCTATCTGAACGCACGGCAAAGTGGGGGATGATTGAAGGATTTTGGACTTCAGTGGAGACGCCCAATCCCGTAAGGCAAAGATAATCCTGCTTCGCATTACGGATTCCCTCTTCTGCAATGTCCCTCGCTCGCATTGTCCCTTTTTATAGCTCTCACAAAATGTAGCGACGCTAGAAACAAAAGAAAAACGAATCGAAATACCAGAATAAAGAGAAAAAAACCCGAAAAGTAAGATCTGGTAGCGAGTCACAAAGCTATTGAAGAGATAATAACACGCGTCGCTGACTACTTCACCCTGTGGAAAAGCAAAATTTAGTGATGTTCTTCCAAACTAACAGACAGAATGAATAGCATAAAATGTACGTTACTTATTCAGTGGTGCTGGTATAACACCTGTCAAAATCGGCTTGGTTGAAAAATTTATTTGTAATTAATATTTGACTTCTATATAATGACTTGACTGATTGATAAATTACATTTTTCCATTCAGCTTGCTAATTTCCGTTTACCTGCCCACGAGGTGTAATAGAAAATGATACTCGAGTTATATAGAGTGGCGAAAAGTCCTAGATACAATTGAAATTTTTGATAAAAAATCAACCGATTGAAAATAGTCTAGAGTTTTTATTTTTGATGAATTTAAAAAAAAATAGTTAAAAATTTCACTCTCTCCGAGATGGAGGTTTATCACAAAAATCTGGAAATAATTGCAGCCTCGGTTTCCTCATTTAACCTCCTTGATTTCGTCTTGTGGAGATACGACTAAGACAAAGTCATATCTCCGTCACATTTACGTCACACATATAACCGACATCAAGGACGTGAAGAAAAAAATCACGGAAGTGATCGAGACACTTCCGCAAAAGATGTTAGAAGATAGGTTGGTTAAAGTTCTTGGATTGTCATGACTTACCAGACGTTTCAAATGCCCTAAAAGCGAAAAATCACATAGATTAAGGTCCGGAGATTGGAGAGGCCATAGATTAGGGAGCTTTGTCTTGCATAAAGATTATGTCTGCATACAGTCACGTGCTTGCAGAACCGCAACAATTTCGTTCTTTCTGTAACAGCAATGCATATCGATTCCCCGGTGATCGAACATGTCACTGGACCTGTAGAAAGTAAGTCCTCGTAGAAGTAGAGACCGAGAATAAATGATGCAGTAAATCCACACCATACCGTCACTTTTGGTGAATGCAACGGAACCTCTAAGATAGCGTGCGGATTTTCTGGTTCCCAAATTCGGCAGTTGTTAGTATTGACTGCACCATCCAAGTGAAAATGCGCTTCGTTTGTCCAGAAGATATTCCAAGGCCATTCTGAATCGACCTCAATGCAAGCTAGGAACTGCAGTGAGAACCGGAGTCGAGCGTCATAATCATGTGGAAGCTTCCGCTGCGCAAGTGAAAGTTTGCACGGATAATATCGGAGGATATTCTGCATGGTCTTGTGGACAGTTGCACGTGGCCTATCCAACGCCTGTGCTACACGCCTGACACTACCCGAGAATTTGAAGCTCTGTTCTCTTCAACCTGAAGCGGAACCTCCTGTACTGCGTATACTGTACTCCTGTATCTATAGATACGGGGTTTCTTCCTCTTACAGGACGAAAAGCCAAAGATCCTTGGTTTCAAATTTCGTTATCATAATCCGAAGGTTTTTAACAATCATTGGACCTTTTCGAATTCTCTTCCAAGTCCGATATTTCCGTACTGCAGTTACTGCGGAATTGCTGTTTTGGTAAAACAATTTGACCAAGAAATCGCGATCTCGTAAACTTATCGTCATTGTGAGCAGCAAACACATTGAGATGTGTTGATATATATATATATATATATAAAAGAATTATTTTAAGAAAAAATAAAGCTTTTCGAACTTTCGAACACTTTTAACACTTTCGCCTACACTTTTCGAATCATGCATGGGGTTCCCCCTGATGAAGACACTGCATAGGTTTTATTTCACTCTCATAAAATTCAATTTTTTCTCCTTGTTCTTAAAATAATTCTTTTTTGTATATATATTTTTGAAAGAATAAGTGAGCAGCACTAGCGCTTTTGTCATTCAAAAGATATTTTTTCACTACCTCTTCATTTCTCTTGTATTTTTATCCTACTATATATATAGGCCCTATATATATATGTGTGTGTGTGTGTGTGTGTGTGTGTGTGTGTGTGTGTGTGTATTTGCCAATAGATGACGTTGCGCGGCACGAATCACCGGGAATATGAAAATCCGAGTTCTACAGTATAATGTATAGGATGTACGATTAACAGACTATTTCTGAATGATCTTGTTACTGGCGCTTGCATAAGGTTTCATGGTGATGTTGACATTATTGAATAAAGCATTACTAATGAAGTTTTTTTATCTCACCCACGAGTCGCCGGCTGAAGCTTCACGAGTGTTTCAGACAAATGGGAGATTGAAGAAAAGTTAAGATCCAATCACCCGAACCAGACTTTTGTGCAACGTTCTCTTCCAAAATTTAAACTATTTTTTTCTGTACCAAAAAAAAAAAAATCTTTCTTCGTGAGATAATTTCTTTACAAATCACATTCAAATATACTAATCCATTTAATTTTTATGAATTATTTTTAAACTGCGTAGGGATTTATGGGGTAACTTGTACATTGAAAGACTTGTGTATCGAACGATGTGCACTGCTCCTCCAAAGTTGAGTAACAAACAAGAATATCATCATGTGCTTAGCGAAAGAAAACAACGAGAAGTTACTATATTTTTATACATTAAAAACCATCGCAGACGGAAATTACCAACCAGAATAAATAATAACCTGTGCTTTTTTCGGGCTAGCAACGTGTTAGATACATAAGCGGCATATTTTCAGTGGGTTTCACATTCGTTACAGTGTCGCAAACGGGAAAGCGAATTGCCAAGTTTTATAAAGATGAATGGACAACATCTTGTGAGTGACGGCATGCAATGGGTGTTGAATGTACAATGTAACGAAGACCCGTGAGCAGACTAACAAGGGTCAAAACTGTACGTGATGGCTGTTATTTGGGTCTGAAAGCACGGCAGCAATGCGCGTCAACTTGGTGCGTAACTTGTGACGCCGCGTCGATAATAATTGCTGTATCTTACCAAACTCTTTAGCGACAGCTGCATGAGAGTAATTTGTATGCAAGACGACTAGTGGTATGTATCCCAGTAAAGACTTCACCCAATCGGGCTGTGTCACACTATCCCTTGATCGCTTTTGCAATTCCCGATGGACACACATATGAAAATGCCTGTTACTCAATATTTCTTACGTAACATCTGTGTAAAGCACATCTACAGTGGTGGTGGTTTGATGATCTGAAAAATATTTCTTTCGGTTCCCTGCAGTGTTCTCCATATCTTCGTTGAAGATTCAGTGGTTACGGCGAGCTATTGAAATCACGTCCTTGCACCATATATACGAGTATGTTTCACTCTTTGCTATGTGTCGCAATGCGTTGCATATTTGGGTCGCCATAAGCGTTGTCAAGCATTATATCTAAAATGCTAATTCATATGGAATGTTCATTGAGTTCATCCAAATTAAATCACATAGAGCTCGGGGATGTCACCCTGGATTCAACATGTATCTTCATACAAAAGTATTCTGTAACAATTGGAAAAAGAGTTGTATGACTGACTGAATCAGAAGATTTCTTTCAGAATTTACAAACCCCGAAAGATTTGGACGGTTGGTACTTGTAAATTGCCGTGGTTACGGCTAGTTCCATATCAATCGGTTTTTCTCGTATTCTAATTCAGTTAACAGGATAATTTGGATGATGAATGGCTGAGAGGATGGGGTTCTCCTGGATGGCGTTTGTCTCATCTTTCTAGTTTGCTGCATAGATACTCACGCAACACTTCTCAAGACGCCCGTCACAGTTGCGCGTTAAGAGCAAGAAAATAATTTTTTCAGACTCTATTCCCGAAAATCCCGGAAATTTTGTTCAGAACAAATAATTTATGACTAATGAAGAAATTATTTAAAAATGAATTTGCACACATAGCAATTGATAGCATAATTATTAGAAAAACATTATATCTTTCTTACATACAGCATATCTGCTTTCTATGGAGAATAGGGGTGTGTGAGAGGTATCGTCTCTCTCTCTCTCTCTTCATATCTAATGAAGGTTCTGTTCCTACTAAAAGTTGCAAATTTTACTTCAAATATATTTGTTTTATTTCTTTGTGAAGTCCTGATATTTGTTAAGTTGTGAATTTATCATGTTTTATATGCGCTACAAATGATTAGAACATAGTTTGATATCGAACAACATCGGCTGTGATCACTAAGATTAGAAATATAAAGAGAGGAATATATCCCTCTCTGTTATACGAGCTGCCGACTGTATGACGCTGTTATCGAAACAGTTTGCAGATAGTCAGCAGTTAAGCATTTCCCTCACACGGGACATTCGTCTCCACGTCACTTAATGGCATTAATAACAGATTTTCGGTCTCCCGCATGAGGATTGATATGTGGATGTTACCATCTCCTGCTGCCAACATTATATGTGTTTCAGTTTAGTTAAATAGCCTATAAACAAACTGATGCAATTGTCATGAGAGTTATACACGTTCAATTTGGATCGCGCTTGATTTTTAATTTGAAATATGTGTAGTCTTATATTTTCAAAAGAGCTTTAGATTTGTCGTACAAATTGAATCATAGAGTGTTATTCTATAAGCTGATTGTCATTTCATCATTTACGTTGCGCCACTAATTAGACAGTGGCCTATAGATAAAATGTGGGTGTATATGCATTTTTTTTTCGCTGTTGGCAACAGTATAAGTAAATGATCAAGTTAAAACGTGTATTTTTAACTGTCTCAAGAAGCAGTCATATTAATATTGCACTTGATGCTCCTAATTTATAATATAAAATGTTATTTTGCCATTTTAGTATGTAATTTTTTTTAAGTAAAGAATTTTTTTTTCTGGATAGAAGATTGATAAAGTTTAAGCTATCAGGAAAAACATATTCCACAAAAATTATGGTGACGTTAGAATTAATATGTATCATAGGGTGTTGCTATCATTAAGCGAATGAATAAAAAAAATATGAATTAAAAAATAAATATGAGGGCTGCTAAAAGAATATGCACACAACTGTGATGTGAGTTCTATCATTCAAAATTAAGGGGAAAACTGTAAATGAAAATAGCAAAGGCCTTTTGAGTCCTTACACAGATGAAACGGACAATTACAACGAAAAAAGTTCTGAAATCTCTGGTGAAAGACTTTCAAAGAGGTCCTTCGAAAAAAATTGATTCTCTCTCAAAAAGTTTGACCATGCAGTGAGATTTCCATCTGAAAAACTTGTAAACAATCCTACGATGAAGATTGGGTTTTGTGGAAATATATAAGAAGTGATGAAATGAGGAATGTGCTCTAGTTACGAAAGTATGTGGACATTCGTTTAGAATTATTGTTAAATCTTTGCGTACGTCCTCTTTGCCGCACACACTGTGTACTCTTACCCAGTAAGTGGGAAAGAGTACGCTTTTCTCAGGAAACTTATAATTTATTTGTTTATGAAGTTACTGTTTTCATTTCTGGCAGTTACTTATTTAACGGAGTATGTTTTATAAAATTTTCTGGACTTTAATCCTTTCACGTTTTGTTTGTATAATCCAAAACTCACTTGCTGCCACTCTTACACTAGTTAAATGCAGATTTGGAAGGGCAACGTTCTGCGACATTTCTTCTCTGATGTCTCCCATTCAAGTGGTTCGTGCGTGAATCCTTCAGAGGTGCGACTTTCTATGATAGCAATGTGTTCATCTTGCTGCTAATTCTGGTGCGCCAGGAATGATTCTGACAAGGGCTGTGGGTGTTGATCTCGTGACACATCTGAACACTCTTTCGTTCAGTCGATGAGTGTCACATCGATTTGGACCTACGCAACCTAGCTAAAGGTCGGTTCAAGAATCGTTATAATTTTACTGATCAGAAACATACTTCACGGTTCTCATTAACTTTATTTGAAACTTTTATACACATTAACGTATGTTAACGTATGTTAATGTTCGTGGTATTTCAACTTAACGCTTGCGAATATTCATTTTCCATAATAAGTAATATATATATATATATTTATTTTTATTTATTTATTTTTTTGAATTTCGAATGGCATGAGTACGCATTCACCCGAAGCAGACCTGAGGCCATACGAGGAGGGTGCCGAAACTCCGGCAAATGGATCATGACGAGGGCAACCTGAGGTCCTAACTCAAATTGAATGCTACCTGCATAAAAACTAAATCTAAGATGCGAATTCTCTGAAAAAGCATCCACTCGACCCACTGACTGGAACACTTTGTTTATAATATTACAAGTTTCAAATTTTTTACATAGCTCGGCTATTCTTTATTAATGTGCTATAGAATATACAAGTGGGATTTTAAAGAGTTACATTATATAAAGGGATTTATATTCCCACAAAATGTGAATAAAACTTTACATTTGATTTACTTATACAAATACTGATACAAAACTAATAAACCTAAAAACTTATTTTTACAGCTTCAAAATATTTCACAGTTTAGTGCTGCAGTTTCACTTTTGAGATTTCAAAACTGGCACCCAGTACCAGTTTTATTTCCGCAGTTTCTTTCTCCAAAATCAGAACCACAGATGCACAAAAAACATTATGTCAAAGTTTTCATTTACAAATGCTATTGCAAAACAATTAAGTTTAAAACGCATTACACCTAAAAACACTTATTACGCACTTTTACACTTTCGTAAAACATTGCGCTTGAGTTTTCCTTTACAAATACTATTACAAGACTATTAAACCTAAATTTACTTATTTATGTATTGCCCTTAAACATATTTACTATTTAAGTTGCTTTTTACAGTTGTCCTGAAATTTCACATTTGACACTTTAATTCTGGTATTCGATACCAGTTTTCAATTTTGCAATTTCTTTCCACAAGAACCTGCGTCCACTACTACTACACAAATTATTCACTGCTAATATAAAGTTCTACGTTCTGTTGTGATCTTCAGTATACATACATGTTGCATCTGTGCATTCGGCCATTTTATGCCATATATACCACCATAGAGGTTTTGCAGAATTAATCTTTTTTGCATCCTCTAGAAGTATCAATCGTTTCTTGTATTGAATACGAAAACGATATAAATGAAACTTTGACTAGATATGAATAGTTTGGTTCAACTCTTGGTTTTGGCCAATTTAAACTGCAATCCCCTATATTATTTTCAAGCTTTAACCATTTTATCACGTAAAATACTGTAAATTGCTATTTTGACGAATTTTTATTCAAGGGCCACCAGTTAAAATTATTTCGCGAAAAGAGAGGCTGAAATTTATTTATTAAATGATTTCTGATTAAGCAGCGTGACATTAAAATTTCATATTTCTCCAAACTATCATTTTGAAGGAGTATGAGTAATCAAACTTTTTGTTTGAAGTTAATTTTTTTCCTCGTTACTTCAATTTCAGAATCGACCATAAAGTTCTCTCATTTAATTTCAACGAGTCTTCTTAAAATACCCAGTATTCACGTATTTAATAGCGGAGTGTCGCTGCAATTATATGTATGCATATAGTTCCTATATTTAGCACTGACTATACCCAATTCGTAGTCATTTATTAAGCAGGATAAGAGTTCAATAAGTCGACTCATGGATGACAAAGTATATGTTGCGTACATTATTGACGAATCCACCATTACCTGGTTTCTATATTTTTTTCTTCTATGCTGATTGGGTATATTTGGATCTTCGCTAAGCCCAGCGGGTCCTTTAATTAAGTCAGTGGTTAAGAAACTTGGGAGATAAGAGCCATTAAGCTACAGTAAGAGTTATCTTATCTAGCTTTACCTTCCCCATAAGGAAATAAAGAACTTTCCATCTCTCTTGAGAGAATAGGGGACTTTTTTCTCTCTTTCATCAACGCTGCACCTTATGGCTCTTTGTTATTTATACTATTTTTCATCAAAAAAGTATTTTATTATAGTTTCCATAGGAAAAAAAACCTGCATTTTATTTAGTTCAGGAATTAATATTTACTAATTTGACATGCTTGATGAAATCCAAGTGAGGAAAGTGAAATTCATGTTAGTTTTATGAGAAAGAAAACACCGTAGGAAATTAATTTATTCTGTATCTAAGTAAAACAGAAAATAAAACTTTCGAGAATATCATATCAAGAAACATATTGCAGAAGAAAAAATATCAATTGAATGATATCTAAAGTGAGCAACTGAGCAATAATGGGTTGCTTGAATAAGGATTTTTGAAAAGTAAAGAAAGATGCCACCATTGCGTAACGCGTTCAGTATTTACGAACACATTTTGCGACATTTTTTTTTTTAATTTTAGCACCAATCACTGAAGCAATAAAGATTGCTTATGGTTATTTAATTGAGAACAAATGGAATATATAAAAATAGCTTTTTAATTGAATGACAATTTACAGAATATGACCGAATATGTTAACCAATACGGACAATAATTTGCGATTTCTCTTGAAAGTCAGTGGTATTCATACATACAGAAACAAATCAAATTTTCATTATTTCATTTTTTGTACTGTAAGACGAGGGATGCTGATGATTTAATTTTTGAAAATAAGATACAGCCATGAAGCAATTTGAGAAAAAAGAAGAGAAATGGCACGTTCTCGTCGCAGATAATTTAGAATCGAATGGAATCTTGCATTTTTTTTTTGTATTTGTAAACTTCTTAAAATAATCATAATTATATTGAGTATTCGTACTTTGAAAAACATTTAAGACGTAAAATGAGTTAACTTAGAATTCGATTGTGTGAATTTGTTCTGTTTTGAAAATATATAATTTGTACCGAATATCTGAAATATAGAATGATTCCTGAAAAAAACTTCTTCGGAGAAATTATACTTTAAATAGTTGCCGGGACCGGATAAACTTCAAGTCAGGATTCATCGACTGTGATTGAGTTACCAAGCGGCAAAGATATAGAGAGCATTCTCATAGGTGGATTTTGAAGATACATTTCCTATACCTTTAAAGCTACTGAAATTGATCACGTGAGACCTTAAGAGCAGCAAAGGTGAACTAACAAGCCCCAAGACAAATGCCAACAGTAGCAGTTCACGAAGTTGAGATCAAGCGGCCTTCATGCTGCTTTTCGAAGTTTTAACTTTAGAAAAGTGAGAGAATAGAATAGAGGATGAGCGGTGAAAGAGAGACTTGGTCTGGCTTTTCTTAAGGGACAGCGACGCAGTCAAATGCCCCACACTTCGCTCTTTGAATTGCTAACATATTCAAGAGCTGTGGAATATTCCGAGGAATTTCCGTCTTTTTCCTGCTACCAAACGAAATTGTATCTCGTAAATTGAATTCTGAGAACCTCTTACACATACGGAAGCCAACGAAGACTTAATCCACTTCAATGCCGAAGATGTGCGGTCTGCAGTTTGTTCTATTCTTCATGGCTCGCTTTTTGAGAGCAGACACTTTACCAAGTACTTTGTTCTGTTTTCAGACCCTCTAGTGTTTTTCTTTTCATTTTTAAAACACATTTCTTTTGCATTTTTACGGTAACGTGACGTGCACTTATCAATATATCTCAACGAATTATGTTTTTTTTTATCATTTTAAGAAAATTTTACTTTTTATATAGTTCGAAAATGGAAAATAACTTCAGGTGCTTCAAACACGTTTCTCACCATACCATTTCTTGATATTTATAAAAGGACATGATTTATTCACATTGCTCAGATTGAATATAAAATAGATGCTTCAGTTTTTTAAAATAAAAACGAATCATACAAAAACTTTTTACAAATTAGAAATTTTATTAGCTCCAAGAAATAGAATACTTTGTTTGTGTGATTCAAGATCAAACTAGAAATAGTTTTTACGTACAAGAAAACAAAAAAATTTTCACGAAAATACCGGCATTACGTTGTTCTCTCTTATTGTGTGAAAAATAATTTCATTTCATTTTGTACATAAACAGTCATTTTATGTTTGCAGGAGCTAGTTAAAAAACTTTTCTTCAATTTATAGTTGTTTCCAATTTCAAAATTTGCGACCTTGCAGCACTTAATATACGTGTATATTGCAAGATTAGCATTTTCAAAGAACACTATCTTCAGAACAAACCATCTGAAACCAGTATTTAATATTGGAAATGACAACCCAATCTGTTAAGGATTCGAGAGATGGAACATTTTAAAAATGAGCGTCACTAAACCATTAATTCCAGATATTGTGCCGTAATACCCACTACTGAATTATTCATAGCATTTCACACTCGCGTCCTCGAATCTCCGAAAAATCCCGAAGGGTTCAATTATTCATTTCTCACAACAGCGTTAATTTCGTTTGTTACAAGCGAAGTATTTTAGATTTAGCAAGCAATGTACAAAGAAACAAATCCCCATTGATTTCCTCGTTGAAGGTTTTCCGTGATTCTCTTCTCATAAAAAGAAATTAACCCAGAAAAATTTGTAAAAACATAAATCATCAGTTTATACAGAAAAGAAAGGGTTGTGTTTATGTCGAAAAGATATCATCTCTCAAGTACTTTGATTGCTGAATCAGAAGGGGAAATCTATAATATGGCAATCATTAAAATGGAATTATAAATGCTGTTTTGTTGTTAATCAGTATGTATGGTTATCATGAATTCTTGTGGTTTTGAAAAAAAATTGATGTACTGTAGTTCACTGCGGTGTATAACATGTGGTAGAGTATGATCCACACTTACGAGAACACTTTCCAACACTTTCACAACTTAGAGATAAAACCCTGACAAAAAACGGCGTCCTACATTCGCATTTGCGAATTGCATTCACAGCAAAAAGAGTTTCTGACCATGTTTTGTCAGAATAAATAGCGTATACATGAGTAGAAAAAATTATATGTTAAAAACTTTATTTTTATCCCAACCTCATAGAAAAAAAAGGTGCAGGTAAATGCAGTGGTCGATGACCCTCGCTGATAATTTCAAATATTTTTAACATGTTATCCGCGGATTATACGTTGGAAATCATAGTACAGTTACTTTTTTTTTTGTCTATCCCTTGTACTTTTCAGAAAAAGAGCAATGAAATGGAAATCGTTGATTTTTGGCGTTATTTACCAAGTGTTCTTGAAAAGCCTTAATATAGGTACCCTCATCATAAGCATATACAGGCTCTTCGTACGGAAGGAGGAGCGGATCATTGATGGTGTCTATAGTGAACGGGAGGAGGGGCAAATGTCCATCGCCACAATTCTGCCTATACTAATAATAGAATTTTGCAGTGTTTTTCACTGAAACAGGTTGTTTGTTGCCACTGCCCTTCCTCTGCAACCGCCTATGACTTTCTAAGAAGTCCAAAAGAAATAGGGCTCGCTTTTTGGATCACTTCAGCATCGAAAAAATTAAATTTGGGGTTTCTATTCAGCAGTGTAAAGCTATTGCGTGGTCTTGCAGTACTCCTGATTTTTAACGTACCTTTCATTCTGACCACGTTTTTCGTTGAGTTTGGTCTTTTTCTTGTTCTCGTCTTGAAAACGGCATCCGTGAGTGCTCGAACATATGTCGGTCTTTTCAAATTTATTTATTGCCTACAGTAATTTATATTTTTCGTTTTTGTTTTTCGCTAGTCTCAAGCATGGTTGTTAATTTCAATTAAGGGGTGTCAAGTCCCCTGAGGTAACTTTAAAATTTACAAAATTCTAACAAATAATCAGGTATCCACTTTTTAGGTTCATTTTACTGACACGTGTCGAATAAACATTTCTGCAAAATTTCATAATTTTTGATGCTGTAGTTTTTTTAATCTTATAAATAAGGAGCTCAAAAACTGCAATCTGAGAAAATCGCGTTCAGTTTTTTTTCTTGTATACAAGGTGTTGCCTTGAAGTTGGGATAAACCCAGAGGGGGGTGATATTAAGCATCAAGAAAAGCTAAAATTGCCATATAGAACATGGTATCTCTAACCCCGTTTAGTCGATGAAAATCGCAAAAATACGTATTAAGGGTGTGACGTCGAGTGGCACAAAAAGGCAAATAATAAGTAAAAAAAAAATTATCTGGCACTATGCTTACAACACAGCCTGTGGTGCACAAAATAAAGTAGAATAATAAGTATAAAATCTCCTGTATTCATTTCTGTTTGTCTACTTTCTGACATTAAACTGTGCTGTACAGGTTGTATTGTACATATATATATAATCATACTGTCAAGTTAAATGGGTTTTTTATTTATTTTGTACGTATTGTTGTACTTTATTTTGTACACCGCAGGCTGTGTTGTAATCAAGCTATCAAATAAATGTTTTTCTACTTATTGGCCTTTTTTGTCCCCCTCGTCGTCACACCCTTCATAAGTATTTTTGGACAGAAACGAACACGTTTTGTCGGAGTTTCACCGGTTAAACATGGTTTGCCATAACATGTTCTATGGAAATTTCCGTTTCCTGATATCTCCCCTCCGAGTTTGTCACCACTTCAAGGTAACATCCTATACATTTACATATAATTCATTACTCCTTTCTTTTATTTTGAAAGAACAAATTTACCGATTGATACGAAATTTTTTGCATTGGATTTACAATTGCATGAAACATTTTTAAGGTCATTTTTGAAAAATCGACACCCCTCCTAATAATTTGCGTTTTACGGTTTATAGTATAAATCTTACGGCACATGTTTCTCCCATAATATCGCCTAGAGTAGTTACACAGTCAACTTCATTTCGTTCGGAACATACGTGAGTTGATATTTCCCCCCTCAGAGATTTAATAATACTAAAGATTGACGCCTGATTGCAGAGTGGTTAGCAAATGCACACCCAACTTCAGTAAATTTACTTACGTATATAGGTCACTCATGTTGCAGAATGAACAATGAATTACAATATAAATATAAAGTCCACTTATATTCTTATATTTCCAACGATTTTTTCCCGACATCGAAAAAAATGAAAATCAGTTTTGTGTCTTACGGATATAGATGGCCAATTTGAAAGTGGAAAGTGGGTTTTTTTTTCTCGATGATAAATAAACTCTGTGTAATATAGTCATTTCTTTTGACTTTTTAACCGCTTCCCGAGTTTCAATTAGCGCTATTGAACCTCATGCAAAGTGAAGCATGAAGTTAATTAAAAATAATAAATGAAGAAACTCTAATCCCTTGAGGCGGTATCGACATTCGAGTTCTTGAGGTGAGGATTAATAGAATTTATCTGAGCTTGAAATGAGAAATTGAATTTTTTATGTTTCCTGTAACATGCTTTTGTTTTTCTTCTTGTTTTGCGGCTGAGGTTAAGACAACAGATAAAGAAGATGGTGACACTATTTCGAGCCGTTTCTTGTTTGTTTTTACTCGTGGTTATTCATGCTTTCAGGATTATTTACCTAAAGAAAGCCCGTGCAAGAATAACATCGATGGTGATCATCAGATACGAAAAAATATAACTTTTAATTATGTCCACGAAACGAAGAAGGGCATATTACTACTATTATCATCCATTCATCGTGTTTGTGTATGATCTCACCTTTATGGATCGTAATTTCAAAAATGAAATTTAATAAATGTGATAATTTTTTGTTTTTTTCTTTAAGCATAGGATATTTGGACGGGCTATAGTTACAGTGGTGAAAGTCAATAATCCTCATTTTGAGAAAAAGAAGTTTTCACTAGAATTATTGTAATAGTCATTTTAAAAATTTTGTGATTTTGCAATCTAGTGGCAAACTATTGAAGCTGTGACTTGGTTTATTTTTCTATCAACAGTTTAGCACTTCTAGATTGCATTTCTGGACTTGATCAGAATTGTTGAAAATGTGACTTGCACCACTGTAACTTTAACCCGTCCATTTATAAAATGGTTCTTATTTTCCCTGTTGCCTAAGTTGAACATTCTCATAAAAGGACAGAAGGTACATAAATTATTGTTTTTATGAGAAATGATTAGAATTTCACGACAATATGTCGAAGGGGTGTCAGGAACCTTGAAGTATATTTTTCAAAAATGACTAAAAAAATATTTCATTCAATTGGAAATCAAATGCAAAAAATTTCGTATCAATCGGAAAAGTTGTTCTTTCAAAATAAAAGAAGTAATGAATTATATGCAAATGCGTACAAGAAGAAAAAATTTGAACGAGAATTTCTCAGAATGCAGTTTTTGAACTCATCGTAAGATTAAAAAAAACTGTTGCATCAAAAATTCTGAAAGTTTGCAGAAATATTTATTCGACACACGTTAGTAGAATGAACCTCAAAAAGTGGGTAACTGATCATTTTTTAGAATTTTATGTTTCGTTAAAAAAAACAAAGAATTTTATGTTTGTTCATGTGAAGTTTGAGAAAAATGTAAATTTAAAAAAAAATCGGAATACAACATTTTTTAAAAAATACTTCCCATCGGTCAATTGAAATCAGAGGTTCATTTTACCAACACATGTCGAATAAACATTTCTGCAAAATTTCGAAAAAAGTTTGGTGCAGTATTTTTTTTTAATCTTACAGATGAGTTTTCAAAAACTGCAGTCTGAGAAAATCGCATTAAAATTGTTTTTCTTGCATACATATCTATACTGTAATTCATTACATTTTTCTTTCACTTTGAAAGAACAAATTAACCGATTGATACAAAGTTTTTGCATTTGATTTGCATTTGAATGAAAAATACTTCTAAGTCGTCTTTGAAAAATTGACCTCAGGATTGTGCGACAACTCCTTAATTTTATTTATTTTTTTGAAATTTCAAAATTATGATTGTATAGAATTTTAGGTGCCATCAGTAGATGGTTTTCCACTCGTATATTCTATGAATTGAAGAATTCAAATACAAATACAACGCCACAACAGGCAAAATGCCCAACGAGGTGGCTGAGAAGGAGTCAGACTCACGAGTAACTATGCTTATATCAATTATTTTTGGTTTATTTTGTTCTTGCGCGACTACTTTGTGTACTCAGATTGTCTCACGCCGATTCTGGATCATCCTAAAACAACTTCGATCAGAAAATATATAGTTCATGCAGGATGGTAAATATCATCGAGTTAAAATTGAATGAATGGATGCATGCTGTATGAAAATTTCTCTTTTATAACTCACGTTTCTGCAATTAATCCACATCTACAATGATAAAATATCCCAGTATGCATTGTGAATTCATGGTTGTTTGAATGGAAAAATAATAATCACTCTAGCCAGACTGCATTGAATATTTGTATTACTTATTTTTACTATGATATCCGTCACAAAAAAGATACTAGCAGCCATAATATCAAATGCAATCACGGATTGCATACCTATACCTAAGAGTAAAATGTTCAAGTTAGTGCCCTTGAAAACTATGTTATAAACGCAAAACGGCTCATAAATTTGAATTACTCTTTATTCGTTTTTCTTCATCGTATGCAATGTTATCCATAAGAATAGTTTTGAATAGTAATTTTACTCATAATTAAAAAACTTTAAGGAATAGGTTTTGAAAAACAAGGGTATTTTTTTAATAAAAAACAGAAAAAAATAACTATTAAAAAATTACCTAAAATTTGAAGGAGTATTTTCTATCCTCAATGAAATTTGGAAGAGTAACATTGAATTTTGATGAGTGAATCACGGATCTAGCAGCATGGTGGGAAACACTGGTCGTATGTGCATGTAAATTCAGTTTTATCTGTAAAACTCTGGCATCAAATACATTTTTCTGAAACATTTGGCTGATTGCAATATTCATAACTAAGATCAATTAAATTATTAAGATCATTTTAATTATGAAGATCAATCAATACGTATATTTTAATCTCCCAAACAAGAGCAAAAACTAAATGGTTCCTTTATTCCAAAACGCAATTTACTCTGTTATAATCTATATTTTGAGTATGACATAAAATATTATAGGCCAGGTCAAACACATTCTTATGAATAAAACTTGAAACTGATACTTGTTTTCCATATTTGTCAAAAAAAAACTGCGACCATGTTTTACTGTGCATGGACATCTATGTCTCGCTATTTCACAAACATAGTATCTTTACCCAAGCTTTAAGTCAACTGATCTATGAAATACTCTGCTGATACTTCACTGTGTTACGTGAATATATATATATATATATGTTGAGAAAAAAGAAAATTTCAGAGGATATGTATATATATATATTTTTTTTTTAAGAAACTGACCACGCGACTCTTTATAGCGCAGTTGTTTCACTTTTACGAATAGGAACACGGAAGAAAATGCGGCTTCGAGTATTTGTTTCCCGAATGCAGGAAAAGACATTTTCCCAAACGGTTACTATTTGTAAATGTCTTGCTCTATAAATAAAAAAATAAATAAATAAAATGAAACAAACAATTTCTTTATTATTTTTCTCAACCACATTGCCCAACAGTCGAGAGTATAGAGAAAAGTTCATAAATTCCACTCCCACTAAATAAATTACCTAAAGTTTTCCTTTCTCTGTTTTGCTAAATGTGCATCTACATAAAACGGTTTTCGAGAAAACAGCGTCTCAAATTTATTTGCGTCAAAATGACTAAACAGGGCATATATCAAACCTGCCAGTAACAGAGCCTTCGGTTTTGCTACAGGACTGGGGAAAATATTGCCATAATGGCGGACCTAACAATATATTAAGAGAATGATATATTTTTGCTGTCTACCTGGTACTGTCATTTTGGTATTGTCTGTTATATTCCGATAACTTCGAAATTTCAATTTTGATTTTGAAAACTCTAAAATATAATACGCTTGTGAGATCGAGTTACGTAAGTTCTTATGTTTTTGCACACAACATTTTTTTGCACACAAAAACTTCCGCATACTCTTTTAAATTTTTCGCTTATAATAAAAAATGATATAATATATAAAATGAATTTCCTCCCATGAGAATCTCTGCAAAACCTTTCGTGCATTAAAAAACATAAAGATAATAATTAACGTTAAAGAATATTAATGACATTTAAAGTCTAAATTTACTACATCGTCAAAAATTTTAACGACTTACTTATCGATATGGACTTAATGTACGCCTTACAACAGCATCTGATGGTTTTCGTAGGTTTCAAGAAGGTTGGAATATATTCATGTATTTCTCTCTATCTCTCTGAACATGTCGAAAATTATTGAGCTTGCTCTGAAAAAACCCTATTGCATATAGAGAAAAAAATAAATTATTTACAGATGAATATATGAATGAGAATATGTATGAACACAAAGTACATATACAAAATAAAATAAATTATCTCATTTAAAAATGTTACGTGTCTGACGTTACTTTCCAAATATATTATTTGTAAGTAACACCAAAATTTATTCGTTGATATCTATTAAATTGTTGACTAAAATAAACCAAAAAAGTTCTAGGAAAACACATGTTGGTATTGTCCACTACTGCACATCCGAAAAGTATATCAATATACAATGTATGGATTGAGGTAATCGATAATTCTCTTCACTAAAAAATTCTGAATTTATTCATATAAATTCATATAACAGTTGTGATTAAGTAGCAAAAAAATCACGTTGCGATCATTCAAAATCGCACAATATATATATACCCAAACATCATCCTAATAAAGCTCCAAAAATTATTTGCCATGACAATAAAAAAGTTGTAAAACAAATGAATTTGGGGAAATATGCAATGCGCATCATCATAATCGTGTTCCAGGGTGCTACGACCTGATGTCATTGATAGAATCCCTTCCAGTCCACAGCGTAGTTAATATTAAGAATAACATTACATAATTACATTTTATTAAGAATAGCATTTGCAAAACACTTATGAATTCCTTTTTGTAAATCCCTGGAACTAAAAATTTCAAAGCATATTTTATATATATTTTTTTGACATTAAAACTTTTGACTTGCTGTGAAAAGTTATTTATCCCATTACAAAATTTATCGTGAATTGAATTTCATAGTAGCTTGCATAATTTTTCAAAAATATGTAATCTTTTTGAGTTGAAAATTCCTGACATCATGGGTTAAAATAATGGGAAAATAATAGGATTCTCAGATCGGTGTGATTCTTTTCCAATACAAACAGTCTTGTTGAGATAGGAATAGGAGATAGAATAAAATTTTCGAAATATGCCTATAAGTGAGAAAATCGAAAACAAGACTAACCCACACAAACACAAAAAGAGACATCTCCCCATGATGATATTTTCTTCTCTTTCCTGCCGATGCAAAGAGACTTTTTCTGGTGTTATTCTGACTGGAAGAACGTAAGATGAAGCCTCTTTCTCAAAATGGAATTTCTAAAACAAATTCACGTTTTTTCTTACAAGAAAGAAAAACATACACATATATATTTATATCTATATACGATATAACAATAAAGACAAACATTTGTTTCTCCCTATTGGAAAAGCAATAAGAATCTTCAGCTTTTTCGTTCATTTAAGAATAAACTCACCTTTTTGAAAAGTAGTTCATGTTATTACCTTTAACCTTTAAACTCTTATGTTGGACTTCAATTTATAACAAAAAGTAATACTTACTGTTCATGAGAGTTAAAATGAATGCTCACGTTCTCGTTATATCTTCTTGGATTGTGAATATGATACGAATCAAACTTACCTTCTCGAATATCGTTTGCAGGCTTATTTGAAACACATTTAAATTAATTGAAATATGTCACTAGTATTGAAATGTATAATTTTACGTAGATGTACGTCTATATTTGTTTTCATATACTCATATATTTACCAGTTCTCTGTTTAGAATATACCTCAAAAAAGAGGTCAAAGTTAATTTTCCCAAGAAAAACTGCTTTTGTTTTCCGAAGGATTATATGCTCAACTTGGGATAATAACGCTTCACAAATGCGCTATTGTATTTGTTACTTCTGTAATATATAGAACTATTAATATTTAAAACGAAAGAATAAGATTGAATATTTAACACTGCTACCTCAATGTAAGGCAAAAAATATATATATATTCATTCTCGATTAAAATTAGAAATTTAATTTAAATTTAAATTCTAGCATAAAATTTTATTTTAATGTGGATGATTTTTATTGTTCATAATCCATGAACAATAAAAATATGGAAAATATTCTTTTCAGTTTTTATCTTTCGGTTTTTTATTAATATGCTTTTAAGTTAATTTAATATAACGTGGTCATAAGTGTTAGATGGAGATAGAAAAGAGACATATTTTCACCATCGGAAATATCTTGATTAACAGTTAGAATGAATATCCTCTTATAAAATACTGGAAAAAGTATATACGATTTTTAGAAAAATATTTTAATAATAAATTTAAATTTATTGATTAAATTAAGTGTAATTTAAATTTAAGATTTGTTTCAAAATTTGTGGTATTCACAAACAGAAAATAAAAATGATTTTAAATTGCTTATGTACCTATATATATAAATGTGAATATACATATCTCTTAAACAAACATCAAACTAAAAATATTTTTTTCACATATTATACCTATCTAATAAATAGTTAAATTGTGGCCTTTCTTTCTAACAATGAAAGCTAGGAACAAATGATTAAATTTTAATTTTAATTCATATCGTCAGTGTGAAAATCCATAGAAAATCCATTTTCATTCACATCATTCCAATTTATTTCATTCAATTTAATAAAAGAAGAGGATTTTTCACGAAAAGTAATAGATATCTGATACTGATTCGAATATTTTGTTTTAGAAAAAAATATTCACGAATATAAACATGAATGAAACTTTTATCTATTGATAAACAACTCAGAGATTTAAAAATGAATCAGTGAAGTAATGTAATGTAAGTAGTCTAATATGATACCACGATTTTTTTATACTTTTGTTACCACTCACTCCTCTTATATCGATCAACTTCTTCCATTTCATTTACATAGTTTGATTTTCGCTACAAAATATTTTATTCTACAGCGAGAGTGGTTGTGATAAAAAAATTCCAGATATCACTTTTCTCTATTATATATCATTGAATAATTTAACACAATTTTCAAAAAAAATAATTGTGCATATTTTTTTTCTATACAACATGGATATAAATTTTGCATTTTGTATATTATAAGTTCAAATTTCAATCTTCGAGAGTTGATCTGAAAATTGAAAATAATTTTAAATTTTGTTTTCTCTGTAGAATGCGCGTAATAACAAGATTGCGTAAATTACATTTTCCAGTATTATTTTTAAAAGATTTTTCAAAATTTATTTACAATTCTGTAAAATTACGTATAGATGATAAACTTTTAAAAACTCATAATAAGTTTATTATAAGTCATTAGTTTATTTTTTGACGAGCATTTTTGTAAACTCATAGAGTGGAGAGGATTTAAAAAATAACTTACCTTACTTTTGCAAAGTTTGAATAGTTATAACTTTTTTGTTGGAGCGCCAGTCGTAAAATGTTCGAAGAATATGGTAAACCTGGAACTAAGTTGAGCGCACGCATGCGACGATGAGAAGACGCCAAAGCACGCGTTGGGCATCGGCTGTGGCCCGGTGTTTTTGGCCCGTCGAAAACTTGATTTTCGCTCCTCCGGTCGTACTTGCGGAGAAGGCGGGTAAAGTAACAGGCCTTGCCTTCGTTGATGCAAAAGGCGCCGGTAAGGCCAAAATTGTCTTTTCAAAAGCATCCCATGCGTTTTAGCGCCATAATGCGCAGTGGATGTTTCACGCACATTCTGATACTCGTACTTTGGGAGAAAAGAGCGAGGGCCATCGATCGCCGAGTGTGGTACTGCCCATCCGCCACCCTCTCTCCAGGACGCAGGAAACGCGATTGGTCCAGATACCAAGGAGTTGGAGCACCCGTATGCGAGATGCCAAAGCGGCGACCGTCTCTGACCAGATCGTCCAGTACTGCACTTGCCCTCCCGACTTGCGTGTTGTGCTCCAAACACCAGACCAAGTTCTTCAGCCACATTTTTATTGATAATCTCTGTCATTTGTTCCAGCATATCAGGGAGGTAAGACAGTATTCTTTTGCCGTTCATTATGCTAAGGTTTTCTTGAATTGTGCCTAATACCAGCGATAGTTATCTTTTTTTTTGTTCGTTGCATCTCTCGCACACCTTCCCATTCCCCCATTGAAGTTATGCCTGCGCCTGGATCTGGCTATCGGGCAAAGCGCCTGTTTATGCAGTGAAACAGGGTGTATAGGATTACGCTTGCGCTGTTATGCTTGACATCCTCCGACCGGTTGATGCGAAGAAGCTATTACCCGCTCTGTGTGGGATAGCTTCAGAAGTTTTGCAACAGTCGCACGTCACTTTGGTCAACAATCTGGTCGTCCAGGTAGATCTTGAAATTTCTATGTAATTTCTATTGGTTCCGTTCGCGCTTTCTGCGCTTCTTTCTCACTGCATGTAAACATATTTTCCTCCTAAGCCTAGAAATGAGAAGAAAAAGAAAACGTTTATTAATAAAATTATAAAAGTATAAAGTTTATCACGTGTACTCAATGCTTATTAGCTATATGTATTTATTGAGAAAATAATTAAATTCTTAACGTAAAAATTTTACAAACGTTCTGGAAAACATTTTTATTGAAATATTCGGTAACGAATCTCAGTAATTGAATCTTGAAAAATATTCATACCAGAATTTGCATATACGTATTTTTTATGAAAATTCATATTTATTCAAAACTTATATATTGACGAATGCAATTGATTGAATTATAAATTTTTATGATTAATCCCGCTAGCATTCACGTATCTAACAATGACGATATAAAAAATAACACAATAATTTGCCAAGATCAAATTTTCAAAGTATGTGACAGTTCATAAATATATTGCGTATCCTTTTCGCAATATTTTAATGCTCAAAACACACGTTTTAATAAAATAAAAGATGAATAAATCGCTATGTTGAAATTATAGAATGGAAATCTAAGTTATGTAAAGTAAAGAATATTTTTGTTTATGACATGGATAAAACTGTCGAAACAATGAAGTAAAACCAAATAAGGGAAATTAAAAAAAAAAAACCTATTTACGCAAACTTCAATAATGAGCTGCAGTAAAAATCTGTGAAGTTCAAAAAAAGTCTGCGAACATATCATATTATCTTCTATCTCATTTCTGGTAAAGAAGAATATAATAAAGGTTATTGAATGATGTATTTATTGAAATACAAAGAGTAGTAAAACATATATAAAAATAAAATCACAGCAATTTTTTTTGTCTGGACCCGCGTTTACTTTTACTGCCTAAATTGCAAAAAAAAACCCCGTATTTATTCATTTTTCTGAACATATCTGATTACGTGTGCGCTTAGAGAAGCAACAATGCATGACCAGGGTGTCACAAACCGCTGTGGCTTCCTCTAATTATGTGAAGAAAAATCAAAGTATCATATATATATATATATATATATATGTATTTTATAATAATTATATATCATATAATAATATGCTGATAAAAATGATCTCTTCTTAAATCAAATGATCAGGTGATATATCAGCAAGCATTGCATCGAAACCCAAACTACTTTATAACTCTTAGAAAGGTCTATTCGCACTGTGAAATATTAGCTGGTCACTGCTAAGTTGAATTTTCATTGTTGTTGTAGATACACACATATTTTGTGTATGGATTTCAATTGAATCTCTCATATTTTAGAATTCAGTCAAAATTCAGAAACACCGCAACGCATTGCAATATGCTAATTTTACTGGGACGCACTGTGTATAGTGGTATCCGTATATCTTAATAGAGATATTCATGTGTATCACAGTACTTGTTTCAAGAGCTTGATTCTGTGTTGGGTTTCAGGTCACATGTTTTATAAGGAATTTCATGTGATTACCCCGTCCATTAAATTTCTGACTATTGTACTAAAAATATATTTTCTATCAATAAGTGTTTTAAAAATCATTTCTCCTTTTCAGATTTATTTATTTTTTAATTTTGTTTAATAAAATATTATTGGATTATTTTACTACATCGAAAACATTTCAATCTAAAAGTTATATTGAAATTCATGAAGATCACTGATGTAAATGGAACGGATGCAAGTCCCCCAATGATCCCATTTTTTTTATTTTAGTTAGCATTGAATATAAACTTAAGGCAAAGCTTTGAATGTTGCGGAACTGGGGGAAAGAAAACACAGGAAAGTGGAAGGAACTGCACACACACACATCTCCCACTAATCCATTGTGATTAGCGGTAAACAGGCCATGAACATAATAGCCGCCCTTTCCTTCTATGAAGAGCGTGAGGCCTAGGGAGATCTGACAGCTCACTAGATAGAAGGATTTATGGCAAGGGATAGAAGCGAATCCCTCTATCGCTGTATCAACGGTGAAACCATGGCCTTGCCGCACACGGTGAATCATTGCCCTCCTCTGCTTTTCCCAATAAACTACGGGAGGCACTTGTTCCCATACATATGCATTCGTCAGACGCCGGAGGGTGGGGTCCGTGAACGGGAAGCCGATGGGAGAATGTTAGGTCAAGTTCCGTGGTGAACTGCGATCTAACAGGGATTGTGAGTGTGGCATTCTATACAAGGGTAGAGTGGAATGAGCCATAGCGAAGAAGGGCATTTAATGCGTTTCCCCTACTGTTCTGTGATGCCACATTTGTGCAAATGGGTGAGATGCGTGATAGATTTCACCAAAGTAGCATTATATGGATGAGAGTGTCTTACTATGAGAGAGTATTCGGACAGAACTCACCAAACTATTATCTCTGTACTTACAATGTCTGTGATTCACTGACAGGAAATCGGTATCAGAATCAAATGGTTGAAGTATCTTCAACCCTCATAATTACAGAAGAGCTATCGTCGTGAACATCAGTTGAAAATTTTCTTCTATTAATTTTTCCCGATAGGAATATTCAAGAAATATTAACTCATCTATCCTTTTAACTCCTTACCATTATTATGTAATGTAAGTGGAAAATAACTAAAGTGGACCAATATCTACAATAATAAATACTGCTTATTCGATTTCGAAGTTAGGCGACCTTCTCTGAAAAACTCACATTTCTGAAATTCAAGCATCAGTACGGAATTGTTATGGCCATAGTAGAGATTAAGAAGTGATAATCCGTAAGAATTGTTTCATTCGATAAGAACACCATGTATAATGGAACTACACTGATATTTGAGAGGCTTCATCACGGCAGATGAAAACTCTGCCGTGATTTAGAAATGAAATCTCAGGGCTTGAGATGTCAATATTATCCCTGAGTTTTGCTGAGGTCACAATTTTTTATCAGAAATCTAAGGTTGTTGTCAGTCTTAAAAAATCGTATAACACAATACTCATTAATAACAATTCATCTGTTATCGAAAGTCAATTAATTCCCATTTTTTTGTGAAATATGTTTTCTTGCCTCAAAACACAAGCAACTCATTTATTTCAATGGACCAGGGGGTTATTGAAACATTCAATGAGTTTGCACGTAACTTTCTTTGCAGAGATGTTAGGGAATACGGGATTTTAAAACGCCTGATATTGCAGTCACAAGGCAAGTTAAATTTCATGAAGTCATTGGAAAGTACCATAGCGATAGTACCATAGTAAGAAGAAAAAAAATACGTGTATTTCCTAAATTTCTGTCATAATTAATTAATATTTATATGTATTTGCAAAATCATGTCCTGACTCAGGTGGTTATCGTCGGCCTTTTATCAATTAGGGGCATTGCTATTTTCAAAATGTTTCGCAATGTTTATATGAACACATCATACCAAAGTCTCACAACCCGACCAACCTACCATCGTATCCTGAATTTCTTCCACCATTATTTAGAGGACAATAAACTACTCCTCTTTTCTGATTACACTCCCGATTTCACATTTCCCCATCTTATTTATGATGATCCATAAACTTTCACATCGAAACGGACAATTTAAAGAAAAACATCATACTTACTCATGAAAAATATAAGATAGCGACAAAAAATTTTCGTCAGTTTTTCCCAAGACTTCCATTCCTATTTTAGAAGTAAAATCGAAGATCTCGGGTGAAATAAATAAAGTTCCTATTTTTTGTGAAAGAAAAAGTTTGAAATCTGAATCAGATGTACTAATAGATACGACGATAAAATATTTATTCCAATTCAATGCTATCAATTATATAAATTGGTGTTTTCGAATTCAACACGAAATTGAGATCTTGATTCTGTATGAAGAACAGTTTCGGCTTTCTCGCATCACGTCTGGAGTAACGATGAAGCCAATATGCAGGTTTTGCTTTCGAGATTCATTCGTCGGAATATTTATTACAAATAATGGCAGATCAGCAAATACACATTTATATACATGAAAATAACCGTAGATATATAGGGAGAGCATAGCTAACACCACGCATCGAAAATTACTGGCGATTTGAGGCATGATATAATCATACTATGGTCCTAGAGGCATACTTCCAACTAAAAAACATACAAATAGCATGTAGACCTCAGATACGTCATTCACGGTGCAAGGGGTTGTATAGTTAATTGAAATATAAAAATTAACTTTTTATACGGGCACCCTGTCCTCAAAATCCCAATAAGAAAGTTGTTTCCTTGACTGCTCTGAGCCCGACAAAAACATTCCACATTTCTATATTCACTGTTATATTTGACAGCATAAATAACGGAAAGAAACTTTGTGCGTTGGTTTTACTGTTCTTTCCCAATTTTTCTCCAATATTTGGATTCAAATATCTCGATGAATATTGATCTTGGAAACGTGAAAAATTTTTGTTGGTGTGAGAAGAGACAGGACAATAACTATCCAACTGGATTTTTGAGCACAGTTAACTATACAAGCCCTTGCAATGCCTCTAGGATAAACGGTTCACCAGCAATTTGCAGCGCGTGCTGTTAGCTATGCACTCTGCACAATTCTAATAATTTGTTATATTTTCATGTTTAATGATGAAATTCACCGTGCGAGAATAGAAAAAAATTGCATAAGCTTTTCAAATTCGAATAATATACGAACTTCTACAGAAAAATTAGCATAAATATAGATTCCCCAGAAAAGAAAAGCGGTGAGAAATAATATGATATACTGTTGACGAATTCAAAAAAAGAAAGATGAATTGAAGAAAGGGTGATGAAAAAAAATTTTTTTGTAGTATTTGCGTCGTAACTGTGCAAAAATTCAAATTGTTTTAACTTTGTATATATCTCAAAAAATCCCTATCACTCGAATAAAATAACTATTTCATCATTTTAAATGGATATCAGCTTTTTTTTTTCTTGTTTCGTTTCATTAGTAGAAAGAATAAAGCTATCTTATTAAAGAGTCTCGTTGCAATGAAATATAAAATAATCGACGATAAATATTTTTAATCTCTTCAGTTTTAGGCATTAAAATATCACGTAAATATCGCAAAAAAACTCTCCTCTTATAATTCCATGTTTAGAATTATAGGACGCGGATGAAATGTTCAAATAGTCAAAACACTTTCGTATTTCGAAATGAATGGCTTCATCCTGTGTCAGTTCTTGTTAATCTCGATCATAATCTGCATGGAGATTTTGTCGCGTACGCGACAATTTTTTATTCGTTAATTTCCGTGCACTTCAATGGAAGAAAACAGTAGATTCACTAGAAAAATTCCTATTCACGAGGTGAGTAAATATTGCAGATAAATATTTTTATCTGCTTTGAACTTCGTAAGATTTTACAAGACTTCTTTACGGCATTTTATGATCAAAAGGACACAAATAACTATGCATTACATATACACACACATGTATTACATAGTTTACTCTTTTATATATTTACAATAGAGATTTGATTCCATTAAAGTCGTGATTTTTAATGACATTACCCCAAAATTTGAAACATTGTAGATTAAAATAATTAAAAAATATATGTCAATCAGGTATTTTATTAGTTATAACGATAAAATGATAGAATTGAAATACAATTATAACTTTTAATTTAAAAAGTAATTAAAAGAAACAAGAGGAGAATTAATTTGTGTTTTGCCTCTGAATGAGGGAAAACGTTGAGAAATACGCTATTTTATGATGAAACAGACTGGAATCAACCATCTAGTTTCTAATTTCCACCAGCAATCCAGTTTTTCAAAAATTAAGAGGTATCATCGATATATTTTGCTTTATTCACTCGCAATATCTTCAAATATGTATTAAAATTAACTACGACTATAATGTAAATGTTACTTCAACGTCTCGTCACATTATACAAATACGTACAAAAAAATGTGAATGTTATGCACTTGTTATTTTCTTGTCTATCTTAAATAGTATTAAATACAAATTGTTGAGATTTCTATATTGACCACGCAAAATGTACGGGCATTTTTCTAAAATGTACGGATTTTTCTTCAAATTTTTCCTGAATATTTTTCCCTTAAAATAGTGTAAGTATGAAAGAAAATAAAATAACATATTTTCCACAAAAATAATATTAGTCCTTCCAATGAATGTAAAAAATATGTAATTCGATCATATGATATGCATATACAGTGTACAGGGTGATTCCATAATTCCCCTTACCACTTTTTACTGGTGAATCGTTGATCCTAGAGGCATACTTTCAATTGGAAAAAGTATCCAAACAACGCATAACTTCAGATATGTCATTCATGTTGCAAGGGATTCTACATTTATTAAAATAAAAATAGCAACTTTCTATACGGATACCCTGTCCTAACAAACTTAGTTAATTCCCTGTCTTTCTTGAGGGCAACAAAAAAATCCACGTTTTCAAGTGCAATATTCGTTGAGATATTGGAATTCAAAAATCTGAGTAAAAAGTTGGGAAAACATAGCATAAACTATACAACAAGGCTTCTTTCCGTCATTTATGCTTTTCTTCTGAACTTCCAACTTTCTCCATTATTTGAATTCCAATACATCAAAGAACCTTACACTAGGAAACGTAGATTTTTTTTTTTTTGCCTGAAGAAATACAGGGCAATAAATTTCGAATTGAGTATTTTAGAACAGGGGCGTCCGTACAAAAAAGTTCTAATTTTAAATAACTATACATCCTCTTGCAACATGAATGACATATCTGAAGTCTACACGTTATTTATATACATTTTGTAATTGGAAGTATGCCTCTAGGATCAACGGTTCGTCAGTAAAACATGGCAAGGGGAATTATGGAATCTCCCTGTATATTTGATATGCTGACCGGGATATACTCATATATTATTAAAACGAGGTTCCATTTTGGTTTTAGGGCACTGTCAGCGGCTTCTTTCTGAAATCCTTGTCTTGGCTTCCGATCTACTCGTGAAATAAACAAAAGTTATCAAGGGTCCCCCACTCCAACAGGTAAGGCTCCATTTCTTTCGATATTCTTATCTTTAGATGGTTTTAGTAGAGAAAACAAACATTTCTTCATAAACTATCGCCTGCACCAAACGGAGGTAAGTATCAATTTTAATTTTCACAGAAACAGCCATTGTTTATCTCTAAACAATATCAAACATACATCTGATTGGTGCATCAGTACTGCATATGCAGATGCACCGTATGTGGACCAATTAATTTTATTGGAAATTTAACATACACTCAGAAATATCGTAGAATATATTGATATTATTTCAATAATGTTTTTTTTTCTAATTAAAAATGCAAATAATGTGATAGGGCGTCCCACATTGATCTTCAATTCATTCCCACACGTACCTAAAAATTCATTTTCACGGAAAGATGGTATGTTTTTAATCACCCAGCTACTCAGTAATGAAAACATATATTGACCATGAAGCACTATTATAGATTGAGCGAGAAATATATGATATTATAAACTGTAAATATCCATCTTACAATAATGACTGTGTTGAAACGTTTATTGAAAAATAGTTAAAAAACTATCAACTTTTCACTAACCAACTTCGAAATATTAACAACAAATGTATTTTTTGCGAGAAGAATATAATTATTCATAAATCCCAATCACTATGATTATACTATCACCAAATTATTTTTTATTAAATTCGGTATAGGATATGCATATCGATTGCTTGACCATATCATCTCAAATAAAAACGATTTAACCATTAGAAAATACGTTAGTTGTTATTACTAAATTTGTTTTGCAAAAAATATACGTTGTGCTTCACGGAGCGTGCCGAGTGGAATAAAAATTATGTGGCACATTCTAAAATTGATGTAAAATGTGCAAGATGAGCAATAAGTAGAGCGAAATGCACGGATGATAGTGGCACCTCCGTAAAAGCTTATAATTGGGTAAAATACAAAAATTTAAGTTTTACGTAGCTTCTATCAAAAAAAAAAATGTCTCAAAAAAAACCTCTTGCATAAAATCGGAAAAATTAATCAACGATATCCCGGTGAACTTTCATCCAAATGTCCCGGGGTAAGTTTCTTTCACAACTTTCGCTGATTAGCATATTTCTGATCGGAAACCATTATTATACAATTTTAAAATTCTTTCCAATTATAATTTACAGAGGTTCCACCACCAAAATCGACTTTGGTATATTTGCTGATATATTTATATATTTTACTTAAATTTCAGATACAAGCACTGAATTTTTTTTCCCGTCTGACCCTTTTTCATGATATACCTACCTTTTATATACGGGGTGATTATAAAAAAACTATCCCGACATATGGGCCCCTAACTATCATACCATTCACAGAAACTGAATGAAATTTCGGCATAAGGTATTTAAAGGTATGCGAAATATTTATTCAAAATAAAATATCATAAAATTAGAAAATAAGGGGAGGTTAAGATAAGTTAGTTTTCAAGTTCAACATTTTTTTCTTCTATATAAATAACAGCTGGACCTCGATATAACGATGCTCTGCGGACCAATAAAAACTGCCGTGGTTGGAACGGTTAACGTTACATCGAAAGGCAACACATTATACTAATACAAATCCAAGCACAAAGGCGACAACAGGCAAATTGTCCAACGAGGTGGCTGAAAAAAGATGCTCATAAATGGGTGGAAGATGCCATAATATAGGTGTCAAACATAACTAAAATACAGCAACCCAATAAAAAAGCATTTATATCTCGAAAGTAATTAATAATATATAATACACTGCCCATAAATAGGATTATGGTTGTCTTATCTAAGTACGGATAGCTTCCCGATTTATCCAATTATGTTTATCGTACTTCTTTTTAAACGTGTCAATTGTGATAGAATTTACGACCCCGGGAGGTAAGCTATTCCATTTATTGACAACCTTATTAGATAAAAAGTCCCTTCTGTACCACAACCTGAATTTGTCCCTTACTAAACAATACTGTTGCCCCTTTGTCGGAGCAGTTGATTGACGGTGTATTAATAACTCATGCTCCATCCTAACTATCCCGTTGAAAATTTTGAAAACTTCGATCCTATCCCCCGACACCTGCGTTCTCCCAATGTAAACATATTCAAGAAATCAAGTCTGTCTTCATAGCTCAATGCTTGTGTGACAACACGAACACGCGTATCTCTTCTCTGCACCCCTCATCAGTCTATGTTTCTTTGTAGGTATGATGGCATTATGATCACGAGCTTTCAAATTTGTGTTGTTGTTGACATGTTTCCTAAATCGGGGTGCTGTGCATACTCCAAGAAATGAGCTTTCAAGTACATATCCACCACAAAAATTAGAATGTCTAAGTTGATCAAAAAAATCTAGTCATGTTATGCCATAGTAATAGGATTTACCTCATCATATAGGTATTTCCTGTGTACTGCACAGAAAACAGCAATATCGATAGGTATGTTAACGTTTCCTGTGATAAGATGGGGAAAAGTACTGATATTATTCAATCTCGGGAGTGTAAAAACCGGTCACAAGTTTAGAAATGTATAGAAAGTGATTTTGAGCGAGATTGAAAAAATAACATTGTAGTTTTTTTAGTTGAAAATCTCTGCGCCAAGCACCTATCGTTATAGAGTGATTTATCGTAATAAAGAAGTAGGGGATCGTTGCATCGTGAGGAGTTCAAAATTAGACAATAGACAATTTCAAACAAGATATGAAAAAATATTGTAAAGAGATTTATTATTCTATCGGCTAACGTTGTAGCGAGGTTTCCCTATATTTAAAAAATTCAGTATGTGGATACTTTATTTTTTATATTTATATATATTACTTGCTTATATTTTATATCACGTTTTTATTTGAATGTATGAATGGGAATAACAAACAAAATCGTTGGATAGTTAAGCTGCCATTCATCAGGGCATAACAAATTCCATAAAATAACGTGACAACCTGTAGTCATATTCAATGAATATCTAACCGTCATATATTGCGTGACAAAAATCACTTGGCTTCACAGATCGTTTCATCCAGGTTATTTCTTCTCCTTTGGAACTTTTTCAGCACATTCACCTTTTTACGTTCTTCTTAACGTTACGGAATCCACGGAACAAACGCATTAGGATAAAAAAAAAGCATGGTACCCTCGCGTGAGATTGTTTTCTTTTTCACACATTCCCTCTTTTTTTTCACTTATGTTCAAGTCGTAAATATAACGTACACTATCCCGTCGATATATTTTTCCCTTTCGTACATTTTATTTCTGTTTTACGAGAATCTATACTGCGTTTAGATCGTATGTTCTTTGTAAAACGTAATTGGTATCCCTAACTTCTAAAAATGTTTTGGAAGGATCGAACCTCATGAAGATGATGTCAAAGAGAAGTAAAAAATATTTCGTACCAACCGGATTTTGTATTTACCAACATAACGGTGATTTTGAATTTGAAAAATAGTTCTTATAAAACACCAGTGTCGCGTGGTAACGTCCAAATCCCGGAAGGGGTTTTGGACCTGGCCCTGTCTGAAAGAGCAGCGGTGCACAAGTTTTTTAGTTTGTGGGCAAGATATGACCCGTATTTTACGGCGCATTCCCGTGATTTACATTATATTATATTTTATCATGTATATATAGTCTTTAGTTTTTGTGATTGCATTTTTAATTTGGTTGCTGTATTTTAAAAGCATATGACATCCATATTTGTTTTGGGCATCTTTTTCGTAGCCATCTAGTTGGGCAGTTTGCTTGTTTTCATCCTATATCTGCATTTGTATTTGTATTTGATTTTAGCAACATGTCCCTCTGTAAGTATGGTCTCCAAAACTTGACGATATACTTCAATCCAAGACGAACTATGTCCCGGAAAAGTGGGAGGATAACTTTAGAAGAACGCGAAGATACCTTTTTGAGAATGAAACCGAGCATTCTATTCGATTTTTTTACCTGCGCTGAACAATGTTTAAAAATCCTAAGTAGCTCATCAATAAGAATACCCAGATCCGTGATCCTAGTTGCATCCAGAATGTTTGGTTGTTCGAACCAAAATGAGCGACGACCATTCACTTGTCAACGCTGAAAGACATGCTCCATTCATTTTCCCACGCTGCAATCATGTTTAAGTTGGTCTGGAGCAACTTCCTATCGCTTTGATTCCGTTCTACCCCGATTAGCTTCACGTCATCTGCCGATATGCTAACAATCCCATCGATACCCTGATCGAGTTTATCGATAAAAAGGGAAAAAATATATGGATCCAATTACACTTCCTTAAGGAACTCCACTTGTGACGCCTGTCCAATCAGAGAATTCCCCGTTCACCATAAGGCGTAGTGACATATCTCTGAACCACGAATCTATCCATAAAGGTGCCCCCAATCCCAATCTCGTGTAAACGCTTCAAGAGTTTACAATATTGGAGCCGATCAAAATGGTTCTGAAAATCCAAATAAACAACATTGACATTTTTGTCTTTACTCAAAGCATTAGTCATATGATCATAGAAGCAAAGAAGGTTCCTTACAAATACAAGGCCACAACAGGCAAAATGACCAACGAGGAACGTACACATGGCTTCCCCTTTCTGATTATTCCCCATCCTGATTATTCGACAATACGTTATTTTCATTGACCCATTTCACCAATTGACTTGTGACAATAATTAACAAAATTTTCGAGAGGGAGTTCGTCAAACTCACTGGACGATAATTGAACAAAGCTGTACTACCCTTTTAAATATCGGAACTACATTAGCAAGATTCCAATCCCTTGGGACGATACCCTCAGCAACACTACTCCTGTAAATCTGTGCAGCTGACCCCAACAATTCATTAGCACATTTCCTGACGACTCTAGGATAGATATCATCTGATCCTGGCGCTTTGCCTGTACATATACTTTTTAGGACTTCCACATCTTCCACTTGAATTTCATCGAGGATTTGAGAACTTTTTCACCCCATACCACATCGGTACTTAGTATATCGCCTTAAAAATGAAAGACTGACGCGAAAAAGTCATTGAAAACACTACATATACTTGCATTGTTCTCTACTCCTTGCCGCATTTTACAGGTGAATCGTTGATCCTGTAGAACAGTGATTCCCAACGTGGGCGTTAACGCCCCCTGGGGGCTATGGAATGTTCCAGGGGGGCGGTAGAAGCTACGGGTATAGCATAAGATTTTATGGGTTAGATTGCGTTGGGGGGCACTGCGAGAAAAAAAATTCTGAAGAAGGGGGCGATGGGACAAAAAGGGTTGGGAAACTAAGCTCTAGAAGCATACTTCCAGTTAAAAAAAGAATTATCCAAATAACGTGTAGAACTCAGATTCGTCATTCATGTTGCAAGGGGTTGTACAGTTATTAAAATAAAAATTAACGTTTTATACGGCCACCCTGTCCTCGAAAATCCAATTAGAAAGTTGCTGCCCTGTGTCTCTTCAGGCCAACAAAAAAATTTTCCCCTTTTTTAGTGCAATATTTTCAGAGATCAAAAAGATTGCAAATGAAAAATCGGAGAAAAATTGGGGAAGAACAAAAAAAATTAACAGACAACGCTTCTTTTTATTATTTTTATGCTATTAGTTCCCGATTTTCCTCCGATTTTTTTTTTTTGTAATACACTATGTCTGCGAATATTGCACTTGAAAACATTTAAATTTTTTCATTGGCTTCAGGAGAAACAGGAAAACTTCTTTGTAATTGGATTTTTCAGGACAGGGTTACCGTATAAAAAGTTATTATTTTTTATTTTAATAAATAGAAAACCTCCTTGCAACATGTATGACGTATATCTGAGTTATACATGTTATTTTGATATTTTTTTCTAATTGGAAGTATGCTTCTAGGATCAACGGTTCGCCAGTGAAATTCGACAAGGGGAATCAAGTAATACCCCTGTATGTATCGTTATATGTGGTACTTTTCTACCATAACACCTTTCTCGGGGCAGAGATTGTGCACCTCATACATCAGGCTGGCCATTTGTTGCGTCATTTTTGATCAAAAGTGTGACGTAAGTACATATTATCGATATAGCCAATCGCTGTTCCCTATCTTGCTTTTCTTTCACGAATTACGAGGCATCACTTGGAGCAGCAAACCTGCTATTAGTTCAAAAATAGATGACGAGTCCGCTTGTCTTTATGAGAACCTTAAATGATACGTGCAAAGCACGCATTTTCTATTTGTTGATCACGAGCCTTGTGGTGCTCACTGATATATCCAGGAATATTTGGTGCTTATGCCCGACTCACGAGATATTAATGGACTCCAAAATTGAATAGGCCATGAAAATTCCATTCGAAAACTAGGACCATGCTAATATAAGTCTTCCCACATCGCAAAATATGAAAAGAAATATCAATTGTAAAGTAGAGCATCAAGTAGATTCGACATCAAGAATGGAAAACGAAATGTCACTTGTAATTGTAAAGCATCTTATACCCAAGGCTTATTTCTAAGAAAAAGTTTCGAATTGAAAAATTTGAATTTTCTTAGGTAAAATTGATTTTTATCTTAAACGAAGATCGGGATTTAATGTTCATATCAAATGAAGATGTTTTACTTTACTTTCATAGCTGATTTTCGATTCATAGCTGATTTTAAAATGGTTCAAAATTGAACTTAGAACGTCATAGCACACACTAGGGATTTTTTAGCAAAAAGTAAATGTGCGAAATAAAATTAATAAAACATTTTTTTGGTGAAAACGGGATGTTTTGGAAAAGAATAATATTATTTTCTTATTTTCGTAAATTTCTCAATATTAAAGCGCGTATTAAACTTTGTTCCGATACGATAATAAATTTTCTATCCATCTTATACTGATAGCAACTCTCAATATGGTTCGCAGAATAATTCAGAAGCTAAAATTATCACAAGAGACCTTTTCGCTGGAGGGATGTGTAAATGCCACTCCGGATACAAGCTTATTCATTTGGCTTGTGGCTTTCCTGTTGTATCTCTCATCCTCGTACCGACTGGATAGGATTATCTCGTAAGCGAATATAACCATCAGCATCGTATACGAACCCTCAGTGTTAGACAGACGACGCATGGGGTAGCGACATGTTTACGATGAAATAACTCAATTTCGAGGTACTTTCCTGCCTTGCATTTAATGGTTACGAAGTAGTGCCTCACTACGTTGCTACAAGATCTTAATTCTATTAATAAAACGTAAAAATGAAAGGATGTACTTTTGCGCTCCATCTCTATTAAATAAATAACTAGAAAGGGTAGGCCAAATTGCACCACAATTTTAATCTGCTTAGGTAAGAAAGATCAAACTTAGGTTAGAGAAATTATTACAGATCTTTATAAAACAATTAAACAATGATGAATGCATAGAAATACGATATAAGTAGCATAAATATATTTGAGAAACGTACCATAAACATCATATTCTCACGAAAACGCATCGAGTATTCAACTTTGCATATTGAAAGGAAGTTTTTTCTAATGAATGTATATATGCAGTGTTTATACAGGTGCATAGCTAACAGCAAGTACCTCAAATTACTGGGAGACCAATGATCCTAGAGGCATTCTTTCAATTAGAAAATTGAAAAAGTAAAACTCGTTTTTTACCCCCCATTCATATAATGTTTATTCCCAACTTATCTTCATTTTTTTAATTCACATGTCTCAGCGAATATTGCGCTTAGAAACGTGGATTTTTTTGTTGGCCTCAGAAGAGACAGGGTAACAAGTTTTAATTGGGTTTTTGAGCACTGGGTGTCCGTATAAAAAGTTATTTTTTTATTTTAATTACTATACAATTCCTTTCAATATTAAAATGACTTACCCCAGTTTCACACGTATTTAGATACCTTCTCTAATTGGTAGTGTGTCTCTCTCTAGAATAAACGGTTCGCCAGTAATGTGTGGCGCGTGCTGTTAGCTATGCAGCCGGTAAGTAGTGCACTGCCCTTATTTTAAGTGAAGGTTTCACTGAGCCCGGTAGCCCAGGTCGATAAGATATTCGCCTAAAGTACCAAAGGATGTTTAGAGGTGTCGCGAGTTCGATACCCGGTTCGTCCTTGTCAGAAAACTTTCCTTACGCAGGGATGAAATGGCGACATGACGGCAGAAATAATTGCTACCGCAGGGTGCCCCTCCATCAATGGGTTAGCGCACCCACTCCTCGACGAGTATAAAAAACATGCTTGCCGTTCGGAATCGGCAATAAATTGTAGGCCCTGGTCTAATTAGCCTTCGTGTGCAGAAATTGACCGGGTTGCGACAAAAATGAGCAATGAAGGTTTCACTGATAGCCAGGAAAAACCAAACAAGGGCCGTATCAGGGGTAAACTACTAAAACTTTGCAACGGTTTTAGTTATTTGGGGGATGGCCTATTCTTCTTGTATTACTCAATACAGTGGAACATCCCTTAAAGGACATTCCCCATTAGCGGACACTTTTCTGATCCCCGGTCCCGAGGAATAGGGCTTAAATCACTCCCCGTTAGCGCACACTCTTGATAGCAGCCAGTAAAATCAGGCAAACTAATTTTTTTCCAAACTCTAATTTGTGGATTTTTGTTCGCAAATCAATAATTCATCATATTCAATGGTGATTATGTATAATCCCAAGCTAGTATTGGTAAATATGATAATCCTATATAAATAAATAATCCTAGATAAATCCTAAATAAATAACATGTTGATACGTCTGAAGAAAGCAAACATAACTGATAATATTGTTATGAATGTTTTTATCTTCTTTATACTTATTTCAGTTTAATTTAATTTTTATTGCAAAATGTGTGTAATGCACGGGTATGTATGTATGTATATATATACATATATATATGTATGTATATATATACATATATATATATATATATATATATATATATATATATATATATACACCATGTACGGGTAAAAACGATTAATTGGTTTAATGAAGAGAAGAAAGTTTATAGATTTTTCTATATCAGACTTTCCAACTTTATTTGGAAATTATGCATAATCGCCGGTAAAAGTGATAAATGTAGTGAAATTTAATCAAACTTTCTTTATATCGAGACGATTGATCATTATGCATAAGCATCGGTGTATCACTTTTACACACAGTAACATATAGGAACCAATTGCGACCGAAGCAATCGTCATATAAATGTGTAAGTCGTATAAACGAGATAGCACATTATATCGTACCTCCCCAATAGCGGACAAAAGTTTTGGTCCCATGGGTATTATCGAGAGGTTCCAACTGCATAAGCATTAATATTTTCTACTTTTATTGCACATGTTTGCACATGTATAATTGAAACTGCAAATGAAACTAATTAATTTTAATTACAAATCGTAATTTAAAACTTTGGTACATGGTTTCATTCCCGAATATATTTATAGCTGTTTTTAATAACACGTAATTTCAAATGCGTGTGTTCATAAAAAGTAAATTTGATCTTATCTTCGGGTTCATAAGATGACGTAGATTGGTTGATTGCCCACATTATACAGATTTTTCTCGAAACTCTTTACAACATAAATATACTTATTTTTGGAAATTCACGTCTCTCGGATGTATGCAGCGAGTCTTACATTAAATTTTTATTCACATTAATGAAGGCCTTCCAACAGGTCTTTTGAAATAATTTTTATTCGAGTCATTCGATCCTTCGTGAAAAGTATTTTTAATAAATGGAAAATCAAGTTACAATTATTTTAGTGATTTCACTAAATTATAGTTTACAACAAAAAAAAGTACATTAAATATCTTCGTTATTTCGAAAAGAGGAAATTCGATTTATAATGAATGGCTTCATTATTGAAACTAAACGTATTGAAAGAAAGAAAATGATATTTATGTGTTATACGCAAAAAACATACTTGATCATTCCCATCAAAAGCTTCCCCAGCTGGAAGAGAAAGAAAAATTGAATGAAAATAAATAGATCAAATAAAATATAAATTATTTTAAAGATTCTTCCAGTTATCAATTTTTAAAAAGCTAAAATAAAATTGAATATGAATAGGCAGCAATCACTAATACCAAATTTCTGGAATTCACTCGATTTTGCGAGCAATTCCTGCAGTTTTATGCCTCATTAAATCATATATAAAACCTATACAACATTTTATTTTCACTATCCGGTTACAGTTATTTTTCCTGAACTTTGAAATTTGAACTCAAAGTTTTGTTTTATTTTTGTCTCATTAAGTGAGTCAAAATGTACTTTATGATATTTGTTGAAAAGAATTGCAGTTGTTTCTTGGCATCGATATATATATATTGAAATAATACAAAAATTCACAATACTCAAATGTCTTGATCGAGATGCTTCGACTAGAAACTGAAAAGTGGTCAATGAAATTTGTTGTTAACAATTTCTTTGTTGTATGTTCTTTATTCGATTGTTTTTTTGTTGAATTAAATTTGTTGTTGAATATAGTATTTACGATGAAAAAAAAACGGTAGTTAGGGATAACAAAACCGCGTTTTGAATTCTAGACTGGCGTTGCATCCATGGACGTTTAAGTGCCGTTGCCCTTATATGTATACCAATTTTTCATTCATTCATTTTTGTATCCACGAAAAGCTGGCCGAAAGCCAAACAATGACGCCCGTGCACTTCACCGTGTCCTCCTGAAAACACCAATGAAGTAAAATACCAGAGCAAAAATATTTGCGTTAAAGTAGGCCACGGACACGATAACTTGGCCATAAAAATCGATATCGTCAATGTTTAATCCACTAATACGTTTCTGACCTGATGCTACTAAAGGTGAAGTTCATCTTTTGTTAGTGTTAAAGAGTAGAAAGTCCAAAGAATGAGTAAGCTTTATGAAAAGTTCATATTGGGCAAATAGTGAGATTGTAGTGAGTACTTTTAGAAGTTCGTAAACATTACAGAAACTCAGAGCAGATCAGCTAGTATTTTTGCACTATCCTTACGTGCACAGACTTTTATGAATTTTATTTTGACAAAACTCACGATTCTACTGTGAATAAATATTCATCAAATAATTCATTAAAATCATTCATTAATATACAAAGTACTTGAAAAATCCTTTTTACCGGAATAACTCGTGAACCATTGATGCAGATTTGCCCAAAATCAGATAGGGGAAAGATTGGTAAAAGTAAGCAGTGTCGGGTAAGAATACGTAAACTTTTTTTTTTTTGCTATTTGCAGCAGTGCATGTCACAGCGACTATGACTAAGTTAATACGTGTATTTTGAAGTGTCCCAAGAAATCACCATTATTGAGAACCTCTTGATGTTCCCAATTTCTTAAGTTAAATGTGTGTTCATATTAATATTTAATTTTTTTTTGCGAAGGGCTCTGAATTTTTTTACAAATGCAATAAAAAGATGAAAGCTTTCTAGGTGCCACCTTCAGAGGAAAAATAGGTTTGTAGAAGTCAAAATTCATGGTCATAATGACGTGTGACTTGTACAGACGTATTTTTCCACTGAGCTAGTTTGAGTTAAGATTTCGTAACCAACCCAAGTGGAGTCTCCGGTTAACGTGATGTAATGGTTATATTTTTTCCTTTGGAGATGGTACCCATAGTGTGCCGAAATGCATTAAAAATTTTGTAAGGAGTTTCTTTCCTTTATTTGCTTTTTTGTTGTTCTCTTATATGATTAGGGCAAAGAATGATTTATTATTCCAACCGTTTGACTTACAAGAAAAGGGTCTCAAGTTGTTGTCTTCAAAAAGTTATGAATCTCACCCAGAAACGTATAAAAACCAAACAAAAAAAATAGCGTATTAATGCAACTATTCAAGCCGCAAAAATATTAATATTCACAACAGTCGGCTACTTATCGACTCTCGCGCTCCTTAGAAATATCTATTGAAAAAACTTCTTTTCAATTTATTTTTCTCTTCTTTCCGTCCTCCTCCTAAAAGCTAGTTCTCTTTCTTTTTCCTCCTCCGTCTCTTTGTTTCTCTGTATGGTCTCTGCACCTGATCATGCTACTGCTATTGTTCCAATCACGTCAAACTAATACTCTCGAATATTTACAAGTTATTAGTACTGTACCCAATAATTTGAATCTAAGTACAATGTACATCACAGGTGTCGCATTTAAATGCACTTTGCTCATTTTTTAGTCAGCAATTCTTCCAGTTACAAAGGAAACTATTTTTTCCGAAGATTGTGTGTCGGGTAATATGGAATATAATGAGTATCATCTGAGTTTGAATAGCATCTCTTCAAAATGGAAAGTTTAGGAACACAGAAGAGGGGGTCTAGGACTATGACGCGTCCGCTTCATCAACTACAAAAATAAACAATTAACTTTTAATTTTTTATTGTCGTAGACTCATTAAATATTGCTTTTCATCAATTTGAATTTTGAACCCCTTATTCCGTATTACCCGACTACATCATGTTTTTCCCTAAACACGATTTTTTAGATTTCTTTTCAGACGTGATATATACATATATATATTACCCGCACTTTTTCTATAACTATAGAGACTGAGGGAACAAGTGAAAAGTTAGATTTTGCAATTAAAAAACAATAATTTTGTTCCCATAAAAGTGTCATATAACATGAAAATACTTACTTCATTAAAACATTTTTGCAATTAGATGTTTTTGTCTATGACCAACGGTTGAGAAGAAGAAGGTCAGATAAGGAGTTCCTGCACACGCTTTATATTGCAATGCATCTAGATCATGGATTTCCAACTGGTGTTCTGTGACAGCTTTAAACACCTATTTTATGCACTAGTTTGAACGTTCTTTCATCATATTTCCTTATTTGTAGGTATGTATTTAATCCCGAATTATTTTGAGCTCACGTGCTCAGGCATAAAATAACGTTCTCTTTCGACACGTGTGGAAATTCCCGAGTCCATGACAATCCAGGTGTAAAGAAACCACGGCCACCTACATTATCATATTTTACGTAGCACCTCATTAACAAAAATTTAATCACGCCATCACTAATTTGACGGAAGTCATCGCGTGTTTCATTAATTTTTCTGATTACGACGACGTAATTAGAGCCAAGGGGCTGGTTATATCTACGTTACAGGATATACGTATGTTGCAGCAAACTGTCAACTTTGACTTTTTTGTCGAACGTCTCATGTAAGACATCAAAAATGCTAATAACCACCACACATCGTGGGAAAGTTAACAGTGCAGAATAAATGTGAATTGTCTTTTTTCAACGTAAGAAAGATATTTTTTTAGAAACGTATATCATCCCCTCTATATAAAAAGAATAAACAATTTAATTTTTTATTCTTTTTATATCGAATTTTATCGATTTTTAACATTCGAATGAAATGACTCAAAAAATTTCAGAAAGAGAATTGCAGGTACATCTGCAAAAATATTTCGAGGTGTACATGAGTTAATCGGGCTCAAGAGGGAGTAATTCTGATCATGATTGGTGCCGAAATTCAGCTCACGACGAGGCTGTTTTATGTTAGCCCGTGTATTCATATTAAAGAAAATATTCTTTATCAGAATCCATATTCGTTAGCCAAGGGAAAAAAAAACCACGAAAAAAATCCTCGTTAGCCGAAAAATTCGTAAGTCGAGGCGTTCGTTAGCCGAGATATCATTTTATTTGTTTTTATTTCGCTAAAATAATGTGGAGAAAAATGTTCATCCAAAATTATGCGGTGGTTTTGTATCGTGCGTTGGCATCTATTGCAGGATTATAATTTAAAATGGATTATATCTACTAAGTAAATCATACATTTAAGCGAAATATTTGTCACGTATCAATTCGTAAATTCATTAGTTGAGAGAAATGGAAATTTGTGTGTGGAAAATCAGAAGCAGGAAAAAAAATGAAGAGGGATTTCATTTTTCCGAGAATGTAAGAGATTCGTAAAAGAGCATAGAAGAGATGGAGCGTGTGCTTCTAATCTGATTTCCAGTCGTAAGGGGAAATCGGAAAAACAGAGGCATCTTTCCGAGAAAACTACTTCCATTTCTGAAAGAAAAAGCAGTGAAAGGGGCGGCTAGCATTTAGATATTTCAGTTTGAAGAGGTGACCAAATAATGCTGCATCGAAGTAAAGCGCAAATAAGGCATTGAAGAAATGGAAAAGGGAGGGCCTGAAACAGGAAATAACAAAGATTGTGTAGGGAAAGCTGCTTCCATCTTTTCGGTCTTTATTTCATTTATTTATTTTATTTATTTATTTATTATTATTATTTTTTTTTTTTTTTTTTGCTATTTGGAAATGTGTTGAGGGTTTGGTGCTGTGTTGAGAGCAAAAAGGAAGAGAGAGCGAGAGAAAACCCCTACTAATCGTTCTTCAAGGATAGTCTCTCCTACCCCGAAATTGGATTTTCCCGTACTTGCTAAAAGCTCCAGCGCCGGAATTTGTGTCGTCCTTCATTGCTTTTCGTATACGCTCCTTTCACCGAATGAAAATCGATACTAACTTGGTTGTCACAAAATTTCTGGCTTAAGTACAAACTATTCGTTTTGAAGTTCGTTTGATTTCCTTAGCTGTCTTATTTATTTACGTTTATACTATTGTCCTGTCCTAATGTTTGCTCAAACTATGTGACCCATAAAGACAAGATGACTATAAGTTTGAGGAAACCTTTAGGATATAACTCAAAGTATCCTTCTCTTTCTTGATTATATTAGAGCTTTTTTTTGAAGAAAATGACCTTG